>NC_137463.1:144996619-145731252 GCF_964235325.1 Thermobia domestica
GAACACTATTACTAATGGAGAAAATTCAGGGTTTCTGCTCCCACATGTCCAAAGTAAGCATAGGAAGTTTTATATCTTTAAGGTGTACTTGACTGAAAATCTCCCAATGTAACCTAAGTACAAAAAAAAATCTATCACCTGATAATTTTGTTGACGTTTCTGTTCTACACCTGTTCTACCAAGCTTATATACCTTCTTAGTATCGCGAATCAGTGCTTTGCACTGCTAGCTTTAGTAATTCATTCTCCGGACTTGTCTCACAAGCTAAGAGAAGCGGGCCAGATTCTACACGGTAATCACGCACCTATTTACCTAAGTATCTCCTACTAGATTTTCAGGCCAATTACCTGCATTTGAATCCTTTACAAGCTTACGACTATAAGTCTAGTATAACTGTTACAGAAAATTGTTAAGCTTCGCAGGCTTCTGTCTGAAAAGTAGGTCAGTACAGTCGCAATGGAACAAGGTGGTGAGCAGTAAGCATTGATTATACTTAGGTCGTAATAAACCTAGGCACATATATTGAAACCAACTGTGATTGTCGTGTAGTAGAGCTTTCATTGGTACGACATCATTTTAGATAAAAATGTACATGGAGTCTTTGCATGTACGGAATATCCATTCTTCGTTCTTTATTAAGGGTGAAACTTTACTTCCCTTCAGGAGAGTCGTAAATTAAACGGCAGTTAATAATTATAAGTGAACTGGCAGGTTGCAGAATCCTTGGAGTGATTCATCTGCTGTTTAACATTTTAACATATAAACAATCAAACAATAAAGAATTGTTATAAACGTACAATTGAATGATACTGTAGTACGTGAATGTGATATCTAAATGAATTGGTTTTTGGACGTTACCTTAAATGTGTCCAGCTACGGTTTCGTTTTCTCTCCGAGTACCAAAGCAGCTCGTGTTAAAAGATCCCAAAATATGTAAACAGAACAACAAAAAACCTTCATCTTTTATAACTCGTTCTTACACCTTCATTTAAAGTTTCATCAAGATCGTCTTTATGTCCATTTTATTAGGTGTATAAGGCTGGGACGTTATTACAAAATAATAATCATAATTGATTGGATCAACAATTAAGCCGTTGTCTATGATATATTGGTATTCTACAGATGTAGTTCGCCATCATCTAAATCAGATTGTCTTCCGATCTTCCATTTTTAAATGAAGTCCCTTGGCAGAATGCTTACACTTACATGTGTCACGTTCACAATCCTATTTAGCAATCACTTTTTATCTACAGATGAGTAAGCTTATCCGGCTGGAGCCGATGGTAGCTGTGTGGGTCCTAGAGTTCGCATATCCCCTATCACACACCAACCTCATTCGATTGGGTTCATGCTTAGACCAATTCGCTTTTGGAGCTGGAGGTAATTCCGAATTCAATGCTTCACACCTGCCGTGCTAGTAACGGAAAAAGTGCCCATATTCAAGCTTTGTAACTACTTTTTTGATATATCTGATAGGCTTATAGCAAGTAGGCGGAACACAAATGTCTAATTTTGACCAATGTTTCAGGATTGAGATTTGGTTGGTTGAAGACTCTAACTTGCACAATTCTTTTTCTTTTTGACGGATCTTGAAGACAGCAACTATTCCCTCCTGAGTATAGCTGAGGTCGTCACAGGCTGTAGCATCATGAAAAAAGTGAAAGCACTCTTTTAATGATGCTCAAGATTCCATAAATTTAATGATTTCGTAGCATATCCTTTGGGTTCTGCTTCCATGTGGCCTTAAAAGAATCAGCAACTGCTCATGAAAATTTCTACCAAGATTCTTAAAAGAACTGAATCAGACCCACCAACAGCTACAAATTTTACGTTTGTAGTTTCTTCGAATATCTTGTCCATATACAGTTACCTTTACTCCTTCGAAAACTACTTGCATGATTTGAAGCCGTCTAGTATTAATCTGCAAGTTTCTGAAGAACCGTGATTGAATTGTCGCGGCTTCATTGGCAGAACTAAATTCGATCGTTGAGATATTTCACGAAAGTTTTTTTTTGCCTTTCGACAATTTCCGTGTCTAATTGTAATTTAAATCCATAAAATATAAGTTGGAAATAGCGCTTAACATAATTTATAAACGTACTTAACGCAGATTTGACTTGCCATTTTTAGTCTACGCCATTGCGTGCAGAAGGACTCTTCCTTCTATGTGTGGGTTTTAGAACACAACACAACAGAGACTCTGCAATATTCACCGCATTCGAACTTATATTCTTGCGCATTGAGATAATTACACACAAGAATTAACAACGTGTCGCTCAGATGATAAACTGTTTCTTTCAAAAGTCCTGATTTCTGTATCAGTATTAGGGAATGAATTATTAATCTTGCTAACGTTGTGTTTGACGTTCAGTTACTCCCCACGTAAAATTCGTGGTCTTCTTTAAGCACTCTTGGATAATCATATGAGTTGGACCTTCGTTTAAGAACTATTTTTTTTTACGATTTGTGAATGTTCCTTCAGTGTTTAATTTTTTTAATCCTCTGATACCGTCCTGTCTCCTGGTATAAGCCATATCAGATATAACAAGGAAGTAGTTACATGAATTCAATATAGCCTCTTTTCCAATTTCTAACACAGCAGCTGGGCAGCATTCAATTCGGATGTATCTCGAACTTCAGGAGTGAAATGGTCTAAGCTTGAACCCAATCGAACGAGATTGGTGTATGAAACAGGATATGCCAATTCCAGTACCCACACAGCTACCATCAGCTCCAGCCAGATAAGCTTACTTACCAGTAGATAAAAAATGACAGAACGATAGGATTGTGAACGAGCCACATGTTAGTGTAAAAGAGCCGATATGAAGTATTCAAGGTTTTGTGTATTCTGCCAAGAGAGTTATTGTAGATATGGCAGAATGGAAGACAATCTGATATAGATGATTAGGATCAACAACAGTAGAAAATAATCATGTCATTGACAACGGCTTAATTCTTGATCCAATGAGTTATGATTATTATTTTGTGTTCACGTCACCGCCATATAATTCCAACAAAATGGACATGAAGTTGATCTTGTCACAATCTTCAATCAACTAAATCTCAATCCTGAAACAATGGTCAAGATTATAAATTACTTATCCGCCTGTATGGAGAAGGAAACATGTCCTTCTTGTTATAAGCCTATCAGGTGTAACAAAAAAGTAGTTACAAAGTTTAATATGGCCACTTTTTCCCCTACTAGAACGGTAGGTATGCAGCATTCAATTCGGAAGTACCTCCAAGTCCAGGAGCGAAATGGTCTAAGCATGAAAACAATTGAATGAGGTTTATGTTTGAAAAAGGATACTACAGTACCACTACAAATTCGCGTACTACAGTACCATTCAATTGTACGTTTATAACAATTGTTTATTGTTTGATTGTTTATATGTTAAGATGTTCTATAGCAGATTGACTCCAAGAATTCTGACATCTGCAAGTACACTAAAATTTTAGTAACTACTTTACTTTCTGAATGTCCTAAAAAAAAAGCAAAGTTTAACTCTCTTAATAAAGAACGATGTTTCGATATGCGGTACATGCAAAGACTCCATGTACATTTTTATCCAAGAGGTGCCGTAAGAATGAAAGATCTACTACACGTCGATCCCAGTTGGTTTCAACTTATTGCCCTTGGTTTTATACGACATAAGGACAATCAATGCTTACTGGTCAGCTCCTTGTTACTTTGCGACTATTCCAAGCTGCTTTACAGACAGAAGGCCACGAAGCCTAATAATTTTCCGTAACAGTTATATTACACTTATGGTCGTAAGCTTGTAACGAATTCACATGCATATTATTGGCCTGAAACTCTATAGGATATTTTTAGGTAATTAGGTACGTGATTACCTTGTAGACCCAGGCCCGCTTCTCTTGGCCTGGGAGACAAGTCCGACCGATGAATTTATAAAGCTAGCGGTTTAACACGTTGACTGCCGTGAAGCCGGCACATGGGCTTAACATAGTATTTCATAGGGTCAGGTAACCCACATGCGGGCTTCATATTTCTTCTTCTTTAAGTCGTTTTTTCCAGGTTTGGGCTTTAGTCTTGGCTTTGTTAAAGGAGTTTATGTGGCCATCCTGCCCTGTAGTGAAATCCTTCTGAATGGCCTGCGGCGCAGATGGGGTATATTTTTTCTAAACTTACTGAGAGGCCATGAGGTCTGTATGTAAGCCTCGCCTCCCCTGAGTAACAGGTACATTTGTGAATCAAAAACAGTACCCCTGAAGCATAAGTGATGTTAAAAGATTGAATTTCAGGATAGAACATTTGAACATTTCTATTGCTTTGCTTTGCAGCTAGTAAAGGAATTTAACATCGAATCTGAGGACGTAGGATCTTGTGTACCTAACTCTCAAAAACAAAGCAGTAGTTCTTTCAGAGCTCCTTAACTTACATTCTGCAATGGCGTACCATTTAAAAAACCGTGGATTTACTTCTCCCTTTAATATGACGAGGGTATCACAGAACAAACAGCGGTTTGTTTTAGGTGGGCCCTTGGGATTAAAAAATGTGATACCAAATGTAAAAATATAAGTATTAATATTAATTTATCAATGATAATCAAGCAAATGCTATACTTCCCGTTTTTATGTAACTACATTACTTTGTGAGAGTGCTTCCTGCTGAAGAAATCTATTTAGGATTCATAACCTTTTTCTTATTTGTTAGCCTGATAGAAATGGTTTAATGCAAAGAATTGTGTTCTTATGGATATATTATTTAAAGAAAGTCTGCTGTGTGTTAACACTCGAGGCTATCAAATATGGATTTAATTTGCCTCGTTTGTGTTCACTAGGACTTAGATACAGAGTTGTGTACGATTCACTTGGTTCCGGTCTATCATTAATAATATTTTCCCGATTGCATACTGAAAAACTTGCTATGGAACCCATTATGATCTAAACTCCGTAGCAGCCTTATCTTGGGCCTGATACCAGTGATCTGATTCATGAGACAAATAAATAATCATTGTGGTTCCTTTAAGATCTTCCCTTGATTAGTTAAAATGTAAACTTCGGGATGACCAAAGAATCAGAATAGATGTTGATATAAAATGGATCTCCTCCTCCTGAAGGGTCAAAGAAGGAGGTGTTAAGATTTCGGTCAGTTAAAAGTATTGTAATAGCCCCTGCTAATACGGGAAGAGATAAAAGAAGTAATACAGCAGTGATTACTACAGATCAAACAAATAATGGTATTTGTTTTAAAGTTATTCCGGGAGTTCGTATGTTAATTACAGTTGAAATATAATTTACTGCCCCAAGAATTGAGGATACCCCAGCTAGGTGGAGGGAGAAAATAGGAAGATCGACAGAGGCTCCCGCATGAGCAATGGCTCTGGAAAGAGGAGGATATACAGTTCATCTGGTTCCCGCACCACTTTCTACAATTCTTCCTGTTAATAGTAGAGTTAGTGAGGGTGGTAACAATCAGAATCTTATGTTGTTTAGACAAGGGAATGCTACGTCAGGTGCTCCAATATTAAAGGTACTAAGCAATTAACAAAGCCCCCAATTATAATTGGCATAACTATGAAGAAAATCATAATGAAAGCATGAGCAGTAACAATTACGTTATAAATTTGGTCGTCACCAATAAAGCTACCTGGTCGACGAAGTTCTGCTCGAATGAGAAGACTTAGTGATGTTCCTACTATTCCTGCCCAGGCCCCAAAGATCAAGTATATTGTAACAATGTTTTTATGGTTTGTAGAAAATAATCATCGTTGCAAATGAAATTAAATAGGGTGGCCGAAGCACTAGGCGATAGATTGTAAATCTATTTATGGTTAATAAATCTCTTATTAGGTTTTATAGTCAATATTTATGATATCGGACTGCAATTCCGGAGTAGTAGTTAATAATCTAAACCTAAAAGATTGCCTTTTTTTTATAGCTTTATTTATGGCTTTTTTAACTTAAAGTCTTTGTTTAAAGGTTTTTGGCAGTTAATGATAAAATATTTATCCCTCTTAACGAAATAATAATGAATATTGATCTAATCGATGTTTCTTAATTTTTTTTCATTAAGGATGTTCATGTTTGGTTATGATGATTAATAATGAAGGCAGCGTAAGCAATTCGCATATAATAGAAAAGGGTAATTACTGCTGTTATTACTATTAGGGTAAGAATAATAAATGACATTTGTTTGGCAGTTTGTATAATAATGATTCATTTGGGTAAAAATCCTAAGAATGGCGGGGGGCCACCTAAAGATAAAAGACTAGTGAAAATAGCTAATTTTGTTGTTACAACAATTTTATTAGAAGAAGTTTGATTAATATGAAATATTTTGTTTATTGCGAAAAGAGTGACTGCTATTGCTGAAAGTAAGGCATAAAATAGGAAGTAGAGGGATCATGTTATATCACTTAATAGAAGGGCTATATGTATTCAGCCAGTGAATTTAAAGATGAGAATGCTATGATTTTACGTAGTGATGTTTGATTTAAACCTCCGATTGAGCCTACTACTAAGGACAAAATTAAGGTTAGGTAGATTGCATTTGTAGGCTTTAATCTGTAAGAAAGTAAGCCAAGGGGCGCTAATTTTTGTCATGTTATTAAAATAATGCAGTCTATTCAAGGTATGGCGTCTATTACTTCGGGCATTCAGAAGTGGAGAGGAGCTGCACCTATTTTAAAAAGCAATGAAATAGTGATTAAATAGAATGTAGTTTGCAGTCCTATGTAGAGTAAAATAATTGCTATTAGAAGTAAGGATCTTCTATAGCTTGTACTAAAAGGTAATTTATAGCACATTCGGTGTGACGTTGATTGTTGGTCTTTGAAATCAGGGGGATGAATGAGAGGTTAATTTCAAGATCAATTCAAGTACCAAATCATGATGAGGAAGTTAAGGAAATAAGAGTTCCTAACACAAGTGTTGTGGAGACTAAAAGAGTCTTAGGATTAGTGAGCATTAGAAAAAGAAGAATAATCTTCATATGCGGGGTATGAGCCCACTAGCTTATCTTAGCTTATCTTTGTACACTTTAGTGTACGGCGCACAATGGTTTTTGATGTCAAAGGTGAAAGTTTAATTCTTTTAGGTGTAATAAGAGTATATTGAAATACTTGATTTATCCTATTACGATAATCCTTTAATCAGGCGCTTATTATTTAATAATTATTTATAGTGGTATATGAAAATTTAAATAGATCAATATTGTGTTATAATAATTAAATTTAGAAATATTATATTAATAATAATTAAAACTTGAAAATCTATTAAATCCTCTTAATTAACCTGAGATACCGGCTAAAGGTATATTAATAAGCTTAACGTATCCAGTATATGCTAGTTTTTACAGCATATGTGTCAGGAGAAAGTAAATATACTTGTATAGGATATAATTGTGTTTGAGGGGAAAAAAAACTAAATTGTATCCTAGACAAGGGGGAAAATAGGGTTTATTAACTACTAATTTTTATTAATTAGATTAAATACATAATTAACAATTAATTATTTTAGCGTTATAAAATAATAATAAAGTATTATCTTTGCTTTTCTTCTCTTATTTATCTAGTTGTACATGGAACCTTTTTGATAAGAAATGAATATTATTGATCTTAAACGTAAATAATGTAGTACAATTGGTCGCAATACTTGTTTTTGTTTATTGATTAGTGTTTCAAGCAGTTAAGGTTTAAGGAGACCCGACGAAATTCGTGACAGCTGCCGCGGTGAGACGAGGGGGTTGAAGGGAAGAGGTAGTGATGGTTAAGCTTTAGTTATAAATTTAAATTAAAGGACTTTGTTTTATTTATTTTTAGGTGAAATTATTTAAAATAATGAGTTCTATGTTTGAGGCTATGAAATTATTTGTTAAACTAGGATTAGATATCCTATTATTTTTAATGTAAAATGTAATACCTGGGTAATAGTTGTTATGTTCTTGAAACAAAGGATTTGACGGTATTTTAGGCTGTTCAGAGGAATCTGTCCCGTAATCGACAATCCACGATATATTTTACTTATTGTTGTTTCGCAGTTTGTATACCGCCGTTGTTGAAGGTATTAGAGACCTCCATTATCTTTATTGAGGAGGACTTCAGGTCAAGGTGCAGCTTATCAGTAAGAGGAGATGAATTACAATAGAATGTTTATACGGATTTTATTATGAAATTATTTAAATGAAGGTGGATTTGAATGTAATGTTAGTTATGTTGCTATTATGAGTAGGGCTCTAAGATAAGTACACATCGCCCGTCGCTCTCATTTGTTTAGGTGAGATAAGTCGTAACATAGTGAACGTACCGGAAGGTGTGCCTAGATTGAATTAATAGCAAAATACAGCTTGTTAGTTGAGCTACTCGTTTACATCGAGGAGGTTTCTGTACAATTGATTGAAGGATTGATTGATTGAAAAATTATAGATATAATTTTTTTATATTGAGGCTAAGCGAATCAACTTTAATTGATGATATAGAATTAATTTGTTGATATTATAGTTAATTAGTACCGTAAGGGACTGTTAATAGCAGTATCTATTACTTTCTTTGTGCACCCAGAGGAGCAAGTACTCTAACATTATTACTAAGGGAGAAGAATCAGGGCCTCTGCTCCAAGATGTGGAAAGTGAGTAAGTACACAAGTCGGCATATATGCTGCTCGTGTTAAAGAATTCCGAAAAAGGTAAACAGAACAATAAACCACCTTGTTTTATAAATTGTTTTTATACCTTCATTCAAAGTTACATCAAGATCATCTTAATATCCATTTTGTTAGGTCTTTAAGGCGGTGACGGTAACACAAAATAATAATCATAACTGATTGGAGCAAGAATTATGCCGTTGTCAATGACATGTTGATTTTCTACACCTGTTGTTCCTAATCATCTATATCAGATTGTCCTACATTCTGAAATTTCTACATGAACCCTCTTGGCAGAATACACAAAACCCTGAATACTTCATATCGGCTCTTTTACACTAAGATGTAGCTCGTTCACAAACCCATCTTTCAGTCACTTTTTATCTACAGGTAAGTAAGCATATCCGGGTGGAGCTGATGGTAGCTGTGTGGGTCCTGGAATTCGCATATCCTCTTTCACACACCAACCTCGTTCGATTGGGTTCATGCTTAGACCATTTCACTCCAGAAGTTTTTGCTCGTTAGGTTGTGTGTCTCTTGCTACAATTTCGTTTTCTCTTCGGGCACCAAAGCCGCTCGTGATAAAGATTTCCAAAATATGTAAACTTAACAATAAACCACCTTAATGTATTATAGCTTGTTTCTTTACCTTCTTTTAAATTTACGGTACATCAAGTTCGTCTACATGTCCATTTTGTTAGGTCTATAAAGCGGGGACGTTATTTCAAAGTAATAATCATTACTGATTGGATCAAGAATTAGCAATTGTCAATGACATATTGGTTTCCAACAACTTTGTTCTTCATCATCTATATAAGATTGTCTTCCGATGTTATATTTGTACATGAAGTCCCTTGGCAGAATGGAGAAAACCTTCATTAGATATCTGCTCTTTTATACTAACATGTGGCTCGTTCAAATCTTGCAGTCCTTTGTTATGGTAGCTTTGTGGGTCCTTAAAATTTGCATATCTTCTATCACACACCAAACTGTAACGATTGGGTTCATGCTTAGACCACTTCGCTCGTGGTGTTGGAGGTACTTCCGAATTGAATGCTGAATAGCTGCCGTGTTAGCAGGGGGAAAAGTGGCCATATTGATGCTTTGTAATATTTCTCCCTTGTTATACCTGATATGGCTTATAACAGGGAAGATACGTTTCCTTCTCCATACAGGCGAATAAGATATGTGTAATCTTGACAATTTTGTCCGGATTGAGTTTTGGTTGGTTGAAGAATCTAACTAACTTGCACAATTCTTCTTCTTTTTAAGGATCTTGAGGGCTGCCAACTATTCACTGCTGAGAATAGCTGAGGTCGTGTTCCAACCTGTTGCATCATGAAAAAAGTGAAAGCAATCTTTTAATGATGCTAAAGTTTCTTTAAATTTAATAATTTCGTAGCATTTCCTTTCAGTAGTGTTTTTATTGACATTAAAAGAATCAGCAACTGCTTATGAAGTCCTCTAGTAAGATTCTTAAAAGATCTGAATCTGACCCATAAACAGCTACAGATTTCCCGTTTCTAGTTTCTTTTATTACTGTTGTTCATATACAGCTACCTCTTTCTTTTCCTCACAGTTTGCATAATTTGAAACCGTCTACTATTGATCTCCAAGTTTCTGAACAACTCTGATTGAATTGTTGTGGCTTCAATGGCAGAAAAAATTTTTATCGTTGCAGATATTTCCCGAAAGTTCATTTTTTATTCTTTTGGCACTTTCCATGTCTAATTGTAATTTAAATAAATAAAATATAACATAATTGTAATTTATATCCATAAAATAGAGTTTAACATAATTTATAAACGTTTACAACGGAGATTTGTGTTGCCATTTTTAGTCCACACCATTGCGTGTAGAAGCTCTTCCTTCTACGTGTGACTTTTAAAACAGAAGTCAATAGAGACTCTGCGTAATCACCGCAGTCGAATTGACATTCTTGCGCATTGGCATATTATCACACAAGGAGAGTGACATTAGATCAACGTATCGCTCTGATGATAAACTGATGCCCACAAAAATCCTGTAGACTTCTTTTACCGTAACAGTAATTGGGAATGAAAAATTAATCTTGCAAACGTTGTGTCTGACGTTCAGTCAATCCCCCAGAAAATTTAGTTGCCTTCATTAAAAACTGTTCGATAATCATATCACTTGGAACTTCGTTCGAGAATGTCAATGTTCCTTGAGTTTTTACTTGTAAACCTCTGACACCGTATTTGCCTCCAGGCCTCCGTTTGTTGAATATAGTGATGTGTAATTTTTTCAAAGAAAGGTAGCCAGCTGCGTGAGAAAACGGAAATAATTTAGTTGCCATCAAATGAAGTTTCTAGTCCCCTGTTCAATCTAGTCCCATTTATGAATTGCTATACGGTTATGACCTTTTCTATATACTGCGGTCAAAGTTAACGGTTCGGTAAATGTAACCATCTTAATTTTGAGTTTCTTAATATGGTTTTTGTCATGCAGCTTCATTTTCTTATAATTTTGCATAGTGATTTCCTCACCCAGACGTTGTTGAAAAGATCGCATATCCTAGATTTTGTTATCTCATTCGACGGTTGTAAATGTCTTCATAACCACATGTAGAAGTCCCGGAGGTAAGTCTAAAAGTGAGTTCTCAATGATCTTGAGTAGGCATGACCATTCAGCATTTTCACCAAAGTTATCATAATGTACAGGATACAGCAAAGTTCTTCTATACCATTTCCTGACATAATGTGTCTATTGGTGCCTCTGGTGTGTTGTATTGCATGCTAACTGCTTGCATTCGTTTTAAGAAGAGAACAACACGTATCTCGACATCTCCTCTTAGTAAAATATCTGAATGTTTTGTAACTTGTTCCCTGAAACCAGTCTGAAGTATAGATCAAAGGACATATCTGTGTGTTTCGACATTGTTGATGCCAATGTTAACGGCTCTTAGCTGGACTATGCAAGGAATGTACTCTAGGCACTTTGCCATGATATTCCGCTATATGATGCGATCATCTAAGCAGAATTCTACAGACGATCTGGTGCTTCTATTTTGGTAAAGGTATTTACTTGGTGATGTAGAATGGCTCTGGTCAACGGACATGAATATGCTCGCATGCATACCAGGCCAACGGACAGACTGGTTCAGTGTTAGAAATAATTACACTTCGTAAGCCTAATTGCTGGCTATTAATGAGGTAGATTTTGTGGAGTAGTTTTCTGCTCTTGAGAGGAAATTTTTGAGTCGATGGATTGGACACGCAAGGTCTGTTCACGTCTGCAGAAATACATCTTGTTGATCATTCTGTCTCAGGTATGAAAGGTGTCAAAAAGCTGATAAAATTGTAGCACTAATTTCCTACACAGGGAAAGCTTACCAGAACTTTACTCCCCGGTGATATAGCCTGAAGATTATTGGGATAGATACGTAGCGTTATCATTTCAGAATCTTGATGAAGTGAGTCAACGTTGCTAATAACTCCTTTGAACAATGAACCCTAAGGCGAAGGATTTTGTGTTGCGTACCTAGGTCTCAAAAACAAAGCAGTAGTGATACCAAATGTAAGAAAAATAAGTATTAATTTATCAATGATAATCAAGTAGTTGCTATACTTCCCGTTTATAAGCAACTACAATACTATTTTGTAATGGTTTCTGCTGAAGAAATCTACATAACACCCACAACGCTCTTACCTTTTCTTGATCGTTAAGCTGATAGACACTGATTAATACGAAGAGTTGTGTTCTTACGGATATATTAGTTAAAGAAAGTCTCCTGTGTGTTAACTCACGAGGCTATCAAATATGCATTTAATTAGAGTCCTTGCTGCTCACTAGGGCTTACATACAAGGTTGTGCAGGATTCACTAGGTTCCGGTCTATCATTAATAATATTTTCCCGATTCATTGTTTTGATACTTGCTATGTAACCAATTATATTCTAACCAGCAAAGCAACTTTACTTTGGGTTTCAGAGCGGTGATCTGATCGATAAGCTAAGAAAAGAAACGATTTTAAGTTCTTTTGAGATCTTCTCTTACACGGTTACGTGGAAAATATTTACGGTATAATAAGACCTTTGTTGGCCATCAATATATTAACACTGGTCATCACAAAGCAACCAAACTGTTGGCGAATCAAATAAGCTTTTCATATAAGCTCACTGTATGCTTTGATTAGTAATTAAGTGCCACAAATTCCGTAAAGCATAGCTGTATATGGACAACAGTAATAGAAGAAATTACAACGGGAAGACTGTAGTTGTTGATCGGTCTGGTTCAAAATCTTTTAAGAAACTTACTAGAGGACTTCATAAACAGTTGCTGATTCTATTAAGCTCAATACAAGCACTACTGAAAGCAAATGCTACAAAATTAGTAAATTTAAAGAAAGTAAAGAGTTAAGTTTAAAGAAACATAAACCAACCAAAACTCAATCTGGACAAAATGGTCAAGATTACACTTTTCTTATTCGGCCGTATGGAGAAGGAAACATGTTCTCTCTGGTATAAGCCATATAACTTATAACAAGGGAGGAATATTACAAAGCTTCAATATGGCCACTTTATCCCCTACTAAGACGGCAGCTGTTCAGCATTCAATTCAGAAGTACCTCCAACTCCACGAGCGAAGTGGTCTAAGCATGAACCCAATCGAAAGAGTTTGGTGTGTGATACGCAAATTTTAAGGACCCACACAGCTACCATCAGCTCCTGCAGGCTAATGTTATTAATGTGTACATAACAGATGACTACATGATGGCAATGTGAACGAGCCACATGTTAATATAAATGAGCAGATATGAAATATTGAAGGTTTTATCCATTTTGCCAAAGAACTTTATGTACAATCCGCTGCAAAAAAACCTGCAACATGAGGATGTAAGTTTATTGTGAAACTACGCCTAACAACACAGGGAATGAACATAATGTCTAAGTGGAACGAATCACGCCAGGATAAACCTCGGCCTCCTCCCGTGCACACTTATTTTGGGGCAAAAGGACTTGGTCATTTCACAATAAACTTATATGCTCATGTTGCAGGTTTTTTTGCCGTGGATTGTATAATTCCAGATCGGAGAACAATCCTATATAGATGATGACGAACAAAGCTGTTGAAAACCATTATGTCATTGAAAATTGCTTAGTTGTTGATGCAATCAGTTATGATTATTATTTTGAAATAACGTCCCCGCTTTATAGTCCTAACAAAATGGACATGTAGACGATCTTGATGTAACTTTAAAAGAAGGTAAGAAAAAAGTATTAAACGTTAAGGTGGTTTATTGTTTAGTTTACACATTTAGAAAATCTTTATCACGAGCGGCTTTGGTGCCCGAAGAGAAAACGACATTGTACCAACAGACACAAGTTAACGAGCAAAAACTTCAGGAGTGAAATGGTCTAAGCGTGTACCCAACCGAACGAGATTGGTGTGTGAAAAAGGATATGCGAATTCCAGGACCCAGACAGCTAAGCTACCATCAGCTTCAGCCGGATGAGCTTAGTTACCTGTAGATAAAAAGTGACTGAAAGATAGGTTTGTGAATGAGCTACAGTTTAGTGTAAAAGAGCCGATATGAAGTATTCAGGGTTTTGTGTATTCTGCCAAGAGAGTTCATTTAGAAATGGCAGAATGGAAGACAATCTGATATAGATGATAAGGAACAGCAGCTGTAGAAAATCAACATGTCATTGACAACGGCATAATTCTTGCTCCAATCAGTTATGATTATTATTTTATGTTACCGTCACCGCCTTAAAGACCTAAGAAAATTGACATTAAGATGATTTTGATGTCCTTTGAATGAAGGTATAAAAACAAGTTATAAAACAAGGTGGTTTATTGTTCTGTTTACATTTTTTGGAATTCTTTAACACGAGCAGCATATATGCCGACTTATGTACTTGCTCACTTTCCACATCTTGGAGCAGAAGCCCTGAATCTATCCCTTAGTAATACTGTTCGAGCACTTGCTCCTCTTGGTGCCCAAAGACAGTAATATATACTGCTATTAAATTTCGCTTAGCTTGATGGTTAAACTTGCGTCTATATAAAATTTCGAGCGTCTTTTGCAACCTTGACTCACTTCATCAAAATTCTAAATTTATAACGCTACGTATCTATCCCAATAATCTTCAGGTTATACAAACTTAAAGTCTTTTTGACTCGCACAGTTCGTCTTGCAGTACAGAGTGCCATATCGTACACTCTTTTAATCTTATTGGAGGATTTGAATTTCTCCATCTTCTAAACGTTTAATCACCGGGAAGTAAAGTTCTAGTAAGCTTTCCCTCTGTAGCCAATTAGTGAAACAACTTTATTAGCTTTTTGACACCTTTCATACCTGAGACAGATTGATCAAGATGGATTTCTTTTAACGTGAAAAGACCTTGCGTGACCATTCCATCGACTCAAAGGTTTCCTCTCAAGAGCAGAAAGCTACTCCACAAAATCTACTTCATTAATAGCCAGCAGTTAGGCTTACGATGTGTGCTTATCTCTAACACTGAACCAGTCCTTCATTTGGCCTGGTATGTATGCGAGCATATACATGTCCGTTGATCAGAGCCACTTTAAGTCACCAAGTAAATACCTTTACCAAAATAGAAGCACCAGATCGTGTGTAGAATTCTGCTTAGATGATCGCATCATATAGCGGAATATCATGGCAAAGTGCCTCGAGTACATTCCTTGCATAGTCCAGCTAAGAGCCGTTAACATTGGCAACAACAAAGTCGAAACACACAGATATGTCCTTTGATCTATACTTCAGACTGGTTTCAGGGAACAAGTTACAAAACATTCAGATATTTTACTAAGAGGAGATGTCGAGATACGTGTTGTTCTCTTCTTAAAACGAATGCAAGCAGTTAACATGCAATACAACTCACCAGAGATAGTAATATTTTATAAGAATTGTAGTGAGATTAGAACTATACTTTAGATTGTTTTTAGATAAGATTGTGTTGAGAACATTGAAGAACATTGTAAAACATAGTAATTCTAAAATACTGAAACATTCAGATGTTTACTAATAAAAGATATCGAGATACATGTTGTATTCTTATCAAAACGAATGCAAGTAGTTAGAATGCATTACAACCAACCAGACATAGTAATATTTAATAAGTGATGAATGAAAGTGTAATCTGATAAAACGGCAGCATTGTCTTGAAACGAAAATCGTATCACATTTAGTCATTTTTACATCCTCTTCCCCTCCAGTGGTATACGCTCATATTCTTGATGTGTTAATGCTGTCTTACTCCGAAGATTTAATCAAGTCTTCACTCCCATCTCGCGTCTCGATTTCCTATTCTCAAACAACCTTTGGATAGCTATTCATCTTGTGAAAGCTTCGCCAGAACGACTGTGTAATGGTGAGATACGGACCTCTTCTTTTGATATAAGCAGTTTAATCCCTCTGTATTTCTTCAATATTTCACTTCAAGTACTAATACTATATATTCTACTCATCTGCATACTGTAAACAACTGCGAGAAAAGTGAGCAAAGCTCATGCGTTATGACATTAGATTAGCCATTATACAGGAAAGATGTTCAAATCGTAAATCACCTGAAGAAATTTCTGAACGGTCCAAAGTTTGCTGTCAAGTAATTTCTAGGCATGAATGGATATATTAGTGCAGGAAATTGTATAGAAAAACTTCGGAGTATCCTGTAACTATGACAACTTTAGTGAAAATGCCGAGAGTCCATGCCTATTCAACATCATTGAGAACTCACTTCTAGACTTTGCTCGGGGACATTTACAACCGTCGGAGGAGATGACTAAATCTAGGATCTGAGATCTTTTTCAACAACGTCTGGATGAGGAAATCCATATGCAACATTTACAAGAAAATGAAACTGCATGAAAAAAACCATATTAAAAAATCTCAAAATTAGAACGGTGACATTTTCCGAACCGTTGACTTTGGCTGCAGTATATAGAGAAGGTCATAATCGTGTTCCAATTCATTAAAAGGGACTAGATTGAACAGGGTACTAGAAACTTTATTTGAGGGCTATCAAATTAATGCTTCCGTTTACTCACGCAGCAGGCCATCTTTTCTATGTAAAATTTCCACGTCACTTAACTCAACTGGTGGAAGCCCTGGAGACAAATACGGTATCAGAGAATTACAGAAAATTAACAATTCAAGGAACATTCACAATTCGCAGAATAAGAGGCCTTCTTGAGCGAAGTTCCAAGTGATATTATTATCGAACAGAGTTTAAAGAAGGCCGCGAAATTTTCTGGGGATTAACAACGTGAGAAACAAAGTTAGCAAGATTAATCCTTCATTCCCAATTACTGTTACGTTAAGAGAAGTTCTAGAGTACGTTCGAAGGAAACAGTATATCATCTGAGCTGCACGTTGAACTAATGCCACCTTCCTTGTTTAAAAATATCTCAATGCGCAAGAATTTTAATTCGACTGCGCTGAGTATTGCAGTCTCTGTTGTACTGAGTTTTAAAACGCACAAGTAGAAGGGAGAGTGCTACACGCAATGGTGTGAACTAAAAATGGCAACTCAAATCTGCTAAGCGCCATTTTTACCTTATATTTTATGGATATATATTACAATTAGACACGGAAAGTGCCGAAATTCCATAAAGAGCTATCGGGAATATCTGGAACGATCCAACTTAAATCTTCCATTGGAGCCACGGCAATTCAATCAAAATTCTTGAGAAACTTGGAGATCGATACAAGACTCCTTCAAATGATGCAAACAGTTTTCGAAAGAGTAACGGCTCTTAGTTGAACTATGCAAGGAATGCACTCTAGGCTCTATGCCATGTTTTTCAGCTATATGATGCGATCATCTGTGCAGAATTCTACAGCATTCTACAGGTTTTTCTATTTTAATAAATTAATTACTTAGTGATCTAGAATGGCTCTGGTCAAGTGCCATGAATATGCTCGAGTACATACCAGGCCAAATGACAGTCTGGTTCAGTGTTAGAGATAAGTACACATCGTAAGCCTCAACTGTTGTAAGGTAGATTTTGTGGAGTAACTTTCTGCTCTTGTAAAGAAAACCTTGAGTCGATGTACAGGACACACCAAGGTCTCTCAGCACATCAGCAGAAATAGATCTTGTTGATCATTCTGTCTCAGGTATGAAAGGTGTCAAAAAGCAAATAAAATTGTTGCACTAATTTGCTACAGACGGGAAGTTTACCAGATTTTTGCTCACCGGTGAGAAACCGATTAGAGAATCGGGAAATTCAAATCCTACAATAAGCTTAATAAGAGTGTGCGAGACGCCTCTCTTATTATTTATTTCGCAGCGAGACGACTTTCTTTCTGCAGCGAGACGATCAAATTCTCGGACACTATTCCCAAGCGGGCAATTTTAGGGCTTCTGGTCCAAGATGTGGGAAGTGAGCCTAGGAAGTTTTATATCTTTCAGGTGTACTTAACTGAAAACCTCCCAACCTAACCTGATTAAAAAAAAATCTGTCAATTGATTACTTTGTTGCTGTCTCTGTTCTACCAGACTTGTATAACATCTTTGTATCGCGAATCAGTGCTTTACACCTCTAGCATTAGTAATTCATCTGCCGGACTTGTCTCACAGGCCCGCAGTGGTTCAACTGCCACATCTAGCTGGACAAAATATAAAAACTGAGTTCTGAGAAATAGTGAGAAAAGGATGGGAATTCTTGGGGTAAGGTCCCAAGTGGTGGGAAAAAAACACTTAGGTGCCAAATTACAAATGGGGAAGTATGTTGGATCCGACGAACAAGATTAATTGTATTTAATGTAGAATCAGCTGATCGACAATTTCCGTGCTAGACCTTACGTCTGCAGCATATAACACAGACAGCTGTTGGTCAGTGTCAGGAATATAGTGTGACAACTGTAGATGAAGGTATGGCGTGCATGTGGCATGAATGAGGAGTGCCGTGGGTTTTTGGGTAGGCTTTGGCGTGATGGGAAACACTAGGGAATAAGAACGTATACTGTACTTAGGAATAGGTATAATGAATTGACGCGTAAAAACAATTCTCCACCAGTCTCCAGGTTCTAATGACTATAGATGTGTAGAGTAATGATTGTAGTGTGTGCATAATAACTATGACATGCAAATGTTCACATAATTGTTGCTTCTTATACTTTCAAAAATGGAGTGTACGCTGACACAATAAGTCTTCTTCGACGCCTGGAGAGGTGAACCCAATAGATGCAAGGGAACCAATAGTTTTTACACATGTGTAATAGACAAATTAAGGTTACAAAACTGTGATGAGGATGTAGCAGAGTGCGTCAGAAAGGTTACAGGTATTTTTTGTATACATGTCAAAGAGAAATTTCAAAAATGTCGTCGAGCAATGAACGATTTTGTAATTAAATATGGTAAGTGGCTCGACAGTACAGTGGAGTTTTCTTGAAACGTATGGAATGCAGGGAAATTACGACGACCAGTATCATTTGAACAGGTGTGACACCGAGAACACCTGTAGGGCGTCCAAGAGAACTGTTTGAAGAAGCAAGTGAGAAAGCAAAGAGAAGACGGTTGTAGTCGTTAGTACAACATCGACAACTGAAGAGTTAGTGTATGCAACGCACGTGGGTTTACGTGCAAAAGAAAAACGTGATGCTTCTTATATTGTGTGTCACCCAGGAGGGATCGCGAATCAAAAAGGCGTACAAGAGTCCAGAGACGACAGTACCAATTAAGATTACAAACGATGAGGCATTAGCATTATAGGTTGACGCGAAATCGACAAAGAAACAATACCAGTTAGTTCGTAACCAGGCAAAAGTTCACAATGCAAATATCTATTAGTCTAACTATAAAGTGTTAGAGGCAAAGAAAGCGTGCTACCTATATTATCACAGACGTATATGCGGAAGTGCAGCTGCAAGCGTTACTTGATCATACTATCGAGCGGTTAATTTCCAAAAACAATACTATACTGCGAGAGATCAATCAGGAAGTTGAAATGACCATGTTCTTCAAATGGTGTTTGAGATTGCGCGTCAGGTCAGAACGCATACAAACAACGGTATACTTCAGATACAGAAGACGATATAAATAAATATACATATTTGTTTGTTATTTCGTTAGTGTCTTTAATATTACAATATGGTTAAGAGACACTCTTGCATAGTCCACGGCGATTGCCAATACGCTATTGTCGGCCAATCAAGCTACTGTTCAAGATAGAAACAGCAGAATTAACACGTTTAGAAGTTACTAAGATACAGCAGCAACAACAAGCTCTCTCACCAGCAACTATCACTTACAATGATCATCAAATAGTAGTGAAACACAGATTAAAGCTTACAATGACAGATGTGAAGGTCTGTAGTGATATCACAAACAAATCATATTAACGATGTTACATCTGCGGTGCATCTTCAAAGCAAATGAACGATCCAGACAAAACTACAGCTTCACCACCTGACACAACAACGTTTGAATTCGGGTTGTCAAGTCAGCATTCCCGGATAAGGTGCTTTGAGTGTCTGTTGCACATTGCATATGGACTGGACATCATACCTGACAAGTGAGAAAGAGGGCTCAACCAAATGTGGATCAACGAAAGAAATTACTACAGAAGCGATTTCGTGAAGAGATAGGTCTCGTGGTAGATGTGCCGAAACCAGGCTACGGAACAAGCAATGAGGTAATATTGCCCGCAAGTTTTACGCGGATCCATCATTATCAGCGTCCATTACTGTCATCAATTAAACGATTTGCACTTCTTCACGTGCCATTCCTAGTGTTTATGCAATACGGAGGTCGAAATTTTTTTTGCAGATATTCTGGATTGAGTAGTTATCAAAAGTTGTGCATTAATACGAAATGAAGCCATGTCAAATATGTTGATTTTAAAACAATATTTAACCGGGTCCCCGTAGCCCTAAAGTTCCCAACTTTTTTTCAAATAAAATGGTTTTAGGTAATAATAACATTTTACCAGACAATACTATTAATTCATAAAACATGAAATACATGGTTTCATTATACGCAAATAACTATTAAGAGCTTAACTAACTTTCATAAATACCATATTAACACACGAAAAACCTTTGTGTTGAGCCCAGCTCAGAACTCTCAAACTTTAAGAGATTATCACTCTTTCGCATCTGGATGCAAAATACATAACACTGGCTTTCCGAAGGCGGCGCCTACATTGCTGAATTCAAATAAACTAGAAACAATATATCTGCGAGCCTCTTTTCCTGTATTGTCTTGACTTCGAATGATTTTGAATACAACTCAAAACGCAATACCATCTTTAACCCCATTAAGAAATGAAATATATCCCATTAAGAGCCAAATTAAAGAAATTTAAGAACGGTGCTCATAAGTTATGTGATATTTTCTCTTGCAAATGCTGCGAGAGATTAACCTGTAAATGTGGTAAATCAAATTATATACCGCTTTTGGACTGGGAGCTCATATTAGATCAGAGAAATCAGAGACAAACGACGAGTTGCAATGTACATGAAGCAGAAACCCATAGGCTCAAAAGAAAGCATGACACACAGATCGATTATGACGTTACGGTACCAATTACAAGAGGGTTACAATCGTTAGCCTCAGTCCCGTACTTGGAACATACATTAAGCGCTTCCACCCCGAATTCAGACGATGAAGAGTTCGTATGAATCAATCGTTTAGAGAATAAAATCTAAAGTAAACCTAAATAAACAATAGTGAGCCATAACAAATGAGCACCGCAAAAGACTTAACAGGTATAACGAATAGGTCGGCTGCTAAAATTGTATCCGCTGTTTTACAATATATGAATTTACTGAACAAAACTAAGACAAGGTAGTAGATAAAAACAAAATCCGTACGAAACTAGTAAAAAAGAAAAAGAAAAAAGAAACCGTCTACAGTGTAAAGCTACTAATTTTAAGGGTCTCTATTTTGATGGCCGAAAATACCAAACTATAGTTCTAATTCAAAATTGCAATAGGCAAAGCACTAAAGAATATGCGGATTATATCGATTTGAGCGATTGGTCAGAAGTAATAGTAACGAAACCTGCAATTTCGGCTAACGTATCAATAGAAGAACTAACCGAAATGATTGTGGAAAAGAGGAAGTTTCAGTTCGGCTCGTTCCCCTTCCACACGCAGGCTTTGGAGAAGTGTCTAAAGGTAGTAACAAAAACTTCTTCAAAAGTATGCGGTAGTGTTGCACGAGACCGTTATATTCGCGCAAAACTGGAAGCACGAAAGTATCTACCAAGCTTCGGACATAAATCTCAATATTTTGTTCCAAGATCCCGCTAAGGAGCTTTAAGTAAGAGGAGGGTTGGCGGAAGGAACTCGCTGTGTAGCCATCTCCACGTGGTGAGTTGTGCGCTGGTTTGGTGTTTGTTGGTCAATTTTTCAACCTTACCTTATGTATTTGTGTCCGTACTATTATATCTACTAGACACCAATCAGGCGAAGAGCTGCACATCAGATCAGGGGGTCAAGTTAAAGTGTTAGGAATCAACCAATTTCTATACATACTTAAAATAATGGTATATATGTTAAAAGAAATAATAACACTTTTCGGACCCGCAGGGCCTGGTGGAATATTTTTATCTGCCTCTGTATTGGGGAAGAAACATAGCATTATACAACTTTTGCACGGTACTCACTCTTAATTTTCTGAAAACAAAATTTTCAATTATATTTTCACTACTCACAACCATATTTTTTCAGCATTAACGTTCTTTTGGGCTCCCGGGGCCCGGTTAAATTTTTTATCGGGCTCTTTTTTGGTAAGGGAACATGTCATTATAAATTTTGCACGGTACTCAAACTTAACTTTCTAAAAAATATATTTCAATAATATTTTCACTATTCACAACTATTTTTTTTTAAATTAACGCTCTTTCGGGCCCCCGGGGCTCGGTTAAATATTTTTCAATCCGGATGTTTTGCTGAGGAAACATAATATAACATTATACATCTTTTGCACGGTACTGAAACTTAACTTTCTAAAAATATATTTTAATAATATTTTCATTGCTGGCTACTTTTTTTTCAAAATTAACGTTCTTTGGGGCCCCCGGCCCCGTTGAATATTTTTTACTACGGCTGTGTTTTGGTGAGGAAACATAATATAACATTATACAACTTTTGCTCGGTACTCAATCTTAATTTTCTAAAAAAAAAAAATTCGGCCCTTTTCGGCCCACCCTATTATGCAATTAACTCTGAGGCAATTGGTATGTATTCTCTGCAAACTGTCCGATTATATGTGGACCTGTAAAACTGGTATTACATGCCGGCATTTGGGTATATATTATTCATACATGGGACAGTTCCTATTGAACAGCTTTCCGAAGAGGCACAAGAAGCTCGGAATAAAGATTGTCGAAAGTTCCGAAAACATCATGCCAGGAAAAGTTCCCGTCAAAACAACATAGAAGTTTTAATTCACATGTTGTTAATCACGTCGGATCCCTGCATAACAAACCTTAGCAAATTCACACTCAAACACAGTGACATCTTACCGAAGAAATACTTCTATTGTTAGAAGTTCCTCCCATGTGTCAAGCATACATATCAGCTGATCATTCTACTGAGAACAACAATAGTTCTTCCAGTGAGGATATGTGACTGCTTACTGCTTCGTGTCGCTCTGTGTACGTGCTCTGCCGTGTTTTCTTTGGTTATGAATTTTGTTAAGCTAGATGTGGCAATTGAACCATTGTGAGGCCAAGAGAAGCGGGCCTGGTTCTACAAGGTATACACGTACCTAATTACGTAACGATTTCCTAATAGATTTACCGTTCAATAACCTGAATGTGAATCCTTTACAAGATTACGACCATAAGACTAATATAACTGTTACAGAAAATTAAGTTTCATGGGCTTCTATTTGAAAAGTAGCTTGGAAAAGTCGCAAAGGAACAAGGTGCTGAGCAATAAGCATTGATTATCCTAATGTTGTATAAATCCTAGGGCATTAAGTCGAAACCAACTGCGATGGAAGTCTAGTAGAGCTCTTATTCTTACGACCCGGTCTTGGATAAAAATGTACATTGAGTCTTTGCATGTATGGAATATCCAAAGATCGTTCTTTATTAAGAGTGTTAACTTTACTTCCTTCTTAAAGGGTCGAAAACTAAATGGCACTTACAAAATTTTGTGTCCTTGCAAATGGCAGAATCCTCGAAGTGAATCATATCCTGATGAACATCTTAATATATAAACGATCAAACGATAAACAATTTTCATATACGTACGATTGAATGATACTATAGCACGCGAATGTGATATCTAAATGAATTGGTTTTTCTCGTTAAGTGTGTCCTGCTACGGTTTCCTTTTTATTTCGGGAACCAAAGCAGTTCGTGTTAAAGCATTCCAAAATATATAACAGAACAATAAACCACCTTCATGTTATACACCTTTTCCTTACACCTTCATTAACGTTTCATCAAGATCGTTTTCATGTCCATTCTTTTAGGTCTATAAGGCGGTGACGATATCACAAAATAATAATTATAGCTGATTGGCTCAACAATTAAGCCGTTGTCAAAGACATATCTGTTTTCTACAGCTGTTGTTCGTTATCATCTATATAAGATTGTGTTCCGATCTGCGAACTCTACATCAACTCTCTGGCAGAATGCACAAAACCTTGAATACTTCATATCAGCTCTTTTACACTAACTTCGCTCGTGCAGTTGGAGATACTTCCGAATAGAATTCTGAACAGCTTCCGAGTTAGCAGGGGGAAAAGTGGCCATATTGAAGCTTTCTAATATTCCTCCCTGGTAATACCTGATATGGCTTATACCAGGGAGGACATGTATCCTTCTCCATACGGGCGAATAAGAAATGCTTAATCATGAGCATTTTGTCAGGATTGAGTTTTGATTAGTTAAAGACTTTAACTAACTTTAAGAATTCTTGTTCATTTTGAAGTATCTTGTAGGCTGCCTTCATTAAAAACTGTTCGAAAATAATATCACTTGGAACTTCGCACAAGAAGTCCTGTTTTTCTGCGAATTGTTCCTTGAGAATGTTCCTTGAGTTGTTAATTTCTTGTAATCGTCTCACACCGTATTTTCCTTCAGGGCTTCCATCTCTTGAGTATAATGATGTGCAAATTTTTCATAGAAAAGACGACCAGTTGCGTGAGAAAACGGAAGCATTAAATTAATTGCCATCAAAGGAAGTTTCTAGTCCCCTGTTCAATTTAGTCCATTTGTAAGAATTCAATACGGTTATGACCTTGTCTATATATTGCAGCCAAAGTTAACAGTTCGCAAAATGTCACCGTCTTAATTTTCAGATTTCTTAATATGGTTTTTGTCATGCAATTTCATTTTCTTCTAAATGTTGCATAGCATTTCCTCATCCAGACGTTAAAAAGATCGCATATGTCCTACGGTTGTAAATGTCTTCATAACTAAATTTAGAGGTCCCCGAGCAAAGTCTAGAAGTGATTTCTCAATGATCTTGAGTACGCATTGCCATTCAGCATTTTCACTAAAGTTCTCATAGTGTACAGGATACATCAAAGTTCTTCTATACCATTTAATGACATAATGTGTTCAATCGTGCCTAGAAATTACTTAAGTGCAAACCTCCTAAAGGCGGTACAACTTTGGACCGTTCACAAATTTCTTCAGCTGAGGTACGATTTGACACCTTTCCAGTATAACGGCCGATCTAATGTCATAACGCATATGCTTTGTTCATTTTTCATGCACTTATTTACTGTATGCAGAGAGTAGAATATATAGTATTAGTAGTTGATGTTGAAATATTGAAGAAATACAGAGGGACTACACTGCTTACAACAAAAGGAGAAGTGTGTATTTTACCAATACAAAATCGTTGTGGCGAAGGTTTCTCAAGATGAATAGCTATCCAAAGGTTGTTTGAGAATAGGAAATCCAGACGCGAGATGCGAGAGAAGGTTTGAAAGTTCCGAGGAATACAGCATTGACGCACCAAAAACATTAGAGGGAAAGTGGTTATCAGAATCAAGAAATGTTAAAAGATATTATTATCAAGACAATGCTACCGTGATTTCAGAATACTTTTTCATTCATTAACCTGGATATGGAGACATCTGATAAGAATGACTTTTCCTGCTCTATGAAATGTGTGGCACATAGTTGACTAATTAAAACATACAGTGAGCTTATATGGAAAGATTATATGATTAGCCCTAAGTTTGGTTGCTTTGTGATGACCAGTGTTACTGAGTTTGTAGGGAACCCAGGCCTGACTATACCATAAATATTTTCTAACTAACCAAGGGAAGATCATAAAAGAACCTAAAATGATTCTTTATTTGTCTCATGGATCAGATCACCGGTCTCAGAACCAAAGTAAAACTGCTTCGGTTCCATATTATTAATGATAGACCGGAACCTAGTGAATCCTACACATCTGTGTATGTAAACACTAGTGAGCAGCAACGACGCTAATTAAATGCATATTTGATAGTCTCGAGTGTTAACAAACAGGAGACTTTCTTTAAATAAAATATCCGTAAGAACACAACTCTTTTTATTAAACGATCAAGAAAAGGTGAGAGCGTGATCGGTGTAAAGTAGATTTCTTCAGCAGGAACCACTCTCAAATGGTATTGTAGTTGCTTATAAACGGAAAATATAGTAATTGCTTGATTATCATTAATAAATAATACTTATGTTTTTTAAATTTGGTATCACAACATTTTTCAATCCCAAGGGCCCGCCTAAAACCAACCGCTGGTCGTTCACAAATCTATATGACTGTGATACCGTTGTCTTATTAAAGGGAGAAGTAAATCCACGGTTTCTGAAATGGTACGCCATGTGTAGCTATAAAAGCACTACTGCTTCGTTCTTAAGACCTAGGTACACAACGCAACATACTTCGGCGTCCGGTTCATTGTTGAATATCTATACTAGCTCTAACCCAATAGTAATTAAAGAATACATGGCGACGTCCACTGCTGATTTCTAAATTTCACACCATTTTTAGATAGACATAAGCCGCCATAAGTTCTTTAGCCCTTGCGGAAACCTTGAAATGGAACCCTTAATTTTTGGCAAGCCTCTTGCACCCTAAACAACTAACTAAAAATTGAAAATCCCCGTCCATCTTCTAAATTACTTCTGTAATCAACGGATCACTTAGAGATCGTTTTAATCTTTTATTATTATCTTTTCTCATATATTGTAGACTTTTATTACAATGAAGTCACGTCATATCTCTGCTAATGTTCTCACTTTGAGGTGATTTCTGGTGGTGCAGATGCATATAACAAAAAGCTTGACAAGCTCGGGGATGCCTGCCCTATCGCAAGTGACCCATCATCTTGTCCATCATTATAACGCATTTCCTCTTTACTATAACTTATGAGCTCACCGTGATATTCAGTCTTACTCAGCTAAAGACTACTTGCTTCGCACGTCACTGGTTTAAACTCGAATATTTCGAATTTACAAATCCTAAGGACAAAATGTTCTGAAGCACTTTTCCCATTTGACCCCACCCTCTATCGTCGGTTGTACTGCGTGCAAACTGATTCCACTCGTTTTAATGCAAGTATCTAATGCAAGTATCAATATCTCGACATTTACCTAAATGCATCCTTATATCTGCAATTAGTATTACCATTATTTCTGCAGAAAGCCATGCTCGGCAGCCTTGTAGATAAATCTTATTTCTTCTGCCATATGAAAGTTATAATTCAACAGATATTAGTCTGATACAACGTTCGGATAAGTTAAGACAACAACACATATCTCGACACTTCCTCTTAATAAAATGTTATCTGAACGTTTCGGAAACTTAGAATTAGTAAGTTTTTTGAAAACAGTCTGAAGTATAGATCTAAGGACATATCTGTGTGTATTTCGACTTTCTTCTTACCAATGTTAACGGCTCTACTAAGGAATGTACTCTATGCAGCTTCCCATGGTATTCCGCTATATGAAGTGAACACCTAAGCAGAAATCTACAAACGATATGGTGCATCTATTTTTGTAAATGAAATTATTTGGTGATCTAGGGTGGCTCTGGTCAACGGCCATGGATATGCTCCCATACATACCAGGCCAAATGACAGTCTGGGTCAGCGTTAGAGATGAGTACACTTCGTAAGCCTATAATGCTGGCTATTAATCATGTACATTTTGTGGAGTAACTTTCTTCTCTTGAGAAGACATCTTTCAATCGGTGGCAAAACACGGAATCTTTAATCACGTCAGAGAGTTGAGCTAGTGTTGAATTTAATAAATAAGATTACAAATATTATTCTTATTGAACTTTCCGTATCAGATATGGAAGGTGTCAAAAAGCTAATACAGTTGGTGCACTAATCTGCTACAGAGGGAAACTTACCAGAACTTTACTCACCGTTAAGAAAACGTTTAGAAAATTGAGAAATTCAAATCCTCCAATAAGGTTAACACTTTAAGCCGGCGTGTTTGCTTTTAACAAGTACTCAGAAAAACAGCCATTTTTAGTGTTTTTCAGTAAAGAATTAAAAAATATTCTATAGGTTAATATGTATGTTTATTACACCACAAGAAAGTTCAGTATTTCCGCTACATTCACAAAAAACATTACAAGCATACATGCGACATAAGGGGAGCTTTAATTTTTTATCTTGGATATGATTTCGAGATAGGAAAAAAGTCCGTACTTTGAGTTCTTAAGTTTTCCTAGCCTTGGTATCATAAACACGGAAACATTCTGGCAAGCATAGACCCACATCACAATCAGGACACATCCACGTTGTGTTCTTTCGCATCCGTTTGCCATCATATACCTTTCCTACATCAGAACAGACCTTACAATATCTAGTAGATTTCTCTTTTTTTTCCGTAGCGGGAACCTTCTTTGCAAAATGTCTTTTGGTCAATCTGTTGGTTCAATGTAAGTTTCAGGAACTTGTTGAGCTTCGATACATGCTTTTTCACTCAAAGCTTGTCCCACTTTCTGCAGAAAGTCTGCTAAATGCACATTGTTCTTCTCTTGTGTACTTCTAGTTTTCTTGTATAGTATCCATGACATATTAAACAAGTGTCCACCACTTCACTTTTGTCCACACAAACTTTGTATATATTGTAGTCTAACACTACGTTCGGTTTTTTCATCCCTACATGTCCACTCTTTGATTTCTCTGTAACTTCAGTGGATGTAGCTTGATATTTAGTTGAAAGCATCAAGACATTCCTTGTATCTTTCCATTTCACTCACAAAAGATGATCTTAACGCTGAAACATTATATCACCTTTTTTAAGATCTTTTGAACAACTGTAGCTTTAGGCAAGTCCTTTCTATTTGGCATAAACGTTCCAACAGCCATTGTGTTCCTTTCCCAAGAACACGAAGGCTCAAAGTCAAGATCAGGTACTAAGTCAGGATCAAGTTCTACATCGTCATGGCCATCCTCAAATTCCAACTCCTCTTCTGATCAAGAATTAATATAAATTTCATCTAATAAATCATCAATATTCTGGTCACTTAGTTTTCTTGCATTCGTGTTCATTCAGTTTGAAAGGGGAAAAAAACTGACGGAAGAACACCTGCCAAACATCTCTGTGCAATATGCTACGAGCTCAAATGCGACTACTTATTGTTCTCCCTTCCTGCCTACAACGGACTCCATTTTTTCCCACTACGGTGTAACAGCGTACATACGTATCCCTACAGATTCTGCAAAACCATCTTGCACGTCTCTGGCATGCAAAAAGGAATCCTATATAATAACATTTGATTGCACGACCATAGCAAGTGCATGGCCTGCTTAGCCAAAATACCGTGCTCGTGCTAAGCACGCGTATGGCGTTCAATGTGTTGATAAGAGTGTGCGATATGGCAGACTGTAGTGCAAGATGAACCGTGCGAGTCAGAAAAGCAGCTTGGTACAGTCGCAAAGGATCAAGGTGCTGAGCAGTAAGCATTGATTGTCCTTATGTCGTATAAAACCAAGGGAAATAAATTGAAATAAACAGGGATCGACGTGTAGTAGAGATTTCATTCTTACGCCCCCTCTTGGATAAAAATGTACATGGAGTCTTTGCATGTTCCGCATATCGAAACATCGTTCTTTTTTAAGAGAGTTAAATTTGCTTCTTTTTTTGAGATTCGAAAACTAAACGGTAGTTACACAATGTTTAGTATCCTTGCAGATGGCAGAATTCTTTGTCTCAATCGTCTGCTGTTGAACATCTTAACATATAAACAATCAAACACGAAACAATTGTTATTAACGTCCAATTTAATTGTACTGTAGTACGCGAATGTGATATCTAAATTAATTGGTTTAGCTCTTTAAATTAGATTTGTCCTGCTACGGATTTGTTTTTTCTTCGGGTACCAAAGCAGCTCGTGTTAAAGAATTCCAAAATATGTAAACTAAACAATAAACCACCTTCATGTTTTATACCTTCTTTTCATACCTTCTTTTAGATTTACATCAAGATCGTCTTCATGTCCATTTTGTTAGGTTTATAAGGCGGGGACGTTATTAAAAATAATAATCATAACTGATTAGATCAACAATTAAACCAATGTCATTGACTTTTTGTTTTTCAACAGTTGTTCGTCATCATCTATATAAGATTGTATTCCAATCTGATATTTGTACATGAAGTCCCTTGGCAGAATGGATAAAACCTTCAATATTTCATATATGCTCTTTTATAATAACATTTGGCTCGTCCACATCCTATCTTGCAGTCACTAGTTATGTACAGGTTAGTAACCTTAGCCGGCTGGAGCTGATGGTAGCTGGTGGGTCCTGGAATTCGCATATCCTTTTGAACCACACACCTCAATCGATTGGGTTCATGCTTAGACCATTAAGCGCCTGGAGTTCGAGGGACTGCCGAATTCAATGCTGAACAGCTGCTGTCTTAGTAAGGGAAAATATGGTTATATTGAAGTTTTGTGACTACTCCCTTGTTATACCTGATATGGCTTATAAAAGTGTGAACATGTCTCCTTCACAAACAGGGGATTGGGAAATGGGTAATCTTGACCATATTGTCAGGATTAGTTTTGGTTGCTTGTAGACTCTGACTAACTTTAACAATTCTTCTTCTTTTTGAAAGATCTTAAAGACAGCCAACTATTCACTGCTGAGTATAGCTGTGGCCCTTGGCATCATGAAAAAAGTGAAACCAATTTTTTAATGACGCTAAAGTATCTTTAAATTTAATAATTTCGTAGCACTTTCTTTAAGTAGTGCTTGTATTGGCCTCAGAAGAATCAACAACTGCTCATGAGAATTCTTAGAAGTATTGAATCAGTCCCATCAAAAGCTACAGATTTCCCGTTTGGAGTTTCTTCCATTATTCTTATCCATATACAGCTACCTTTACTCCTTCGAAAACTGTTTGCATCATTTGAAGGAATCTAGTATTGATCTCTAAGTTTCTCAAGAACTTTGATCGAATTGCCGTGGCTTCAATGGCTGATTTAATTGGATCGTTGCAGATATTTCCCGAAGGCTCTTTTTTTGTCTTTCGGTAATTTCCGCGTCTAATTGTAATTTAAATCCATAAAATATAAGGTGAAAATAGCGCTTAGCATTATTTATATACGTTCTTAATGCAGATTTGAGTTGCCATATTTAGTCCACACTATTGCTGGTAGATGAATTCTTCCTTCTACGTGTGCGTTTTAAAACTCAGTAGAACAGAGACTGCAATACTCAGCGCAGTCGAATTGACATTCTTGCGCATTGAGATATTTTCACACAAGGAAGGTGGCATTAGCTCAACGTGCCGCTCAGATGATAAACTATTACCCTCAAAAGTATTGTAGAACTTATTTTATCGTAAGAGAATTTGGGAATGAAGCATTAATCTTGCTAACGTTGTCTCACAGTAAGTTAATCACCAGAAAATTTCGCGGCCTTCATTAAACTCTGTTCGGTCACCATATCACTTGGAACTTCCTATAAAAGGCCTCTTTTTCTGCGAATTGTGAATGTTCCTTGAGTTGTTAATTTCTTGTAATTCTCTGATACCGTATTTGTTTCCAAGGCATCCACCTGTTGAGTTTAGTGATGTGCAAATTTTTCATAGAAAAGATGAACAACTGCGTGAGAAAACGGAAGCATTAATTTAATAGCCTTGAAGTAAAGTTTCTAGCCCCCAATTCCATCTAGTCCGTTTTGATGAATTGCTATACGATTATAACCTTCTCTATATACTGCAGGCAAAGTCAACGGTTCGGAAATTTTCACCGTCCTAATTTTGAGATTTCCAAATATGAAGCTATCACAAGATGAATAGCTATCCAAAGGTTGTTTGAGAATAGGAAATTGAGACGCGAGACCTGAGTGAAGACTAAATTAAATCTTCAGAGTAAGACAGCATTGACACACCAAGAACATGAGTGTATTGCATTAGAGGGTAAGTGGATGTCAGAATGAATAATTGTCATACGATATTCTCTACAATGGTACCGTGATATAAGATTACTTTTTCATTCAAAAACTTGAATATGGAGAATTTTCATCAAGGGACATTTGAAATAAATGACTTTTTCTGCTCTATGAAAGGTGTGGTACTTAGTTACTAATCAAAGCATACAGTGAGCTTATATGAAAAGATTGTTTGATTAGCCCACACTTTCGTTGGTTTGTGATGATGACCAGCGTTACTAAGTTGGTAGCGAACTCAGGACTGACTATACCGTAAATATTTCCACCTAACCGTGTAAGAGAAGATCTCAAAAGAAGTAAAATCGATTCTTTATTTGTCTCTCCGATCAGATGACAGGTTTCAGGCCCAAAGGAAGGCTGTCTTGCAGGTTAGAATATAATGGGTTCCATAGCAATTTTTTTTACGATATAATCGGAAAAATATTATTAATAATAGAACGGAAACAAGTGAATCCTAAACAACTATGTATGTAAGTCCTAGTGAACGGCAAGGACGCTATTTAAACGCCCATTTGATAGCTTCGAGTGTTAACACACTGGAGAATTTCTTTAAGTAATACATTCGTAGGAACACAGCTCCTTGGAATAAACCGTTTCTATCAGGTTAAGAATAAAGAGAAAGGTGAGAGCCTTGTGAGTCGTAAGTAGATTTCTTCAGCAGGAATCACTCTCTAATAGTATTGTAGTTGCATATAAACGGGAATTATAGCAATTGCTTGATTACCATTCATAAGTTAATACTTATTTTTTTTACGTTTGATATCGCAACATTTTTCAATCCCAAGGGCCCACCTAATACAAACCGCGGTTAATTACCAAAGCTATACGTCACTGATACCCACCTCGTCTTATTAAACGGAGAAGTTAATCCACGGTTGGTTCGACATTGTATAATGTGAGTTAAAAAACTCTAAAAGCACTACTGCTTCGTTTTTGAGACCTAGGTACACAACAAAAGATCCTACGGCATCGTATTCAATGTTCAATTCCTTTACTAGCCTTAAGCCAATAGGAATTAAGGAATAGATGCCGATGTCCACTGCTGACTTCTAAATTTCACAGCATGTAAAAAGGACATAAGCCGGCATAAACCATTTAGCCATACCGGACATCTCGAAATAGAACCCTCGAATTATTGGCACGCCTTTTGCACTCTAAACCACTAATTAAAAATCGAACATCTCCGTCCATCCTCAAAATCATTTGTTTTATTACCGCACCTTTTAGAGATGGATTTAATCTCTAATTAATATCTCTTTTCAGACATTGTAGAATACTATTACAAAAAAAAAGTCAAGTGAAATCTCTGCTAATGTTCTCATTTTAATGCGATTTCTGTCATTGTGGATGCATATTACAAAAGGCTTCACAAACTCGGGGATGCCTATCATATTGCAAATGACCCATCAACTTGTACAACATTTTAACGCGCTTTCTCTTTTCTATACCTTTTGAGCTCAGCGCGATATAAATTCTTTATCAGCTAAAGACTTCTTGTTCCGGATTTCATTGGGTTTTAAGTCGTTTAAACTCCAAACGACAATATGAGCTGTCGTACATTTCCCATTTCAAACCGCACGCTCCCGTCGGTTGAACTGCATGGAAACTTATTCCACTCGTTCTTATGCAAGTATCATGGCGGATCTCGATATCTACTGTCATTATCTTTTTATCTAAATGCATCTTGATATCTACAATTAGTAATACCATTATTTCTGCAGAAAGCAACAGTCGGCAGCCTTGTAGATAAATCATAAATCTTTTGCAAATGAAAGTAATTTTTCAACAGATTTTTGAGTAAAACAGCGTAAGTTACAATTGAAAAATCCTAATCTCACTACGCTTCTTATAAAATAGTACTATGTCTGGTTGGTTGTATTGCATGCTAACTGCTTGCATTCGTTTTGATAAGACAACAACACGTATCTGGATATCTACTCTTAGTATAATATCTGAATGTTTCTGTAACTAGGTAATACAATTTTCACTTAAAACAGTCAGAAGTATTGATCCAGGTACATATCTGTGTGTTTCGACTTTCTTCTTGCTAATGTTAACGGCTCTTAGCTAGACTGTGCAAGGAATGTACTCTAGAGAGTTTGCCATGATATTCCGCTATATGCAGCGATTATCTATACGGAATTCTACATAAGATGTGCTGCTTCTATTTTTGTAAAGGTACACTTGGTGATGTAGGAGGTCTCTGGTGAACGGGCATTGATATGCTCGCATACATACGAGGAAAAATGACGTCTGATTCAGTGTTAGGGTGAGTACATTTCGGAAGCCTCAACTGCTGGCGATTAATCTGGTACATTTTGTGGAGTAGCTTTCTGCTCTTGAGAAGAAACTTTACACGCAAGTCTATTTACGTCAGCAAAATGAGGTAGTGTTGAATTTAATAAATAAGATTACAGAAATTTTTCCTGTTGATAATTCCGTCTCAGATACGAAAGGTGTCAAAAAGCTAATACAGTTGGTGCACGGGAAATTCAAATCCTCCTATAAGAGTGTGCGATATGGCATTCTCTAATGCAAGATGAACCGTGCGAGTCAGAAAGACTTTCATGTTCTACACCCTAAAGTTTATTGAGATAGGTACGTAGCTTTATCAATATAGAATCTTGATGAAGTGAGTCAAGGTTCAAAAGCGCCTCGAAATTTTTTATAGACGCAAGTTAAATTTTCAAGCTAATCGAAAGCTAATAGCAGTATCTATTACTTTCTTTGGGCACCGAGACGAGCAAGTACTCGAACACTATTACTAAAGGAGATAATTCATGTCTTCTGCTCCATGATGTGGAAAGTGAGTAAGGACATAAGCCGGCATATAAGTTGCTCGTGTTAAAGAATACCAAAAAAGGTAAACAGGACAATAAACCACCAATTTTTATACCTGGTTTTTATACCTTCATTTAAAGTTACATCAAGACCAACTTCATGTCCATTTTTTTAAATCTATAAGACGGTGACGTTAACACAAAATAATAATCAAAACTGATTGGATCAAGAATTAAACCGTTGTCAATGACGTTGGTTTTCAACTGCTGTTGTTCCTAATCATCTATATCAGATTGTCTTCCATTCTGCATTTTCTACATGAACTCGCTTGACAAAATACACAAAACACTGAATACTTCATAACGGCTCTTTTCCATTAAAATGTGGCTCGTTCACAATCCTATCTTTCAGTCACTTTTTATCTAGAGGTAAGTAAGCTTATCTGGCTGGAGCTGATGGTAGCTGTGTGGGTTTTGGAATTCGCATATCCTATATCACACACCAACCTCGTTTGATTGGGTTCATGCTTAGACCATTTCACTCCTGAAGTTCGAGGTACTTCCGAATTGAATGCTGCAAAGCTGCTGTATTAGAAACGGGAAAAGTGGCCATATTGAATCTTTGTAACTACTTTCTTGTTATGTCTGATATGGCTTATACCAGGAGAACAGGACGGTATCCGAGGATTACAAGAAACTAATAACTCAAGGAACATTCACAATTCGCAGAAATGGAAAACTTCTTAAACGAAGATCCAACTGATATGATTATCCAACAGTGCTTAAAGAAGGCCACGAAATTTTCGTGGGGAGTAACTCAACGGCAGACCCAACGTTTGCCAGATTCATCGTTCACTTCCTTATACTGATACGATAAAAGAAGTTCTACAGGACTTATGAAGGAAAGAGTTTATCATCTGAGCGACAGGTTGAGTTAATGGCATCTTTCTTGTGTGAAAGTATCTCAATGCGCAAGAATATAAGTTGCAATGGGGTGAATATTGCACAGTCTCTGTTGTGTGGTGTTTGAAAACCCTCACGTAGAAGGATCAATCTTATACACGGAATGGCGTGGCTAAAAATGGAAAATCAAATCTGCGTTAAGTACGTTTATAAATTACGTTAAGCTATTTTCACTTGTATTTTATGGATTTCAATTACAATTAGACACGGAAAGTGCCGAAAGACAAAAAAGAGTTTCAGGAAATATCTGTAACGATCGAATTTAAATCTGCCATTGAACCCATGACAATTCAATCACAGATCTTGAGAAACTTAGAGATCAATACTAGATGTCTTCAAGTCATGGAAGCAGTTTTCAAATGGGTAAAGCTAGCTGTATATGGAGAAGAATAATGGAAGAAACTACATACGGGAAACCTGTAGCTGTTGATGGGTCTTATTCGGATATTATAAGAATCTTATTAGAATACTTCATGAGCAGTTGCTGATTGTTTTAAAACCACATACAAGCAGAACTGATAGGAAATTCTGCGAAATTGTTAAATTAAAAGATAGTTTATCGTCTTTAAAAAATCGCTTTGACTTCCTTTCGTGATGGCTGTGACACGTCCTCAGCTATATTCAGCTGTGAATAGTTAGCTGCCTTCAAGATCCTTCATAAAGAAGAAGAATTGTGAAAGAACCATCCAAAACTAAATCCTCCAAAATAGTCAAGATTACATATTTCTTATTCGCCTGTATGGATAAGGAAACATGTCCTCCATGGTATAAGCAATATCAGATATCAATTCCTTAATTGTTGATCCAAACAGTTATGATTATTATTATGAAATAACGCCCTGCCCCATAGACCAAACAAAATGGACATGAAGACGATATTGATGTAACTTTAAAAGAACGTATAAAAACAAGGTTTAAAATATAAAGGTGGATTATTGTTTAGTTTACATATTTTAGAATTTTTTTTACATGAGCGGCTTTGGTACCCGAAGAGAAAATAGAACCGTAGCAGAACACACAATTTAACGAGCAATAACCAATTCATTAGGATATCACATTCGCATACTACAGTACAATTCAGTTGTACGTTTATATCAATTGTTTATTGTTTGATTGTTTATATGATAAGATGTTCTAATGCAGATGATTGATTCCAAGGATTCTGCCATCTGCAAGAATAGTAACAATTGTGTAACTACCGTTTAGTTTTCGAATCTCCTAAAAAGAAGCAAAGTTTAACTCTTTTTTAAATAAGAACGATGTTTCGATATGCGGTACATGCAAAGACTCCATGTTCATTTTTATGCAAGAGGGAGCGTAAGAATGAAAGCTCTACTACACGTCGATTCCAGTTGGTTTCAACTTAGTGCCCTAAGTTTTATAGAACATAAGTCCACTCAATGCTTACGGCTCGGCACCGTGTTCCTTTCTGAGTGTACCAAGCTGCTTTTGAGACAGAAGGTCACGAAGCTTAACAATATTCCGTAACATTTATATTACACTTATGATCGTAAGCTTGTAAAGCATTCAGGTTATTGGCCTGAAAATCTAATAGGAGTTCTTTTGGTGATTACGAACGTGATTACCTTGTAGACCCAGGCCCGCTACTCTTGGTGCGTGAGAGAAATCCGTCCATTGAATTTATAAAGCTAGCGGTAAAAAAACACTCATTCGCAATACAAAGTAATTATACAAGCATGGTAGAAAGGTGTGGAACACAGACTTATCAGATCAACAAATTTATCACTTGACAGATTTTTTTTTTTTTTTTTTTTTTTTTTGTACTTAGGTTACATTCGGTGATTTTCAGTTAAGAACACCTTAAAGATTCACACTTTCCATATCTTTCCCTGAATTTCCTCCTTTAGTAATTGCTCGTGTCGTTGCCCAAAGAAAGTGATAAATACATTTAATAACTTTCGCTTCCCTGACAGTTAAACTTGCGCCTATAAAAAATTTCGAGGTGTCTTTTGCAACCTTGACTCACTTCATCAAGATGCTATATTAATAACGCTACGTATCTATCACACTAATCTTCAGGCTATAGAACCTTAAAGTCTTTCTGACTCGCACGGTTCATCTTGCAGTCCAGACTGCCATAACGCACGCTCTTTTAATAAGGAGGATTTGAGCTTATTGGAGGATTTGAATATCTCGATCTTCTAAACGTTTTCTCGCCGGTGAGTAAAGTTCTGGTAAGCTTCCCCTTTGTAGCAGATTAGTGCACCAAGGAACATTGACAATTCGCAGAAAAAGAGGCCTTCTTTAGCGAAGTTCCAAGTGATATCATTATCGAAAAGTGCTTAATGAAGGCCGCGAAATATTCTGGGAGATTAACTCAATGTCAAACACAACGTTAGCAAGATTATTCGCTCATTCCCATATACTGTTACGATAACAGAAGTTCTACAGGACTTTTGTGTGCATCAGTTTATCATCAAAGCGACACGATGATATAATGATACTTTTGCTGTGTGATAATAAATCAATACGCAAGAATATCAATTTGATTACAGGGAATATTGCAGATTCTCTGTTATCTTGTGTATTAAAACCCACACGTAAATGGAAGAGCCCTTCTACACGCAATGGTGTACGCTATAAATGGCCAGTCAAATCTGTGTTAAGTACGTATATGAATTATGTTAAGCGCTACTTTCACCTTATATTTTATGGATATAAATCACAATTAGACACGGAAATTGACGAAAGACAAAAAAACTTTCGTGAAATATCTTAACGATCGAATTTAATTCTGCCATTGAAGTCACCACAATTCAATCACGGTTCTTCAGAAACTTGGAGATCAATACTAGACGGCTTCAAAGGAAGCAAGCAGTTTTCGAAAGAGTAAAGGTATCTGTATTTTGACAAGGATAAGAGAAGAAACTACAAACGGGAAATCTGTAGCTGTCGGTGACTCTGATTCAGATCTTTTAAAAATCTTGGTAGAATTCTTCATGAGCAGTTGATGATTCTTTTAAGGCCACAGGGAAGCAGAACCGAAAGGAAATGCTGTGAAATTATTATATTTAAAAATTATTTAGCTTCATTAAAAGAGCGGTTTCACTTTTTTCATGATGCAACAGGCAGTGACACGACCTCAGGCATACTCAGGAAAGAATAGTTGCCCAAATTCAAGATCCTTCAAAAAGAAACAGAATTGTGCAAGTTAGTCACAGTATTCAACGAACCAAATATTAATCCTAAAACAATAAAGATTAATTTCTTATCCGACTGTATAGAGAAGGAAACATGTCCTTCTTGGTATAAGCCTATCAGGTATAACAAAAAAGTAGTTACAAAGCTTCAATATGGCCGCTTTTACCCCTACTATCACGGCAGGTGTACAGCATTCAATTCGGAAGTACCTCCAAGTCCAAAAGCGAAATCAACCGAATCGATTGAGGTTGGTGTGTGAAAGAGGATATGCCATCAGCTACCATCGGCTCCAGCCGGATAAGCTTACTTATCAGTAGATAAAAAGTGATTGCTAGATAGGATATTGAACGAGCCACATGTAAGTGTAAAAGATCCAATATGAAGTATTCAAGGTTTTCTGCATTCCGTCAAGGGTTCATTTACAAATGGAAGATCGGAATAAAATCTGATTTAGATGATGTCGAACAACAGCTTTAAGAAACCAATATGTCATTGAGAACGCCTTAATTGTTGATCCAATCAGTTATGATTATTATTTTGTAATAACGTCCCCGCCTTATAGACCTAACAAAATGGACATGAAGATCTTGATGAAACTTTATATGAAGGTGTGAGGACAAGGTATAAAACATGAAGTTGGATTATTGTTCTGTTTACATATTTTGGAATCTTTTAACACGAGCTGCTTTGGTACCCGAAGAGAAAACGAAACCGTAGCAGAACACATTTAAGGTAACGACCAAAAACCAATTCCTTTAGGTATCACATTCGCGTACTACAGTATCATATACTTGTACGTTTATAACAATTGTATATAGTTTGATTGTTTTATGTTAAGATATTTAACAGGAGATGATTGACTCCAAGGATTCTGTCATCTGCCAGGACCCTTTAGATTATGTAACTGCCGTTTAGTTTTCGGCTCAACCAAAAAAGAAGTAAAGTTTAAAACTCTTAATAAATACGAAGTTTGAATATTCCGTACATGCAAAGACTCCATGTACATTTTTATCTAAGATGATGTTCTAAGAATGAAAGCTCGACTACACGACGATCACAGTTGGTTTGAACTTATTGGCCTAGGTTTAATACGACATAAGTATAATCAATGCTTACTGCTCACCACCTTGTTCCTTTGCGACTGTACCAATCTACTTTTGAGACAGAAGCCCGCGAAGTTTAACAATTTTCTGTAACAGTTATACTAGATTTATGGTCGTAAGCCTGAAAATCTCGTAGGAGATCCTTAGGTAAATAGGTGCGTGATTACCGTGTAGAATCAGGCCCGCTTCTCTTAGCTTGTGAGATAAGTCCGGCCAATGAATTCCTATAGATAGCGGTGTAAAGCACTGATTCGCGGTACAAAGAAGTTAAACAAGCTTGGTAGAAGAGGTATAGAACAGAATCGTCAACAAAAATATCAGGTGACAGATTTGTTTTGTACTTAGGTTACATTGGGAGATTTTCAGTCAACTACACCTGAAAAATATAAAACATCCTATGCTTGCATTCGACATGTTGGAGCAGAAATCCTGAATTTTCTCCCTTACTAAAAGTGTTCCGTACTTGCTCGTGTCGGTGCCCAAGTAAGTAATAGAGATTGCAAAAATCTTTCGATTAGGTTGAAAGTTAAACATGCGTCTATAAAAAATTTCGAGGCGTCTTTTGCAACCTTCAGTCACTTCATCAAGCTGCTATATTGATAACCCTACGTATCTATCACACTAATCTTTAGGCTATAGGATCTTAAAGTTTTTCTCGCACGCGCGCTTGGTCTTGCACTACAGACTGCCATATCGCACACTTTTATTAAGCTTATTGAAGGATTTAAAATACTTAATCTTCTCAACATCTTTTCACCGGTAAGGAAATTCTGGTAAGGTTCCGCTCTGTAGCAAAATACTGGACCAACCATATAAGGTATTCGACACCTTACATATCTGATACGGAATGATCAATAAGAACAATATCTGTGATCTTATTTATTAAATTCAACACTAGCTCAACTCTCTGACGTGATTAGAGCTTCCGTGTCTTGCCACCGATTGAAAGTTGTCTTTTCAAGAGCAGAAAGTTACTCCACAAAATGTACATGATTAATAGCCAGCATTTGAGGCTTACGAAGTATACTCATCTCTAACGCTGATCCAGACTGTCATTTGGCCTGGTATGTATGGGAGCATATCCATGGCCGTTGCCCAGAGATACCCTAGATCACCAAATAAATTCCTTTACAAAAATAGAAGCACCAAATCGTTTGTAGATTTCCGCTTAGGTGTTCGCTGCATATAGCGGAATACCATGAGAAGCTGCCTAGAGTACATTCCGGAGTAGAGCCGTTAACATTGGTAAGAAGAAAGTCGAAATACACAGATATGTCCTTAGATCTATACTTCAGACTATTTTCATAAAACATACTAATTCTAAGATACGGAAAAGTTCAGATAAAATTTTACTAAGAAGAGATGTCAAGATATGTGTTGTTGTCTTATCAAAAGGAATGCAAGCAGATAGCATGCACTACAACCAACAAGACATAGTAATATTTCATAAGAAAAAAAGTGAGATTAGGGTTTTTCAATTTCAACTCACACGCTGTAATAGACTAGTATGTGTTGATTTATAAACTTCATATAGCAGAAGAAATAAGATTTATCTACAAGGCTACCGAATGTGGCTTTCTGCAGAAATAATGGTAATACTAATTGTAGATATAAGGATGTATTTAGATAAAAAGATAATATCAAAAGATGTCGAGATCCGGCATGAAACTTGCACTAGAACGAGTGGGATCAAATTTCATGCAGTACAATCGACGTGAGAGAGTGGGTTCAAATAGGAAAAGTACTTCAGCACATATTGTCCTTAGGACTTGCAAATTCGAAATATTCGAGTTTAAAACCAATGACGTGCGGAAAAAGAAGTCTTTAGCTGAGAAGGACTGAATATCATGGTGTGATCCTTTTTGTAATATGCATCCACAACGACAGAATTCGCATTAAAATGAGAACATTAATAGAGATTTCAATTGACATTTTTGTAATAGTATTTTACAATGTCTGAAAACAGATATTAATAAGAGATTAAATCGATCTCTAAGTGATTCGGTAATTAAAGAAACAATTTTGACGATGGACGGAGATAATCGATTTTGAATTAGTGGTTTAGAGTGCAAAACACTTGCCAATAATTCGAGGATTCTATTTCGAGAGGTCCGGTAGGGCTAAATGGTTAATGCCGGCTTATGTACTTCTTACATGCTGTGAAATTTAGAAGTCAGCAGTTGACATCGGTATCTATTCCTTAAATCATATTGGCTTAGAGCTAGTAAAGGAATTCAACGTTTAATACGATGCCGTAGGATCTTTTGTTGTGTACCTAGGTCTCAAAAACGAAGCAATAGTGTTTTTAGAGCTCGTTAACTCACATTATACAATGTCGTACCATTTAAACAACCGTGGATTAACTTCTCCCTTTGATAAGACGAGGGTATCACAGACGTATAGCTTTGGAAATTAACCGCGGTTAGTTTTAGGTGGGCCCTTGGGATTAAAAATTTTGTGATACCAAATGTAAAAAACTTAAGTATTAATTTATTAATGATAATCAAGCAATTATATGCAACTACATTACAATTTGAGAGTGCTTTCTGCTGAAGAAATATACTTAAGATTCATAACGCAATCAGCTTTTTCTTAATTGTTAGCCTGATAAAAACCTTTTAATCCAAAGAGTTGTGTTCTTACGGATATATATAATTTAAAGAAAGAATCCAGTGTGTTAACACTCGAGCCTATCAAATATGCGTTTAATTAGCGTCCTTGCTGCTCACTAAATCTTACATATAGAGTTGTTTAGGATTCACTAGGTTCCGGTCTTTCATTAATAATATTTCCCCAATTGTATACTGTAAAACTTGCTATGGAACCAATTATATTTTAACATCCAAAGCAGCCTAACTTTAGACCCGAGAGCGGTGATCTGATCGATGAGATAAGTAAAGAACCGATTTTAAGTACTTATGAGATCTTTCCCTACACGGCTATGTGGAAAATATATACGGTATAATCAATCCTCAGTCATAACAAAGCAACCTAACTCTAGTTTAATGAAATAAGCTCACTGTATGCTTTGACTAATAACTTAGTGCCACACATTTCATACAGCAAAAAAGTTAATTTCAGAATTCTCTTGAAGAAGATTCTCCATATCCAAGTTTTTGAATCATACTACAGTAGCATTGACTTGATAAGAATATCGTATCACATTTATTCATTCTGACATCCTCTTTTCCTATAATACTATACACACATATTCTTGGTGTGTGAATGCTGTCTTAATCCTAAGATATAATCAAGTCTTCGTTCTAGCGTCTCGCGTCTTGATTTCCTTTTCTGAAACAACCTTGGATGGCTATTCATCTTGAAAAAGTTTCGCCAAAACGATTGTGTGTTTAATGGTGAGTTACACACCTATCCTTTTGATATATGCAGTGTAGTCCCTCTGTTATTTTTCAGTATTTTAATATCAAATACTAATACTTTATTCTTATGCATGAGCGCAAGAAAAGTGAACAAAGCACATGCGTTATGACATTAGACCAGCCATTATACTGCAACGGTGTTCAAATTGTACCTGGAGCTGTAGAAATTTCTGAACGGCCCAAGTTGTACCGCATTTAGGAGGTTTCCAGTTAAGTAATTTCTAGGCACGATTTGATACATCATATCGGGAAATGGTATAGATCAGCCATTATACTGGAATGGTGTTCAAATCGTACCTCAGCTGAAGAAATTTCTGAATGGTCCAAAGATGTGTCGCCTTTAGGAGATTTCCAAATAATTTCTAGGCACGATTGGCTATATTATGTCTGGAAATGGTATAGAAGAACTTTGGTGTATCCTGTACACTATGTAAACTTTAGTGAAAATGCTGAATGGCCATGCTTACTCAAGATCATTGAGAACTCGCTTCTAGACTTTGCTCGGGGACCTCTGCATGTGGTTATCAAGACATTTACAACCGTCGGAGGAGATGACAAAAACTAGGATCTGCGATCTTATTCAACTACGTCTGGATGAGGAAATCAATATGCAACATTTAAAAGAAAATGAAATTGCATGACAAAAACCATATTACAAAACCTCGAAATTAAGTACGTTAAGTACGTTTATAAATTATGTTAAGCGCTACTTTCACCTTATATTTTATGGATATATTAAACAATTAAACACGAAAAGTTTCGAAAGACAAGGTCTTCGGGAAATACCTGCAACGATCGAATTTAAATCTGCCATTGAGGCCACGACAATTCTATCACAATCCTTGAGAAACCTGGAGTTCAATACAAGACGGCTTCAAGTGATGCAGTTTTCGAAGGAGTAAAGGTAGCTGTATAAGGAGAAGAATAATGGAAGAAACTACAAACTGGAAATCTGTAGCTGTTGATGGGTTTTATTCGGACATTTTAAGAAGCTTACTAGAAGACTACATGAGCAGTTGTTGATCTGAAAGGAAATGCTACAAAATTAACAATTTTACAGAAACTGTAGCGTCATTGAAGATTGCTTTCACTTTTTTCAGGATGCAACAGGCTGTGTCACGTAGACAGCTATAATCAGCAGTGAATAGATGACAGCCTTATATAAAAAAACGAATTTTGAAAGTTAGAGTCCTCTACCTACCGATACTCGATCCTCACTATCTAGTTAAGATTACACATTTCTTATATTAGCCTGTATGGAGAAGGAAACGTGTCCTCTCTGGTATAAGCCATATCAGGTATAAGACGGGAGTAGTTACAAAGCTTCAATATGGCCACTTTTCCACCTGCTAAAACAGCACCTGTTCAGCTTTCAATTCGACAGACCCTCCAACTCCAGGAGATAATGATTTAAGCATGAACCCAATCGAATGAGGTTGGTGTGTGAAAGATGATATGCGAATTCCAGGACCCACACAGCTACCATCAGCTCCAGCCGGCTAATGTAACTTACCTTTAAATAACAAGTGACTGCAAGATGTGAACGAGAAAAATGTTAGTATAAAAGAGCAGATGTGAAATATTGAACGTTTGCTCAATTTTGCCAAGGGACTTCACGTACAAATGGCAGATTGGAACACAATCTTATATAGATGATGACGAACAATGCTTCTGAAAACCAATATGTATTGAAAATTGCTTAGTTGTTCATCCAATCAGTTATGATTATTATTTTGAAATAACTTCCCCGCCTTGTAGACCTAACAAAAAGGACATGAAGACTATCTTGATGTAACTTTAAAAGAAGGTATAAAAAATATGTGGTTTATTTTTTAGTTTACATATTTTGGAAATCTTTAACACGAGCTGCTTCGGTACCCGATGTGTAAACGAAAACGTAGCAGGACACACAGCGAGCAAGAACGAATTTATTTAGATATCAGATTCTCGTACTAAAGTGTCATTCAATTGTACGTTTATAACAATTGTTTATTGTTTGATTCTTTATATGGTAGGATTTTCAACAACAGGTAATTGACTCCGAGGATTCTGCCATCTGCTATGACACTTAATTTTGTGTAAGTGCCGTTTAGTTGTCGACTCTCTTAAATAGAAGTTAAGTTTAACACTCTTAGTAAATAACGATGTTTGGATATTCCGTACATGCAAAGAATCCATGTACGTTTTTATCCAGACCGGGTCGGAAGAATGAAACCTCTACTACACGTCCATCGGAGTTGGTTTCGACTTACTGCAATAGGTTTTATACGACATAAGGATATATAATGCTCAGCACCTTGTTCCTTTGCGACTGTACCAACCTACTCTTCAGACAGAAGCCCACGAATTTTAACAATTTTCTGTAAGAGTTATACTAGCCTTATGGTCGTAAGCTTCTAAAGGATTCAAATGCAGGTCATTAGCCGGAAAATCCAATAGGAAATCCTTAGGTAATTAGGTAATGATTATCTTATAGAACCAGACCCGCTTCTCTTGGCCTGTGGAACAAGTCCGACCGATGAATTACTAAAGCTAGCGGTGTCAATTACTGATTCGCGATACAAAAATGTTACACAGGTCTCGTAGAACATGTGTATAACAGAGACAGCAAGAAAGTAATCAATTGACAGAATATATTTTCTTTTTACTTAGGTAACATTGAAAGTTTTTCAGTTAAGTCACCTGAAAGATATAAAACTTCCTAGCCTCACTTCCAACATCTTGCACCAGAAGCACTGAAATTCCCTTCTTGGGAATAGTGTCCGATAACTTGTTCGTCCCGCTGCCCAAGGAAAGTGAAAGAGACTGCGATAATTTTTCTATTAGCCAGAAAGTTAAACTGGAGTTTATAAAAGATATCCAGGCGTCTTTTCCAAGCTTGACTCATTTCAGGAGTTTCTATATTTATAACTACCGTTTAGTTTTTGAATCTCCTGAAAGGATGCAAAATTTTACTCTCTTAATAAAGAACGATGTTTCGATTTGTGTTACATGCGAAGAACTCATATACACTTTCATCCAAAAGGGGGCGTAAGAATGAAACCTCTACAAAACAGCGATCCGAGTTGGTTTATACTTATTTCTCTAGCTTTTATAGGCTATAAGTCAAACAATGAATACTTCTCAGCACCTTGATCCTTTGCGATATTACCAAGATGCTTTTCAGACAGAAGGTCACGAAGCTCAACAATATTCCGTAACAGTTCTATTACACCTGTGGTCGTATGCTTGTAAAGGTTTCACATGAAGGTTATTGGCCTGAAACTCTAATAGGAGTTTTTTTTAGGTGATTAGGAACGTAATTAAATTGTAGACCCAGGGCCGCTTCTCCTGGCCTGTGAGAGAAGTCCGGCCGATGAACTTATAAAATGATGAACTGATAAACAGATGAGCACAAATGTCCTGTAGAACTTCTGTTATCGTAACAGTAATTGGGAATGAAAGATTATTCCAGGAGTCAAATTTGTGTCTGAAGTTGAGTTAATCCCCGAGAAAATTTCATGCCCTAAATTAATCACTGTTCCATAATCATATATCTTGGAACTTCTCTCAAGAAGGCCTCTTTTCCTGCGAATTGTGAATGTTCCTTGAGTTGTTAATTTCTTGTATACGCTGATACAGTTTTTTCTACTAAGGTTTGTATCTGTTGAGTATGGTGATGTGCAAATTTTCCATAGAAAAGATGACCAGCTGCGTGAGAAAACGGAAGCAATGATTTAATTGCCTTCAAATGAATGTTGTAGTCCCCTGTTGAAACTAGTCCCTTTCGATGAATTGCAATACGATTATGACCTTCTCTATATACTGCAGCCAAAGTTAACGGTTCGGAAAATGTAACCGTCTAAATTTTGGGATTCTTCTTCTTGATCATTCCGTCTCAGATATGAAAGGTGCCAAAAAGCTAATACAGTCGGTGCACTAATCTGCTACAGAAGGAAAGCTCTCCAGAACTTTACTCCTCGGTGATTAAATGTTTAGAAGATCGAGTAATTCAAATCCTCCTATAAAATTAAAAGAGTGTGCGATATGGCAGTCTGTAGTGCAACATGAACCGTGCGAATCAGAAAGACTTCAAGTTTCTATAGCCTGAAGATTATTGGGATAGATACGTAGCATTATCAATATAGAATCTTGATGATGTGAGTCAAGGTTGGAAAAGACCCTCGAAATTTTTTATTGACGCAAGTTTAACCATCAAGACGAGCAAGTACTCGAACACTATTACTAAGGGAGAAGATTCAGAGCTTCTGCTCCAAGATGTGGAAAGTGAGTAAGTACATAAGCCGGCATATATGCAGCTCGTGTTAAAGAATTCCAAAAAATTAAAACAGAACAATAAACTACCTTGTTTTATAAATTGTTTTTATACCTTCATTTAAAGTTACATCAAGATCATCTTCATGTCCATTTTATTAGGTCTATAGGGCGGTGACGTTTACACAAAATAATAATCATAAGTGACTGGAGCAAGAATTATGCCGTTGTCAATGACATGTTGATTTTCTACAGCTGTTGTTCCTAATCATCTATATAAGATTGTCTTCCATTCGGCCATTTCTACATGATCTCTCTTGGCAGAATACACAAAACCCTGAATTCTTCATATTGGCTCGTTAACAAACCCATCTTTTTATCTACAGGTAACTAAGCTTATCCGGCTGGAGCTGATGGTAGCTGTGTTTGTCTTGGAATTCGCATATCCTGTTTCACACACCAACCTCGTTCGATTGGGTTCATGCATAGACCATTTCACTGCTGAAGTTTTTGCTTGTTAACTTCTGTGTGTCCTTTTGCAATTTGGTTTTTTCTTCGGGTACCAAAGCCGCTCGTGTTAAAAATTTCAAAAATATATAGACTAAACAATAAACCACCTTAGTGTTTTAAAGCTTGTTTTTTATGTTCTTTTAAAATTACATCAAGATCGTCTACATGTGCATTTGTTAGGTCTATAAAGCGCGGACGTTATTTCAAAATAATAATCATAACTGATTGGATCAACAATTAAGCTATTTTCAATGACATATTGGTTTTCAATAGCTTTGTTCGCCATTATCTATACAAGATTGTCCTCCGATCTAGCATTTGTACATGAAGTCCCTTGGCAAAATGCAGAAAACCTAGAATATTTCATATCTGCTCTTTTATACTAACTTGTGGCTCGTACACAACTTGCAGTCACTTGTTATTTGACAGTTAGTAACATTAGCCTGCAGGAGATGGTGGTAGCTGTGTGGGTCCTTAAAATATGCGTTTCCTCTTTTACACAATATACTCTTTAGATTGGGTTCATGCTTAGATCACTTCGCTCGTGGAGTTGGAGGTACTTCCGAATTGAATGCTGAAAAGCTGCCGTCATAGTAGGGTATAAAGTGGCCATATTAAAGTTTTGTAATATTCCTCCCTTGTAATAAGTGATTTGGCTTATACTAGAGAGAACATGTTTCCTTCTCCATTCGGCCGAATATAAAAGTGTAATCTTCACCATTTTGTCCGGATTGACTTTTGGTTGGTTTTTTGTTTCTTTAAACTTAACTATTAAGTTTCTTTAAATTTAATAATTTTGTAGCATTTGCTTTCGGTTGTGCTTGTATTGAGCTTAAAAGAATCAGCAACTGGTTATGAAGTCCTCTAGTAAGTTTCTTAAAAGATTTTGAATCAGACCCATCAACAGCTACAGACTTCCCGTTATAATTTCTTTTATTACTGTTGTCCATATACAGCTATGCTTAACGTAATTTGTAGAACTTAGTTACTAATCAAAGCATACAGTGAGCTTATATGAAAAGCTTATTTGATTAGCCAAGAGTTTGGTTGCTTTGTGATGACCAGTGTTAATAAGTAGAGTGCGAACACAGGACTTACTATACCGTAAATATATTCCACCGTACCGTGTAAGAGAAGATCTCAAAAGAACTTAAAATCGATTCTTTTCTTGGCTGATCGATCAGATCACCGGTCTCAGCCCCAATTAAGGCTGCTTTGCTTGTTAGAATATAATTGGTTCCATAGCAAGTTTCACAGCAATGAATCAGGAAAATATTATTAATGATTGACCGGAACCTAGTGAATCACCTTTGCACAACCTATTAAGTAAGCCCTAGTGAGCAGCAAGGACTCTAGTTAAATGCATATTTGATAGCCTCGAGTGTTATCACACAGGGGAATTTTCTTTAACTAATATATCCGTAAGAACACAACTCTTTGTATTAATCAGTGTCTATCAGGTTAACGATCAAGAAAAGGTGACACCGTTATGGGTGTTAGGTAGATTTCTTCAGCAGAAACCATTCTCAAATAGTATTGTAGTTGTTTATGAACGGGAAGTATTGCAATTACTTGGGTGCCCACCAAAAACAAACCGCTGTCCGTTCCCAAACCTATTCGTCTGTAATACCCTCTTCTTATAAAATGGAGAAGTATGAACTTTGACTTGGTGGAAGGACACGCAAGCACTATTCACGTTAGCGAGATGAGGTAGTGTTGAATTTAATAAACAAAATTAGAGAAACTCTTCTTATTGATCATTCTGTCTCAGATATGAAATGTGTCGAAAAGCTAAACAGTTTGTGCACTAAACTGCTACAGAGGGGAATTTACCAGAACTTTACTCACCGGTGAGAAAACGTTTAGAAGATCGAGAAATTCAAATCCTCCAATAAGTTTAATAAGAGTGTGCGATACGGCAGTTGGATTGCAAGATGAACCGTGCAAGTCAGAAAGACTTTAAGATTCTAAAGCCTGAAGATTATTGGGATAGATACGTAGCGTTATCAACATTGATTCTTGATCAAGTGAATCAAGGTTGCAAAAGACCCTCCAAATATTTATAGACGCAAGTTTAACTTTCAAGCTAATCGAAAGTTAATAGCAGTATTTATTACTTTCTTTGGGCACCGAGAGGAGCGAGTACTCGAACACTATTACTAAGGGAGAAGATTCAGGGCTTCTGCTCCAAGATGTGGAAAGTGAGTAAGTACATAAGTTGGCATATATGTTGCTCGTGTTAAAGAATTCCAAAAAATGTAAACAGAACAATAAACCACTTTGTTTTATAAATTGTTTTTATACCTTCATTCAAAGTTACATCAAGATCATCTTAATATCCATTTTGTTGGTCTTTAAGGCGGTGACGGTAACACAAAATAATAATCATAACTGATTGGAGCAAGAATTATGCCGTTGTCAATGACATGTTGATTTTCTACAGCTGTTGTTCCTAATCATCTATATCAGATTGTCTTCCATTCTGCCATTTCTACATGAACCCTCTTGGCAGAATACACAAAACCCTGAATACTTCATATCGGCTCTTTTACACTAAAATGTAGCTCGTTCACAAACCTATCTTTCAGTCACTTTTTATCTACAGGTAAGTAAGCTTATCCGGCTGGAGCTGATGGTAGCTGTGTGGTTCCTGGAATTCGCATATCCTCTTTCACACACCAACCTCGTTCGATTTGGCTCATGCTTAGACCATTTCACTCCTGAAGTCTTTGCTCGTTAGCTTGTGTGTTTCTTGCTACAATTTCGTTTCTCTTCGGGCACCAAAGCCGCTCGTGTTATAGATTTCCTAAATATGTAAACTAAACAATAAACCACCTTGTTTTTTTACCTTCTTTTAAAGTTACGGTACATCAAGATCTTGTACATGTCCATTTTGTTAGGTCTATAAAGCGGGGACGTTATTTCAAAATAATAATCATATTTAATAACTGATTGGATCAAGAATTTGCACTTGTCAATGACATATTGGTTTCCAACAACTTTGTTCTTCATCATCTATATAAGATTGTCTTCCGATGTGATATTTGTACATGAAGTCCCTTGGCAGAATGGAGAAAACCTTCAATATTAGGTATCTGCTCTTTTATACTAACATGTGGCTCTTTCACTTCTTGCAGTCCTTTGTTATGGTAGCTGTGTGGGTCCTTAAAATTTGCATATCCTCCATCACACACCAAACCCTTTCGATTGCGTTCATGCTTAGACCACTTCGCTCGTGGTGTTGGAGGTACTTCCGAATTGAATGCTGAACAGATGCCGTGTTAGTAGGGGCAAAAGTGGCCATATTGATGCTTTGTAATATTTCCCCCTTGTTATTCCTGATATGGCTTATACCAGGGAAGATATGTTTCCTTCTCCATACCGGCGAATAAGATATGTGTAATCTTGACAATTTTGTCCGGATTGAGTTTTGGTTGGTTGAAGAATCTAAGTAACTTGCACAATTCTTGTTCTTTGTGAAGGATCTTAAGGGCTGCCAACTATTCACTCCTCAGAATAGCTGAGGTCATGTTACAGCCTGTTGCAGCATGAAAAAAGTGAAAGCAATCTTTTAATGATGCAAAAGTTTCTTTAAATTTAATAATTTCGTGGCATTTACTTTCAGTAGTGTTTTTATTGACATTAAAAGAATCAGCAACTGCTTATGAAGTCCTCTAGTAAGATTCTTAAAAGATCTGAATCAGACTCATCAACAGCTACATTTTTCCCGTTTGTAGTTTCTTCTATTAATGTTGTCCATATACAGCTACCTCTATCTTTTGCTCACAGTTTGCATAATTTGAAACCGTCTACTATTGATCTCCAAGTTTCTCAACAACTCTGATTGAATTGTCGTTTCTTCAAAGGCAGAAAAATTTTTTATCGTTGCAGATATTTCCCGAAAGCTTTTTTTTCTTTTGGCACTTTCCATGTCTAATTGTAATTTATATCCATAAAACATAAGGTCAAATAGAGTTTAACATAATTTATAAACGTTTACAACGGAGATTTGTGTTGCGATTTTTAGTCCACACCATTGCGTGTAGAAGCTCTTCCTTCTACGTTTGACTTTTAAAACACAAGACAATAGAGACTCTGCGTAATCACCGCAGTCGAATTGACATTCTTGCGCATTGGCATATTATCAGACAAGGAGAGTGGCATTAGATCAACGTATCGCTCTGATAATAAACTGATGCCCACAAAAATCCTGTAGACTTCTTTTATCGTAACAGTAATTGGGAATGAGAAATTAATCTTGCAAACGTTGTGTCTGACGTTGAGTTAATCCCCCAGAAAATTTAGTTGCCTTCATTAAAAACTGTTCGATAATCATATCACTTGGAACTTCGTTCGAGAATGTCAATGTTCCTTGAGTTTCTAATTTGTTGTAATCCTCTGACACCGTATTTGCCTCCAGGAGTTTCATTTGTTGAATTTTGTGATGTGCAATTTTTTCAAAGAATAGATGACCAGCTGCGTGAGAAAACGGAAATAATTTAATTGCCATCAAATGAAGTTTCTAGTCCCCTGTTCAATTTAGTCCCATTTATGAATTGCAATACGTTTATGACCTTTTCTATATACTGCAGTCAATGTTAACGGTTCGGAAAATGTAACCATCTTAATTGTGTGTTCTCTTAATATGGGTTTTGTCATGCAATTTCATTTTCTTCCTAATGTTGCATAGCATTTCCTCATCCAGACGTTAAAAAGATCGCATATCTTAGATTTTGTTATCCCCTCCTACGGTTGTAAATGTCTTCATAACCAAATTTAGAGGTCCCCGAGCAAAGTCTAGAAGTGATTTCTCAATGATCTTGAGTACGCATGGCCATTCAGCATATTCACTAAAGTTGTCTAGTGTACAGGATACATCAAAGTTCTTCTATACCATTTCCTGATATAATGTATCCAATCGTGCCTAGAAATTACTTAAGTGCAAACCTCCTAAAGGCGGTACAACTTTGGACCGTTCACAAATTTCTTCAGCTGAGGTACGATTTGACACCTTTCCAGTATAATGGCTGATCTAATGCCATAACGCATATGCTTTGTTTATTTTTCATGCCCTTATTTACTGTATGCAGAGAGTAGAATATATAGTATTAGTAGTTGATGCTGAAATATTGAAGAAATACAGAGGGACTACACTGCTTACAACAAAAGGAGAGGTGTGTATTTTACCAATACAAAATCGTTGTGGCAAAGGTTTCTCAAGATGAATAGCTATCCAAAGGTTGTTTGAGAATAGGAAATCCAGACGCGAGATGCGAGAGGTTTGAAAGTTCCGAGGAAGACAGGATTGACACACCGAAAACATTAGAAGGAAAGTGGTTATCAGAATGAAGAAATGTTAAAAGATATTATTATCAAGACAATGCTACCGTGATTTCAGAATACTTTTTCATTCATTAACCTGGATATGGAGACATCTGATAAGAATGACTTTTCGTGCTCTATGAAATATGTGGCACTTAGTTACTAATTAAAGCATACAGTGAGCTTATTTGGAAAGATTATATGATTAGCCCTCAGTTTGGTTGCTTTGTGATGACCAGTGTTACTGAGTTTGTAGGGAACCCAGGCATGACTATACCATAAATATTTTCTAACTAACCAAGGGAAGATCATAAAAGAACCTAAAATGATTCTTTATTTGTCTCATGGATCAGATCACCGTTCTCAGAACAAAAGTAAAACTGCTTCGGTTCCATATTATTAATGATAGACCGGAACCTAGTGAATCCTACACATCTGTGTATGTAGACACTAGTGAGCAGCAACGACGGTAACTAAATGCATATTTGATAGTCTCGAGTGTTAACAAACAGGAGACTTTCTTTAAATAATATGTCCGTAAGACACAACTCTTTGGATTAAACGATCAAGAAAAGGTGAGAGCGTGATGGGTGTAAAGCAGATTTCTTCAGCAGGAACCACTCTCAAATAGCATTGTAGTTGCTTATAAAAGGAAAATATAGTAATTGCCTGATTATAATTAATAAATTAATACTTATGTTTTTTAAATTTGGTAACACAACATTTTTCAATCCCAAGGGCCCACCTAAACAAACCGCTGGTCGTTCCCAAAGCTATATGACTGTGATACCGTTGTCTTATTAAAGGGAGAAGTAAATCCACGGTTTCTGAAATGGTACGCCATGTGTAGCTATAAAAGCACTACTGCTTCGTTCTTAACACCTAGGTACACAACGCAAGATACTGCGGCGTCCGGTTCATTGTTGAATATCTATACTAGCTCTAACCCAATAGAAATTAAAGAATACAAGGCGACGTCCACTGCTGATTTCTAAATTTCGCACCATTTTTAGATAGACATAAGCCGCCATAAGCCCTTTAGCCCTTGCGGACACCTTGAAATGGAACCCTGAATTATTGGCAAGCTTCTTGCACCCTACACAACTAATTAAAAATCTAAAATCCCCGGCCATCTTTTAAATTATTTCTGTAATCACCGGATCACTTAGAGATCGTTTTAATTTTTTATTATTATCTTTTCTCATATATTGTAGACTACTATTACAATGAAGTCACGTCACATCTCTGCTAATGTTCTCATTTTAAGTTGATTTCTGGTGGTGCAGATGCATATAACAAAAAGCTTGACAAACTCGGTGATGCCTGCCCTATCGCAAGTGACCCATCATCTTGTCCATCATTATAACGCACTTCCTCTTTACTATACCTTATGAGCTCACCGTGATATTCAGTCTTTCTCAGCTAAAGACTACTTGTTTCGCACGTCACTGGTTTTAACTCGAATATTTCGAATTTGCAAGTCCTAAGGACAACATGTTCTGAAGTACTTTTTCCATTTGAAACCCACCCTCTCTCATCTGTTGTACTGCGTGCAAACTGATTCCACTCGTTTCAATGCAAATATCTAATGCAAGTATCAATATCTCGACATCTACTGATATTATCTTTTTACCTAAATGAATCCTTATATCTACAATTAGTATTACCATTATTTGTGCAGAAACCCATGTTCGGTAGCCTTGTAGATAAATCTTATTTCTTCTGCCATATGAAAGTTATAATTCAACAGATATTAGTCTCATAGAACGTTTGAGTTGCAATTGAAAAAACCTAATCTCACTACGCTTCTTATCAAATATTACTATGTCTGGTTGGTTGTAGTACATGCTAACTGCTTGCATTCTTTTTGATAAGACAACAACACATATCTCGACATCTACTCTTAATAAAATGTTATCTGAACGTTTCGGAATATTAGAATTAGTATGTTTTATGAAAACAGTCTGAAGTATAGATCTAAGGACATATATGTGTGTATTTCGACTTTCTTCTTACCAATGTTAACGGCTCTACTAAGGAATGTACTCTATGCAGCTTCCCATGGTATTCCGCTATATGCAGCGAACACCTAAGCAGAAATCTACAAACGATTTGGTGCATCTTTTTTTGTAAATGAATTTATTTGGTGATCTAGGGTGGCTCTGGGCCACGGCCATGGATATGCTCCCATACATACCAGGCTAAATGACAGTCTGGGTCAGCGTTAGAGATGAGTACGCTTCGTAAGCCTATAATGCTGGCTATTAATCATTATGTGGAATAACTTTCTGCTCTTTAGAAGACAACTTTCAATCGGTGGCAAGACACGGAAGCTCTAAATACGTCAGAGAGTTGAGCTAGTGTTGAATTTAATAAATAAGATTAAAAATATTATTCTTATTGATCTTTCCGTATCAGTTATGGAAGGTGTCAAAAAGCTAATACAGTTGGTGCACTAATCTGCTACAGAGGGAAACTTACCAGACCTTTACTCACCGTTGAGAAAACGTTTAGAAAATTGATAAATTGAAATCCTCTGCTAAATGCACATTGCTCTTCTCTTGTCTACTTCTAGTTTTCTTGTGTAGTATCCATGACATAATAAACAGGTGTCCACCACTTCAGTTGCTTCCGATTGAAGGAGTAATACGCCACTAATTAATTACTTTTGTCCGCACAAACTTTGTTTATATTGTAGTCTAACACCACGTTCGGTTTTGTCATCCCTACATGTCCGCTCTTTGATTTCTCTGTAACTTCAGTGGATGTAGCTTGATATTTAGCTGAAAGCAAAAAGACATTCCTTGTATCTTTCCATTTCACTCACAAATAATGATCTTTACGCTGAAACATTATATCACATTTTTTAAGTTCTTTTGAACAACTGTAGTTTAGGCAAGTCCTTTCTATTTGGCATAAACGTTCCAAAAGCCATTGTGTTTCTTTCCCAGGAAAACGACGGCTCAAAGTCAGGATCAGGTTCTGCATCGCCATGGCCATCCTCAAATTCCTACTCCTCTTCTGATCAAGAATTAATATAAATTTCATCTAACAAATCATCAATATTCTGGTCACTTATTTTTCTAGAATTCGTGTTCATTCAGTTTGAAAGGGGAAAAAAACCGACGGAAGAACACCTGCCAAATATCTCTGTGCAACATGCTACGAGCTCAAATGCGACTACTTATTGTTCTCCCTTCCTGCCAACAACGGACTCCATTTTTTCCCCACTACGGTGTAACAGCGTACATACGTATCCCTACAGATTCGGCAAAATCATCTTGCACGTATCTGGCATGCAAAAAGGAATCCTATATAATAACATTTGATTGCACGACCATAGCAAGTGCATGGCCTGATTAGCCAAAATACCGTGCTCGTGCTAAGCGCGCGTATGGCGTTCCATGTGTTAATAAGAGTGTGCGATATGGCAGACTGTAGTGCAAGATGAACCGTGCGAGTCAGAAAAGCAGCTTGGTACAGTCGCAAAGGATCAAGGTGCTGAGCAGTAAGCATTGATTGTCCTTATGTCGTATAAAACCAAGGGAAATAAGTTGAAACAAACAGGGATCGACGTGTAGTAGAGATTTCATTCTTACGCCCCCTCTTGGATAAAAATGTACATGGAGTCTTTGCATGTTCCGCATATCGAAACATCGTTCTTTTCTAAGAGAGTTAAATTTGCTTTTTTTTTTTTTTTTGAGATTCGGAAACTAAACGGTAGTTACACAATGTTTAGTATCCTTGGAGATGGCAGAATTCTTTCTGTCAATCATCTGCTGTTGAACATCTTAACATATAAACAATCAAACACTAAACAATTGTTATTATCGTCCAATTTAATTGTACTGTAGTACGCGTATGTGATATCTAAATGAATTGGTTTAGCTCGTTTAATTCGATTTGTCCTGCTGCGGATTTGTTTCCTCTTCGGGTACCAAAGCAGCTCGTGTTAAAGAATTCCAAAATATGTAAACAAAACAATAAACCACCTTCATGTTTTATACCTTGTTTTTATACCTTCTTTTAGATTTACATCTAGATTGTCTTCATGTCCATTTTGTTAGGTTTATAAGGCGGGGTCGTTATTACAAAATAATAATCATATCTGATTGTCAATGACATATTGGTTTTCAAAAGCTGTTGTTCGTCATCATCTATATAAGATAGTATTACGATCTGATATTTGTACATGAAGTTCCTTGGCAGAACGGAGAAAGCCTTCAATATTTCATATATGATCTTTTGTACTAAGATGTGGCTCGTCCACATCCTATCTTGCAGTCACTAGTTATGTACAGGTTAGTAACCTTAGCCGGCTGGAGCTGATGGTAGCTGGTGGGTCCTGGAATTCGCATATCCTTTTGACAGACACACCTCATTCGATTGGGTTCATGCTTAGACCATTAAGCGCCTGGAGTTGGAGGGACTGCCGAATTCAATGCTGAACAGCTGCTGTCTTAGAAAGGGAAATATGCTTATATTGAAGCTTTGTGACTACTCCCTTGTTATACCTGATATGGCTTATAAAAGTTTGAACATGTTTCCTTCACAAACAGGCGATTAGGAAATGGGTAATCTTGACCATATTATCAGGATTAGTTTTGGTTTGCTTGTAGACTCTGACTAACTTTAACAATTCTTCTTCTTTTTGAAAGATCTTAAAGACTGCCAACTATTCACTGCTGAGTATAGCTGAGGCCTTTTGCATCATGAAAAAGGTGAAACCAATCTTTTAATGACGCTAAAGTATCTTTAAATATAATAATTTCGTAGCACTTCCTTCAAGTAGTGCTTGTATTGGCCTCAAAAGAATCAGCAACTGCTCATGAGGATTCTTAGAAGTATTGAATCAGTCCCATTAAAAGCTACAGATTTCCCGTTTGTAGTTTCTTCCATTATTCTTATCCATACACAGCTACCTTTACTCCTTCGAAAACTGCTTCATTAGAAGGATCTAGTATTGATCTCTAAGTTTCTCAAGAACTTTATCGAATTGCCGTTGCTTCAATGGCTGATTTAAATTGGATCGTTGCAGATATTTCCCGAAGGCTCTTTTTTGTCTTTCGGTACTTTCCGCGTCTAATTGTAATTTAAATCCATAATATATACGGTGAAAATAGCGCTTAGCATTATTTATATACGTACTTAATGCAGATTTGAGTTGCCAAATTTAGTCCACACCAATCCTGGTAGAAGAACTCTTGCTTCTACGTGTGCGTTTTAAAACTCAGTAGAACAGAGACTGCAATACTCAGCGCAGTCGAATTGACATTCTTGCGCATTGAGATATTTTTAAACAAGGAAGGTGGCATTAGCTCAACGTGCCGCTCAGATGATAAACTGTTTCCCTCAAAAGTATTGTAGAGCTTATTTTATCGTAAGAGTATTTGTGAATGAAGCATTAATCTTGCTAACGTTGTCTCACGTTGAGTTAATCCCCAGAAAATTTCGCGGCCTTCATTAAGCACTGTTCGATAATCATATCACTTGTAACTACCTTTAAAAGGCCTCTTTTTCTGCGAATTGTGAATGTTCCTTGAGTTGTTAATTTCTTGTAATTCTCTGATACCATATTTGTTTCCAAGGCATCCACCTGTTGAGTTTAGTGATGTGCAAATTTTTCATAGAAAAGATGAACAACTGCGTGAGAAAACGGAAGCATTAATTTAATAGCCTTGAAGTAAAGTTTCTAGCCCCCTATTCCATCTAGTCCTTTTTGATGAATTGCTATACGATTATGGCTTTCTCTATATACTGCAGGCCAAGTCAACGGTTCGGAAATTTTCACCGTCCTAATTTTGAGATTTCCAAATATGGTTTTCGTCAGGCAGTTTCATTTTCTTGTAAATGTTGCATACGGATTTCCTCATCCAGACGTTGTTGAATAAAATCTCAGATCCTAGATTTAGTCATCTCCTCCGACGGTTGTAAATGTCCCCGAGCAAAGTCTAGACTGAGTTCTCAATGATCTTGAGTAGGAATGAACACTCGGGATTATCACTAAAGTTGTCATATTGTTGACGATACTCCAAAGTTCTTCTATACCATTTTCTGAAATAATGTATCCATTCGTGCCTAGAAATTACTTAACTGCAAACTTTGGACCGTTCAGAGATTTCTTCAGCTGCTTTACGATTTGAACACCTTTCCTATATAATGGCTGATTTAATGTTAGAGCGCATGTGCTTTGCTCACTTTTCTCGCAGTTATTTACAGTATGCAGATGAGTAGAATATTTAGTATTAGTAGTTGATGTTGAAATATTGAAGTAATACAGAGGGATTACACAGCTTATATCAGTAGAAGAGGTCTCTATCTCACCATTACACAATCGTTTTGGCGAAGCTTTCACAAGATGAATAGCTATCCAAAGGTTGTTTGAGAATAGGAAATTGAGACGCGAGACCTGAGTGAAGACTAGATTAAAACTTCAGAGTAAGACAGCATTGACACACCAAGAACATGAGTGTATTGCATCAGAGGGTAAGTGGATGTCAGAATGAATCATTGTCATACGATATTCTCTTCAGACAATGGTACCGTGATATAAGATTACCTTTTCAATCAAAAACTTGGATATGGAGAATTTTCATCAAGGGACATTTGAAATAAATGACTTTTTCTGCTCTATGAAAGGTGTGATACTTTGTTACAAATCAAAGCATACAGTAAGCTTATATGAAAAGATTATTTAATTAGCCCACAGTTTCGTTGGTTTGTGATGATGACCAGTGTTACTAAGTTGGTAGCGAACTCAGGACTGACTATACCGTAAATATTTCCACCTAACCGTGTAAGAGAAGATCTCAAAAGAAGTAAAATCGATTCTTTATTTGTCTCTCCGATCAGATGGCAGGTTTCAGGCCCAAAGGAAGGCTGTCTTGCAGGTTAGAATATAATGGGTTCCATAGCAAGTTTTTTAGGATATAATCGGGAAAATATTATTAATAATAGAACGGAAACTAGTGAATCCTAAACAACTATGTATGTAATTCCTAGTGTACAGCAAGGACGCTATTTAAACGCACATTTGATAGCCTCGAGTGTTAACACACTGGAGAATTTCTTTAAGTAATACATTAGTAGGAACACAACTCTTTGGAATAAACCGTTTCTATCAGGTTAACAATAAGGAGAAAGGTGAGATCCTTGTGAGTCGTAAGTAGATTTCTTCAGCAGGAATCACTCTCTAATAGTATTGTAGTTGCATATAAACGGGAAATATAGCAATTGCATGATTATCATTCATAAGTTAATACTTATTTCTTTTACATTTGATATCGCAACATTTTTCAATCCCAAGGGCCCTCCTAAACCAAACCGCGGTTAATTACCAAAGCTATACGACAGTGATACCCTCGTCTTATTAAACGGAGAAGTTAATTCACGGTTGGTTCGAGATTGTATAATGTGAGTTAAAGAGCTCTAAAAGCACTACTGCTTCGTTTTTGAGACCTAGGTACACACCAAAGATCCTACGGCATCGTATTCAGTGTTCAATTCCTTTACTAGCCTTAAGCCAATAGGAATTAAGGAATAGATGCCGATGTCAACTGCTGACTTCTAAATTTCACAGCATGTAAGAAGGACATAAGCCGGCATTAACCATTTAGCCTTACCGGCCACCTCGAAATAGAACCCTCGAATTATTGGCACGCCTTTTGCACTCTAAACCACTAATCAAAAATCGAACATCTCTGTCCATCCTCAATATTATTTCTTTAATTACCGCATCTTTTCGAGATGGATTTAATCTCTAATTAATATATCTTTTCAGACATTGTAGAATACTATTACAAAAAAGTCAAGTGAAATCTCTGCTAATGTTCTCATTTTAATGCGATTTCTGTCATTGTGGATGCATATTACAAAAGGGTTCACAAGCTCGGGGATGCCTATCCTATTGCAAATGACCCATCAACTTGTCCAACATTTTAACGCGCTTTTTCTTTTCTATACCTTTTGAGCTCAGCGCGATATACATTCTTTATCAGTTAAAGACATCTTGTTGCGCATTTTACTAGGTTTTAAGTCGTTTAAACTCCAAAGGACAATATGAGCTGCCGTACATTTCCCATTTCAAACCGAACGCTCCCGTCGGTTGTACTGCAAGCAAGCTGATTCGACTCGTTCTTATGCAAGTATCATGGCGGATCTCGACATCTGCTGTCATCATCTTTTTATCTAAATCTGGATATCTACTACGTATCTGGATATCTACTCTTAGTATAATATCTGAATGTTTCTGTAACTAGGTAATACAATGTTCACATAAAACAGTCAGAAGTATTCATCCAGGCACATATCTGTGTGTTTCGACTTTCTTCTTGCCAATGTTAACGGCTCTTAGCTGGACTGTGCAAGGAATGTACTCTAGAGAGTTTGCCATGATATTCCGCTATATGCAGCGATCATCTATACAGAATTCTACATCAGATTTGCTGCTTCTATTTTTGTAAAGGTAACACTTGGTGATGTAGGAGGGCTCTGGTGAACGGCCAAGAATATGCTCGCATACATACCAGGAAAAATGACGTCTGATTCAGTGTTAGGGTGAGTACATTTCGGAAGCCTCAACTGCTGGCGATTAATCTGGTACATTTTGTGGAGTAGCTTTCTGCTCTTGAGAAGAAACTTTACACGCAAGTCTATTTACGTCAGCAAAATCAGGTAGCTTGAATTTAATAAATAAGATTAGACAAATTCTTCCTGTTGATAATTCCGTCTCAGATACGAAAGGTGTCAAAAAGATAATACAGTTGGTGCACGGGAAAATCAAATCCTCCTCTAAGCATAATAAGAGTGTGCGATATGGCACTCTGTAGAGCAAGATGAACCGTGCGAATCAGAAAGACTTTCATGTTCTACAGCCTTAAGATTATTGGGATAGATACGTAGCTTTATCAATATGGAATGTTGATGAAGTGAGTCAGGGTTCAAAAGCGCCTCGAAATTTTTTATAGACGCAAGTTTAATTTACAAGCTAATCGAAAGCTAATAGCTGTATCTTTTACTTTCTTTGGGCACCGAGACGAGCAAGTAGTCGAACACTATTACTAAAGGAGATAATTCAAGGCTTCTGCTCCAAGATGTGGAAAGTGAGTATGGACATAAGCCGGCATATAAGCTGCTGGTGTTAAAGAATACCAAAAAATGTAAAATTGTAATAAACCAAGATTTTTTATACCTTGTTTTTATACCTTCATTTTAAGTTACATCAAGATCAACTTCATGTCCATTTTTTTAAATCTATAAGACGGTGACGTTGACACAAAATAATAATCAAAACTGATTGGAGCAAGAATTGTCAATGACGTTGTTTTTCAACTGCTGTTGTTCCTAATCATCAATATCAGATTGTCTTCCATTCTTATTTTCTACATGAACTTCCTTGACAAAGTACACAAAACACTGAATACTTCATATCGGCTCTTTTACTTTAACATGTGGCTCTTTCACAATCCCATCTTTCATTCAGTTTTTATCTAGAGGTAAGTAAGCTTATCTGGGTGGAGCTGATGGTAGTTGTGTGGGTTCTGGAATTCGCATATCCTATATCACACACCAACCTCGTTCGATTGGGTTCATGCTTAGACCATTTCACTCCTGAAGTTCGAGGTACTTCCGAATTGAATGCTGCAAAGCAGCTGTATTAGAAACGGGAAAAGTGGCCATATTGAATCTTTGAAACTACTTCCTTGTTATATCTGATATAGCTTATACCAGGAGAACAGAACGGTATCGGATGATTACAAGAAACTAATAACTCAAGGAACATTCACAATTCTCAGAAATGGAAAACTTCTTAAATGAAGATCCAACTGATGTGATTATCCAACAGTGCTTAAAGAAGTCCACAAAATTTTCGTGGGGAGAAACTCAACAGCAGACACAACGTTAGCCAGATTCATCGTTCACTTCCTTATACTGTTACGATAAAAGAAGTTCTACAGGACTTATGAAGGAAAGAGTTTATCATCTGAGCGACACGTTGAGTTAATGTCATCATTCTTGTGTGAAAATATCTCAATGGGCAAGAATATAAGTTGCAATGCGGTGAATATTGCAGAGTCTCTGTTGTGTGGTGTTTTAAAACCCACACGTAGAAGGATGAGTCTTATACACGCAATGGCGTGGACTAAAAATGGAAAATCAAATCTGCGTTAAGTACTTTTATAAATTATGTTAAGCTATTTTCACTTGTAATTTATGGATTTAAATTACAATTAGACACGGAAAGTGCCGAAAGACAAAAAAGAGCTTTCAGGAAATATCTGTAACGATCGAATTTAAATCTGCCATTGAAGCCATGACAATTCAATCACAGATCTTGAGAAACTTAGAGATTAATACTAGATGTTTTCAAGGCATGGAAGCAGTTTTCAAATGCGTAAAGCTAGCTGTATATGGAGAAGACTAATGGAAGAAACTACAAACGGGAAACCTGTAGCTGTTGATGGGTCTTATTCGGATCTTATAAGAATCTTATTAGAATACTTCATGAGCAGTTGCTGATGGTTTTAAAACCACATACAAGCAGAACTGATAGGAAATTCTGTGAAATGGTTAAATTAATAGAAACTTTATCGTCTTTAAAAAATAGCTTTCATTTTATTTTCACGTCCTCAGCTATATTGAGCTGTGACTAGTTAGCTGTTTTTAAGATCCTTCATTAAGAAGAAGAATTGTGAAAGAAACAACCAAAACTAAAATAAATTCTCCAAAATGGTCAAGATTACATATTACTTATTCGCCTGTATGGAGAAGGAAACAAGTCCTCCATGGTATAAGCCATATCAGATATAACAAGGGAGTAGTTACAAAGCTTCAAAATGACCACTTCTTCCCCTGCTAACACGGCAGTATTCAGCATTTAATCAGAAGTCACTCCAATTCCAGGTGCTAAATGGTCTAAGCATGAACCCAATCGAAAGATGATATGCGAATTCCAGGACCCACACAACTACCATCAGCTTCAGCCGGCTAATGTTACTAACCTTTAAATAACAAGTGACTGCAAGATAGAAATGTGAACAAGCCACATGTAACTATAAAAGAGCAAATATAAATAGCTGGTTTTCTCCATTTTGCTAAGTTACTTCATGTACAAATGGCAGTTCGGTAGAAAGATCTTATATATATGATGACGAACAAAGCTGTTGAAAACCAATGTCATTGACAATTTCTTAATTGTTGATCCAAACAGTTATGATTATTATTTCGAAATAACGTCCCTGGCCCATAGACCAAACAAAATGGACACGAAGAAGATATCGAAGTAACTTTAAAAGAATGTATAAAAACAAGGTTTAAAATATAAAGGTGGATTACACTAGTTAACAAAGGTTTTGTTACATAAAAGGAAATACCTGTTCTTAAAGGAACATTTTGCGCTGAATTCGAATATGCACTCGGTTTTTCTCCATCACGTACGATTTTCCCGTAACAGAGGGATTTTCGGGAAAATCCCTCAAAAATTTCCCTCTTCGTTTATTTTACACCCCAAGATCTTGTCCCCTTGCATATACTAACTTAGAAATTATACCGAAGTATACTTTGATTCATATTTAACAAGCCCTCCAAGTTTTGTAATAATCGTTTTATTCTTTCTAGAGAAATAAATATGTTTGTATGTATACTGTGTGTACTATTTATTGCACCTTATAGTAATGTTTTCAGATCTCTTAAGTTGAGGTAAAACGTTTTGCTTTATTACCACAAACACATATATAAAATATAATACAATATAATTTACAAGTGTGGCAATTTACAATAAACAATGATACAAATGTACCAAGAGGTCATGGAAAGACAATCAAAACTATCACAATATATGAAACTTCCATTGGGTTACAAAAACGTACACTACTTCCTTCTTTTGTAAGAAATGTTGCATTCTCTAACAAGACCCCAACAATAGTCTCCCTTCATTGAAGGATCCCATCGTCCCTGGTACCTTTTCTCCATTGCTATTATATCTTGGTGGAATCTTTCCCCCTGTTCGTCGCTGAGAGCACCTAGGTTAGCAGGAAAGAAGCTGAGGTGGGAGTGCAAAAAGTGGATTTTTAAAGACATCCTACAACCCAACTCTTTGTATTTCTGTATCATGTCCTGTACGATTTCTGTGTAACTCTCAGCTTTGTTATTGCCCAGAAAGTTGCGCACAAAAAACTTAAATGCTGTCCAGGCAGCTAGCTCAGCACTATTTAACTTGCTGTCAAAGCTATCATCAAGCATTAATTTCCTAATTTGGGGACCAATAAACACTCCCGCTGAAATCTTAGCATCATTCAGGTTAGGGAACTTATCTCGCAAATACTTGAAACCTTCACTAGATGTGTCCATGGCTTTGACAAAGTTTTTCATAAGTCCTAACTTGATATGAAGTGGCGGTAGTAATATCTTAGTAGGATCTACCAAAGGAGCGTATTTGACGTTGCATTCTCCAGGTACGTAATTCACTCTAGGTTCCCATTCCTTCACTTCATAATGTTTGTCATCAGCTCGGCTATCCCATAAACATAAAAAACATTGGTACTTCGTGTAACCACACTGCAGTCCTAATAAAATACCAACTACCTTGAGATCACAACATATTTGCCAACAATGGTCCTTGTAATTTATAAGATTTAGCAAAGTTGACATGGTGTCATAGGATTCCTTAATCTTCACTGAGTGCGCAAGTGGTATAGAAAGTTTTTTATTCCATTATGTAAAAGGACAGCTTTAAGCTGATAACAAATATTTATAACCATTTCATGAACAAAACGAAAAAACTTGGAGAATTGTATATATATATATATATATATTAAGATATACATATACTGTACGTTAAAAAAAATATATACGTTGGAAGTACATTCTATTTTTATACACGTTTCTAATTTACAGAGAGCAATACAAGTGTGTTGTTGACAATTGTAAATAATCATTTTTATGTCTGTGTTTGTAGTAATAAAGAAAATCGTTTTCACCCCAACTCAGGAGATCTGAAAGCATTACTATCAGGTGCAATAAACAGTGCACACAGTATACAAATATATCTATTTCTCTAGAAAGAACAAAGCGATTTTTACAAAACTTTTAGGGTTTATTAAATATAAATCAAGGTATACTTAGGAATAATTTCTATGTTACTATATGTAAAATGACAGGAGCTAGGGGAATAATATATCTGAGAAAGGGAAATTTTTGAGGGAATTTCCCGAAAATCCCTCTGTTACGGGAAAACTGTACGTGATGGAGAGAAACCGAGTGCATATTCGAATTCAGCGCAAAAAGTTCCTTTAAGATCAGGTGATTTTTCTCATGTAACAAACAAAAAGTTTAAATTTGTTAACTAGTGTTATTGTTTAGTTTACATATTTTGGAATTTTTTAACATGAGCGGCTTTAGTACCCGAAGAGAAAATAAAACCGTTGCAGAACAAACTCAATTTAACGAGCAATAACCAATTCATTAGGATATCACATTCGCATACTACAGTACAATTCAATTGTACGTTTATAACAATTGTTTATTGTTTGATTGTTTATATGATTGTTTGATTGATTCCAAGGATTCTGCCATCTGCAAGGATAGTAACAATTGTGTAACTAACGTTCAGTTTTCGAAACTCCTAAAAAGAAGCAAAGTTTAACTCTTTTAATAAAGAACGATGTTTCGATATGCGGTACATGCAAAGACTCCATGTACATTTTTATCCAAGAGGGGGCGTAAAAATGAAAGCTCTACTATACTTCGATCCCAGTTGGTTTCAACTTAGTGCCCTCAATTCAAGTCCACTCAATGCTTACTGCTCAGCACCGTGTTTCTTTCTGAGTGTACCAAGCTGCTTTGGAGACAGAAGGTCACGAAGCTTAACAATATTTCGTAACCGTTATATTACACTTATAGTCGTAAGCTTGTAAAGGATTCAGGTTATTGACCTGAAAATCTAAAAGGAGTTCTTTTGGTGATTACGAAAGTGATTACCTTGTTGTAAACCCAGGCCCGCTACTCTTGGCCTGTGAGAGAAATCCGTCCATTGAATTTATAAAGCTAGCGGTAAAAAACATTCATTCGCAATACAAATTAATTATACAGGTCTGGTAGAAAGGTGTAGAACACAGATTTATCAGATCAACAAATTTATCACTTGACAGATTTTTTTTTTTTTTTTTGTACTTAGTTTACATTCGTTGATTTTCAGTTAAGAACACCTTAAAGATTCACACTTTCCACATCTTTCCCTGAATTTCCTCCTTTAGTAATTGCTCGTGTCGGTGCCCAAAGAAAGTAATAAATACAGTTAATAACTTTCACTTGCCTGACAGTTAAACTTGCGTCTATAAAAAATCTTGAGGTGTCTTTTGCAACCTTGACTCACTTCATCAATATGCTATATTGATAACGCTACGTATCTATTACACTAATCTTTAGGCTATAGAACCTTAAAGTCTTTCTGACTCGCACGGTTCATTTTGCAGTCCAGACATTTTACGCACACTCTTTTAATAAGGAGGATTTCAGCTTATTGGAGGAATTGAGGATAAAGCTAATCCACAAAATGTACGCGATAAAACACAAGTAGTTGAGGCTTACGAAGTGTATTCATCCAGGCTTGGTATGTATGCGAGCATAACCTTGGCCGTTGTCCAGAACCATCTACTAATCTTGTAAATAACTGCAAGAAAAGTGCTCAAAGCGCACGCATTATGAAATTAGATCAGCCATTATACAGGATATATGTTCAAATTCTAACTCAGCTGAAGAAATTTCTCAACAGTCCAAAGTTTTATCGCGTTTGGGAGTTTTGCAGTTAAGTAATTTCTAGGCACGAATGGTATAGAACTTTGGTGCATCCTGTACACTATGACAACTTTAATGAAAATCCTGAATGACCATGCCTACTCAAGATCATTGAGAAATCACTTCTAGACTTTGCGCGGGGACTCCTACATGTGGTTGAAGACATTTAGAACCGTCGGAGGAGATGACAAAATCTAGGATCTGCGATCTTATTCAACAACGTCTGGATAAGGAAATCAATTTCCAACATTTAGAAGAAAATGAAATTGCATGACAAAAACCATATTAAGAAATCTCAAAATTAAGATGGTTACAATATCCGAACCGTTAACTTTGACTGTAGTATATAGAGAAGGGCATAATCGTATTGCAATTCATTAAAACGGGCTAGATGGAACAGGGGACTAGAAACTTTATTTCAAGGCTATTAAATTCATACTTCCGTTTTCTCACGCAGCTTTTCATCTTTTCTATGATAAATTTGCACATCACTAAACTCAACAGGTGCAGTGCAAATTTATCCTTGCAAACAAGTACGGTATCAGAGAATTACAAGAAATTAATAACTCAAGGAACATTGACAATTCGCAGAAAAAGAGGCCTTCTTGAGCGAAGCTCCAAGTGATATCATTATCGAAGAGTGCTTAATTAAGACCGCGAAATATTCTGGGAGAATAACTCAACGTCAGACACAACGTTAGCAAGATTATTCCCTCATTCCCATATACTGTTACGATAACAGAGGTTCTACAGGACTTTTGTGGGCATCAATTTATCATCAGAGCGACACGATGATATAATGATACTTTTGTTGTGTCATAATAAATCAATACGCAAGAATATCAATTTGATTACGGTGAATATTGCAGTTTCTCTGTTATTTTATGTATTAAAACCCACACGTAAATGGAAGAGCCCTTCTACACACAATGGTGTACGCTATAAATGGCCAGTCAAATCTGCGTTAAGTACGTATATGAATTATGTTAAACGCTACTTTCACCTTATATTTTAGGATATAAATCACAATTAGACAGGGAAATTGACGAAAGAAAAAAAAACTTTCGTGAAATAACTTTAAGACCGAATTTAATTATGCCATTGAAGTAACCACAATTCAATCACGGTTCTTCACAAACTTGAAGATCAATACTAGACGGCTTCAAACGAAGCAAGCAGTTTTCGAAAGAGTAAAGGTAGCTGTATTATGACAAGAATAAGGGAAGTAACTACAAACGGGAAATCTGTAGCTGTTGGTGACTCTGATTCAGATCTTTTAAAAATCTTGATAGAATTCTTCATGAGCAGTTGATGATTCTTTTAAGGCCACATGGAAGCAGAACCGAAATGAAATGCTATGAAATTATTATATTTAAAAAATATTAGGTCCATTAAAAGAGCGGTTTTACTTTTTTCATGATGCAACAGGCAGTGACACGACCTCAGCTATACTCAGGAGAGAATAGTTGCCTACCTTCAAGATCCTTCAAAAAGAAACAGAACTATGCAGGTTAGTCACAGTCTTCAACGAGCCAAATATCAATCCTAAAACAATAGTCAAGATTAATTTCTTATCCGACTGTATGCAGAAGGAAACATGTCCTTCTTGGTATAAGCCTATCAGGTATAACAAAAAAGTAGTTACAAAGATTCAATATGGCCACTTTTACCCCTACTATTACGGCAGGTGTACAGCATTCAATTCGGAAGTACCTCCAACTCCAGGAGCGAAATGAACCGAATCGATTGAGGTTGGTGTGTGAAAAAGGATATGCCATCAGCTACCATCGGCTCCAGCCGGATAAGCTTACTTATCAGTAGATAAAAAGTGATTGCTAGATAGGATATTGAACGAGCCACATGTAAGTGTAAAAGAGCCAATATGAAGTATTCAAGGTTTTCTGGATTCCGTTAAGGGTTCCTTTACAAATGGAAGATCGGAACACAATCTGATATTGATCATGACGAACAACAGCTGTAGAAAACCAATGTCATTGACAACGCCTCAATTGTTGATCTAATAAGTTATGATTATTAACGTCCCCGCCTTATAGACTTAACAAAATTGATATGATCTTGACGAAACTTTATATGAAGGTGTGAGGACAAGGTATAAAACATGAAGTTGGATTATTGTTCTGTTTACATATCTTGGAATCTTTCAACACGAGCTGCTTTGTACGCGAAGAGAAAACGAAACCGTAGCAGAACACATTTAAGGCAACGACCAAAAACCAATTCATTTATAAATCACATTCACGTACTACAGTATCATTTAATTGTACGTTTATAACATTTGTATATTGTTTGATTGTTTTATGTTAAGATGTTTAACAGCAGATGATTGACTCCAAGGATTCTATCATCTGCCAGGACCCTATTGATTATGTAACTGCCGCTTAGTTTTCGACTCAACCAAAAGAGAAGTAAAGTTTTAAACTCTTAATAAGAAACGAAGTTTGGATATTCCGTGCATGCATAGACTCCATGTACATTTTTATCTAAGACAATGTTCTAAGAATGAAAGCTCTACTACACGACGATCACAGTTGGTTTCAACTTATTGGCCTAGGTTTAATACGACATAAGTATAATCAATGCTTACTGCTCACCACATTGTTTTTTTGCGACTGTACCAACCTACTTTTGAGACAGAAGCCCGCGAAGTTTAACAATTTTCTGTAGCAGTTATAGTAGACTTATGGTCTTAAGCCTTAAAACCTCGTAGGAGATCCTTAGCTAAGTAGGTGCGTGATTACCGCGTAGAATCAAGCCCGCTTCTCTTAACTTGTGAGATAAGTCCGGGCAATGAATTACTAAAGCTAGCGGTGTAAAGCACTTATTCGCGATACAAAGTACCATGGTAGAAGAGGTGTAAAACAGAATCGACAAAAAAATTATCAGGTGACAGAAATTTTTTGTACTTAGGTTACATTGGGAGATTTTCAGTCAAGTACACCTGAAAGATATAAAACATCCTATGCTTGCTTTCGACATGTTGGAGCAGAAACCATGAATTTTCTCCCTTAGTAATAATGCTCGGGTACTTGCTCGTCTCGGGTACTTGCCCAAGTAAGTAATAGAGATTGGGAAAAACTTTCGATTAGGTTGAAAGTTAATCTTGCACCTATAAAAAATTTCGAGGCGTCTTTTGCAACCTTCACTCACTTCATCAAGAAGCTATATGGATAACCCCAAGTATCTATCATACTAATCTTTAGGCTATAGGACCTAAAGTCTTTCTCGCACGCGCGGTTGGTCTTGCACTACAGACTGCCATATCGCACACTTTTATTAAGCTTATTGAAGGATTTAAAATACTAAATCTTCTCAACATCTTTTCACCTTTAAAGAAATTCTGGTAAAGTTCCGCTCTGTAGCAGAATTGTGGACCAACCATATAAGCTATCTGACACTTTACATATCTGATACGGAATGATCAATAAGTACAATATCTGTAATGTTATTTATTAAATTCAACACTAGCTCAACTCTCTGACGTGATTACATCTTCCGTTTCTTGCCACCGATTGAATGTTGTCTTCTCAAGAGCAGAAAGTTACTACACAAAATGTACATTATTAATAGCCAGCATATGAGGCTTACGAAGTGTACTCATCTCTAACGCTGATCCAGACTGTCATTTGGCCTGGTATGTATGGGAGCACATCCATGGCCGTTGACCAGAGACACCCTATATCACCAAATATATTCATTTACAAAAATAGAAGAACTAAATCGTTGGTAGATTTCTGCTTAGGTGTTCGCTGCATATAGCGGAATACAATGGGAAGCTGCATAGAGTACATTCCTTAGTAGAGCCGTTAACATTGGTAAGAACAAAGTCGTGATACACAGATATGTCCTTAGATCTATACTTCAGACTATTTTCATAAAACATACTAATTCTAAGATACCGAAACGTCAGATAACATTTTACTAAGAGGAGATGTCGAGATATGTGTTGTTGTCTTATCAAAAAGAATGCAAGCAGTTAGCATGCACTACAACCAACCAGACATAGCTATATTTGATAAGAACCGAAGTGAGATTAGGATTTTTCAATTTCAACTCACACGCTGTAACAGAGAGGTATGTGTTTATATATAACATTCATATAGCAGAAGAAATAAGATTCATCTACAAGGCTACCGAACGTGGCTTTTTTAAGAAATAATGGTAATACTAATTGTAGATCTAAGGACGCATTTAGATAAAAAGATATTATCAGTAGATGTCGAGATCCGGCATGATACTTGCATTAGAACGAGTGGAATCAGTTTGCAAGCAGTACAATCGACGTGAGAAGGTGGGTTCAAATGGGAAAAGTACTTCAGCACATATTGTCCTTAGGACTTGCAAATTCAAAATATTCCAGTTTAAAAACAGTGACGTGCGGAAAAAGAAGTCTTTAGCTGAGAAAGACTTAATATCACGGTGTGATCCATTTTGTAATATGCATCCACAACGAAAGAAATCGTATTAAAATGAGAACATTAGCAGAGATTTCACTTGACTTTTTTGTAATAGTATTCTACAATGTCTGGAAAAGAGATATTAGTAAGAGATTAAACCGATCTCTATGTGATGTGGTAATTAAACAAACAATTTTGAGGATAGACGGAGATAATCGATTTTTAATTATTGGTTTAGAGTGCAAAAGGCGTGCCAATAATTCGAAGGTTCTATTTCGAGATGTCCGGTAGGGCTAAATGGTTTATGCCGGCTTATGGCCTTCTTAAATGTTCTGAAATTTAGAAGTCAGCAATTGACATCGGCATCTATTCCTTAAATCCTATTGGCTTAGAGCTAGTAAAGAAATTCAACATTGAATACGATGCCGTATGATCTTTTGTTGTGTACCTAGGTCTGAAAAACGAAGCAGTAGTGTTTTTAGAGCTCCTTAACTCACATTATACAATGTCGTACCATTTAAACAACCGTGGATTAACTTCTCCCTTTAATAAGACGAGGGTATCACAGACGTATAGCTTTCGAATTTAACCGCGGTTAGTTTTAGGTGGGCCCTTGGGATTGAAAATTTTGTGATACCAAATGTAAAAACGTTAAGTATTAATTGATGAATGATAATCAAGCAATCATATGCAATTACATTACAATTTGAGAATGCTTCCTGCTGAAGAAATCTACTTAAGACTCATAACGCAATAGCCTTTTTCTCAATTGTTAGCCTGATAAAAAACCTTTTAATCCAAGGAGTTGTGTTCTAACGGATATATATAATTTAAAGAAAGAATCCTGTGTGTTAACACTCGAGCCTATCAAATATGCGTGTAATTAGCGTCTTTGCTGCTCACTAAAACTTAGATATAGAGTTGTGTAAGATTCACTAGGTTCCGGTCTTTCATTAGTAATATTTTCCCAATTGTATTCTGTAAAACTTGCTATGGAACCAATTATATTCTAACATCCAAAGCAGCCTAACTTTAGACCTCAGAGCGGTGATCTGATCGATGAGATAAGTAAAGAACCGATTTTAAGTTCTTTTGAGATCTTTTCCTACATGGTTATGTGGAAAATATATACGGTATAATCAATCCTCAGTCTTCAGACATAACAAAGCAACCAAACTATGGGTTAATCAAGTAAGCTCACTGTTTGCTTTGACTAATAACTTAGTGCTAAACATTTCATACAGCAAAAAAGTCATTTATTTCAGAATTCTCTTGAAGAAGATTCTCCATATGCAAATATTTGAATCATACTACAGTAGCATTGACTTGATAAGAATATCGTATCACATTTACTCATTCTGACATCCTCTTTTCCTATAAAACTATACACAAATGTTCTTGGTGTGTGAATGCTGTCTTAATCCTAAGGTATAATCAAGTCTTCGTTCTAGCGTCTCGCGTCTTGATTTCCTTTTCTGAAACAACCTTGGATGGCTGTTCATCTTGAAAAAGTTTCGCCACAACGATTGTGTAATAGTGAGTTACACACCTATCCTTTTGATATAAGCAGTGTAGTCTCTCTTTAATTTTTCAGCATTTTAATATAAAATACTTATACTCTACTCTTATGCAATGAACGCGAGAAAAGTGAACAAAGCACATGCGTTATGAAATTAGATTTTTCTAGGCACGATTTGATACATCATGTCGGGAAATGGTATAGATCAGCCATTATACTGGAATGGAGTTCAAATCGTACCTCATCTGAAGAAATTTCTGATCGGTCCAAAGATGTATCGGTGTTAGGAAGTTCCCAAATTATTTCTAGGCATGATTGGATATATTATTTCATATTTGCTTTTTTATACTAACATGTGACTCGTTCACATCTTGCAGTCATTTGTAATTTAAAAGTAACTAACATTAGCCGGCTGGAGCTGATGGTAGCTGTGTGGGTCCTGGAATTCGCATATCCTCTTTCACACACCAACCTCATTCAATTGGGTTCATGCTTAGACCATTTATTTCCTGGAGTTGGAGAGACTTCCGAATTGAATGCAGAAAAGTTGCTTTTTAGCAGGGGGAAAAGTGGCCATAATGAAGCTTTGTAACTACTCCCTTGTTATACCTGATATGGCTTATAAGAGAGAGGACATGTTTCCATCTCCATACAGGCTAATAAAAAATCTGTAATCTCGAACAGATTGTCAGGATTCAGTATCGGTTGGTAGAAGACTCTGACTAACTTACACAATTTTTTTTTTTTTTTGAAGGATCTTGATGGCTGTCACCCATTCTCTGCTGATTATAGCTGAGGACGTGACTCAGCCTGTTTCATCCTGAAAAAGGTGAAAGCAATATTTTAATGACGCTATAGTTTCTCTAAATTCAATAAATTCGTAGCATTTCATTTCAGATCAACAACTGCACATTAAGTCTACTAGTAAGATTCTTAAAAGATCCGACTTAAACCCATCAACAGCTACAGATTTCCAGTATGCTGTGGAAATTAGAAGTCAGCAGTGGACATCGGCATCTATTCCTTAATTCCTATTGGTTTGCAGCTAGTAAAAGAATTTAACATCGAATCTGAGGACGTACGATCATGTGTACCTAACTCTCAAAAACGAAGCAGTAGTTCTTTTAGAGCTCCTTAACTTACATTATGCAATGCCGTACCATTTAAAAAACCGTGGGTTTACTTCTCCCTTTAATAAGTCGAGGGTATCACAGAACGAACAGCGGTTTGTTTTAGGTGGGCCCTTGGGATTGCAAAATTTGATACCAAATGTAAAAATTTATCAATGATAATCAAGCAATTGCTATACCTTTTTTTTTTATATGTAAGTACATAACTTTTTGAGAGTGCCTCCTGCTGAAGAAATCTACTTAGGACTCATAACCTTTTTCTTAATTGTTAGACTGATAGGAATGGTTTAATCCAAAGAATTGTGTTCTTATGGATATATTATTTAAAGAAAGTCTCCTCTTTGTTAACACTCGAGGCTATCAAATATGGGTTTAATTTGCGTCGTTTGTGTTCACTAGAATTTTAGATACAGAGTTGTGTAGGATTCACTAGGTTCCGGTCTATCATTAATAATATTTTCCCGATTTTATCCTGTAAAACTAGCTATTGAACCCATTATATTCTAACCTCCAAAGCAGCCTTCCTTTGGATCTGAGACCAGTGATTTGATCCATGAGAGATATGAAGAATTGATTTCAGGTTCTGTTGTGATCTTCCCTTAGACGGTTAGCTGGAAAATGTTTACCGTACACTCAGTCCTGTGTTCGCTACCAACTTAGTATCATCTCCTCCGAGGCTTGTAAATGTCTACATAACCACATGTAGAGTTCCCCGAGCAAAGTCTAAAAGTGAGTTCTCAATTATCTTGAGTAGGCATGGCGTTATGAGTCCTAAGTAGATTTCTTCAGCAGGAAGCACTCTCAAAAAGTAATGTAGTTCAGTTACATATAAACGGGAAGTATAGTATTTGCTTGATTATCATTGAAAAATTAATACTTCAATATTTAAATTTGGTATCACATTTTTCAATCCCAAGGGCCCACCTAACAAAGCGCTGTTCGTTCTTTGATAACCTCGTCCTATTAAAGGACGAAGTAAATTCACGCTTTTTGAAATGGTACGCCATTGCATTATGTGAGTTAAGTAGCTATAAAAGCACTACTGCATCGTTTTTAACACCTAAATACACAACACAAGATACTACGGCCTACGATTCATTGTTTAATTTCTTTACTAGCTCTAAGCCAATAGGAATTAAAGAATACATGGTGACGTCCACTGCTGATTTATAAATTTCACAGCATTTTTAGAAAGACATAAACCGCCATAAGCTTTTTAGCCTTACCGGGCACCTCGAAATAGAACCCTCGAATTATTGGCACGCTTGTTGAACGCTAAACCACTAAATAAAAATCGAACATCTTCGTCCAACTTCGTCTAATTATTTTTTTAATCACGCATCACTTAGAGATCGATTTAATCCGGCAATTTCATAGCGTTGTTTATAAAGATTAAACTCTCTCGCAAATAAAAGTTTTTATTAGGCACTCGTTAATAAAAATTTCATTTTATTTTGAGAAACCCATACCCCGGTACCCCGGTACCATGGTGTCACCTACAGGTGATACTGGCAATACGTGTACAAACTGACACCATGCTAAACTTAATGAGAGTGAAAGTTTTATTGTAAGTATATATGGTACTTGTGTATATATTTTGAAACCAACAATAATTCAACCTATATAAGAGATTGCACACACATTACAATAAATATCCAGCATAAATTAAGGTTCAAAAACCAAAGCAGTACATGAAACAGTTTGAACGCCATCAAATTGAGAGTTTGTTTGCCTTTTCTGCCAACCTTGCGTTCCGATTTTTTAAAAAAATCATCGATTGGCATTATGGAACTTATACCAGCAACACTGATGTAACCCAACCTAGCACTATCCACACACTATAGTTCTTTTGTAGCAGAAACCGCATCTTCTTTGGGGACAATCCACACGGTCGTGATCTTCAACACACACTATATCGCTGCTCCAGTGAAACTCTTGACAAAACAGGTGATGCATAGACAACACTTTTCTTAGCACGTTTCCCATATTTTTGGCAATAGGCTTGCACTACTGCTCTCCTGAAATCACAATTTGTAAATCGACTCCCAGTGGTTATTATTATCTCTTATTATTATCCTTTTTCAATCATTGTAGAATACTATTACGATGAAGTCAAGTGACATCTCTGCTAATGTTCTCATTTTAAAGCGATTTCTGAGGTAATGGAAGCATATTACAAAAAGTTTCACAAGGTCCGGTATGCATGTCCCATCGCAAGTGACCCATCAACTTGTCCATGATTTTAGCGCGTTTTCTCTTTACTATACCTTTTGAGCTCACCGTGATAAACAGTCTTTCTCAGCTAAAGACTTCTTTTCCCGCACGTCATTGTTTTTAAACTCGAATATTTCAAATTTGCAAGTCCTAAGGACAATATGTGCTGAAGTACTTTTCCCATTTGAACCCACCCCCTCACGTCGATTGTACTGCATGCAAACTGATTCCATTCGTTCTAATGCAAGTATCATGGCAGATCACGACATCTACTCATACTATCTTTTTATCTTAATGCATTTTTATATCTACAATTAGTATTACCATTACTTCTGCAGAAAGCCACATTCGGCAGCAATGTACATAAATCTTATGTCTTCTGCTATATGAATGTTATAAATCAACAGATATTAGTGTATTATAGCGGGTGAGTTGAAATAGAAAAATCCTAATCTCACTTCGCTTCTTATCAAATATTACTATGTCTGGTTGGTTGTAGTGGATGCTAACTGCTTGCATTCGTATCGATAAGACAATAACACATATCTCGACATATCCCCTTAGTAAAATGTTATCTGAACGTTTCGGTATTTTAGAATTAGTATGTTTTATGAAAGCAATCTGAAGTATAGTTCTAAGGACATATCTATGTATTTTGACTTTCTTCTTACCAATGTTACCGGCTCTACTAAGGAATGTATTCTAGGCAGCTTCCCATGGTATTCCGCTATATGCAGCGAACACCTAAGCAGAAATCTACAAACGATTTGGTGCTTCTATTTTTGTAAAGGAAAATATTTTGTGATCTAGGGTGGCTCTGGTCAACGGCCATGGATACGCTCTCATACATACCAGGCCTAATCACAGTCTAGTTTAGCGTTAGAGATGAGTACACTTCGTAAACCTCAAATGCTGGCTATTAATAATGTACATTTTGTGGAGTAACTTTCTGCTCTTGGGAAGACAACTTTCAATCGGTGGCGGGTCACAGAAGCTCTAATCACGTCAGCGAGTTGAGCTAGTTTTGAATTTGATAAATTAGATTACAGATAATATACTAATTGATCATTCCGTATCTGATATGTAATGTGTCGAAAAGCTTATATGGTTGATCCACTATTCTGCTACAGAGCGGAAGTTTACCAGAATGTTGAGAAGATCAATATTTTTAAATCCTTCAATAAGCTTAATAAGAGTGTGCGACATGGCAGTCTGTTGTGCAAGATCAACCGCGCGTGGGAGAATAACATTAAGGTCCTATAGCCTAAAGATTAGTGTGATAGATACGTAGGGTTATCCATATAGCATCTTGATGAAGTAAGTGAAGCTTGCAAAAGACGCCTCAAAATTTTTCATAGATGCAAGTTTAACTTTCAACCTAATCGAAAGTTTTTCGCAATCTGTATTACTTACTTTGGGCACCGAGACGAGCAAGTACTCGAACACTATTACTAAGGGAGAAAATTCAAGGTTTCTGCTCCAACATGTCCAAAGTAAGCATAAGAAGTTTTATATCTTGCAGCTGTACTAGACTGAAAATCTCCCAATGTAACCTAAGTACAAAAAAAATCTGTCACCTGATAATTTTGTTGACGTTTCTGTTCTACACCTGTTCTACCAAGCTTTTATAACTTCTTTGTATCGCGAATCAGTGCTTTACACCGCTAGCTTTAGTACTTCATTCTCCGGACTTGTCTCGCAAGCTAAGAGAATCGAGCCAGATTTGTTTAGGTGAGATAAGTCGTAACATAGTGAACGTTCAGGAAGGTGTGCCTAGATTAGATTAATAGCAAAATAGAGCTTGTTAGTTGAACTATTCGTTTACATCGAGAAGGTTTCTGAGCAATTGATTGAAGGATGTTCTTATGCATATAATCTTTTTATATTCAGGCTAAGCGAATCAACTTTAATTCATGATATAGAATTAATTAGTTGATATTAAAGGTAATTAATACCGTAAGGGACTGTTAATAGCAGTATCTATTACTTTCTTTGTGCACCGAGAGGAGCAAGTGCTCGAACAGTATTACTAAGGGAGAAGATTCAAAGCTTCTGCTCCTAGATGTGGAAAGTGAGTAGTAGAAAAGTCGGCATATATGCTGCTCGTGTTAAAGAATTCCAAAAAATGTACACAGAGCAGTAAACCACCATGCTTTATAACTTGTTTTTATACCTTCAATCAAAGTTACATCAAGATCATCTTAATATCCATTTTGTTAGGTCTTTAAGCCGGTGAAGCTACCACAAAATAATAATCATTACTGATTGGAGCAAGAATTATGCCGTTGTCAATGACATGTTGATTTTCTACAGCTGTTGTTCCTACTCATCTATATCACATTGTCTTCCATTCTACCATTTCTACATGAACTCTATTGGCAGAATACACAAATACCTGAATACTTCATATAGGCTCTTTTACACTAAAATGTAGCTCGTTCACACACCTATCTTTCAGTCACTTTTTATCTACAGGTAAGTAAGCTTATCCGGCTGGAGCTGATGGTAGCTGTGTGGGTCCTGGAATTCGCATATCCTCTTTCACACACCAACCTCGTTCGATTGGGTTCGTGCTAAGACCATTTCACTCCTGAAGTTTTTGCTCGTTAGCTTTTGTGTCTCTTGCTACAATTTCGTGTTCTCTTCGGGCACCAAAGCCGCTCGTGATAAAGATTTCCAAAATATGTAAATTAACCAATAAACCACCTTAATGTATTATAGCTTGTTTTTTTACCTTCGTTTAAAGTTACATCAAGATCGTCTGCATGTCCATTTTGTTAGGTCTATAAAGCGGGGACGTTATTTCAAAATAATCATAACTAATTGGATCAACAATTAGCAATTGTCAATGATATATTGGTTTCCAATAACTTTGTTCGTCATCATCTATATAAGACTATCGTCCGATGTGATATTCGCACATGAAGTCCCTTGGCAGAATGGAGAAAACCTTTATCATTAGATATCTGCTCTTTTATACTAACATGTGGCTCGTTCACATCTTGCAGTCCTTTGTTATTGTAGCTGTGTGGGTCCTAAAATTTGCATATCCTCTATCACACACCAAACTCTTTCGATTGGGTTCATGCTTAGGCCACTTCGCTCGTGGTGTTGGTGGTACTTCCGAATTGAATGCTTAACAGCTTCATTGTTAGCAGGGGGAAAAGTGGCCATTTTGATGCTTTTTAATATTCCTCCCTTGTTATACCTGATATGGCTTATACTAGGGAAGATATGTTTCCTTCTCCATACGGGCGAATAAGATATGTGTAATCTTAAAATTTTGTCCGGATTGAGTTTTGGTTGGTTGAAGAATCTAACTTGCACAATTTTTCTTCTTTTTGAAGGATCTTGAGGGCTGCCAACTACTCACTGCTGAGAATAGCTGAGGTCGTGTTACAGCCTGTTGCATCATCCAAAAAGTGAACGCAATCTTTTAATGATGCTAAAATATCTTTAAATTTAATAATCATTTCTTTTCAGTAGTGTTTTATTGACATTAAAAGATCCAGCAACTGCTTATGAAGTCTTCTACTAAGATTCTTAAAATATCTGAATCAAACCCATCAACAGCTACACATGTAGTTTCTTCTATTACTGTTGTGTATATACAGCTACCTCTATCTTTTGCTCACAGTTTGCATAATTGAAACCGTCTACAATTGATCTCCAAGTTTCTCAACAACTCTGATTGAATTGTCGTAGCTTCAATGGCAGAAAAAAATTTTATCGCTGCAGATATTTCCCGAAAGCTTTTTTTTCTTTTGGCACTTTCCATGTCTAATTGTAATTTAGATCCATAAAATATAAAGTCAAATAGAGTTTAACGATTTATAAACGTTTACAACTGAGATTTGTTTGCATTTTTAGTCCACAACGTTGCGTGTAGAAGCTCTTCCTTGTACGTGTGACTTTTAAAACACAAGACAATAGAGGCTCTGCGTAATCACCGCATTCGAATTGACATTCTTGCGCATTGGCATATTATCACACAAGGAGAGTGGCATTAGATTAACGTATCGCTCTGATGATAAACTGATGCCCCCAAAAATCCTGTAGACTTCTTTTATCGTAACAGTAATTGGGAATGAAAAATTAATCTTGCAAACGTTGTGTCTCACGTTGAGTTAATCCCCCAGAAAATTTCGTTGCCTTCATTAAAAACTGTATGATAATCATATCACTTGGAACTTCGTTCGTGCCTCCAGGACTTCCATTTGTTGAATTTTGTAATGTGCAATTTTTCAAAGAAAAGATGACCAGCTGCGTGAAAAAACGGAAATATTAATTTAATTGCCATCAAATGAAGTTTCTAGTCCCCTGTTCAATTTAGTCCCATTTATTAATAGCAATACGGTTATGACCTTTTCTATATACTGCAGTCAATGTTAACGAGTCGGAAAATGTAACCATCTTTATTGTGTTATTTCTTAATATGGTTTTCTTCATGCAGCTTCATTTTCTTATAATGTTGCATAGTGATTTCCTCATCCAGACGTTGTTGAAAAGATCGCATATCCTAGATTTTGTCATCTCCTTCGACGGTTGTAAATGTTTTCATAACCATATGTAGAAGTCCCGGAGCAAAGTCTACAAGTGAGTTCTCAATTATCTTGAGTAGGCATGACCATTCGGAATTTTCACCAAAGTTGTCATAATGTACAAGATACAGAAAAGTTCTTCTATACCATTTCCTAACATAATGTGTCTATTTGTGCCTCTGGTGGGTGTGATTGCATGCTAACTGCTTGCATTCGTTTTAAGAAAAGAACAACACGTATCTCGACATATCCTCTTAGTAAAATATCTGAATGTTTTGTAACTTGATAATACAATGTTCCCCGAAAACAGTCTGAAGTATAGTTCAAACCACATATCTGTGTGTTTAGACTTTGTTGTTGCCAATGTTAACGGCTCTTAGCTGGACTATGCAAGGAATGTACTCTAGGCACTTTGCCATGTTATTCCGCTATATGATGCGATCATCTAAGCAGTATTCTACAGACGATCTGGTGCTTCTATTTTGGTAAAGGAATTTGCTTGGCTCTGGTCAACGGACATGAATGTGCTCGCATACATACCAGGCCAAATGACAGACTGGTTCAGTTTTAGAGATAAGTACACTTTCTAAGCCTAACTGCTGGGTATTAATCTGGTAGATTTTGTGGTAGTTTTCTGCTCTTGAAAGGATATCTTTGACTCGATGGAATGGACACGCAAGGTTTGTTCACGTCTGCAGAAATGCATCTTGTTGATCATTCTGTCTCAGGTATGAAAGGTGTCAAAAAGCTGATAAAGTTGTTGCACTAATTGCCTACAGAAAGAAAGGTTAGCAGCTCTTTACTCCCCGGTGATTAAACGTTTAGAAGATCGAGAAATTCTAATCCTTCAATAAGATTAAAAGAGTGTACGATATGGCACTCTGTAGTGCAAGATGAACCCTGCGAGTTAGAAAGACTTTAAGTTACTATAGCCTGAAGATTATTGGGATAGATACGTAGCGTTATCAATTCAGAATCTTGATGAAGTGAGTCAAGGTTGTAAAAGACTCGTTTGAACAATTAACCCGAGGGCGAAGGATTTTGTATTGTGTACCTAGGTCTCAAAAACAAAGAAGTAGTGCTTTTAGAGCTCTTTAACTCACATTATAGGATGGCGTACCATTTAAAAAAACGTGGATTTATTTCTAATTTTTATAAAAAGAGGGTATTGCACACGAATAGTTTTGAGAACGGACAGGGTGGGCCCTTGGAATTAAAAAATGTTGTGATACCAAATGTAAAGAAAAATAAGTCTTAATTTATCAATGATAATCAAGTAATTGTTATACTTCCCTTTTATAAGCAACTACAATACTATTTCAGAATGGTTTCTGCTGAAGAAATCTACATAACACCTTTAACGCTCTCACCTTTTCTTGATCGTTAACCTGACAGACACGGATTAATACAAAGAGTTGTGTTCTTACGTATATATATTTAAAGAAAGTCTCCTGTGTGTTAACACTCGAGACTATCAAATATGCATTTAATTAGCGTTCTTGTTGCTCACTAGAGCTTATATACAGAGATGTATAGGATTCACTATGTTCTGGTCCTTCATTAATAATATTTTCCCGATTGTATCCTGTAAAATTAGCTTTGGAACTCATTATATTCTAACCTTCGAAGCAGCCTTACTTTGGGTCTGAGACCGATGGTTTGATCGATGAGAAACATGAAGAATTGATTTTAGGTTCTTTTGAGATCTTCAATTAGACGGTTAGTTGGAAAATATTAACTGTACAGTCAGTCCTGTGTTCGCTACCAACTTAGTAACATTAGTAGAAAGTGAACGCGCCACATGTTAGTATAATAAAACAGATATTAAATATTGAAAGTTTTTTCCATTTACCAAAGAAACTTCATGTACAAATGCCAGATCGGAGGACAATCTTACATAGATAATGACGAACAAAGCTGTTGAAAACCAATAGGTGGTATATTCTTTAGTTTACATTTTTTCGAAATCTTTAACCCGAGCGGCTTTCGTAGCCGAAGAGAAAACGAAATTGTAGCAGGATACACACAAGTTAACGAGCAAAAACTTCGGGAGTTAAATGGTCTAAGTATGAACTAAATCGAACGTGGTTGGTGTGCAAAATAGTATATGCGAAATCCAGGACCCACACAGCTGCCATCAGCTCCAGCCGGATAAGCTTACTTACCTGTAGATAAATAGTGCATGTAAGATAGGTTTGTGAACGAGACACATTTTAGTGTAACAGAGCCGATATGAAGTATTCAGGGTTTTGTGTATTCTGCCAAGAGAGTTCATGTAGAAATGGCAGAATGGAAGACAATCTGATATAGATGATTAGGAACAGCAGCTGTAGAAAATCAATTCATTGACAACAGCATAATTCTTGCTCCAATCAGTTATGATTATTATTTTGTGTTAACGTCACCGCCTTATAGACCTAACAAAATTTGGCATGAGGATGATCTTGATGTAACTTTAAATGAAGGTATAAAAACAAGGTATAAAAGATGGTGGTTTATTGTTCTGTTTACATTTTTTGGAATCCTTTAACACGAGTAGCATATATGCCGCTTTATGTCCTCACTCACTTTCCACATCTTGGAGCAGAAGCACTGAATTTTCTCCGTAAGTAACAGTGTTCGAGTACTTACTTGTCTCGGTGCCCATAGAAAGTAATAAATACGGCTATTAACTTTCGCTTAGCTTGAATGTTAAACTTGCGTCAATAGAAAATTTTGAGGGCCTTTTGCAACCTTGATTCACTTGATCAAGAATCTATATTGATAACGCTACGTATCTATCCCAATAATCTTCAGGCTTTAGAACCTTAAAGTTTTTTTGACTTACAGAGTTCATCTTGCACTCCAGACTGCAATATCGCAATCTCTTATTAAGGTTATTGGAGGATTTGAATTTCTCAATTTTCTAAACGTTTTCTCACCAATGAGTAAAGTTCTGGTAAATTCCCCTCTGTAGCAGATTAGTGCATAAGCTGTATTAGCTTTTTGACACATTTCATATCTGAGACGGAATGATCAATAAGAAGAATTTCTGTAATCTTATTTATTAAATTCAACACTACCTCATCTCGCTAACTTGAATAGAACTTGCGTGTCCTTCCACCAACTCAAAGTTCATACTTCTCCCTTTTATAAGAAGAGGGTATTACAGATGCATAGGTTTCGGAACGGACAGAGGTTTATTTTAGGTGGGTCCTTGGGATTGAAAAATGTTGTGATACCAAATGTAAAAAAATAAGTATTAATTTATCAATGATTATCAAGTAATTGTTATACTTCCCGATTATAAGCAACTACAATACTATTTGAGAATGATTTCTGCTCAAGAAATCTACATAACACCCACAACGCTCTTACCTTTTCTTGATCGTTAAGTTGATAGTCCCTGATTAATACAAAGAGTTGTGGTCTTACGGATATATTAGTTAAAGAAAGTCTCCTGTGTGTTAGCTCACGAGGCTATCAAATATGCATTTAATTAGAGTCCTTGCTGCTCACTAGGGCTTACATACAAGGTTGTGCATGGTTCACTAGGTTTTTATTTATTTATTTATTTTGACTCATTTTACATGTCGAGGTTAAGGCTATATGTAGCCTTATCTACCACCTAAACATGACACAAAATTGAAAAATCAAAGGATATAGCTAACAATAGCAAAAGAAAAAAAAGTTAGAAAGTAAAAAAAAAACCAAGAAACAGACGGTCACTTGAACACACACACACACACTCACACACACACAAACACACACACAAATATAATATAGTGCTACACGAAAGTACATACATGTTATAATATGTAATAAGTATTGGGTTTCATATCTTTATGACAAGCTTCTCTATTGGCTCTTCTGTCTCTGTGTCCATTCAACCCTGCTTCGATAACAATAAATTATAAACTGCTCTTTTAAAAGATGCTAAAGATTTTGACTCACGTACCGAGGTTGGCAAAGTATTCCAATGACGACACGTCGAAATTATAAATGATTTTTAGGAATAAGTTGATCTATGAATAGGAATTGCAAGTTGGCTATTAAAACGTGATCTTGTGTCCCTCTCATGGAAATCGCTTAAAAAATTAAGATGTTTTAAAAGATAGGAAGGTTCTGTAAAAGTAAGTGTTTTATACAGTAGTACCAACAAGTGCAATTTTCGCCGTTGCTGCATCTTCAGCCATTGCAGCTTTTCAAAGAATGGCGTAACATGATTTGAGAATTTTAAGTTAAAAATAAAACGTATACAAGCATTTTGTACTCGCTGCAAACGCTTTTGTAAATGTATATCAGCGTCAGTTAAGGCGGTGTAACAGTACTCCAAATGTGGTACCACTAGGGTTGAACAAGAGTTTTTCTCAACTGTGTTGGTAAAAAGTTTTTTAATTTGCTGAGAGAATGAAGAATTCCAAAAGCCTTCTTGCATGATGCGTTAATTTGATCGGACCAAGTTAAATAGTTGTTAAGTATGACGCCAAGATTTTTCACAGAGGAAGAGAAGGGAATATTTGAGCCTTCTAAAGTTATATTGGGAACAAGTGAAGCATCTATTAACGTCGTTGAACGTTTGGAAGTAATTAAAATTGACTTTAATTTGACTGGATTTATAATCAAACAATTATTTGCTGACCATTTAGCCAAATTACTCAAGTCTTCGTTCATTTTTGTTATACAAGTTTCTATTTGCTTTGGTGAAGAAGATAGATACAATTGAACATCGTCCGCATACATGTGATACTTACAGTGTTTTAGAGATTGTGCTAAGTCATTAATATAAAGGCAGAAAAGAAGAGGCCCTAAAACACTACCTTGAGGAACCCCACAAGGAAGGTCACGCTGACCAGAAACTAAGTTGGCAACCACCACATACTGTTTTCTGTCGCATAAGTAATTTTAAACCCACTTAGCAGCTGAAGTAGAGAAACGAAATTTTTGTACAAGTTTCTGTAGCAAAATGTCATGCTTTACTGACTGGAATGCTTTGCTATAATCCAGTATGGTAAGTATGGTTATCTCTCTCTTGTCCAAAGCAGAACGTATATCATCAGTAATACTAGTAAGGGCTGTAGAAGTGCTGCAATGTTTACGAAACCCGGATTGAAAAGTGTCTAAAAGGTTATAAGTTCGAAGGTGCTCACATATTTGATCACTTACAAAATATTCAAGAGCTTTAGATAGGGCAGGTAATATTGAAATAGGCCTTAAGTCTTCTGCAGATCGGACATCCTTAGTCTTAGGGATAGGCAGGACTCGTGCTGTCTTCCACAAGACTGGGAATGTTCCGGTAGTAAGGGAAAGATTAAATAAATTGGTAATTGGGGAGAGGACGAAGGGTAATATTTTCTTGATCAATGTTATGCTTATTTCATCAGCACCTATAGCAGTGGATTTTATCCTCTTAATCGCTTTCATTACATCATGTGGGGTGACACAAGTGAAACAGAAAACATTTTCTTCAAAATTAGGGATTTGTCCTGTATTATCAGATCTTGCATTTATCTGTGAGCTAGAACTATCAATTCTACAGAAATAATTGTTAAGATAATCAGCAGAGAAAGGAGCAGCTACATCCGGCTGGACTCTTTTGCTGCTACGAATGCCAAGTAGCTTCAAATTTCTCCAAAGATGGGAGGGATTCTTGTTCTCAAACAGGGTGTAGGAAAATTTTAATTTCGCATTACGCACGACTTGATTACATCTATTTCTAAGGATCCTATATTCCTCAAATTTGTCATTTAAGTTGGGTAGATTCAATTTACGTGCTTTCTTAAATTTACTATACGCTCTGTCGCGACAAGCCATTAAACTTCGATTTTAATCTGTAATCCAGGGCGAAGGAGAACGAGAAACGCATTTTTCTCTCAAGGGGGCATGAATGTTCAGAAGATAAAATATTAACTCATTGAAATAAGATAGTTGGTCATCCACAGAAGGAAAAGAACTTATTAGATGCCAAGGCAATAACGCAGCATCACGCAAGAGTGCTTCATTGTTAATGTTGGCTAAATCTCTGTATAAAACAATTTTAGGCTTGAATTTGGGAGTCTTAATAAAATAGCAAACAAAGATAAGATCATGACGCGAAATGCCAGGTACTGAAAATTGACCGAAATGAAGAACTCTATCAATGTCGGAAGTTAAGATTAAGTCAAGAAGTGAATCTGAGGTGGTAGTATGAAACGTAGCCTCGAGCGGACAGATGGAAAAATTTAACGATGTAATAATCTCGCGGAATGTTTATCATTAATAATATTTTCATTATTCCAGGCTATCATTAATAATATTTTCCCGATTCATTGCTTTGAAACTTGCTATGTAACCAATTATATTCTAACCAGCAAAGCAGCCTTACTTTGGGTTTGAGACCGGTTATCTGATAGATAAGCCAAGAAAAAAACGATTTAAAGTTCTTTTGTAAACGTTAAGGTTGTTTATTGTTTAGTATACATATTTTGGAAATCTTAATCACGAGCGGCTTTGGTGCCCGAAGAGAAAACGACATTGTAGCAAGTCACACACAAGTTAACGAGCAAAAACTTCAGGAGTGAAATGGTCTAAGCGTGAACCCAATCGAACGAGGTTGGTGTGTGAAAGAGGATACGCAAATTTTAAGGACCGACAAACTACCATCAGCTTCAGCGGGATGAGCTTACTTACCTTTAGATAAAAAGTGACTGAAAGATAGGTTTGTGAACGAGCTACATTTTAGTGTAAAAGAGCCGATATGAAGTATTCAGGGTTTTGTATATTCTGCCAAAAGAGTTCATGTAGAATGGAAGACAATCTGATATAGATGATAAGGAACAACAGCTGTAGAAAATCAACAAGTCATTGACAACGCCATAATTCTTGCTCCAATCAGTTATGATTATTATTTTGTGTTACCGTCACTGCCTTAAGACCTAACAAAATGGACATCAAGATGATCTTGATGTAACTTTGAATGAAGGTATAAAAACAAGTTATAAAGCAGGTGGTTTACTGTTCTGTGTACATTTTTTGGAATTCTTTATCACGAGCAGCATATATGCCGACTTTTGTACTACTCACTTTCCACATCTTGGAGCACAAGCTTTGAATCTTCTCCCTTAGTAATACTGTTCGAGCACTGGCTCCTCTCGGTGCCCAAAGAAAGTAAGAGAACTGCTGATAACTTTCGCTTAGCTTGATGATTAAACTTGTGTCTATAAAAATTTCGAGCGTCTTTTGCAACCTTGACTCACTTCATCAAGATTCTAAATTGATAACGCTACGTATCTATCCCAATAATTTTCAGGTTATAGAAACTTAAAGTCTTTCTGACTCGCACAGTTCATCTTGCACTACAGAGTGCCATATCGTACACTCTTTTAGTCTTGTTGGAGGATTTGAATTTCTCGATCTTCTAAACGTTTAATCACCGGAAAGTAAAGTTCTAGTAAGCTTTCCCTCTGTAAATTAGTGCAACAACTTTATTAGCTTTTTGACACCTGTCATACCTGAGACAGATTGATCAACAAGATGTATTTCTGCTGACGTGAACAGACCTTGCGTTTCCATTCCATCGACTCAAAGGTTTCCTCTCAAGAGCAGAAAGCTATACCACAAAATCTACCTGATTAATAGCCAGCAGTTAGGTTTACGAAGTGTACTTATCTCTAACACTGAACCAGTCTGTCATTTGGCCTGGTATGTATGCGAGCATATTAATGTCGGTTGACCAGAGCCACTTTAAGTCACCAAGTAAATATCTTTACCAAAATAGAAGCACCAGGTCGTCTGTAGAATTCTGTTTAAATGATCGCATCATATAGCGTAATATCATGGCAAAGTGCCTCGAGTACATTCCTAGCATAGTCCAGCTAAGAGCCGTTAACATTGGCAACAACAAAGTCGAAACACACAGATAAGTCCTTTGATCTATACTTCAGACTGTTTTCAGGTAACATTGTATTATCAAGTTACAAAACATTCAGATATTTTACTAAGAGGAGATGTCGAGATACGTGTTGTTCTCTACTTAAAACGAATGCAAGCAGTTAACATGGAATACAACCCACCAGAGATAGTAAATTTGATAAGAATTGTAGTGAGGTTAGAACTATACTTTAGACTGTATTTAGATAAGATTGTATTGAGAACATTGTAGAACATTGTACAACATAGTTATTCTAAGATGCCGAAACATTCAGATGTTTACTAAGAAGAGATATCGAGATACATGTTGTATTCTTATCAAAACGAACGCAAGTAGTTAGAATTCATTACAACCAACCAGACATAGTAATATTTAATAAGTGATGAATGAAAGTGTAATCTGATAAAACGGTAGTATTGCCTTGAAACGAATATCGTATCACATTTCGTCATTCTTACATCCTCTTTCCCACAAGTGGTATACGCTCATCTTCTTGATGTGTCAATGCTGTCTTGCTCCGAAGATTTAATCTAGTGTTCACTCCCGTGTCGCGTCTCGATTTCCTATTCTCAACAAACCTTTGGATAGGTATTCATCTTGTGAAAGCTTCGCCAGAATGATTGTGTAATGGTGAGATACGGACCTCTTCTTTTGATATAAGCAGTTTAATCCCTCTGTATTTCTTCAATATTTCAACTTCAAGTACTAACACTATATATTCTACTCATCCGCATACTGTAAACAACTGCGAGGAAAGTGAGCAAAGCTCATGCGTTATGACATTAGATCAGCCATTATACAGGAAAGATGTTCAAATCGTAAATCACCTGAAGAAATTTCTGAACGGTGGAAAGTTTGCTGTCAAGTAATTTCTAGGCATGAATGGATATATTAGTGCAGGAAATTGTATAGAAAAACTTTGGAGTATCCTGTAACTATGACAACATTAGTGAAAATGCCGAGAGTCCATGCCTACTACACATCATTGAGAACTCACTTCTAGACTTTGCTCGGGGACATTTACTACGGTCGGAAAAGAAGACTAAATCTAGGATCTGAGATCTTATTCAACAACGTCTGGATGAGGAAATCCATATGCAACATTTACAAGAAAATGAAACTGCATGACAAAAACCATATTAGGAAATCTCAAAATTAGGACGGTGACATTTTCCGAACCGTTACCTTTGGTTGCAGTATATAGAAAATGTCATAATCGTATTCCAATTCATTAAAAGGGACTAGATTGAAAAGGGGAATAGAAACTTTATTTGAAGGCTATAAAATTAATGCTTCTGTTTTCTCACGCAGCTGGCCATCTTTTCTATGAAAAATTTCCGCATCACTAAACTCAACTGGTGGAAGCCCTGGAGGCAAATACGGTATCAGAGAATTACAGAAAATTAACAACTCAAGGAACATTTACAATTCGCAGAATAAGAGGCCTTCTTGAGCGAAGTTCCAAATGATATTATTATCGAACAGAGTTTAATGAAATCCGCGAAATTTTCTGGGGATTAACTCAACGTGAGAAACAAAGTTAGCAAAATTAATCCTTCATTCCCAAATACTGTTACGTTAAAAGAAGTTCTAGGGTAATTTCGAATGAAACAGTATAATATCTGAGCGGCACGTTGAGCTAATGCCACCTTCCTTGTTTAAAAATATCTCAATGCGCAAGAATTTTAATTCGACTGCGCTGAGTATTGTAGTCTCTGTTGTACTGAGTTTTAAAACGCACACGTGAAAGGGAGAGTGCAACACGCAATGGTGTGAACTAAAAATGGCAACTCAAATCTGCTAAGCGTCATTTTCACCTTATATTTTATGGATTTAAATTACAATTAGACACGGAAAGTGCCGAAATACAGAAAAGAGCTTTCGGGAAATATCTGGACGATCCAACTTAAATCTGCCATTGGAGCCACGGCAAATCAATCAAAATTCTTGAGAAACTTGGAGATCAATACAAGACTCCTTCAAATGATGCAAATAGTTTTCGGAAGAGTAATGGCTCTTAGCTGGACTATGCAAGGAATGTACTCTAGGCACTATGCCATGATTTTCCGCTATATGATGCGATCATCTATGCAGAATTCTACAGCATTCTACAGGTTTTTCTATATTAGTAAAGGATTTACTTGGTGATCTAGAATGGCTCTGGTCAATGGCCATGAATATGCTTGAATACATACCAGTCCAAATGACAGTCTGGTTCAGTGTTAGAGATAAGTACACATCGTAAGCCTCAACTGTTGTAAGGTAGATTTTGTGGAGTAACTTTCTGCTCTTGTGAAGAAAACCTTGAGTCGATATACAGGACGCGCAAGGTCTCTCTGCACGTCAGCAGAAATACATCTTGTTGATCATTCTGTCTCAGTTATGAAAGGTGTTAAAAAGCAAATAAAATTGTTGCACTAATTTGCTACAGACGGGAAGTTTACTCATTAACCATTTTTAGCTGGATTTTATTCTAGGGACTTAATTTTGGAAATTTCTTCTTTGTCTTTAATTAATGTAGTCAGCTTTTTCTTATTGTTTTTTTCTACAGGCCTAACTGTATGCTATTCAGTACGTTTAAGATTTTATTTAACGGGTAAGGGCTTTGGGGGTGCTTATATTCATTCTATTTGTGATAATGAAGGTTGAGTTATATGTAAGGGAATATTAGGATTGGTAGTAATGGCAATTTTAGGAGGTGCGACATTGAGTTGACTAATTTTTCCTACTGTTAATTGTGTTGTTCTACCTTTACATCTAAAAATAGGCGCCCTACTTGTGAGTGTAGTAGGTTTGTGGGTTGGCATTTTATTAACAAGCTATTCTATTGGACAGTCTTTAGTGTGTATGAAATTTTATTTTAGTTACAGTAATAGGAAGCATGTGATTTTTACCTTATTTATCAACAAATTATATTATTAAATTACCTTTATATGTAGGGGGCGCATAATATAATAACATTGATCAAGGGTGGAGAGAATGTCTTGGTGCTCAAGGCATGTATAGTAGTTTTAAGGACGGTTCAATATTAATTCAACATTCACAAGATAATTTATTTAAAATGTATTTATTAATTATTTTAATCTTTACAATTTTCCTCTGCTTCTTTATATTTGTGTATTTAGGTAGCTTATAGTGAAAGCATAGTATTGAAGATACTAAGAAGAATTATGTTCCCTGAATATACTCCCTGAGAAGCGCACTCTTTTTTTTACCCTGAAAAGGTAATGTAATATTTATACTAAGGGGGTTATAATTATTTAATATTAAGAGATGTTAACGGTACAATCCGCTAAAGATAAAGTTAGCAGCTTCTTCTTGATTGTTCACATCTCCTTAGTTGGGGCGTGGAATAACCAGTAGTATCATTAACAGTGAAATCCCTCTTTTTGGCTTCAACTAACAAGCAGGGGTCAAGAGACCAAATGTTCAGGTCGAAACTGAGTGCAATTGTTTGCTTCCTACTTATGAGATAAGTTGACAGCAACACCTTTTGGATGCAAACCATATATTATATTTAACTATTATCCCATCTTATTAGTCGGCTCATGTTAGAGATCCTTGATTTCATTCATGATAAATATTTCATTCATTCATGATTTCAGCCTGTGCGTGTAATATTAGCTGCTACTTGATTTAAACGTCCTGGAGTGGCATCTGCTTTAATACCAAAGGCGGGCATAGCTCATGAGTGAAGAACATAAGCAGCGGTGATTAAGATACGAATGTCAATATTAATAGGCAATACGATGCGATTGTCCACATCTAGAAGACGAAATGAATTAGGACTAATTTCATTGATGGGCACTATGTAAGAATCAAATTCTGTTAGGGAGAAGTCAGAATATTCATAACTTCAGTATCATTGATGTCCAATTGTTTTAAGAGTAATTGCTGGCTGGTGAATTTCGTCTAGTAAGTATAAGAGTCGTAAAGATGGGAGGGCGATAAAGATTAGTGTAATAGCAGGCAAAATTGTTCAAATAGTTTCTAGGGTTTGGCCCTCTAATAAGTTACGGTTAATATATGTGTTTGGTAGAAGAGAGGCTAGTAAATAGCCTACGAGAACTGTAATTATAGTTACAATGAGTATTGTATGATCATGAAAAAATACTATTTGTTCTATTACAGGGGACGCTGCATCTTGAAGTCCTAGTTGATTTCAAATGGCCATTTCTAAAGAAGATGCTTAATCTTATGTTTGGGGCTTAGGCCCAATGCACTTATCTGCCACCTTAGAAGTTTGTTAGTAAGGGAAGTTCTGCATAACTATGTTCTGCTGGCGGTAAGTTCTGGAATCATTCTAAAGATGTTGTTTGTTGATCCGAAAAGACTACTGGTCGAGCTCTCGCAAAGGCTTCTCACATAATAATTACAAGTACTAGTACGGCGATGAAGGAAAGGAATGAGCCAATACTTGATACTATATTTCATGTGGTGTAGGCATCTGGATAATCTGAATACCGGCGAGGTATCCCACTTAAACCTAAGAAATGTTGAGGGAAGAATGTGATGTTTACTCCTATAAATATTACTAGGAATTGAATTTTTAGTCATGTAGGATTTATTGTTGTTCCTCTAAACAGAGGGAATCAATGGATAAGTCCTGCTATGATAGCAAATACAGCACCTATAGATAGTACATAATGAAAATGTGCTACTACATAGTAAGTGTCATGGAGAACAATGTCTAAGGATGAATTTGCTAATACAACTCCCGTGAGGCCTCCAACAGTAAATAGGAAAATAAAACCTAAAGTTCATAAGATTGAAGGTGAGTAAGTTATTTGTGCCCCATGAAGTGTGGCAATTCATCTGAATACCTTAATTCCTCTGGAACAGCAATGATTATTGTGGCAGCAGTATAATAGGCACGAGTATCAACGTCTATAACAACAGTGAATATATGATGAGCCCAAACAATAAATCCTAGGAATCCAATTGCCAGTATTGCATAAATTATTCCTAAAACGCCAAATGTTTCCTTTTTACCACTTTCTTGGTTTACAATATATGAAATTATGCCAAATCCCGGAAGAATTAAAATGTAAACTTCAGGATGACCAAAGAATCAAAATAGGTGTTGGTATAAAATTGGATCTCCCCCTCCTGAAGGATCAAAAAAGGAAGTATTAAGATTTCGGTCAGTTAGGAGTATTGTAATAGATCCTGCCAATACATTAAGAGATAAAAGAAGTAGTACGGCAGTGATTACTACAGATCAAACGAATAATGGCATTCGTTCTAAAGTTATTCCAGGAGTTCTTATGTTAATTACGGTTGTAATAAAATTTACGGCCCCGAGAATTGAGGACACACCGGCTAAATGGAGGGAGAAAATAGAAAGATCAACGGAGGCTCCGGTGTGAGCAATGGCGCTGGAGAGAGGGGGATACACAGTTCATCCAGTTCCTGCACCACTCTCTACAATTCTTCCTGTTAATAGTAGAGTTAATGAAGGTGGTAATAATCAGAATCTTATGTTGTTTAGGCGAGGGAATGCCATATCAGGTGCTCCTAGTATTAAAGGCACTAGCCAATTACCAAAGCCTCCAATTATAATTGGTATAACTATAAAGAATATCATAATGAAAGCATGAGCAGTAACAATTACGTTATAAATTTGGTCATCGCCAATTAAGCTACCTGGTCGGCCAAGTTCGAATGAGAAGACTTAATGATGTTCCTACTATTCCTGCTCAAGCTCCAAAGGTCAAGTATATTGTACCAATATCTTTTTGATTTTCAGAAAATAATCATCGTTGCAAGTAAAATTAAATAGGGTGCCCGAAGTATTAGGTGATAGATTGGAAATCTATTTATGGTTAATAAGCCTCCTATTAGGTTTTATGGTCAATATTTAAGATGTCGGACTGCAATTCCGGAGTAGTAGTTAATATATACTAAGACCTAAAAGGTTGCCTTTTATTTATAGCTTTGAAGGCCATTAGTTTTTTTAACTTAAAGTCTTTGTTCAAAGGATGTTGACAGTTAAAGGTAAAATAATTATGCCTCTTAATGAAATAATAATGAATATCGATCTAATTGATGTTACTAGACTTTTTTTCATTAAAGACGTTTATGTTTGATTATAGTGATTAATGATGAAAGCAGCATAGGCAATTCGTATATAGTAGAAAAGAGTAATTAGTGCTGTTATTACTATTAGGGTGAGAATAATAATAAATGATATTTGTTCGGCAGTTTTTATAATTATTACTCACTTAGGTAAGAATCCTAAAAATGGTGGAAGACCTCCTAAAGATAAAAGACTAGTAATGATAGCTAATTTTGTTGTTACAATAATTTTATTACAGAAAGTTTGATTAATATGAGTAGTAAGGGCCTGACTATAGGAAACTTTTTGGCCCCTGCGTCCCTGCCTCAGGACCCATGGTCCCTAGCCGGGGTCAATGACCTAGGACCACCCCCTCTAAATTTTGGCTGGGGTACCTTGGCCCACCCCCTAAATTTTGGTAGGGGTACATAGGAGCACCCCCCTTAAATTTTGGAAATTGGCAAATCTAAAAATTTGGTATGGTAGCCTAGGACCATAGTATGTACCTCTATTAGTATTGGGTGTCTATGTCGTTCCCTTTTATGGGTAAAAAATTGCCAAAAATTCAATTTTCGGAGGTTTTTGACCTAATTTATCCCCTTTGATGAGGTGTTATTACCTTATATAGTTATATGGGCGTATACAGGGGTTCATTCCCTTTCATAAGACATGGGTATATTAATGCACCCCTTGAAAAATTTGGGAGGGGTACCTTGGCCCACCCCTTCAATTTTGGAAATTGCCCAATTTCAACATTGGGTGTTATAGAACAGGACCCTAGTATGTATTATGATAAATTTGGGTGGACCACCTCATTTCCTTTTAGGGGTACATAGGACTACCCCCCTTAAATTTTGGAAATTGCCAAATCTAAAAATTTGGTGTGGTAGCGTAGGACCATAGTATGTACCTCTATCAGTATTGGGTGTCTATGTCGTTCCCTTTCATGGGTAAAAAATTGCCAAAAATTTAAATTTCGGGGTTTTTTGACCTAATTTATCCCCTTTGATGAGGTATTATTACCCTATATAGTTATATGGGCGTATACAGGGGTCCATTATCTTTCATAACATATGGGTATATTAATGCACCCCTTGAAAAATTTGGGAGGGTACCTTGGTTCACCCCTTAAATTTTGGAAATTGCCCAATTTAAACATTGGGTATTATAGCACAGGACCCTAATATGTATCATGATAAATTTGGGCGGTCCACCTCGTTCCCTTCTAGGGGTACAAAATTGCCAAAATATAAACGTAAGCAATACGTTATACCACGTGTTTGGTTTTTGGTCGATTTTATCCCCTTTGATGAGGTGTTATTATCCTATATAGTTATATGGTCATGTATAGGGGTCTATTCCCTATCATAAGACATAGGTACATTTGTGCAGTCCTTTAAAATTATAGGAGGGGTACTTTGGCCCACCCCTTAAATTTTTGAAATTGCCCAATTTAAACATTTGGTATTATAGTACAGGACCCTAACATGTATTATGATAAATTTGGGTGGTCCACCTCGTTCCCTTCTAGGGGTACAAAATTGTCAAAAATATAAACGTAAGCAATACGTTGTACCACGTGTTTTAGTCTTTTGGCCCAATTTATCCTCTTGTATGAGGTCCTATTACCTTATATGGTTATGTATAGGGGTCTATTCCCTATCATAAGACATAGGTACATTTGTGCACTCCTTTAAAAATTTGGGAGGGATACTTTGGCCCACCCCTTAAATTTTAGAAATTGCTCATTTTATATATTTGGTATTATAGTACTGGACCCTAATATGTATTATGATAAATTTGGGTGGTCCACCTCGTTCCCTTCTAGGGGTACAAAATTGCCAAAATATAAACGTAAGCAATACGTAGTACCACGTGTTTGGTTTTTTTTGTCGATTTTATTTCCTTTAATGAGGTGTTATTATCCTATATAGTTATATGGTCATATATAGGAGTCTATTACCTTTCATAAGATATGGGTACATTTGTGCACCCGGGAGGAGTACTTTGGCCCACCCCTTAAGTTTTCGAAATTGCCCAATTTAAACATTTGGTATTATAGTACTGGACCTAACATGTATTATGATAAATTTGGGTGGTCCACCTCGTTCCCTTTTAGGGGTACAAAATTGACAAAATATAAACGTAAGCATTACGTTGTACCACGTGTTTGGTTTTTGACCTAATTTATTCCTTTGGATGAGGTCCTATTACCTTATATGGTAATGTATAGGTGTTCATTCCCTATCATAAGACATAAGTACATTGATGCACCCCGGGAGGGGATTCGGTATCATAGTACATGACTCAACATGTATTATGATAAATTTGGGTGGTCCACATCGTTCTCTTTTAGGGGTACAAAATTGCTAAAATATAAACATAAGCAATATGTTGTACCATGTGTTTGGTTTTGGCCCAATTTCTCCCCTTTGAGAAGGTTCTATTACCTTATATGGTTATATGGTCATGTATATAGGTTTATTTCCTATCATAAGATATGGGTACATTGATGCATCCTTTAAAAATTTGGGAGAGGTATCTTGGCTCATCCACTCGGTTTTAGAAATTGTTTAATATAAGCATTTGGTATCATAGTACAGGTCTCCAATATGTACCACTATAAATTTGGATGGTCCACATCGTTCCCTTTTCATAGGTAAAGAACTACCAAAAATCAAATTTTGGAGGTTATTGACCTCTATTTAGCATGTTATATGGATATGTACAGAGGTTTATTACCTTTATATGTTTATGTTCCCTTTTAAATTTGGGAATTATCAAATAACAAAATTCGGTAAACGTTTTCTAAGCCCCATTGTAAATGTTGATGTTCCTCTTATGGCCAAATATTCAAAATTTAAATGTTATTGACCGGCTTTATTATTGAATAAGTACAGGATTTATTACTTTTTTTTCATAAGACAGGTGTATTTGTGTACCATTCTTAAATTTTGGGAGGGGGTACATTTCTTATTGTCATATCAATAATTGGTAATTGTTCTTTGGGTAAATCATTGTGATCACGTGATCAGTTATTGACCTATGATGGGATTAGGTGTCCAGGACATTGGTACATTGAAACTTTGTAGGATAATTTGAGAATGCGTCATTGGTATTGATTATTACAACCAAATATAAACGTAAGCAAGACGTTGTACCACGTGATTGACCTTGATGAGGTAGTGTACAGGGATACATAGCTAACCTTATTGAAACTTATGACTCATAGTCTTAAGGGAATACATGCTACAACACTGGCAAAGTTATTGTTGATGCAATTTGATTGGCTGATCACTATCTTTCGTGCAATCTGATTGGTTGATCACTATCTTTCGTGCAATCTGATTGGTTGATGATTTTCAAATCTTTGCTGTATTCAGTTTTAAGTTTTGTTTAACATTTAAAAATCTTGGTTTCGTTCAACATTTTGCACTCACTGATAAATATGATCAAAACCATTTATTTGTTAATCGAATAGTTAAAAACCGGATAAAGTTTGACGGTTAATCGTGAAACGTAAAATTTTAGATTGAAATTTTTTGGTTTGAAACTTTTTGTTTGAAAATTCTTGCTTTCAAATTTGTGTTTGAATTTTTTTGTTTCAGAATTTTGTTTGAAATTTTTCGTTTCAAAATTTTTTTGTTTAAAAATTTTTCGTTTCGAAATTTTCGTTTCAAAATTTTGTTTGAAAATTTTTTCGCTTCAAAATTTTGTTTGAATTTTTTTTCGTTTGAAATTTTTTGTTTGAATTTTTTTTCGTTTCAAAATTTTGTTTCAAAGATTTTTTGTTCTAAATTTTTGTTTCAAAGTTTGGTTTGACATTTTTTAAAAGTTTGTGCACTCATTAGTAAAGAACTGGAACTGTTTAGAACTAAAACCTCTGGCAACATTGTGGTGCACGTCAGAACATGATAATGCAACGTCATCAGTTTTGCATCATATATATGTATCGTTAGAGTTAGTATTCATGTTAACGTCATCATGGATACTTGTCTGCAGTTTCTAAACACGCGTGATGTGATGAAATCATTTACCAAGATTACTGATTTACAACAGAATGTACCTTATAGAATCTTAGCTAGCCAAATGATCCCTACAAAGTTTGGATTAAGAATCGTAGTGAAGCTTGAAAATGATAAGAATATAATTTTACCAGCAAGATATTTACCCATGGAAGCATCAAAACAAGAAGAACTGCTGCGTTTCTTAAATACTGGATCTGTATCTTTATGTTACAAAGGATTCTTGGGTCGAAGTCATCAACTTGAATTTAGTACACAGCCAGATTCGTCAGCAAAATCATGAATTCAAACGTGAGCACATTTCTTTCCAATGACGTCAGCCGTAGTTGTATGAATTTGGTTGGTCGGCATGACGTCAGCAACTGTGATGAAATCATGAATTCAAACGTCAGCACATTCTTTACCAATGACGTCAACAATAACTATAAACCAGCAAATACAGTGTCATCCCACGAAATCATTTGAGCAAGTGCTTTTCAGGAGGAAAGATGTGTACTTCTAACGATAAAGAATTCATCTTCGCAAGCTATTATCCAATAAATATATTTCAAACAAAACATGTGATGATTGGTATCAGTGCTAGAACATTTGAACCTGTGATTCGATTGGGCAAAGCAGAACAATTTGGTGTACAACTGACCTGTGAAGAATGGCACGAATCGACCAAATGAACGATTATTTTCATGATGAGCTAAATGTGACCATAGTCAAATCATTAGGCTCAAATCATGAAGTGGTGCTGCGTACAGTCCTCGAAGAGAAGATGGTGCTGTTACGTAAAAAGAGTACATTTCATGTCCCTCGCAACATGGTGTATCTAACTCAAACTGAATGGAACAAATTCATCAGCGTATTTCAGTGTGCGAAACATGCAGTGGAAGTGCGCAACAAAACAAGTATATTCTTGAAAAAGTACTATTTTGAAAAATGTGTTATGCATATTGTACAACATGTATCTAGATATTGTGATGGTTGTCAACATCGTTCGTGGGTGCATAACTGTATTGATAAACAGTTTATTTGTGATCAAATGGACATTGAGTTTCCACTAATTGATATTGCATTAGACCTTAAAAGACTTCAATTGGAATTAAAATTATATGCTAAAGACAAACTAGTGCAAGAAGTTCAAAATACATTGTATCGACAATATCCAGAACCACTATCTGGTATGGATGTATGTGGAGTGTAATAAAATGATTCATTTCAATGAATTGTGTTTTTTCATTTCAAGTACAACCCCTAGGTTCTGACGTGTACTATTGCACCACAATGTTGTCAAAGGTTTTTGTTCTAAACAGTTCCAGTTCTTTACTAATAAGTGCACAAACTTTTAAAAATGTCAACTCAAACTTTGAAACAAAAATTTCAAACAAAAAATCTTGGAAACAAAATTTTGAAACGAAAAAAAATTCAAACAAAAAATTTCAAACGAAAAAAATTCAAACAAAATTTTGAAGCGAAAAAAATTTCAAACAAAATTTTGAAACAAAAAATTTCAAACAAAAAATTTGGAAACGAAAAATTTTAAACAAAAACTTTTAAACAAAAAATTTTTCCAACTAAATTTTGCAACAAAAAAAATTTCAAACAAAAAAAATTCAAACAAAAAATTTTGAAACAAAAATTTCAAACAAAAAATTTCAAACAAAATTTTCAAACAAAAAAAATTTCAAACAAAAAATTTTACGTTTCACGGTTAACCGTCAAACGTTATCCGGTTTTTAACTATTCGATTACCAAATAAACGGTTTTGATCATATTTATCAGTGAGTGCAAAATGTTGAACGAAACCAAGATTTTTAAATGTTAAACAAAACATAAAACTGAATGCAGCAAAGATTTGAAAATCAGCAACCAATCAGATTGCACGAAAGATAGTGATCAGCCAATCAGATTGCACGAAAGATAGTGATCAACCAATCAAATTGCATCAACAATAACTTTGCCAGTGTTGTAGCATGTATTCCCTTAAGACTATGAGTCATAAGATTCAATAAGGTTAGCCATGTATCCCTGTACACTACCTCATCAAGGTCAATCACGTGGTACAACGTTTTGCTTACGTTTATATTTGGCTGTAATAATCAATACCATTGACGTAATTCTCAAATTATCGTACAAAGTTTCAATGTACCAATGTCCTGGACTCCTAATCCCATCATAGGTCAATAACTGATCACGTGATCATAATGAGATACCCAAAGAACAATTACCAATTATTGATATGATAATAAGAAATGTACACCTTCCAAAATTTAAGATTGATACACAAATACACCTGTGTCTTATGGATAAGTAATAAATCCTGTACTCATTTAATAATAAAGCCGGTCAATAACCTTTAAATTTTGAATATTTGGCCATAAGAGGAACACCAATGGGTCCTAGAAAACGTTTACCAAATTATGTTATTTTATAATTCCCAAATTTAAAAGAGAACATAAACATATAAAGGTAATAAACCATATAACGTGCTAAATAGGGGTCAATAACCTCCGAAATTTGATTTTGTGGACCATCCAAATTTATAGTGGTACATATTGAAGACCTGTACGAAGATACCAAATGCTTATATTAAACAATTTCTAAAACTGAGTGGATGAGTCAAGATACCCCTCCCAAATTTTTAAAGGGTGCACCAATGTACTCATGTCTTATGATAGGAAATGAACCTATATAGATGACCATATGACCATATACGGTATAAGACCGCATCAAACGGGATAAATTGGACCAAAAACCAAACACGTGATACAACATATTGCTTCTGTTTATATTTTGGCATTTTTTTACTCATGAAAGGGAACAAGGTGGACCACCCAAATTTATCATGATAGATATTGAGGTCATGTACTATGATAGCGAATGCTTAAATTGAAAAAATGTCCAAAATTTAAGGGATTGGCTATGGTACCCATCCCGGGTTGCATCAATGTACCTATGTCTTATGATAGAAAATGGACCCCTATACATGACCATATAATCATATTAGGTAATAGGACATCATCCAAGTGAATAAATTAGGTCAAAAACGAAACACGTGGTTGTACTACAATTTGGCAATTTCGTACCCATGGAAGGGAACGAGGTGGACCACCCAAATTTATCATAATACATGTTAGGATCCAGTACTATAATACCAAATGTTTAAATTGGGCAATTTTCCAAAATAAAGAGGTGGGCCAAGGTACCCCTCCCAAATTTTTAAAGGGTGCATCAATATACCCATGTCTTATAATAGGGAATGGACCAATATACATAACCATATAATCATATAAGGTAATAGGACCTCATCCAAGGGGATAAATTGAGCCAAAACAAACACGTGGTTATACTAAAATTTGGCAATTTCGTACCCCTAAAAGGAACGAGGTGAACCACCCCAAATTTATCATGATACATGTTAGGGTCCAGTACTATAATACCAAATATATAAAATGAGCAATTTCTAAAATTTAAGGGGTGGGCCAAAGTACCCCTCCCAAATTTTTAAAGGATTGCACAAATGTACCTATGTCTTATGATAGGGAATAGACGCCTATACATAACCATATAACCATATAAGGTAATAGGACCTCACCCAAGAGGATAACTTAGGTCAAAACCAAACACGTGGTACAACGTATTGCTTACGTTTATATTTTGGCAATTTTGTACCCCTAAAAGGGAACGAGGTGGACCACCCAAATTTATAGTGATCTATATTAGTGTCCTATACTATAATACCAAATGTTTAAATTGGGCACTTTCCAAATTAAAGGGGTGGGCCAAGGTACCCCTCCCGGGGGTGCACAAATGTACCTATGTCTTATGAAAGGTAATGGACCCCTATACATAACCATATAACCATATAAGGTAATAGAACCTCATCAAAGGGGATAAATTGGGCCAAAAGACCAAACACGTGGTACAACATATTGCTTACGTTTATATTTTGACAATTTTGTACCCCTAAAAGGGAGCGAGGTGGACCACCCAAATTTATCATAATACATATTAGTGTCCTGTACTATAATACCAAATATATAAAATGAGCAATTTCCAAAAATTTAAGGGATGGGCCCAGGTACCCCTCCCAAATTTTTAAAGGAGTGCACAAATATACCGATATGTTATGAAAGGTAATGGATCCTGTATACGCCCATATAACTATATAGGATAAAATCGACCAAATACCAAACACGTGGTTGTACTAAAATTTTGGCAATTTTGTACCCCTAAAGGGCAACGAGGTGGACCACCCAAATTTATAGTGATCTATATTAGTGTTTATACTATAATACCAAATGTTTAAATTGGGCAATTTCCAAAAAATTAAAGGGGTGGGCCAAGGTACCCCTCCCGGGGTGCACCAATGTACCTATGTCTTATGATAGGTAATGGACCCCTATACATAACCATATAACTATATAGGATAATAACACCTCATCAAAGGGGATAAATTAGGTCAAAACCAAACACGTGGTACTACGTATTGCTTACGTTTATATTTTGGCAATTTGGTACCCCTAAAAGGGAACGAGGTGGACCATCCAAATTTATCCTAATACATATTAGGGTCCAGTACTATAATACCAAATATATAAAATGAGCAATTTCTAAAATTTAAGGGGTGGGCCAAAGTATCCCTCCCAAATTTTTAAAGGAGTGCACAAATGTACCTATGTCTTATGATAGGGAATAGACCTCTATACATAACCATATAAGGTAATAGGACCTCATCCAAGAGGATAAATTGGGCCAAAAGACCAAACACGTGGTACAACGTATTGCTTACGTTTATATTTTTGACAATTTTGTACCCCTAGAAGGGAACGAGGTGGACCACCCAAATTTATCATAATACATGTTAGGGTCCTGTACTATAATACCAAATGTTTAAATTGGGCAATTTCAAAAATTTAAGGGGTGGGCTAAGGTACCCTCCCAAATTTTTCAAGGGGTGCATTAATATACCCATATGTTATGAAAGATAATGGACCCCTGTATACGCCCATATAACTATATAGGGTAATAATACCTCATCAAAGGGGATAAATTAGGTCAAAAAACCCCGAAATTTAAATTTTTGGCAATTTTTTACCCATGAAAGGGAACGACATAGACACCCAATACTGATAGAGGTACATACTATGGTCCTACGCTACCACACCAAATTTTTAGATTTGGCAATTTCCAAAATTTAAGGGGGGTGGTCCTATGTACCCCTAAAAGGAAATGAGGTGGTCCACCCAAATTTATCATAATACATATTAGGGTCCTGTTCTATAACACCCAATGTTGAAATTGGGCAATTTCCAAAATTGAAGGGGTGGGCCAAGGTACCCCTCCCAAATTTTTCAAGGGGTGCATTAATATACCCATGTCTTATGAAAGGGAATGAACCCCTGTATACGCCCATATAACTATATAAGGTAATAACACCTCATCAAAGGGGATAAATTAGGTCAAAAACCTCCGAAAATTGAATTTTTGGCAATTTTTTACCCATAAAAGGGAACGACATAGACACCCAATACTAATAGAGGTACATACTATGGTCTTAGGCTAGCATACCAAATTTTTAGATTTGCCAATTTCCAAAATTTAAGGTTGGTGGTCCTATGTACCCCTGCCAAAATTTAGGGGGTGGGCCAAGGTACCCCTGCCAAAATTTAGAGGGGGTGGTCCTAGGTACCCCTAGGTCATTGACCCCGGCTAGGGACCATGGGTCCTGAGGCAGGGACCCAGGGGCCAAAAAGTTTCCTATAGTCAGGCCCTTACTACTAATATGGAATATTTTGTTTATTGCAAAAAGGGTGACTGCTATTATTGAAAGTAAGGCGTAAAATAAGAAGTAGAGAGATCATGCTATGTCACTTAGCAGAAGGGCTATGAGTATTCAGCCAGTGTGATTAATCGATGAAAATGCTATGATTTTGAGTAGTGATGTTTGATTTAAACCTCCGATTGAGCCTACTACTAAAGATAAAATTAAGGTTAGATAGATTAGATTTGTAGGATTTAAGCTGTAGGATAATAGGCCGAGGGGTGCCAATTTTTGTCATGTTAATAAAATAATGCAGTCTATTCAGAGCATAGCCTCTATTACTTCGGGTATTCAGAAGTGAAGAGGAGCTGCTTCTAAAGAGTTTTGCTCACCGGTGAGAGACCGATTAGAGAATTGGGAAATTCAAATCCTCCAATAAGCTTAATAAAAGTGTGCGATATGGCAGTGTGTAGTGCATGATGAACTGTGCGAGCCAGAGAAACTTTATGGTTCTATAGCCTGTATGGGTCTATAGATACGTAGCGTTATTAATATAGAATCTTGATGAAGTGAGCCAAGGTTGCTATAGACGCCTCGAAATTTTTTATAGACGCAGTTTAACTTTCAGGCTAAGCGAAAGTTAATAGCAGACTTTATTTCGCAGCGAGACGACTTTCTTTCGGCAGCAAGACATCAAATTCTCGGACACTATTCCCAAGCGGGCAATTTCGGGGCTTCTGATCCAAGATGTGAGAAGTGAGCCTAGGAAGTTTTATATCTTTCAGGTGTACATAACTGAAAATATCCCCCTATCTAACCTGAGTAAAAAAATTCTGTCAATTGATTACTTTGTTGCTGTCTCTGTTCTACCAGACTTGTATAACATCTTTGTATCGCGAATCAGTGCTTTACACCGCTAGCTTTAGTAATTCATCGGCCGGACTTGTCTCACAGGCCCGCAGTGGTTCAGCTGCCACATCTAGCTGGACAAAATATAAAAACTGAGTTCTGAGAAGAAGTGAGAAAAGGATGGGAATTCTTGGGGCAAGGTCCCAAGTGGTGGGAAAAAACCACTTAGGTGCCAAATTACACATGGGGAAGTATGTCGGATCCGACGAACAAGATTAATTGTATTTAATGTAGAATCAGCTGATCGACAATTTCCGTGCTAGACCTTACGTCTGCAGCATATAACACAGACAGCTGTTGGTCAGTGCCAGGAATATAGTGTGACAACTATAGATGAAGATATGACGTGCATGTGACATGAATGAGGAGTGCCGTGGGTTTTTGGGTGGGCTTTGGCGTGATGGGAAACACTAGGGAATAAGAACGTATACATACTGTACTTAGGAATAGGTATAATGAATTGACGCGTAAAAACAATTCTCCACCAGTCTCCAGGTTCTAATGACTATAGATGTGTACAGTAATGATTGTAGTGTGTGCGTAATAACTATGACATGCAAATGTTCACATATTTGTTGCTTCTTATACTTTCAAAAATGGAGTGTACGCTGACACAATAAGTCTTCTTCGACGCCTGGAGAGGTGAACCCAATAGCTGCAAGAGAACCAATAGTGTTTACACCTGTGTAATAGACTAATTAAGGTTACAAAACTGTGATGAGGATGTAGCAGAGTGCGTCAGAAAGGATACAGATAGTTTTTGTATACATGTCAAAGAGAAATGGCAAAAATGTCATCGAGCAATGAATAACTTTGTAATCAAATATGGTAAGTGACTCGACAGTACAGTGGAGTTTTGTGGAAACGTATGGAATGAAGAGTCATCTAAATGACCAGTATCATTTAGAACAGGTGTGACACCGAGAACACCTGTAGGGCGTCCAAGAGAACTGTTTGAAGAAGCAAGTGAGAAAGCAAAGAGAAGACGGTTGTAGTCGTTAGTACAACATCGACAACTGAAGAGTTAGTGTATGCAACGCACGTGGGTTTACGTGCAAAAGAAAAACGTGATGCTTCTTATATTGTGTGTCACCCAGGAGGGATCGCGAATCAAAAAGGCGTACAAGAGTCCAGAGACGACAGTACCAATTAAGATTACAAACGATGAGGAATTTGCATTATATGTTGACGCGAAATTGTCAAAGAAAATATACCAGTTAGTTCGTAACCAGCCGAAAGTTCATAATGCAAATATCTATTCGTCTAACTATAAACTGTTAGAGGCAAAGAAAGTGTGCTACCCAGCCTATATTATCACAGACGTATATGCGGAAGTGCAGCTGCAAGCGTTACTTGATCATACTATCGAGCGGTTAATTTCCAAAAACAATACTATACTGAGAGAGATCAAACAGGAAGTTGAAATGCCCGTGTTCTTCAAATGGAGTTTGTGATTGCGTGTCAGGTCAGAGCGCATACAAACAACGGTATAATTCAGATACAAAAGACGATATACATAAATATACATATTTGTTTGTTATTTCGTTAGTGTTTCTAAAATTACAATATGATTAAGACACTCTGGCATAGTCCACGGCGATTGCCAATACGCTATTGTCGGTCAATCATGATAGAAACAGCAGAATTAACACGTTCTGAAGTTACTTAGGTACAGCAGCAACTACAAGCTCTCTCAGAAGCAACTATCACTTACAATGATCATCAAATATTAGTGAAACACAGATTAAAGCTTACAAAGTTCCTAGGAAGACAGCATTGACACACCAAAAACATTAGAGGGAAAGTGGATTTCAGAATGAAGAAATGTTAAAAGATATTATTATCAAGACAATGCTACCGTGATTTCAGAATACTTTTTCATTCATTAACCTGGATATGGAGATATCTAATAAGAATGACTTTTCCTGCTCTATGAAATGTGTGGCACTTAGTTACTAATTAAAGCATACAGTGAGCTTATATGGAAAGATTATATGATTAGCCCTCAGTTTGGTTGCTTTGTGATGACAATTGTTACTGAGTTTGTAGGGAACCCAGGCCTGACTATACCATAAATATTTTCTAACTAAACAAGGGAAGATCATAAAAGAACCTAAAATGATTCGTTATTTGTCTCATGGATCAGATCACCGGTCTCAAAACCAAAGTAAAACTGCTTCGGAACATAGTGAATCCTACACATCTCTGTATGTAAACACTAGTGAGCAGCAACGACGCTAATTAAATGCATATTTGATAGTTTCGAGTGTTAACAAACAGGAGACTTTGTTTAAATATTATATCCGTAATAACACAACTCTTTGGATTAAACGATCAAGAAAAGGTGAGAGCGTGATGGGTGTAAAGTACATTTCTTCAGCAGGAAACACTCTCAAATAGTAATGTAGTTGCTTAAAATCGGGAAATATAGTAATTGCTTCATTATCATTAATAAATTAATACTTATGTTTTTTAAATTTGGTATCACAACATTTTTCAATCTTAAGGGCCCATCTAGAAAAAACCGCTGGTCGTTCCCAAAGCATTATGACTGTGATACCGATGTCTTATTAAAGGGAGAAGTAAATCCATTTACGCCATGTGTAGCTATAAGAGCACTACTGCTTCGTTCTTAATACCTAGGTACACAACGCAAGATACTGCGGCGTCCGATTCATTGTTGAATATCTATACCAGGTCTAACCCAATAGAAATTAAAGAATACATGGCGACGTCCACTTCTGATTTCTAAATTTCACACCATGTTTAGATAGACATACGCCGCCATAAGCGCTTCAGCCCATGCGGACACCTTGAAATGGAACCATGAATTATGGCAAGCCTCTTGCACCTTGAACAACTAATTAAAATTCAAAATCCCCGTCCATCTTCTAAATTATTTCTGTAATCACCGGATCACTTAGAGATCGTTTTAATCTTTTATTATTATCTTTCCTCATATATTGTAGACTACTATTACGATGAAGTCACGTGAAATCTCTGCTAATGTTCTCATTTTAAGGTGATTTCTGGTGGTGCAGATGCATATAACAAAAAGCCTGACAAGCTCGGGGATGCCTGCCCTATCGCAAGTGATCCATCATCTTGTCCATCATTATAACGCACTTCCTCTTTACTATACCTTATGAGCTCATCGTGATATTCAGTCTTTCTCAGCTAAAGTCTACTTGTTTCGCACGTCACTGGTTTAAACTCGAATATTTCGAATTTGCAAGTCCTAAGGACAATATGTTCTGGAGTACTTTTCCCATTTGAACCAACGCTCTCTCGTCGGTTGTACTGCGTGCAAACTGATTCCACTCGTTTTAATGTAAGTATCTCATGCAAGTATCAATATCTCGACATCTACTGATATTATCTTTTTACCTAAATGCATCCTCATATCTACAATTAGTATTACCATTATTTCTGCAGAAAGCCATGTTCGGCAGCCTTGTAGATAAATCTTATTTCTTCTGCCATATGAAAGTTATAATTCAACAGATATTGGTCTGATACAACGTTTGAGTTGCAATTCAAAAAACCTAATCTCACTACCCTTCTTTTCAAATATTACTATGTCTGGTTGGTTGTAGTGCGTGCTAACTGCTTGCATTCTTTTTGATCAGACAACAACACATATCTCAACATCTCCTCTTAATAAAATGTAATCTTAACGTTTCGGAATCTTAGAATTACTATGTTTTATGAAAACTATCTGAAGTATAGATCTAAGGACATATCTGTGTATTTCCACCTTCTTATTACTAATGTTAACGGCTCTACTAAGGAATGTACTCTATGCAGCTTCCCATGGTATTCCGCTTTATGCAGCAAACACCTAAGCAGAAATCTAGAAACAATTTGGTGCATCTATTTTTGTAAATGAATTAATTTGGAGATATAGGGTGGCTCTGTTCAACGGCCATGGATATGCTCCCATACATACCAGGCCAAATGACAGTCTGCATCAGCGTTAGAGATGAGTACACTTGTTAAGCCTATAATGCTGGCTATTAATCATGTACATTTTGTGGAGTAACTTTCTGCTCTTGATATACAACTTTCAATCGGTGGCAAGACACGGAAGCTCTAATCACGTCAGAGTGTTGCGCTGCTGTTGAATTTAAAAACTAAGATTACAAATATTATTCTTATTGATCTTTCCGTATCAGATATGCAAGGTGTCAAAAAGCTAATACAGTTGGTGCACTAATATGCTACAGAGGGAAACTTACCAGAACTTTACTCACCGTTCAGAAAACGTTTAGAAAATTGAGAAATTCAAGTCCTCCAATAAGGTTAACACTTTAACGCGGCGTGCTTGCTTATAAAAAGTACAGCCATTTTTGGTGTTTTTCAGTAAGAATTAAAAAATATTCTAAAGGTTAATATGTGTGTTTATTACACCACTAGAAAGATCAGTGTTTCCTCTACATTCACAAAAAAACATTACAAGCATACATGCGACATAAGGGGAGCTTCATTGGTTTATCTTGAATATGATTTTTGAGATAGGAAAGAAGTCCGTACTTTGAGTTCTTAAGTGTACCTAGCCTTGGTATGATAAACTCGGAAACATTCTGGCAAGCATAGACTAACATCACAATCAGGACACATCCACGTTGTGTTCTTTCGCATCCGTTTGCCATCATATACCTTTCCTACATCAGAACAGACCTTACAATATCTAGTAGGTTTCTCTTTTTATTCCGTAGCGGGAACCTTCTTTGCAAAATGTCTTTTGGTCAATCTGTTGGTTCAATGTAAGTTTCAGTAACTTGTTGAGCTTCGATACATGCTTTTTCACTCAAAGCTTGTCCCAGTTTCTGCAGAAAGTCTGCTAAATGCACATTGTTCTTCTCTTGTCTACTTCTAGTTTTCTTCTATAGTATCCATGACATATTAAACAAGTGTCCACCACTTCAGTTGCTTCCGATTGAACGAGTAATACGCCACTAATTGATCACTTTTGTCCTCACAAACTTTGTTTATATTGTAGTCTAACACTACGTTCGGTTTTGTCATCCCTACATGTCCGCTCTCTGATTTCTCTGTAACTTCAGTGGATGTAGCTTGATATTTAGTTGAAAGCATCAAGACATTCCTTGTATCTTTCTATTTCACTCACAAAAAATTATCTTTACGCTGAAATATTATATCACTTTTTTAAGTTCTTTTGAACAACTGTAGCTTTAGGCAAGTCCTTTCTACTTGCCATTAACGTTCCAACAGCCATTGTGTTCTTTTCCCAGGAACACGTAGGCTCTAAGTCAGGATCAGGTTCTGCATCGTCATGGCCATCCACGAATTCCAACTCCTCTTCTTATCAAGAATTAATATAAATTTCATCTAATAAATCATCAATATTCTGGTCACTTAGTTTTCTTATCATTCGTGTTCATTCAGCTTGAAAGGGGAAAAAAACTGACGGAAGAACACCTGCCAAACATCTCTGTGCAACATGCTACGAGCTCAAATGCGACTACTTATTGTTCTCCATTCCTGCCTACAACGGATTCCATTTTTTCCACTACCGTGTATCAGCGTACATAGGTATCCCTACAGATTCTGCAAAATCATCTTGCACGTATCTAGCATGAAAAAAAGAATCCTATATAATATTTGATTGCACGACCATAGCAAGTGCATCGCCTGCTTAGCCAAAATACCGTGCTCGTGCTAAGCAAGCGTATGGCATTGAATGTATTAATAAGAGTGTGCGATATGGCAGACTGTAGTGCAAGATGAACCGTGCGAGTCTGAAAAGCAGCTTGGTACAGTCGCAAAGGATCAAGGTGCTGAGCAGTAAGCATTGATTGTCCTTATGTCGTATAAAACCAAGGGAAATAAGTTGAAACAAACAGGGATCGACGTGTAGTAGAGATTTCATTCTTACGCCCCCTCTTGGATAAAAATGTACAAGGAGTATTTGCATGTACCGCATATCGAAACATCGTTCTTTTTTAAGAGAGTTAAATTTGCTTCTTTTTTTGAGATTCGAAAACTAAACGGTAGTTACACAATGTTTAGTATTCTTGCAGATGGCAAAATTCTTTGTGTCAATCATCTGCTGTTGAACATCTTAACATATAAACAATCAAACTCTAAACAATTGTTATTAACGTCCAATTTAATTGTACTGTAATACGCGAATGTGATATCTAAATGAATTGGTTTAGCTCGTTAAATTAGATTTGTCCTGCTACGGATTTGTTTTCTCTTCGGGTACCAAGCAGCTCGTGTTAAAGAATTCCAAAATATGTAAACTAAACAATAATCCAACTTCATGTTTTACACCTTCTTTTCATACTTTCCTTTAGATTTACATCAAGGTCGTCTTCATGTCCATTGTTAGGTTTATAAGGTGGGGACGTTATTACAAAATAATAATCATAACTGATTCGATCAACAATTAAGCCATTGTCAATGACTTTTTGTTTTTCAACAGCTGTTGTTCGTCATCATCTATATAAGATTGTATTCCGATCTGATATTTGTACATGAAGTTCCTTGGCAGAATGGAGAAAACCTTCAATATTTCATATATGCTCTTTTATACTAACATGTGGCTCGTCCACATCCTATCTTGCAGTCACTAGTTATGTACAGGTTAGTAACCTTAGCCGGCTGGAGCTGATGGTAGCTGGTGGGTCCTGGAATTCGCATATCCTTTTGACACACACACCTGAATCGATTGGGTTCATGCTTAGACCATTAAGCGCCTGGAGTTGGAGGGACTGCCGAATTCAATGCTGAACAGCTGCTGTCTTAGTAAGGGAAAATATGATTATATATAAGCTTTGTGACTACTACCTTGTTATACCTGATATGGCTTATAAGAGGGTGAACATGTTTCCTTCACAAACAGGCGATTAGGAAATGTGTAATCTTGACCATATTGTCAGGATTAGTTTTGGTTGCTTGTAGACTCTCACTAACTTTAACAATTCTTCTTCCTTTTGAAAGATCTTAAAGTCTGCTAAGTATAGCTGAAGCCTTTTGCATCATGAAAAAAGTGAAACCAATCTTTTAATAACTCTAAAGTATCTTTAAATTAATAATTTCGTAGCACTTAATTAAGTAGTGCTTGTATTGGCCTCAAAAGAATCAGCAACTGTTCATGAGGATTCTTAGAAGTATTGAATCAGTCCCATCAAAAGCTACAGATTTCCCGTTTGTAATTACTTCCATTATTCTTATACATATCCAGCTACCTATCTATACTCCTTCGAAAACTGTTTGCATCATTTGATGGAATGTAGTATTGATCTCTTAAGTTTCTCAAGAACTTTGATCGAATTGCCGTGGCTTCAATGGCTGAATTAAATTGGATTGTTGCAGATATTTCCCGAGGCTCTTTTTTGTCTTTCGGTACTTTCCGCGTCTAATTGTAATTTAAATCCATAAAATATAAGGTGAAAATAGCGCTTTGCATTATTTATATACGTACTTAATGCAGACTTCAGTTGCCATATTTAGTCCACACCATTGCTGGTAGAAGAACTCTTCCTTCTACGTGTGCGCTTTAAAACTCAGTAGAACAGAGACTGCAATACTCAGCGCAGTCGAATTGACATTCTTGCGCATTGAGATATTTTTACACAAAGAAGGTGGCATTAGCTCAACTTGCCGCTCAGATGATAAACTGTTTCCCTCGAAAGTATTGTAGAACTTATTTTATCGTAAGAGTATTTGGGAATGAAGCATTAATCTTGCTAACGTTGTCTCACGTTGAGTTAATCCCCAGAAAATTTCGGGGCTTTCATTAAGCACTGTTCGATAAACAAATCACTTGGAACTTCCTTTAAAAGATGAATAGCTATCCAAAGGTTGTTTGAGAATAGGAAATTGAGACGCGAGACCTGAGTGAAGACTAGATTAAATCTTCAGAGAAGACAGCATTGACACACCAAGAACATGAGTGTATTGCATTAGAGGGTAAGTGGATGTCAGAATGAATCATTGTCATACGATATTCTCTTCAGACAATGGTACCGTGATATAAGATTACTTTTTCAAACAAAAACTTGGGTATGGAGAATTTTCATCAAGGGACATTTGAAATAAATGACCTTTTCTGCTCTATGAAAGGTGTGTAATTTTGTTACTAATCAAAGCATACAGTGAGCTTATATGAAAGGATTTTTTGATTAGCCCACAGTTTCGTTGGTTTGTGATGATGACCAGTGTTACTAAGTTAGTAGCGAACTCAAGACTGACTATAGCGTTAATATTTCCACCTAACGGTGTAAGAGAAGATCTCAAAAAAAGTAAAATCGATTGTTTATTTATCTCTCCGATCAGATGACAGGTGTCAGGCCCAAAGGAAGGCTGCCTTGCAGGTTAGAATATAATGGGTTCCATAGCAACTTTTTTAAGGATATAATCGGGAAAATATTATTAATAATAAAACGGAAACTAGTGAATCCTAAACAACTATGCATGTAAGTCCTAGTGAAAAGCAAGGACGCTATTTAAACGCACATTTGATAGCCTCGAGTGTTAACACACTGGAGAATTTCTTTAAGTAATACATTCGTAGGAACACAACTCTTTGGAATAAACCGTTTCTATCAAGTTAAGAATAAGGAGAAAGGTGAGAGCCTTGTGAGTCGTAAGTAGATTTCTTCAACAGGAATCACTCTCTAATAGTATTGTAGATGCATATAAACGGGAAATATAGTAATTACTTGATTATCAATCATAAGTTAATACTTATTTTTTTTACATTTGATATCGCAACATTTTTAAATCCCAAGGGCCCACCTAAAACTAACCGCGGTTAATTCCCAAAGCTATACGTCAGTGATACCCTCGTTAAACGGAGAAGTTAATCTACGGTTGGTTCGACATTTTATAATGTGAGTTAAAGAGGTCTAAAAGCACTACTGCTTCGTTTTTGAGACATACGTACACAAGAAAAGATCCTACGGCATCGTATTCAATGTTCAATTCCTTTACTAGCTGTAAGCCAATAGGAATTAAGGAATAGATGCCGATGTCCACTGCTGACTACTAAATTTCACAGCATGTAAGAAGGACATAAGCCGGCATAAACCATTTAGACTTACCGGACATTTCGAAATAGAACCCTCGAATTATTGGCACGCCTTTTGATCTCTAAACCACTAATTAAAAATCGAACATTTCCGTCCATCCTCAAAATCATTTCTTTAAATACCGCATCTTTTAGAGACCGATTTAATCTCTAATTATATCTCTTTTCAGACATTGTAGAATACTATTACAAAAAAGTCAAGTGAAATATCTGCTAATGTTCTTATTTTAATCCGATTTCTGTCATTGTGGATGCATATTACAAAAGGGTTCACAAGCTCGGGGATGCCTATCTTATTGCAAATGACCCATCAACTTGTCCAACATTTTAACGCGCTTTCTCTTTTCCATACCTTTTGAGCTCACCGCGATATACATTCTTTATCAGCTAAAGACTTCTGGTTCCGCATTTCACTGGGTTTAAAGTCGTTTAAACTCCAAAGGACAATATGAGCTGCCGTACATTTCCCATTTCAAACCGCACGCTCCCGTCGGTTGTACTGCATGCAAACTGATTCGACTCGTTCTTATGCAAGTATCATGGCGAATCTCGACATCTGCTGTCATTATCTTTTTATCTAAATGCATCCTGATATCTACAATTAGTAATACCATTATTTCTGCAGAAAGCAACAGTCGGCAGCCTTGTAGATAAATCTTAAATCTTTTGCAAATGAAAGTAAATTTTCAGCAGATTTTTGAGTAAAACGGCGTGTAAGTTGCAATTGAAAAATCCTAATCTCACTATGCTTCTTATAAAATATTACTATGTCTGGTTGCTTGCATTGCATGCTAACTGCTTGTATTCGTTTTGATAAGACAACAACACGTATCTGGATATTTACACTTAGTATCTGAATGTTTCTGTAACTAGGTAATACAATGTTCACTTAAAACAGTCGGAATTATTGATCCAGGCACATATCTGTGTGTTTCGACTTTCTTCTTGCCAATGTTAACGGCTCTTAGCTGGACTGTGCAAGGAATGTACTCTAGAGTTTGCCATGATATTCCGCTATATGCAGCGATCATCTATACCGAATCCTACTTAAGATTTGCTGCTTCTATTTTTGTAAATGTAGCACTTGGTGATGTAGGAGGGCTCTGGTGAACGGCCATGGATATGCTCGCATACATACCAGGAAAAATGACGTCTGATTCAGTGTTAGGGTGAGTACATTTCGTAAGCCTCAACTGCTGACGATTAATCTGGTACATTTTGTGTAGTAGCTTTCTGCTCTTGAGAAGAAACCTTACACGCAAGCTCTATTCACGTCAGCAAAATGAGGTAGTGTTGAATTTAATAAATAAGATTACAGAAATTCTTCCTAATGATAATTCCGTCTCAGAAACGAAAGTTGTCAAAAACCTAATACAGTTGGTGCACGGGAAATTCAAATCCTCCTATAAGCTTAATAAGAGTGTGCGATATGGCACTCTCTAGTGCAAGATGAACCGTGCGAGTTAGAAAGACTTTCATGTTCTACAGCCAAAAGTTTATTGGGATAGATACGTAGCTTTATCAATATACAATCTTGATGAAGTGAGTCAATTTTCAAATGCACCTCGAAATTTTTTATAGACGCAAGTTTAATTTTCAAGCTAATCGAAAGCTATTACCTTCAGTATCTATTACTTACTTTGGGCACCGAGACGAGCAAGTACTCGAACACTATTACTAAAGGAGAAAATTCAAGGCTTCTGCTCCAAGATGTGGAAAGTGAGTAAGGACATAAGCCGGCATATAAGCTGGTCGTGTTAAAGAATTACAAAAAATGTAAACAGGACAATAAACCACCATTTTTATACCTTGTTTTTATACCTTCATTTAAAGTTACATCAAGATCAACTTCATGTCCACTTTTTTTAAATCTATAAGGCGGTGACGTTAACACAAAATAATAATCAAAACTGATTGGATCAAGAATTAAACCGTTGTCAATGACGTTGATTTTCAACTCCTGTTGTTCCTAATCATCTATATCAGATTGTCTTCCATTCTGAATTTTCTACATGATCTCCCTTGACAAAATACACAAAACACTGAATACTTCATATCGCCTCTTTTACATTAACATGTGGCTCGTTCACAATCCTATCTTTCAGTCAGTTTTTATCTAGAGGTAAGTAGGGTTATCTGGCTGGAGCTGATGGTAGTTTCTGGGTTCTGGAATTCGCATATCCTATATCACACACCAACCTCGTTCGATTGGGTTCATGCTTAGACCATTTCACTCCTGAAGATCGAGTTACTTCGGAATTGAATGCTGCAAAGCTGCTGTATTAGAAACGGGAAAAGTGGCCATATTGAATCTTTGTAACTACTTCCTTGTTATATCTGATATGGCTTATACCAAGAGAACAGGACGGTTTCGGAGGATTACAAGAAACTAATAACTCAAGGAACATTCACAATTCGCAGAAATGGAAAACTTCTTAAACGAAAATCCAACAGATATGATTATCCAACAGTGCATAAATATGGCCACGAAATTTTCGTGGGGAGTAACTCAACGGCAGACACAACGTTAGCCAGAGTCATCGTTCACTTCCTTATACTGTTACGATAAAAGAAGTTCTACAGGACTTATGAAGGAAAGAGTTTATCATCTGAGCGACACGTTGAGTTAATGCCATCTTTCTTGTGTGAAAATATCTCAATGCGCAAGAATATAAGTTGCAATGCGGTGAAAATTGCAGAGTCTCTGTTGTGTGGTGTTTTAAAACCCACACTTAGAAGGATGAGTCTTATACACACAGCTTCAGAAAATATCTGTAACAATTGAATGTAATGTGCCATTGAAGCCATGACAATTCAATCACATATCTTGAGAAACTTAGAGATCAATACTAGATGTCTTCAAGTAATGCAAGCAGTTTTCAAATGAGTAAAGCTAGCTGTATATGGAGAAGACTAATGGAAGAAACTACAAACGGGAAATCGGTAGCTGTTGATGGGTATTATTCGAATCTTGTGAGAATACTTCATGAGCAGTTGCAGATTCTTTTAAAGCCACATACAAGCAGAACTGATAGGAAATTCTGCAAGATTGTTAAATTAAAAGAAACTTTATCGTCTTTAAAAAATCGCTTTCACTTCTTTTCATGATGGATGTGACTCGTCCTCAGCTATATTCAGCTGTGAATAGTTAGCTGCCTTCAAGATCCTTCATAAAGAAGAAGAAATGTGAATGAACCAACCAAAACTAAATCCTCCAAAATGGTCAAGATTACATATTTCTTATTCGCTTGTATGGAGAAGGAAATATGTCCTCCATGGAATAAGCCATATCAGATATAACAAGGGAGTAGTTACAAAGCTTCAATATGACCACTTCTTCCCCTGCTAACACGGCAGTATTCAGCATTTAATTCGGAAGTCCCTCCAATTCCAGGAGCTAAATGGTCTAAGCGTGAACCCAATCGGTAGAGGATATGCGAATTCCAGGACCCACGCAGCTACCATCAGCTCCAGCCAGCTAATGTTACTAACCTTTAAATAACAAGTGACTGCAAGATAAGAATGTGAACGAGCCACATGTTACTATAAAAGAGCAAATATGAAATGCTGAAGGTTTTCTCCATTTTGCTAAGTTACTTCATGTACAAATGGCAGTTCGGAAGAAAAATCTTATATATACTAGGAATGCAATGTATATACTCGATTGCAATGAAATGAGCTGAGCGAGCTTAAACTACGCAATGGGGAAGCGTTTTTCGGTGATTATTCCTCGATGGTATATCGGATTTTTGTCACTCAGCACGACCTATGTTGTCACTCAGCACGACATACTCTATCAGCGTGCTAAGTTTTGTTGAGATCGGCCAAAGGGTCTAGGAGTAAGCGTTTTTCGCTGATTATTCTTTGATGGAACATCGGATTTTCGATTTCGACCTATGTTGTCACTCAGCACGTCATACTCTATCAGCGTGCCAAGTTTGGTTGAGATCGGCCAAACGGTCTAGGAGGTGTTCGCGGGCAACCAAACGGCTAACCCGAGGATAAGAGCTTCGCTTCGTTCAGCTCAATGATGTCGAACAAAGCTGTTGAAAACCAATATGTCATTCACAATTCCTTAATTGTTGATCTAAACAGTTATGACTATTATTTTGAAATAACGCCTCTGCCCCTTAGACCAAACAAAATGGACATGAAGACGATATTGAAGTAACTTTAAAAGAACGTATAAAAACAAGGTTTTAAAATATAAAGGTGGATTATTGTTTAGTTTACATATTTTGGAATTCTTTAACATCAGCGGCTTTATTACCCGAAGAGAGAATAGAACCGTAGCAGAACACACACAATTTAACGAGCAATAACCAAGTCATTAGGATATCACATTCGCATACTACAGTACAATTCTTTTGTACGTTTATAACAATTGTTTATTGTTAGATTGTTTATATGATAAGATGTTCTAATGCAGATGATTGATTCCAAGGATTTTGCCATCGGCAAAGATAGTAACAATTGTGTAACTAGCGTTTAGTTTTCGAATCTCCTAAAAAGAAGCAAAGTTTAACTCTTTTAATAAAGAACAATGTTTCGATATGCGGTACATGCAAAGACTCCATGTTCATTTTTATCCAAGAGGGGGCGTAAGAATGAAAGCTCTACTACACGTCGATCCCAGTTGGTTTCAACTTAGTGCCCTAAGTTTTATATAACATAAGTCCACTCAATGCTTACTGCTCAGCACCGTGTTCCTTTCTGAGTGTACCAAGCTGCTTTTGAGACAGAAGGTCACGATGCTTAACAATATTCCGTTACAGTTATATTAACACTTATGATCGTAATCTTGTAAAGGATTCAGAATATTGGCCTGAAAATCTAATAGGAGTTCTTTTGGTGATTACGAACGTGATTACCTTGTAGAACCAGGCCTGTGAGAGAAACCCGTCCATTGAATTTATAAAGCTAGCGGTAAGAAACTCTCATTCGCAATACAAAGTAATTATACAGGCCTGGTAGAAAGGTGTAAAACGATTATCAGATCAACAAAGTTATCACTTGACAGATTTTTTCTTTTTTTTGTACTTATGTTACATTCGGTGATTTTCGGTTAAGAACACCTTAAAGATTCACACTTTCCACATCTTTCCCTTAATTTCCTCCTTTAGTAATTGCTCGTGTCGGTGCCCAATGAAAGTAATAAATACAGCTAATAAGTTTCGCTTGCCTGACAGTTAAACTTGAGTCTATAAAAAATTTCGAGGTGTCTTTTGCAACCTTGACTCACTTCATCAAGATGCTATATTGATAACGCTACGTATATATCACACTAATCTTCAAGCTATAGAACCTTAAAGTCTTTCTGACTCGCACGGTTCATCTTGCAGTTCAGACTGCCATAACGCACACTCTTTTAATAACGAGGATTTGAGCTTATTGGAGGATTGAGCTTGTCGATTTTCTAAACGTTTTCTCACCGGTGAGTAAAGTTCTGGTAAGCTTCCCCTCTGTAGCAGATTAGTGTACCAACTGTATTAGCGTTTTGACACCTTTCATACCTGAGACCAAATGATCAACAAGAAATATTTCTGTAATCTTATTTATTAAATTCAACACTACCTCATCTCGCTGACGTGAATAGAGGTTGCGTGTCCTGTCCCTCGATTCAAAGGTATCTTCTCAATGAGGAGAAAGCTACTCCACAAAATGTACCGGATAAAACACGAGTAGTTGAGCCTTACGAAGTGTACTCATCCAGGCTTGGTATGTATGCGAGCATACCCATGGCCGATGTCCAGAGGCATCTACTTATCTATATACAGTAAATAACTGCAAGAAAAGTTATCAAAGCGCACGCGTTATGAAATTAGATCAGCCATTATACAGGATATATGTTCAAATTCTAACTCAGCTGAAAACATTTCTCAACAGTCCTAAGTTTAACCGCGATTGGGAGTTTTGCAGTTAAGTAATTTCTAGGCACGAATGGTATAGAACTTTGATGCATCCTGTACACTATGACAACTTTAGTAAAAATGCTGAATGACCATGCCTACTCAAGATAATTGAGAAATCACTTCTAGACTTTGCGCGGGGACTCCTACAAGTGGTTGAAGACATTTAGAACCGTCAGAGGAGATGACAAAATCTAGGATCTGCGATCTTATTCAACAACGTCTGGATAAGGAAATCAATATGCATCATTTAGAAGAAAATGAAATTGCATGACAAAAACCATATTAAGAAATCTCAAAATTAAGATGGTTACATTTTCCGAACCGTTAACTTTGACTGCAGTATATAGAGAAGGGCATAATCGTATTGCAATTCATTCAAAAGGACTAGATGTAACAGCGGACTAGATAATTTATTTCAAGGCTATTAAATTAATGCTTCCGTTTTCTCACGCAGCTGTTCATCTTTTCTATGATAAATCTGCACATCACTAAACTCGACAGGTGGGAGCCTTGCAAACAAGTACGGTGTTAAAGAATTACAAGAAATTAACAACTCAAGGAACATTGACAATTCGCAGAAAAAGAGGCCTTCTTGAGCGAAGTTCCAAGTGATATCATTATCGAAGAGTGCTTAATGAAGGCCGCGAAATATTCTGGGAGATTAACTTAACGTCAGACACAACGTTAGCAAGATTATTCCTTCATTCCCATATACTGTTACGATAACAGAAGTTCTACATTACTTTTGTGGGCATCAGTTTATCATCACGTTGATATAATGATACTTTTGTTGTGTGATAATAAATCAATACGCAGTAATATCAATTTGATTACGGTGAATATTGCTGATCTCTGTTATCTTGTGTATTAAAACCCACACGTAAATGGAAGAACCCTTCTACACGCAATGGTGTACGCTATAAATGGCCAGTCAAATCTGCGTTAAGTACGTATATGAATTATGTTAAGCGCTACTTTCACCTTATATTTTATGGATATATATCACAATTAGACACGGAAATTGACGAAAGACAAAAAAAACTTTCGTGAAATATCTTAACGATCGAATTTAATTATGCCTTTGAAGTCACCACAATTCAATCACGGTTCTTCAGAAACTTGGAGATCAATACTAGACGGCTTCAAACAAAGCAAGCAGTTTTCGAAAGAGTAAAGGTAGCTGTATTTTGACAAGAATAAGGGAAGAAACTACAAACGTAAAAACTGTAGCTGTTGGTGACTCTGATTCAGATCTTTTAAAAATCTTGGAAGAAATCTTCATGAGCAGTTGATAATTCTTTTAAGGCCACAAGAAAGCGGAACCGAAAGGAAATGCTATGAAAATATTATATTTAAAAAACATGTAGCTTCATTAAAAGAGCGGTTTCACTTTTTTCGTGATGCAACAGGCAGTGACACGACCTCAGCTATACTCAGGAGAGAATAGTTGCCTACCTTCCTGTTCCTTCAAAAAGAAACAGAATTGTGCAAGTTAGTCACAGTCTTCAACGAACCAAATATCAATCCTAAAACAATAGTAAAGATTAATTTCTTATCCGACTGTATGGATAACCCATGTCCTTCTTGGTATAAGGGTATCAGGTATAACAAAAAAGTATTTACAAAGCTTCAATATGGCCACTTTTACCCCTACTATCACGGCAGGTGTACAGCATTCAATTCGGAAGTACCTCCAAGTCCAGGAGCGAAATGGTCTAAGCATGAACCGAATCGATTGAGGTTGGTGTGTGAAAGAGGATATGCCATCGGCTCCAGCCGGATAAGCTTACTTATCAGTAGATAAAAAGTGATTGCTAGATAGGATATTGAACGAGCCACATGTAAGTGTAAAAGAGGCAATATGAAGTATTCAAGGATTTCTGCATTCCGTCAAGGGTTCCTTTACAATCGGAAGATCGGAAAACAATCTGATTTAGATGATGACGAGAAACAGCTGTAGAAAACCAATGTGTCATTGACAACGCCTTAATTGTTGATCCAATCAGTTATGATTATTATTATGTAATAACGTCCCCGCCTTATAGACCTAACAAAATGGACCTGAAGATCTTGATGAAACTTTAAATGAAGGTGTGAGGACAAGGTATAAAACATGAAGTTGGATTATTGTTCTGTTTACATATTTTGGAATCTTTTAACACGAGCTGCTTTGGTACCGAAGAGAAAACGAAACCGTAGCCCGACACATTTAAGGTAACGACCAAAATCCAATTCCTTTAGGTTTCTCATTCGCTTACTACAGTATCATATACTTGTACGTTTATAACAATTGTATAGTGTTGGATTGTTTATATGTTAAGATGTTTAACAGCATATGATTGACTCCAAGGATTCTGTCATCTGCCATGGACCCTTTAGATTATGTAACTGCCGTTTAGTTTTCGACTCAACCAAAAGAGAAGTAAAGTTTAAAACTCTTAATAAAAAACGAAGTATGGATATTACGTACATGCAAAGACTCCATGTACATTTTTATCTAAGATGATGTTCTAAGAATGAAAGCTCTACTACACGACCATCACAGTTGGTTTCAACTTATTGGCCTAGTTTTAATACGACATAAATATAATCAAAGCTTACTGCTCACCACCTTGTATCTTTGCGACTGTACCAACCTACTTTTGAGACAGAAGCCCGCGAAGTATAACAATTTTCTGTAACAGTTATACTAGACTTATGGTCTTAAGCCTGAATATCTCGTAGGAGATCCTTAGGTAAATAGGTGCGTGATTACCGCGTAGAATTAGGCCCGCTTCTCTTAACTTGTGAGATAAGTCCGGCCAATGAATTACTAAAGCTAGCGGTGTAAAGCACTGATTCGAAATATTCGAGTTTAAAACCAGTGACGTGCGGAAAAAGAAGTCTTTAACTGTGAAAGACTTAATATCACGGTGTGATACATTTTGCAATAAACATCCACGACAGAAATCGCATTAAAATGAGAACATTAGCCGAGATTTCAATCGACATTTTTGTAATAGTATTTTACAATGTCTGAAAATAGATATTAATAAGAGATTAAATCGATCTCTAAGTGATGCGGTAATTAAAGAAACAATTTTGAGGATGGACGGAGATAATCGATTTTTAATTAGTGGTTTAGAGTACAAAAGGCGTGCCAATAATTCGAGGGTTCTATTTCGAGATGTCCGGTAGGGCTAAATGGTTTATGACGGCTTATGTCCTTCTTACATGCTGTGAAAATTAGAAGTCAGCACTTCACATCGGCATCTATTCCTTAAATCCTATTGGCTTAGAGCTAGTAAAGGAATTCAACATTGAATACGATGCCGTAGTATCTTTTGTTGTGAACCTAGAACTCGAAAAGGAAGCAGTAGTTTTTTTAGAGCTCCTTAACTCACATTATAATATGTCGTACCATTTAAACAACCGTGGATTAACTTCTCCCTTTAATAAGACGAGGGTATCACAGACGTATAGCTTTGGAAATTAACCGCGGTCAATGTTACGTAAGTAAAAAGAAAATACATTCTGTCAATTGATTACTTTCTTTCTGTCTCTGTTATACACCTGTTCTACCATACCTGTGTAACATCTTTGTATCGCGAATCAGTGATTTACACCGCTAGCTTTAGTAATTCATCGGTCGGGCTTGTTTCACAGGCCAAAAGAAGCGGGTCTGGTTTTACAAGATAATCACGTACCTAATTACCTAAGGATTCCCTATTAGATTTTCCGGCCAATAACCTGCATTTGAATCCTTTACAAGCTTACGAACATAAGACTAGTATAACTGTTACAGAAAATTGTTAAGATTCGTGGGCTTCTGTCTGAAAAGTAGGTTGGTACAGTTGCAAAGGAACAAGGTGCTGAGCATTATATCTCCTTATGCCGTATAAAACCTAGGGCAGTAAGTCGAAACCAACTCCGATGGACGTGTAGTAGAGGTTTCATTCTTCCGACCCGGTCTGGATAAAAACGTACATGGATTCTTTCCATGTACGGAATATCCAAACATCGTTCTTTACTAAGAGTGTTAAACTTGACTTGTTTTTAAGAGAGTCGAAAACTAAACGGCACTTACACGAAATTAAGTGTCATAGCAGATGGCAGAATCCTCGGAGTCAATTACCTGTTGTTGAAAATACTAGTATATAAAGAATCAAACAATAAACAATTGTTATAAACGTACAATTGAATGATACTTTAGTACGAGATTCTGATATCGAAATAAATTGGTTCTTGCTCGCTGTGTGTCCTGCTACGTGTTCGTTTTCCCTTCGGGTACCGAAGCAGCTCGTGTTAAAGATTTCCAACATATGTAAACTAAAAAATAAACCTCCTTCATGCTTTATACATTGTTTTTATACCTTCTTTTAAAGTTACATCAAGATCGTCTTCATGTCCATTTTGTTAGGTCTACAAGGCGGGGAAGTTATTTCAAAATAATAATCATAACTGATTGGATGAACAACTAAGCAATTTTCAATGACATATTGGTTTTCAAAAGCTTTGTTCGTCATCATCTATATAAGATTGTGTTCCAATCTGCCATTTGTACGTGAAGTCCCTTGGCAAAATTGAGCAAACGTTCAATATTTCATATCTGCTCTTTTATACTAACATTTTTCTCGTTCACATCTTGCAGTCACTTATTATTTAAAGGAAAGTTACATTACCCGGCTGGAGCTGATGGTAGCTGTGTGGTTCCTGGAATTCGCATGTCATCTTTCATTCTATTGGGTTCATGCTTAGATCATTATCTCCTGGAGTTTGAGGGTCTGCCGAATTGAAAGTTGAACAGGTGCTGTTTTAGCAGGTGAAAAAGTGGCCATATTGAAGCTTTGTAACTACTCCCTTGTTATACCTGATATGGCTTATACCAGGGAGGACATGTTTCCTTCTCCATACAGGCTAATAAGAAATGTGTAGTCTTAACTAGATTGTCAGGATTGAGTATCGATAGGTAGAAGACTCTGACTAACTTTCAATATTCGTTTTCTTATTAAAGGATCTTGAAGGCTGTCATCTATTCACTGCTGATTATAGCTGACTACGTGACACAGCCTGTTGCATCCTGAAAAAAGTGAGAGCAATCTTTTAATGAAGCTACAGTTCTTCTAAAATTAATAAATTCGTAGCATTTCCTTTCAGATCAACAACTGCTCATGTAGTCTTCTAGTAAGATTCTTAAAATGTCCGAATAAAACCCATCAACAGCTACAGATTTCCAGTTTGTAGGTTCTTCCATTATTCTTCTCCTTATACAGCTACCTTTACTCCTTCGAAAACTGCATCACTTGAAACCGTTTTGTATTGATCTCCAAGTTTCTCAAGAATTGTGATTAAATTGTCGTGGCCTCAATGGCAAATTTAAATTCGATCGTTGCAGGTATTTCCCGAACACCTTCTTGTCTTTCGGCACTTTTCGTGTTTAATTGTTTCATATATCCATAAAATATAAGGTGAAAGTAGCGCTTAACATAATTTATAAACATACTTAACGTACTTAATTTCGAGGTTTTGTAATATGGTTTTTGTCATGCAATTTCATTTTTGTCATGCAATTTCAGTGAGCAGCAAGGACGCTAATTAAACGCATATTTGATAGGCTCGAGTGTTAACACCAGGATTCTTTCTTTAAATTATATATATCCGTAAGAACACAACACTTTGGATTAAAAGGTTTTTATCAGGCTAACAATTAAGAAAAAGGTGATGTGGTGGGTTATGTGTCTTAAGTAGATTTTTTCAGCAGGAAGCACTCTCAAATTGTAATGTAGTTGCATATAATTGCTTGATTATCATTGATAAATTAATACTTAAGTTTTTTACATTTGGTATCACTATCCCAAGGGCCCACCTAAAACTAACCGCGGTTAATTTCCAAAGGTATACGTCTGTGATACCCTCGTCTTATTAAAGGGAGAAGTTAATCCACGGTTGTTTAAATGGTACGACATTGTATAATGTGAGTTAAGGAGCTCTAAAAACTCTACTGCTTCGTTTTTGAGATCTAGGTACACAACAATAGATACTACGACTTCCTATTCAATGTTGAATTCCTTTACTAGCTCTAAGCCAATAGGATTTAAGGAATAGATGCTGATGTCAAGTGCTGACTTCTAATTTTCACAGCATGTAAGAAGGACATAAGGCGGCATAAACTATTTAGCCCTACCGGACTACTCGAAATAGAACCCTCGAATTATTGACACGCCTTTTGCACTCTAAACCACTAATTCAAAATCGATTATCTCCTTCCATCCTCAAAATCGTTTCTTTAATTACCGCATCACTTACAGATCGATTTAATCTCTTATTAATATCTGTTTTCAGGTATTGTAAAATACTATTACAAAAATGTCAATTTAAGTCTCCGCTAATGTTTTCATTTTAATGCGATTTCTGTCGTTGTGGATGCATATTACAAAATGGATCACACCGTGATATTAAGTCTTTCTCAGTTAAAGACTTCTTTTTCCGCACATCACTGCTTTTAAACTCGAATATTTCGAATTTGCAAGTCCTAAGGAAAATATGTGCTGAAGTACTTTTTTTATTGGAACCTACCCTCTCACGTCGATTGTACTGCATGAAAACTGATTCCACTCGTTCTAGTGCGTTTCATGCCGGATCTCGACATCTACTGATATTATCTTTTTATCTAAATGCATCCTTACAATTAGTATTACCATTATTTCTGCAAAAAGCCACATTCGGTAGCCTTGTAGATAAATCTTATTTCTTCTGCTATATGAATTTAAAAATCAACACATACTAGTCTATTACACCGTGTGAGTTGAAATTGTAAAATCCGAACCTTACTTCGCTTCTTATGAATTATTACTATGTCTGGTTGGTTGTAGTGCATGCTAACTGCTTGCATTCTTATGATATGACAACAACACATATCTTGACATCTCCACTAAGTAAAATGTTATCTGAACGTTTCGGTATCTTAGAATTAGTGTTTTATGAAAACAGTCTGAAGTATAGATCTAAGAACATATCTGTGTATATCGACTTTCTTCTTACCAATGTTAACGGCTCTACTACGGAATGTACTCTAGGTAGCTTATCCAGCGAACACCTAAGCAGAAATCTACAAACGATTTGGTGCTTCTATTTTTGTATAGGAATTTATTTGGTGATCTAGGGTATCTCTGGTCAACGGCCATGGATATGCTCCCATACATACCAGGCCAAATGACAGTCTGGATCAGCGTTACAGATGAGTACACTTCGTAAGCCTCAAATGCTTGCTATTAATGATATACATTTTGTGGACTAACTTTCTGCTCTTGGGAAGACAACTTTTAATCGGTGGCAGGACACAGAAGCTCTAAACACGTCAGCGAGTTGAGCTAGTTTTGAATTTAATAAATTAGATTACAGATATTATTCTTATTGATCATTCCGTATCAGATATGTAAGGTGTCGAAAAGCTTATATGGTTGGTCCACTATTCTGCTACAGAGCGGAAGCTTACCAGAATTTACTTACCGGTTAGAAAATGTTGAGAAGATTAAGAATTTTAAAACCTTCAATAAGCTTAATAAGAGTGTGCGATATGGCAGTATGTTGTGCAAGATCAACCGCGCGTGGGAGAATAACTTTAAGGTCCCATAGCCTACAGATTAGTGTGATAGATACGTGGGGTTATCCATATAGCTTCTTGATGAAGTGAGTGAAGGTTTCAAAAGACTACTAATCAAAGCATACAGTGAGCTTATGTGAAAAGCTTATTTGATTGGCCAAGAGTTTGGTTGCTTTGTGATGACCAGTGTTAATAAGTAGTTGGCGAACACAGGACTTACTATACCGTAAGTATATTCCACCTAACCGTGTAAGAGAATATCTCAAAAGAACTTAAAATCGATTCTTTTCTTGGCTCATCGATCAGATCACCGGTCTCAGACCCAAAGTTAGGCTGCTTTGCTTGTTAGAATATAATTGGTTCCATAGCAAGCTTTACAGCAATGAATCAGGAAAATATTATTAATGATTGACCGGAATCTTGAATCACTTTTGCACAACCTTTTGTGTAAGCCCTAGTGAGCAGCAAGGACTCTAGTTAAATGCATATTTGATAGCCTCTAGTGTTAACACACTGGAGACTTTCTTTAACTAATATATCCGTAAGAACACAACTCTTAGTATTCATCAGTGTCTATCAGGTTAACGATCAAGAGAAGGTGACACCGTTATGGGTGTTATTTAGATTTCTTCAGCATAAACCATTCTCAAATAGTATTGTAGTTGTTTATAAACGGGAAGTATTGCAATTACTTGGGTGCCCATTAAAAACAAACCGCTGTCCGTTCCCAAACCTATTCGTCTGTAGTACTCTCTTCTTATAAAAGGGAGAAGTATGAACTTTGAGTTGGTGGAAGGACACGCAAGCTCTATTCACGTTAGCGAGATGAGGTAGTGTTGAATTTAATAAATAAGGTTACAGAAATTCTTCTTATTGATCATTCTGTCTTAGATATGAAATGTGTCGAAAAGCTAAACAGTTTGAGCACTAATCTCCTACAGAGAGGAATTAACCAGAACTTTACTCACCGGTGAGATAACGTTTAGAAGATCGAGAAATTCAAATCCTCCAATAAGCTTAATAAGAGTGCGATACGGCAGTCTGGATAGCAAGATGAACCGTGCAAGTCAGAAAGACTTTAAGGTTCTAAAGCCTGAAGATTATTGGGATAGATACGCAGCGTTATCAACATAGATTCTTGATCAAGTGAATCAAGGTTGCTAAAGGCCCTAGAAATTTTTTATAGACGCAAGTTTAACTTTTAATCTAATCGAAAGTAAATTGCAATATTTATTACTTTCTTTGGGCACCGAGACAAGTAAGTACTCGAATACTATTACTAAGGGAGAAAATTCAGGGCTTTTCTTCCAAAATGTGGTAAGTGAGTAAGGACTTAAACCGGCATATATGCTGCTCGTGTTAAAGAATTCCAAATAATGTAAACAGAACAATAAAAACCTTCTTTATACCTTGTTTTTATAGCTTCATTTGAAGTTACATCATGTCATGATCTTCCTCATGTCAATTTTGTTAGGTCTATAAGGCGGTGACGTTAACACAAAGTAATCATCGTAACTGATTGGAGCAAGAATTATGCCGTTATCAATGACATGATTTTCTACAGCTGTTCTTCCTAATCATCTATATCAGAATGTCTTCCATTCTGCGATTTCTACATGAACTCTCTTGGAAGAATACACAAAACCCTGATTACTTTATATCGGCTCTTTTACACTAAAATGTGTTTCGTTCACAAACCTATCTTACAGTCAGTATTTATCTACAGCTAAGTAAGCTTATCCGGCTGGAGCAGATGGCAGCTGTGTGGATCGTGGATTTCGCACATACTCTTAGGCACACGAACCACGTTCGATTGGGTTCATACTTAGACCATTTAACTCCCGAAGTTTTTGCTCGCTAACTTGTGTGCATCCTGCTACAATTTCGTTTTCTCTTCGGCTACCAAAGCCGTTCGGGTTAAAGATTTCGAAAGTATGTAAACTAAAGAATATACCACCAATTGGTTTTAAACAGCTATGTTCGACATTATCTATGTAAGATTGTCTTTCGATCTGGCATTTGTAAATGAAGTTACTTGGCTAAATTGAAAAACCTTCAATATTTCATATCTGCTCTTTTATACTGACAATTGGCTAGTTCACATTCTACTAGTATTACTAAGTTGGTAGCGAACACACGACTGACTGTACAGTTAATATTTTCCAACTAACCGTCTAAGGGAAGATCTTAAAAGAATCTAAAAGCAATTTTTCAACTTTCTCATCGATCAAATCATCGGTCTCAAACCGAAGTAAGTCTGCTTCGTGGGTTAGAATATAAAGGGTTCGAAAGCAAATTTTACAGGATACAAACGGGAAAATATTATTAATGGACGACAAGAAAATATTCAATCCTATACATTTCCGTATATAAGCCATAGTGAACAGCAATGACGATAATTAAATGCATATTTGATAGTCTCGACTGTTAACACACAGCAGACTTTCTTTAAATAATATATCCGGAAGAACACAAATCTTTGTATTAATCGGTGTCTATCAGGTTAACAATCAAGAAAGGGTGAGAGCGTTATGGGTGTTATGTAGATTTCTTCAGCAGAAACCATTCTCATATAGTATTCTAGTAGCTTATAAACGGGAAGTATAGGAATTACTTGATTATCATCGATATATTAATTTTTTTTTTTTTTTTTTGCTTTAGGTATAACAACATATTTCAATTCTAAGAGTACACCTAAAACAAACCGCTGTCCTTTCCCAAACCTATTCGACTGTAATGCCCTCTTCTTATAAAATGGAGAAGTAAATCCATGGTTTTTTAAATGGTACGCCATCTCATAATGTGAGTTAAAGAGCTCTAAAAGCACTACTGGTTTGTTTTTAAGACCTAGGTACACAACACAAAATCCTACGCTCTCATATTCATTTTTCAAACGAGTCTGCAAACTTGTGCGTCATCATCAACATTCTAAATTGATAACGCTACGTAACTATCCAATAATCTTCAGGCTACAGAAACTCAAAGTCTTTCTGACTCGCATGGTTCATCTTGTAGTACAGAGTGCCATATTGTACACTCTTTTAATCTTATTGGAGTATTTGAATTTCTCGATCTTCTGAATGTGTAATCACCGGGGTCAGCTCTCCCTCTGTAGCCAATTAGTGCAACAACTTTATTAGCTTTTTGACACCTTTCATACCTGAGACAGAATGATCAACAAAATGTATTTCTGCTGACGTGAACACACCTTGCGTGTCCATTCCATCGACTCAAAGGTTTCCACTCAAGAGCAGAAAGCTACTCCATAAGATCTAACTGATTAATAGCCTTAGGCTTACGAAGTGTACTTATCTCTAACACTGAACCAGTCTGTCATTTGGTGTGGTATGTATGCGAGCATATTCATGTCAGTTGACCAGAGCCATTCTACATCACCAAGTAAATACCTTTTCCAAAATAGAAGCACCAGATAGTCTGTAGAATTCTGCTTAGATGATCGCATCATATAGCGGAAAATCATGGCAAAGTGCCTAGAGTATATTCCTTGCATAGTTCAGCTAAGAGCCGTTAACATTGGCATCAACTATGTCGAAACACACAGATATGTGTTTTGATCTATACTTCAGACTGTTTTCAGGGAACATTGTATCATCAAGTTACAAACATTCAGATATTTTACTAAGAGGAGATGTCGAGATACGTGTTGTTCTCTTCTTAAAACGAATGCAAGAAGTTAGCATGCAATACAACCCACCAGGGGTACGAATAGACATATTATGTCAGGAAATGGTATAGAACTTTACTTTATCCTGTACATTATGAAAACTTTGGTGAAAATGCTGAATGGCCATGCCTAGTCAAGATCATTGAGAACTCTCTTGTAGACTTTGCTCCGGGACTTCTACATGTGGTTATGAAGACATTTACAACCGTCGAAGGAGATATAATCTAGGAATGCGATCTTTTCAACAACGTCTGGATTAGGAAATCACTATGCAACATTATAAGAAAATGAAGCTGAATGACAAAAACCATATTAAGAAACTCAAAATTAAGATGGTTACATTTTCCGAACCGTTAACTTTGACTGCAGTATATAGAAAAGGTCATAACCGTATTGGGACTAAATTAAACAGGGGACTAGAAACTTCATTTGATGGCAATTAAATTAATATTTCCGTTTTCTCACGTAGCTGGTCAATTTTTCTTTGAAAAAATTGCACATAACTATATTCAACAAATGGAGGAGGCCTGGAAGCAAATACGGTGTCAGAGAATTAAAGCAAGTAAAAACTCAAGGAACATTGACATACTCGAACGAAGTTCCAAGTAATATGATTATCGAACAGCTTTTAAACAAGGCAACGACATTTTCTGGGGGATTAACTCAACGGCAGACACAACGTTTGCAAGATTAATCTTTCATTCCCAATTACTGTTACGATAAAAGAAGTCTACAGGATTTATGTGGGCATCAGTTTATCATCAGAGCGATACGTTGATCTAATTCCACTCTCCTTGTGTGATAATTTGTCAATGCGCAAGAATGTCAATTAGACTGCGGTGATTACCAAGAGTCTCTATTGTCTTGTGTTTTAAAAGCTACACGTAGAAGAATGAGGTTCTACACGCAAAGTGTGTGGACTAAACATGGCAACACAAATCTCCGTTGTACACGTTTATAAATTATGTCAAACTCTATTTGACCTTATATTTTATGGATACAAATTACAATTAGACATGGAAAGTGCCAAAAGAGAAAAATGAGCTTTCGGGAAATATCTGGAACGATAAAATTTTTTTCTGCCGTTGTAGCCACGACAATTCAGAGTTGGTGAGAAACTTGGAGATCAATAGTAGACGGTTTTAAATTATGCAAACTGTGAGCAAAACATAAAGGTAGCTGTATATGGAAAACAATAATAGAAGAAACTACAAACGGGAAATCTGTAGCTGTTGATGGGTCTGATTCAGATCTTTTATGAATCTTACTAGAGGACTTCATAAGCAGTTGTTGATTCTTTTAATGTCAACAAAATCTCAACTGAAAGGAAAAGCTACGAAATTATTAAATTTAAAGAAACTTTAGCAACATTAAAAGATTGCTTTCACTTTTTTCATGATGCAACAGGCTGTAACACGACCTCAGCTATTCTCAGCAGTGAATAGTTGGCAGCCCCCAAGATCCTTCAAAAAGAAAAAGGATTGTGCAAGTTAGTTAGATTCTTCAACCAACCAAAACTCAATCCGGACAAAATGTTCAAGATTACACATTTCTTAATCGACCGTATGGAGAAGGAACCTTTTCCTCCCTGGTATAAGCCATATCAGGTATAACAAGAGAGGAATATTACAAAGCATCAATATGGTCACTTTTCCCCCTGCTAACACGGCAGCTGTTCAGCATTCAATTCGGAAGTACCTTCAACACCACGAGCGAAGTGGTCCAAGCATGAACCCAATCGAAAGAGTTTGGTGTGTGAAAGAGGATATGCAAATTTTAAGGACCCACACAGCTACCATAACAAAGGACTGCAAGATGTGAACCAGCCAAATGTTAGTATAAAAGAGCAGATATCAAATATTGAAGGTTTTCTTCATTCTGCCAAGGGACACACAAATATGACATCGGAAGGCAATCTTATAGAGATGATGACGAACAAAGTTGTTGGAAACCAATATGTCATTAACAATTGCTAATTGTTAATCCAATCAGTTATGATTATTTTGAAATAACGTCCCCGCATTATAGCCTAACCAAATGGACATGAAGACGATCTTGATTTAACTTTAAAAGAAGGTAAAAACCAAGGTATAAAACATGAAGTTGTTTTATCATTAATTTACATATTTATGAAATTATTAACACGAGCGGCTTTGGTACCCGAAGAGAAAACGGAATGGTACCAGGACACACACAAGTTAACGAGGAAAAACTTCTGGAGTGAAATGGTCTAAGCATGAATCCACTGGAACGTGGTTGGTGTGTGAAAGACGATTTGCGAATTCCATGACCCCCACGGCTAACATCAGTTCCAGCCGGATAAGCTTATTTACCTCTAGATAAAAAGTGACAGAAAAGATAGGTTTGTGAACGTGCCACATTTTAGTGTAAAAGAGCCGATATGAAGTATTCAGGGTTTTGTGTATTCTGCCAAGAGAGTGCATGTAAAAATGGCAGAATGGAAGACAATCTGATATAGATGATTAAGAACAACAGATGTAGAAAATCAACATGTCATTGACAACGGCATAATTCTTGCTGCAAGCACTTATGATTATTATTTTGTGTTACCGTCGCCCTCTAATATACCTAACAAGATGGACATGAAAATGATCTTGATGTAACTTTAAATGAAGGTAAAAAACAAGGTATAAAAGAATTTGGTTTATTCTTCTGTTTACCTTTTTCAGAATTCTATAACACGAGCAGCATATATGCCGGATAATGTCCTTACTCACTTATCACATCTTGGAGCAGAAGCCATGAATTTTCTCCCTTAGTAATAGTGTTCGATTACTTGCTCGTCTCGGTTCCCAGAGAAAGTAATGAATACTGCGGAATAACACACGTAATAAGACATACGTTGTTCTCTTATCATAACGAATGCAAGCAGTTAGCATGCACTACAACCAACCAGACATAGTAATATTTGATAAGAAGCGAACTGAGATTAGCATTTTCCAATTACAACTTACACGGTGTAATACTCAAAAAATTTGTTGTAAAATTACCTTCAATAGGCAAAAGATTTAAGATTTACTTACAAGAATGCCGACTCTTGTATTCTGCAGAAATAATGGTATTACTAATTGTAGATATCAGGACGCATTTAGATAAAAAGATAATAACAGTAGATGTCGAGATGCCCGATGATACATTCATTAGAACGAGTGGAATGAGTTTGCATGCAGTACAACCGACGAGAGCGGGTGGGTTGAAATGGGAAAAGTACGGCAGCTCATATTGTCCTTAGGACGTGCAATTCGAAATATTCGAGTTCAAACCCAATGATGTACTGAATAAGAAGTCTTCAGCTTAGAGGAAATGAATATCAGGGTGAGCTCATAAGGTATAGTGAAGAGGAAGCGCGTTAAAATGATGTTCAAGGTGATGGGTCACTTGCGATAGGACAGTCATCCCCGAGCTTGTGAAGCTTTTTGTAATATCCATCCACAACGACAGAAATCGCCTTAAAATGAGAACATTAGTTGAGATGTCACTTGACATCATGTTAAAGGTATTCTACAATATCTGAAAACTGATATAAATAAGAGATTAAATCGATCTCCAAGTGATGCGGTGATTAAAGAAATAACTTTGAGGATGGACGGGGATGTTCGATTTTTATTTAATGGTTTACAGTGCAACAGGCCAATAATTCGAGGGTTCCGTTTCGAAGTGTCCGGTAAGGCTAAACGGCTTATGCCGGCCTATGTCCAACTTACAATGCTGTGAAAATTAGAAGTCAGCAGTAGACATCGGCATCTATTCCTTAATTCCTAGTGGTTTGCAGCTAGTAAAGGAATTTAACATCGAATCTGAGGACGTAGGATTTTGTGTACCTAACTCTCAAAAACAAAGCAGTAGTTCTTTGAGAGCTTACATTATGCAATGGCGTACCATTTAAAAAACCGTGGATTTACTTCTCCCTTTAATATGACGAAGGTATCACAGAACGAACAGCGGTTTGTTTTAGGTGGGCCCTTGGGATTGAAAAATGTGATACCAAATGTAAAAATTATATTATTTTTACGGTACCAAGTATTAATTTATGAATGATAATCAACCAATTGCTATATTTATATATATATATATATATATATATATATATATATATATATATATATATATATATATATATATATATATATATATATATATATATATATGTAAGTACATCACTTTTTGAAAATGCATCCTGCTGAAGAAATCTACTTACGACTCATAGCCTTTTTTTAATTGTTAGCCTGATTGGAATGGTTTAATCCTAAGAATGGATATATTATTTAAAGAAAGTCTCCTCTGTGTTAACACTCGAGGCTATCAAATATGGGTATAATTTGCGTCGTTTGTGTTCACTAGGACTTAGATACAGAGTTGTGTAGGATTCACCAGGATCAGGTCTATCATTAATAATATTTTCCCGATTGTATCCTGTAAGACTAGGTATTGAACCCATTATATTCTAACCTCCAAAGCAGCCTTGCTTTGGGTCTGAGACCGGTGATTTAATCGATGAGAGATATGAAGAATTGATTTTAGGTTCTGTTGTGATCTTCCCTTAGACGGTTAGCTGGAAAATGTTTACCGTACAGTCAGTGCTGTGTTCGCTTCCAACTTAGTATCGTCTCCTCTGAGGGTTGTAAATGTCTACATCACCACATGTAGAGTTCCCCGAGCAAAGTCTAAAAGTGAGTTCTCAATTATCTTGAGTAGGCATGGCGTTATGAGTCCTAAGTAGATTTCTTCAGCAGGAAGCACTCTCAAAAAGTAATGTAGTTAAGTTACATATAAACGGGAAGTATAGTAATTGCTTGATTATCATTGAAAAATTAATACTTATATATTTACATTTGGTATCACATTTTTCATTCCCGGGGGCCCACCTAACAAACCGCTGTTCGTTCTTTGATACCCTCGTCTTATTAAAGAGAGAAGTAAATCCACGGTGTTTTAAATGGTACGCCATTGCATAGTGTGAGTTAGGTAGCTATAAAAGCACTAATGCTTCGTTTTTACACCTAAATACACAACACAAGATACTACGGCCTCCGATTCATTGTTGAATTTCTTTACTTAGCTCTAAGCCAATAGGAATTAAGGAATACATGGTGACGTCCACTGCTGATTTCTAAATTTCACAGCATTTTTAGAAAGACATAAGCCGCCATAAGCCCTTTAGCCTAACCGACATCTCGAAATAGAACACTCGAATTATTGGCACGCTTGTTGCACCCTAAACCACTAATTAAAAATCGAACATCTTCGTCCAACTTCGTCCAATTATTTTTTTACCATGCATCACTTAGAGATCGATTTAACCCGGCAATTCCCATAGCGTTGTTTATAAAGATTAAACTTTCTCGCAAATAAAAGTTTTTATTAAGCACTCGTTAATGCAAATTTCATTTTATTTTGAAAAATTCATACCCCGGTACCCCGGTACCATGGTGTCACCTACAGGTGACACTGGCAATACGTGTACAAACTGACACCATTCTAAACTTAATGAGAGTCGATGTTTTATTGTAAGTATATATGGTTCTCGTGTATATATTTTGAAACCAACAAAAATTCAACCTATATAAGAGATTGCACACACATTACAATAAATATCCAGCATTAATTAAGGTTCAAAAACCAAAGCAGTACATGAAACAGTTTGAACGCCATCAAATTGAGAGTTTGTTTTCCTTTTCTGCATACCTTGCGTTCCGATTTAAAGAAAAATCATCGATTGGCATTATGCAACTTAAGCCAGCAATACTGATGTAACCCAACCTCGCACTTTCCACACACTATAGTTCTTTTGTAGCAGAAACCGCATCTTCTTTGGGGACAATCCACACGGTCGTGATCTTCAACACTTCAACTATTTCGCTGCTGAAGTGAAACTCTTGATGAAACAGGTGATGCATACACAACACTTTTCTTAGCACGTTTCCCATATTTTTGGCAATAGGCTTGCACTACTGCTCTCCTGAAATCACAATATGTAAATCGACTCCCAGTGGGTTGTGGTTCTAAATATTAGCAAAGAATTCTGGCACGCTGCTTCATTTCCGAAAACAAACAGAGGGAACCACCACTTTTTAGCCCGGTAACCTATCCGCATAAGGTGAACATTTTGGTCAAACCTCTGTGCCCCTCCCATGTATCTGTTATATTTTTGTATAAAACGTTTTAATCTCTTATTATTATCCGTTTTCAATCATTGTAGAATACTATTACGATGAAATCAAGGGACATCTATGCTAATGTTCTCATTTTAAAGCGATTTCTGACGTAATGGAAGAATATTACAAAAAGCTTCACAAGGTCAGGGATGCATGTCCCATCGCAAGTGACCCATCAACTTGTCCATGATTTCAGCGCGCTTTCTCTTTACTATACCTTTTGACCTCACCGTGATATTCAGTCTTTCTCAGCTAAAGACTTCTTTTCCCGCCCGTCACTGTTTTTAAACTCGAATATTTCGAATTGGCAAGTCCTAAGGACAATATGTGCTGAAGTACTTTTCCCATTTGAACCCACCCTCTCACGTCGATTGTACTGCATGCAAACTGATTTCATTCGTTCTAATGCATGTATCATCGCGGATCACGACATCTACTGATACTATCTTTTTATCTTAATGCATTTTTATATCTAATATTAGTATTACCATTACTTCTGGAGAAAGCCACATTCGGCAGCCATGTATATAAATCTTATTTCTTCTGCTATATGAAGTTTATAAATCAACACATACTAGTCTATTACAGCGTGTGAGTTGAAATTGAAAAATCCTAATCTCACTTCGCTTCTTATCAAATATTACTATGTCTGGTTGGTTGTAGTGCATGCTAACTGCTTGCATTCGTTTTGATAAACAATAACACATATCTCGACATATCCCCTTAGCAAAATTTTATCTGAACGTTTCGGTGTCTTAGAATTAGTATGTTTTATGAAAACAGTGTTAAGTATAGATCTAAGGTCATATCTGTGTATTTCGACTTTCTTCTTACCAATGTTAACGGCTCTAGTAAGGAAAGTATTCTAGGCAGCTTCCCATGGTATTCCGCTAAATGCAGCGAACACCTAAGCAGAAATCTACAATCGATTTGGTGATTCTAATTTTGTAAAGGGAAATATTTTGTAATCTAGGGTGGCTCTGGTCAACGGCCATGGATACGCTCCCATACATACCAGGCCAAATCATAGTCTAGTTCAGCGTTAGAGATGAGTACACTTCGTAAGCCTCAAATGCTGGCTATTAATCATGTACATTTTGTGGAGTAACTTTCTGCTCTTGGGAAGACAACTTTTAATCGGTGGCAGGACACAGAAGCTCTAATCACGTCAGCGAGTTGAGCTAGTTTTGAATTTAATAAATTAGATTACAGATATTATTCTTATTGATCATTCCGTATCAGATATGTAAGGTGTCGAAAAGCTTATATGGTTGGTCCACTATTCCGCTACAGAGCGGAAGCTTACCAGAATTTACTTACCGGTTAGAAAATGTTGAGAAGTTTAAGAATTTTAAAACCTTCAATAAGCTTAATAAGAGTGTGCGATATGGCAGTATGTTGTGCAAGATCAACCGCGCGTGGGAGAATAACTTTAAGGTCCTATAGCCTACAGATTAGTGTGATAGATACGTGGGGTTATCCATATAGCTTCTTGATGAAGTGAGTGAAGGTTTCAAAAGACGCCTCGAAATTTTTTATAGGTGCAAGTTTAACTTGCAACCTAATCGAAAGTTTTTCGCATTCTCTATTACATACTTTGGGCACCGAGACGAGCAAGTACTCGAACACTATTACTAAGGGAGAAAATTCAAGGTTTCTGCTCCAACATGTCCAAAGTAAGCATAGGAAGTTTTATATGTTTAAGGTGTACTTGACTGAAAATCTCCCAATGAAACCTAAGTACAAAAAAAAAAAAAAAAAAAAAAAACTGCCACCTGATAATTTTGTTGACGTTTCTGTTCTACACCTGTTCTACCAAGCTTGTATAACTTCTTTGTATCGCGAATCAGTGCTTTACACCGTTAGCATTAGTAATTCATTCTCAGGACTTGTCTCACAAGCTAAGAGAAATGGGCCAGACTCTACACGGTAATCACGCACCTATTTACCTAAGCATCTCCTACTAGATTTTCAGGCCAATTACCTGCATTTGAATCCTTTACAAGATTACAACTATAAGTCTAGTATAACTGTTACAGAAAATTGTTAAGCATCGCGGGCTTCTGTCTGAAAAGTAGGTCGGTACAGTCGCAATGGAACAAGGTGGTGAGCAGTAATCATTGATTATACTTAGGTCGTAATAAACCTAGCCAAATTTGTTGAAGCCAACTGTGATTCTCGTGTAGTAGAGCTTTCATTGGTACGATATCATCTTAGATAAAAATGTACATGGAGTCTTTGCATGTAAGGAATATCCATACTTCGTTCTTTATTAAGGGTGAAACTTTACTTCCCTTCAGGAGAGTCGTCAATTAAACGGCAGTTACATAATTATAAGTGATCTGGCAGCTGGCAGAATCCTTGGAGTGATTCATTTGTTGTTGAACATCTTAACATATAAACAATCAAACAATAAGCAATTGTTATAAACGTACAATTGAATGATACTGTAGTACGTGAATGTGATATCTAAATTAATTGGTTTTCGGTCGTTACCTTCAATGTGTCCGGCTACGGTTTCGTTTTCTCTTCGGGTACCAAAGCAGCTCCTGTTAAAAGATTCCAAAATATGTAAACAGAACAATAAACCACTTTCATGTTTTATAACTCGTCCTTACACCTTCAATTAAAGTTTCATCAAGATCGTCTTTATGTCCATTTTATTAGGTCTATAAGGCTGGGACGTTATTACAAAATAATAATCATAATTGATTGGATCAACAATTAAGCCGTTGTCAATGATATATTGGTATTCTACAGCTGTAGTTCGCCATCATCTAAATCAGAATGTCTTCCGACCTTCCATTTTTAAGTGAAGTCCCTTGGCAGAATGCTTACACTTACATTTGGCTCGTTCACAATCCTATCTAGGAAACACTTTTTATCTACAGATGAGTAAGCTTATCCGGCTGGAGCCGATGGTAGCTGTGAGGGTCCTGGAGTTCGCATATCCCCTATCACACACCAACCTCATTCGATTGGGTTCATGCTTAGACCAATTTGCTTTTGGAGCTGGAGGTAATTCCGAATTCAATGCTTCACACCTGCCGTGCTAGTAACGGAAAAAGTGCCCATATTAAAGCTTTGTAACAACTTTTTTGATATACCTGATAGGCTTATACCAAGTAGGCGGATCAGAAATGTCTAATTTTGACCAATGTTTCAGGATTGATATTTGGTTGGTTGAATACTCTAACTTGCACAATTCTTTTTCTTTTTGAAGGATCTTGAAGACAGCAACTATTCTTTCCTGAGTATAGCTGGGGTCGTCAGAGGCTGTAGCATCATGAAAAAAGTGAAAGCACTCTTTTAATGATGCTGAAGATTCCATAAATTTAATGATATCGTAGCTTTTTCTTTGATTCTGCTTCCATGTGGCCTTAAAAGAATCAGCATCTGCTCATGAAAAATTGTACCAAGATTCTTAAAGGAACTGAATCAGACCCACCAACAGGCACAAATTTCCCGTTTGTAGTTTCTTCCAATATCTTGTCCATATACAGTCACCTTTACTCCTTCGAAAACTGCTTGCATCATTTGAAGCCGTCTAGTATTAATCTGCAAGTTTCTGAAGAACCGTGATTGAATTGTCGCGGCTTCATTGGCAGAACTAAATTCGATCGTTGAGATATTTCACGAAAGTTTTTTTTTTGTCTTACGACAATTTCCGTGTCTAATTGGAAATTAAATCCATAAAATATAAGTTGGAAATAGCGCTTAACATAATTTATAAACATACTTAACGCAGATTTGAATTGCAATTTTTAGTCTACGCCATTGCTTGCAGAAGGACTCTTCCGTCTACGTGTGGGATTTAGAACACAACACAACAGAGACTCTGCAATATTCACCGCATTCGAACTTATATTCTTGCGCATTGAGATAATTTCACACAAGAATTAACAACGTGTCGCTCAGATAATAAACTGTTTCTTTCAAAAGTCCTGATTTCTTTTATCGTATCAGTATTAGGGAATGAATTATTAATCTTGCTAACGTTGTGTTTGACGTTCAGTTACTCCCCACGTAAATTCGTGGTCTTCTTTAAGCACTCTTGAATAATCATATGAGTTGGACCTTCCTCTAAGAACTACTTTTTTTTTACAATTTGTGAATGTTCCTTCAGTTGTTAATTTATTTTAATCCTCTGATACCGTCCTGTCCTCCTGGTATAAGCCATATCAGATATAACAACAAAGTAGTTACATGAATTCAATATAGCCTCTTTTCCAATTTCTAACACAGCAGCTGTGCAGCATTCAATTCTGATGTACCTCGAACTTCAGAAGTGAAATGATCTAAGCTTGAACCCAATCGAACGAGGTTGGTGAATGAAAGAGAATATGCCAATTCCAGTACCCATACAGCTACCATCAGCTCCAGCCAGATAATCTTACTTACCTGCAGATAAAAAATGACAGAACGATAGGATTGTGAACGAGCCACATGTTAGTGTAAAAGAGCCGATATGAAGATTTCAAGGTTTTGTGTATACTACCAGGAGAGTTATTGTAGAAATGGCAGAATGGAAGACAATCTGATATAGATGATTAGGATCAACAACAGTAGAAAATCATCATGTCATTGACAACGGCTTAATTCTTGATCCAATGAATTATGATTATTATTTTGTGTTCACGTCACCGCCTTATAGATCCAACAAAATGGACATGAAGTTGATATTGTCACTATCTTCAATCAACTAAATCTCAATCATGAAACAATGGTCAAGATTATAAATTACTTATCCGCCTGTATGGTGAAGGAAACATGTCCTTCTTGTTATAAGCCTATCAGGTGTAACAAAAAAGTAGTTACAAAGTTTCAATATGGCCACTTTTTCCCCTGCTAGAACTGTAGGTATGCAGCATTGAATTCGGAAGTACCTCCAAGTCCAGGAGCGAAATGGTCTAAGCATGAATCCAATTGAATGAGGTTTGTGTTTGAAAAAGGATACTACAGTACCACTACACATTCGCGTACTACATTACCATTCAATTGTACGTTTATAACAATTGTTTATTGTTTGAGTGTTTATATGTTAAGATGTTCTATAGCAAATTGACTCCAAGGATTATGACATCTGCAAGGACACTAAAATTTTTGTTACTACCGTTACTTTTTGACTGTCCTAAAAAGAAGCAAAGTTTAACTCTCTTAATAAAGAACAATGTTACGATATGCGGTACATGCAAAGACTCCATGCTCATTTTTATCCAAGAGGGGCCGTAAGAATGAAAGATCTACTACACGTCGATCCCAGTTGGTTTCAACTTATTGCCCTTGGTTTTATACGACATAAGGACAATCAATGCTTACTGGTCAGCTCCTTGTTACTTTGCGACTATTCCAAGCTGCTTTACAGACAGAAGGCCACGAAGCTTAATAACTTTCCGTAACAGTTATATTACACTTATGTTCGTAACCTTGTAAGGAATTCACATGCATATTATTGGCCTAAAACTCTATAGGAGGTTTTTAGGTAAATAGGTACGTGATTACCTTGTAGACCCAGGCCCGCTTCTCTTGGCCTGGGAGACAAGTCCGGCCGATGAATTTATAAAGCGGTTTAACACGTTGACTGCCGTGAAGCCCGTATATGGGCTTAACATAGTATTTCATAGGGGCCAGGTAACCCACATACGGGCTTCATATTTCTTCTTCTTTAAGTCGTTTTTTCCAGGTTTGGGCTTTAGTCTTGGGTTTGTTAAAGGAGTTCATGTAACCTTCCTGCCCTGTAGTGAAATCCCTCTGAATGGCCTGCGGCGCAGATGAGGTTTTTTTTTTTTTAACTTACTGAGAGGCCATGAGGTCTGTACGTTGGCCTCGCCTCCCTTGAGTAACAGGTACATTTCTGAATCAAAAACAGTACACCTGAAGCATAAGTGATGTTAAAAGATTTAATTTCAGGATAGAACATTTGATGGCCTTTGGGGATCGGAATCGAATTTCGGCCTTGGCAGTCAACGTCTAGACAAAGAAGCTATACAGTCCTGGTAGAAAAAGTGTAGAACACAGACATCAACGAAGGTATGTTTCAAAGGTATTTTCTCAAGAGCAGAATGCTATTCCACAAAATGTACCCGATTAATCGCCAGCACTTGAGGTTTACGAAGTGTACTCATGTCTAACACTGAACCAGACTTTCATTTGGCCTGGTATGTACACGAGTATATCCAAGGCCGTTGACCTGAGCCGCCGTATATTCCTTTACAAAAGTAGTAAATTCCTTTACAAAAATAGAAGCACCAAATCGTCTGTAGAATTCTGCATAGATGTCGCTGCATATACTGCCTAGAGTACAATCCTTCCACAATCCTGGTAAGAGCCCCTAACATTTACAAGAAGAATGATGAAACACACAGATATGTGCTTAGATCTATACAACAGTCTGTTTTCAGAGAACATTGTAATTCCAAGTTAAAGAAACATTCAGATATCTTAGAGGAAATGTCGAGATACGTGTTGTTCTCTTACCAAAACGAACGCAAGCAGTTAGCATGCACTACAAGCAATCCGACATACCAATATTTGATAACAAGCGTAGTGAGATTAGCATTCTTGAATTACAACTTACACGCTGTAATACTCAAAAAATTTGTTGAAAAATTAGTGATATAAAGTGCAACAGACGTGCCAATAATTCGAGGGTTCTATTTCGAAGTGTTCGGTAAGGCTAAACGGCTTATGCCGGCCTATGTTGTATTTACAATGCTGTTAAAATTAAAAATCAGAAGTGGACATTGGCATCTATTCCTTAATTCCTTTTGGTTTACAGAAGTAAAGGAATTTAACAACGAATCTGAACCTACTTAGGATTCATAACCTTTTTCTTAATTGTTAGCCTGATAGAAATGGTTTAATCCAAAGAATTGTGTTCTTATGGATATATTATTTAAAGAAAGTCTGCTGTGTGTTAGCACTCGAGGCTATCAAATATGGGTTTAATTAGCGTCGTTTGTGTTCACTAGGACTTAGATACAGAGTTGTGTACGATTCACTAGGTTCCGGTCTATCATTAATAATATTTCCCCGATTGCATAATGAAAAACTTGGGATGGAACCCATTATGATCTAAACTCCGTAGCAGCTTTACCTTGGGGCTGATACCAGTGATCTGATCCATGAGGCAAATAAATATTCATTGTGATTCCTTTAAGATCTTCTCTTGATTAGTTAAAATGTAAACTTCGGGATGACCAAAGAATCAGAATAGATGTTGATATAAAATGGATCTCCTCCTCCTGAAGGGTCAAAGAAGGAGGTGTTATGATTTCGGTCATTTAAGAGTATTGTAATAGCCCCTGCTAACGTGAAGAGATAAAAGAAGTAATACAGCAGTGATTACTACAGATCAAACAATCAATGGTATTCGTTTTAAAGTTTTTCCGGGAGCTCGTATGTTAATTAGAGTTGTAATATAATTTACTGCCCCAAGAATTGAGTATACCCCAGCTAGGTGGAGGGAGAAAAAAGGAAGATCGACAGAGGCTCCAGCGTGAGCAATGGCTCTGGAGAGAGGAGGATATACAGTTTATCTGGTTCCCGCACCACTTTCTACAATTCTTCCTGTTAATAGTAGAGTTAGTGAGGGTGGTAGCAATCAGAATCTTATGTTGTTTAGACGGGGGAATGCTATGTCAGGTGCTGCAATATTAAAGGTACTAATCAATTACCAAAGCCCCCAATTATAATTGGCATAACTATGAAGATAATCATAATGAAAGAATGAGCAGTAACAATTACGTTTTAAATTTGGTCGTCACCAATTAAGCTACTTCGTGGACGAAGTTCTGCTCGAATGAGAAGACTTAGTGATGTTCCTACTATTCCTGCCCAAGCCCCAAATATCAAGTATATCTTACCAATGTGTTTATGGTTTGTAGAAAATAATCATCGTTGCAAATGAAATTAAATAGCGTGGCCGAAGCACTAGGCGATAGATTGTAAATATATTTATGGTTAATAAACCTCTTATTAGGTTTTATAGTCAATATTTATAATATCGGACTGCAATTCCGGAGTAGTATTTAATATACTGAACCTAAAAGATTGCCTTTTATTTATAGCTTTGAAGGCCATTAGCTTTTTTAACTTAAAGTCTTTGTTTAAAGAATGTTGGCAGTTAAAGGTAAAATATTTATCCCTCTTAACGAAATAATAATGAATATTGATCTAATCGATGTTTCTTGATTTTTTTTCATTAAGGATGTTCATGTTTGGTTATGATGATTAATAATGAAGGAAGCGTAAGCGATTCGCATATAATTGAAAAGGGTAATTACTGCTGTTAATACTATTAGGGTAAGAATAATAAATGACATTTGTTCGGCAGTTTGTATAATAATGATTCATTTGGGTAAAAATCCTAAGAATGGCGAGAGGCCACCTAAAGATAAAAGACTAGTGAAAATAGCTAATTTTGTTGTTACAACAATTTTATTAGAAAAAGTTTGATTAATATGAAATATTTTGTTTATTGCGAAAAGAGTGTCTGCTATTGCTGAAAGTAAGGCATAAAATAGGAAGTAGAGGGATCATGTTTTATCACTTAATAGTAGGGCTATAAGTATTCAGCCAGTGTGATTAATAGATGAGAATGCTATGATATTACGTAGTGATGTTTGATTTAAACCTCCGATTGAGCCTACTACTAAAGATAAAATTAAGGTTAGGTAGATTGCATTTGTAGGCTTTGAGCTGTAAGAAAGTAAGCCAAGGGGCGCTAATTTTTGTCATGTTATTAAAATAATGCAGCCTATTCAAGGTATGGCCTCTATTACTTCGGGCATTCAGAAGTGGAGAGGAGCTGCGCCTATTTTAAAAAGCAAGGAAATAGTGATTAAATAGAATGTAGTTTGCAGTCCTATGTAGAGTAAAATAATTGCTATTAGAAGTAAGGATCTTGTTATAGCTTGTACTCAAAGGTAATTTAAAGCACATTCGGTGTGACGTTGATTGTTGGTCTTTGAAATCAGGGGGATGAATGAGAGGTTAACTTCAAGACCAATTCAAGTACCAAATCATGATGTGGAAGTTAGGGAAATAAGAGTTCCTAACACAAGTGTTGTGGAGAATAAAAGAGTCTTAGGATTAGTGAGCATTAGAAAAAGAAGAATAATCTTCATATGCGGGGTATGAGCCCACTAGCTTATCTTAGCTTATCTTTCTACACTTTAGTGTACGGCGCACGTTGATTTTTGATGTCAAAGGTGAAAGTTTAATTCTTTCACGTGTAATAAGAGTATATTGAAATACTTGATATCCTATTACGATAATCCTTTAATCAGGCGCTTATTATTTAATAATTATTTATAGTGGTAATGAGAATTTAAATAGATCAATATTATAATAATTAAATTTTAAAATATATTAATAATAATAAAAACTTGAAAATCTATTACATCCTCTTAATTAACTTGAGATACCGGCTAAAGGTATATTAATAAGCCTAATGTATCCAGTATATGCTAGTTTTTACAGCATATGTGTGAGGAGAAAGTAAATATACTTGTATAGGATACAATTGTGTTTGAGGGGGAAAAAAACTAACTTGTATCCTAGACAAGGGGAAAAATAGGGTTTATTAACTACTAATTTTTATTAATTAGATTAAATACATAATTAATAATTATTTATTTTAGCGTTATAAAATAATAATAAAGTATTATTTGGCTTTTCTTCTCCTATTTATCTAGTTGTACATGTTACCTTCCTGATAAGAAATGAATATTATTGATCTTAAAGGTAAATAATGAAGTACAATTGGTCGCAGTACTTGTTTTTGTTTATTGATTAGTGTTTAAGCAATTAAGGTTTAAGGAGACCCGACGAAATTCGTGACAGCTGCCGTTGATAGACGAGGGGGTTGAAGGGAAGAAGTAGTGATGGTTATGCTGTAGTTATAAATTTAAATTAAAGGACTTTGTTTTATTTATTTTTAAGTGAAATTATTTAAAATAATGAGTTCTATGTTTGAGGCTATGAAATTATTTTTTAAACTAGGATTAGATACCCTATTATTTTTAATAAAAAATTTAATACCTGGGTAATAGTAGTTATGTTCTTGAAACTCAAAGGATTTGACGGTATTTTAGGCTGTTCAGAGGAATCTGTCCCGTAATCGACAATCCACGATATATTTTACTTATTGTTGTTTCGCAGTTTGTATACCGCCGTAGTTGAAGGTATTGGAGACCTTCATTATCTGTATTGAGGAGGACTTCAGGCCTAGGTGCAGCTTATCAGTAAGAGGAGATGGATTACAATAGAATGTTTATACGGATTTTATTATGAAATTATTTAAATGAAGGTGGATTTGAATGTAATGTTAGTTATGTTGCTATTATGAGTAGGGCTCTAAGATATGTACCCATCGCCCGTCGCTCTCATTTGTTTAGGTGTGATAAGTCGTAATATAGTGAACGTACTGGAAGGTGTACCTAGATTGAATTAATAGCAAAATAGAGCTTGTTAGTAGAGCTATTCGTTTACATTGCGGAGGTTTCTGTGCAATTGATTGAAGGATGTTCTTATGCATAAAGTTTTTTTTATATTGAGGCTAAGCGAATCAACTTTAATTGATGATATAGAATTAATTTGTTGATATTAGAGTTAATTAGTACCGTAAGGGACTGTTAATAGCAGTATCTATTACATTCTTTGTGCAACGAGAGGAGCAAGTACACGAACACTATTACTAAGGGAGAAGATTCAGGGCCTCTGCTCCAAGATGTGGAAAGTGAGTAAGTACATAAGTCGGCATATATGCTGCTCGTCTTAAAGAATTCCAAAAAAGGTAAACAGAACAATAAATCACCTTGTTTTATAAATTGTTTTTCTTCCTTCATTCAAAGTTACATCAAGATCATCCTCATGTCAATTTTGTTAGGTCTATAAGGCGGTAAAGTTAACACAAAATAATAATCATAACTGATTGGAGCAAGAATTATGCCGTTGTCAATGACATGTTGATTTTCTACAGCTGTTTTTCCTAATCATCTATATCAGATTATCTTCCATTCTGTCATTTCTACATGAACATTCTTGGCAGAATACACAAAACCCTGAATACTTCATATCGGCTCTTTTACACTAAGATGTAGCTCGTTCACAAGCCTATCTTTCAGTCACTTTTTATCTACAGGTAGGTAAGCATATCCGGCTGGAGCTGATGGTAGCTGTTTGCTTTTTGGAATTCGCATATCCTCTTTCACACACCAACCTCGTTCGATTGGGTTCATGCTTAGACCATATCACTACTGAAGTTTTTGCTCGTTAGCTTGTGTGTCTCTTGCTACAATTTCGTTTTCTCTTCGGGCACCAAAGCCGCTCGTGATAAAGATTTCCAAAATATGTAAATTAAAATATAAACCACCTTAATGTATTATAGCTTGTTTCTTTACCTTCTTTTAAAGTTACCGTACATCAAGGTTGTCTACATGTCTATTTTGTTAGGTCTATAAAGCGGAGACGTTATTTCAAAATAGTAATCATAACTGATTGAATCAAGAATTAGCACTTGTCAATGACATATTGGTTTCCAACAACTTTGTTCTTCATCATCTATATAAGATTGTGTTTCGATGTGATATTTGTACATGAAGTCCCTTGGCAGAATGGAGAAAACCTTCAGTATTAGATATTTGCTCTTTTATATTAACATGTGGCTCGTTCAAATCTTGCAGCCCTTTGTTATGGTAGCTCTGTGGGTCCTTAAAATTTGCATATCTTCTATCACACACCAAACTCTTTCGATTGGGTTCATGCTTAGACCACTTCGCTCGTGGTGTTGGAGGTACTTCCGAATTGAATGCTGAACAGCTGCCGTGTTAGCAGGGGGAAAAGTGGCCATATTGCTGCTTTGTAATATTCCTCCCTTGTTATACCTGATATGGCTTATACCAGGGAAGATACGCTTCCTTCTCCATACGGGCGAATAAGATATGTGTATCTTGACAATTTTGTCCGGATTGAGTTTTGGTTGGTTGAAGAATCTAACTTGACAATTCTTCTTCTTTTTGAAGGATCTTGAGGGCTGGCAACTATTCACTGCTGAGAATAGCTGTGGTCGTGTTACAGCCTGTTGCAGCATCAAAAAGTGTAAGCAATCTTTTAATGATGCTAAAGTTTCTTTAAATTTCGTAGCATTTACTTTCAGTAGTGTTTTTATTCATATTAAAAGAATCAACAACTGCTTATGAAGTCCTCTAGTAAGATACTTAAAAGATCTGAATCAGACCCATCAACAGCTACAGGTTTCGAGTTTGTAGTTTCTTCTACTACTGTTGTCCATATACAGCTACCTCTATCTTTTGCTCACAGTTTGCATAATTTGAAACCGTCTACTATTGATCTCCAAGTTTCTGAACAACTCTGATTGAATTGTCGTGGCTTCAATGGCAGAAAAAAAATTTTATCGTTGCAGATATTTCCCGAAAGCTCATTTTTTTTTATTTTGGCACTTTCCATGTCTAATTGTAATTTATATCCATAAAATATAACATAATTGTAAAATATAAATATAAAATAGAGTTTAACATAATTTATAAACGTTTACAACGGAGATTTGTGTTGCGATTTTTAGTCCACATCATTGCGTGTAGAAGCTCTTCCTTCTACGTGTGACTTTTAAAACACAAGACAATAGAGAATCTGCGTAAGCACCGCGCTCGAATTGACATTCTTGCGCATTGGCATATTATCACACAAGGAGAGTGGCATTAGGTCAACGTATCGCTCTGATGATAAACTGATGCCCACAAAAATCCTGTAGACTTCTTTTACCGTAACAGTAATTGGGAATGAAAAATTAATCTTGCAAACGTTTTGTCTGACGTTGAGTTAATCCCCCAGAAAATTTAGTTGCCTTCATTAAATACTGTTCGATAATCATATCACTTGGAACTTCGTTCGAGAATGTTAATGTTCCTTGAGTTTTTATTTGTAAACCTCTGACACCGTATTTGCCTCCAGGCCTCCATTTATTGAATATAGTGATGTGCAATTTTTTCAAAGAAAAGACGACCAGCTGCGTGAGAAAACGGAATATTAATTTAATTGCCATCAAATGAAGTTTCTAGTCCCCTGTTCAATTTAGTACCATGGATGAATTCCAATACGGTTATCACCCTTTCTATATACTGCAGTCAAAGTTAACGGTTCGGAAAATGTAACCATCTTAATTTTGAGATTTCTTAATATGGTTTTTGTCATGCAGCTTCATTTTCTTATAATGTTGCATAGTGATTTCCTCACCCAGACTTTGCTGAAAACATCGCATATCCTAGATTTTCTTATCTCCTTCGATGGTTGTAAATGTCTTCATAACCACATGTAGAAGTCCCGGAGCTAAGTCTACAAGTGAGTTCTCAATTATCTTGAGTAGGCATGACCATTCAGCATTTTTACCAAAGTTATTAGAATGTAGAGGATATAGCAAAGTTCTTCTATACCATTTCCTAACATAATGTGTCTATTCGTGCCTCTGGTGGGTTGTATTACATGCTAACTGCTTTCATTCGTTTTAAGAAGAGAACAACACGTATCTCGACATCTCCTCTTAGTAAAATAGCTGAATGCTTTGTAACTTGCTAATAATACAATGTTCCCGAAAACAGTCTGAATTATAGATCAAAGCACATATCTGTGTATTTCGACTTTGTTATTGCCGATGTTAACGGCTCTTAGCTGGACTATGCAAGGAATGCACTCTAGGCACTTTGCCATTATATTCCGCTATATGATGCGCTCATCTAAGCAGAATTCTACAGACGATCTGGTACTTAAATTTTGGTAAAGGTATTTACTTGGTGATGTAGAATGGCTCTGGTCAACGGACATGAATATGCTCGCATACATACTAGACTGGTTGAGTGTTAGACGGACAGACTGGTTGAGTGTTAGAGATAATTACACTTCGTAAGCCTAATTGCTGGCTATTAATGTGGTAGATTTTGTGGAGTAGTTTTCTGCTCTTGAGAGGAAATTTTTTAGTGGATGGATTCGACACGCAAGGTCTGTTCAAGTCTGCAGAAATCCATCTTGTTGATCATTCTGTCTCAGGTATGAAAGGTGTCAAAAAGCTGATAAATTTTTTGCACTAATTGGCTACAGAGGGAAAGCTTACCTGAACTTTACTCCCCGGTGATTAAACGTTTAGAAGATCGAGAAATTCAAATCCTCCAATAAGATTAAAAGAGGGTACGATATGGCACTCTGTAGTGCAAGATGAACCGTGCAAGTCAGGAAGACTTTAAAGTTCTATAGCCTGAAGATTATTGGGATAGATACGTAGCGTTATCAATTCAGAATCTTGATGAAGTGAATCAAGGTTGCAAAAGACGCTCGAAATTTTTTATAGACGCAAGTTTAACCATCAAGCTAAGCGAAAGTTAATAGCAGTATCTATTACTTTCTTTAGGCACCAAGAGGAGCAAGTGCTCGAACAGTATTACTAAGGAAGAAGATTCAGGCCTTCTGCTCCAAGATGTGGAAAGTGAGCAAGTACATTGGTCGGCATATATGCTGCTCGTGTTAAAGAATTCCAAAAAAATGTAAACAGAACAATAAATCACCATGTTTTATTGTTCTATCATCGGCCGAACTTGTCTCACAGGCCCGCAGTGGTTCAACTGCCACATCTAGCTGGACAAAATATAGAAACTGAGTTCTGAGAAATAGTGAGAAAAGGATGGGAATTCTTGGGGCAAGGTCCCAAGTGGTGGGAAAAAACCACTTAGGTGCCAAATTACACATGATGAAGTATGTCGGATCCGACGAACAAGATTAATTGTATTTAATGTAGAATCAGCTGAACGACAATTTCCGTGCTAGACCTTACGTCTGCAGCATATAACACATACAGCTGTTGGTCACTGCCAGGAAAATAGAGTGACAACTGTAGATGAAGGTATGACATGCATGTGGCATGAATGAGGAGTGCCGAGGGTTTTTGGGTGGGCTTAGGCGTGATGGGAAACACTAGGGAATAAGAACGTATACTGTACTTAGGAATAGGTATAATGAATTGACGCGTAAAAACAATTCTCCACCAGTCTCCAGGTTCTAATGACTATAGATGTGTAGAGTAATGATGTAGTGTGTGCATAATAACTATGACATGCAAATGTACAGATAGTTTTTGTATACATGTCAAAGAGAAATTGCAAAAATGTCATCGACTTTGTAATTAAATATGGTAAGTGGCTCGACAGTACAGTGGAGTTTTCTTGAAACGTATGGAATGCAGCGACATTACGACGACCAGTATCATTTAGAACAGGTGTGACACCGAGAACACCTGTAGGGCGTCCAAGAGAACTGTTTGAAGAAGCAAGTGAGAAAGGGAAGAGAAGACGGTTGTAGTCGTTAGTACAACATCGACAACTGAAGAGTTAGTGTATGCAACGCACGTTTGTGCCTGAGTAGTTTAGAATAAAATTTTAGTTTGTGGAACTAAAGAAGGTTTATTACCCTTAGGCCATGGTTTGACCTTTTCAATTTGTGTGATTAGTTTTACTCTTTTAAGTAGAATGAGTGTTTTTTTACTTATAGGTTTGAATTTTTTAATTAATAGATATAGTGTATTTATTGAGTGAGAAGTTATTTCTTTTAATAGAAATAAAATCGTTATGACTCTTCTATTTGACTGAATGTCATTTATATTTATATTTATATATATTTATATTTATTACTTTTATTATCAGGACTGACAATATTTATAGCTGGTATTGGTGCTAATTATGAATATGATTTGAAGAAGATTATTGCTTTATCTACTCTAAGTCAGCTTGGTCTTATAATAATAATTTTATCCATGGGATTTCCTGTATTAGCTTTTTTTCATCTATTGACACATGCTTTATTTAAGGCATTACTTTTTTTATGTGCAGGAGCGATTATTCATGGTGTAGGAGATACACAAGATATCCGTAGAATAGGAGCACTTGTAAGTCAGATGCCCCTTACTTTATCTTGTTTAAATGTAGCTAACTTGGCTTTATGTGGAATGCCATTTTTAGCTGGCTTTTATTCTAAGGACTTAATTTTGGAGATTTCTTCTTTGTCTTTAATTAATGTAGTCAACTTTTTCTTATTATTTTTTTCTACTGGCCTAACTGTATGTTATTCAGTACGTTTAAGATTTTATTTGACAGGTAAGGGCTTTGGGGGCACTAATATTCATTCTATTAGCGATAATGAAGGTTGGATTATGTGTAAGGGAATATTAGGATTAGTAGTGATAGCAATTTTAGGGGGTGCAACATTGAGTTGATTAATTTTTCCTACTGTTAACTGTGTTGTTCTACCTTTATACCTAAAAATAGGTGCACTACTTGTAAGTGTTGTAGGTTTGTGAGTTGGTATCTTACTATCAAGTTATTCTATTGGACAGCCTTTAATGTGTATGAAGTTTTATTTTAACTCTACAATAATAGGAAGCATATGATTTTTACCTTACCTATCAACAAATTATATTATTAAATTCCCTTTATATATAGGGGGAGTGTACTATAATAATATTGATCAAGGATGGAGAGAGTGTCTAGGTGCCCAAGGCATATATAGTAGTTTTAAGGGTGGTTCAATATTAATTCAACAATCACAAGACAATTTATTTAAAATGTATTTATTAATTTTTTTATTTTTTACAATTTTCCTTTGTTTCTTTATATTTGTATATTTAGGTAGCTTATATTGAAAGCATAGTATTGAAGATACTAAGAAGAATTATATTCTCTAAATAATACTCCCTGAGAGTACTCTCTTTTTTACCCCGAAAAGGTAATGTAATGTTTATACTAAGGGGGTTATGTTATTTATATTAAGAGATGTTAACGGTCTAACCCGCTAGAGATAAAGTTAGCAGCTTCTTCTTGATTAATTTCACATCTCCTTAGTTGGGGTAGAGAATAAACCCAATGATATCACTAACAGTGAAATGCCTCTTTTTGGCTTCAACTAACAAGTAGGGGCCAAGGGGCCAAAGGCTCAGGTCGAAACTGAGTGCAATCGTTTGCTTCCTACTTATGAGATAAGTTGATAGCAACACCTTTTGGATGCAAACCAAATATTATAGTTAACTATTATCCCGTTCATTAATCAGCTCATGTTAAGGACCCTTGATTTCATTCGTGGTAAAGGCCTATTAGGAGGATTACTAGGAATACTAGTCTAACTAGAGATCAGGATAGTATATTGGTGTTGTTAATAATAATTGTTATTGGTAATAGAAGGGCGATTTCTACGTCGAAGATAAGAAAAATTACGGCAATGAGGAAGAATCGTAGGGAGAAAGGAATTCGTGCTGAAGATTTGGGGTCAAATCCGCACTCAAAGGGGGAGTTTTTTTCTCGGTCATTAATAACTTTATTAGAAAGAAGAGTTGAAATGGTTATAACGATTAAGCAAATAATAATAGTTAGTAAGCCGGTTGTTAAGACTGTATTAATTGCCTATTTCATTTAATGATCCTTTTGATTGGAAGTCAAATATACTATATATATTAAATAGGCTTAACCTCCTCATCAATAAATAGAGATGTAAAGGAATAATCATACTACATCCACAAAATGTCAATATCAAGCAGCGGCTACAAATCCAAAGTGGTGAGTAGGAGAGAAATGTGATAAAAGGTGGCGTAATAAGCAAGTGGCTAGGAATGTGGAACCAATAATAACGTGGAGACCATGGAAGCCTGTTGCTATGAAAAATGTTGAGCCGTAAACAGCATCTGCGATGGTGAATGGTGCTTCATAATATTCGTATGCTTGTAGAGCAGTAAAATATAGGCCTAGGAGGATTGTAAGTAGTAGCCCTTGTGTGGCTTGGGTGTGGTTGCCCTCTATTAGTTTGTGATGAGCTCATGTTACTGTAACTCCTGAGGCCAGTAGGATTGCAGTATTAAGGAGGGGAATGTGTATTGGGTTAAATGGTACAATGCCTGCTGGAGGTCAGAAAAATCCAATTTCTACTGTTGGTGCTAATCTACTATGGAAGAAGGCTCAAAAGAATGAGACGAAAAAGAATACTTCAGAAATAATAAATAAAATTATGCCTCAGCGAAGACCTAATGTAACTTGCATAGTATGTAATCCTTGATATGTTCCTTCTCGAGTTACATCTCGTCATCATTGAATTATAGTTAATAGTGTGATTAGTATGCCTAGGAAAAATAGAGAGGGGTCATATTGGTGGAATCATTTAGTAAGTCCTGTAGTTGTAATTAAGGCGCCTAAGGCCCCAGTAAGCGGTCAAGGACTTTGATCAACAAGGTGGTAAGGATGATTTTGTGGTGCTGACATAAGTAACTTCTCTTGAGTATAGTGTAACTAGAACTGCAAATACATATGATTGAATTACTCCGACGGCAGATTCTAATATTAGGAGGGCAATTTGTCCAATTATTAGTAGGGAGAGTATGGAGAGAGATAAAGAAGGGCCTGTATTACCCAGTAAGGTTAAGAGAAGATGTCCTGCAATTATGTTTGCTATTAATCGAACAGCTAAAGTTCCAGGCCGAATGATGTTGCTAATTATTTCAATGCATACTATGAATGGTATGAGAGGGGCCGGGGTTCCAGAAGGAACGAGATGGGCAAATATATGTTGGGTGTGATTGATTCAGCCATAGATTATGAAGCTTATTCAGAGAGGGAGGGCGAGAGTTAATGTGAAGGTTAGGTGACTAGAGCTAGTAAATACATAGGGAAATAGGCCTATAAAATTGTTAAACAAGATGAAGGAGAATAAAGAAATAAATAGGAAGGTTCTTCCTTGATAACTAGTAGGGCCAAGAATAGTTTTGAATTCCTTATGGAGAGTTAAGGTAATTTTATTTCATAGAATGTTTGGTCGTCCCGGTAAGAATCAGAATGGGATTGGAATAATTAGAAGTCCAATTACTGTTCTAAGTCAGTTAAATGATATATTTATGATTGAAGTAGAGGGATCAAAAGTTGAAAAAAGGTTTGTTATCACTTTCAATTTATAGTTGTTTTCTTAATATTGGTGTCACTTAAGAAAGGATCAGGGGTATTTGAATTAAAATATATAATAGATGCAAATAGAAGGTAGCATAAGGAAAATATAATAAATAAGATAAGTCATTTTAGAGGGGATATTTGTGGGATAGAAAAATACTATTGAGTAGTAATTTAAGCTTGACATGCTTACGTTATAATTTAGCTAATTTTTCCATTGGAAGTAATTGTTATTTTACTATCTTTTGGTTTAAGTGACCATTGCTTACTTTCAGCCATCCAATGAAAGTTCTTGTATTATTTTTGTTATTCATTTAATGAATACTGAATGAGGGCAGGCTTCAACAACAATTGGTATGAAACTGTGATTTGCGACACAGATTTCTGAACATTGACCAAAGAATAGACCTGTACGTGTAATGTTGGCTGCTACTTGATTTAAGCGTCCTGGAGTAGCATCCGCCTTAATACCAAAGGCGGGTATGGCCCATGAGTGTAGAACATCGGCGGCGGTAATTAGGATACGAATATCAATGTTAATAGGTAATACAATACGATTGTCTACATCTAATAGACGAAATGAATTGGGATTTATTTCATTAATAGGAATTATGTAAGAATCAAATTCTGTTAAGGAGATGTCAGAGTATTCATAACTTCAGTACCATTGATGCCCAATTGTTTTAAGGGTGCTGATGGTTGATGAATTTCATCTAGTAGGTATAAGAGTCGTAAAGATGGGATGAGAGAAGATTAGCGTAATGGCAAGCAAGATTGTTCAAATAGTTTCTAGAGTTTGTCCTTCTAACAGATTGCGGTTAATATATGTGTTTGGTAGAAGGGAGGCTAATAGATAACCTACAAGAACTGTAATTATGGTCACAATGAGTATTGTATGATCATGAAAAAATGTTATTTGCTCTATTACAGGGGATGCTGCATCTTGAAGACCTAGCTGATTTCAAATGGCCATTTCTAAGGAAGACAATTATTCTTATATTTGGGGCTTAGGCCCAAAGCACTTATCTGCCACCTTAGAAGTTTGTTAGTAAAGGAAGTTCTGCATAACTATGTTCTGCAAGGGGCAGATTTTGAAATCACTCTAGAGATGTTGTTTGTTGATCTGAAAAGATTACTGGTCGAGCTCTTGCGAAGGCTTCTCATATAATAATTACAAGTACTAAGACAGCGATGAAAGAGAGGAATGAGCCAATACTTGATAATATATTTCATGTGGTGTAGGCATCTGGATAATCTGAATACCGGCGAGGTATCCCACTTAAACCTAAGAAATGTTGAGGGAAGAATGTGATGTTTACTCCTATAAATATTACTAGGAATTGAATTTTTAGTCATGTAGGATTTATTGTTGTTCCTCTAAACAGAGGGAATCAATGGATAAGTCCTGCTATGATAGCAAATACAGCACCTATAGATAGTACATAATGAAAATGTGCTACTACATAGTAAGTGTCATGGAGAACAATGTCTAAGGATGAATTTGCTAATGCAACTCCCGTGAGGCCTCCAACAGTAAATAGGAAAATAAAACCTAAAGTTCTTAAGATTGAAGGTGAGTAAGTTATTTGTGCCCCATGAAGTGTGGCAATTCATCTGAATACCTTAATTCCTCTGGAACAGCAATGATTATTGTGGCAGCAGTATAATAGGCACGAGTATCAACGTCTATATCAACAGTGAACATATGGTGAGCCCAAACAATAAATCCTAAGAATCCAATTGCTAGTATTGCATAAATTATTCCTAAAACACCGAAAGTTTCCTTTTTACCATATTCTTGGGTTACAATATGTGAAATTATACCGAATCCTGGAAGAATTATAATGTAAACTTCAGAATGGCCGAAGAACCAGAATAGGTGTTGATATAAAATTGGATCTCCTCCTCCTGAAGGATCAAAGAAGGAGGTATTAAGATTTCGATCAGTTAAGAGCATTGTAATAGCCCCTGCTAGCACGGGAAGGGATAAAAGAAGCAATATGGCAGTAATTACTACAGATCAAACAAATAATGGTATTCGTTCTAAGGTTATTCCCGGAGTTCGCATGTTAATTACAGTTGTAATAAAATTTACTGCACCAAGAATTGAGGATACACCGGCTAGATGGAGGGAGAAAATAGAAAGATCGACAGAGGCTCCGGCGTGAGCAATAGCTCTAGAAAGAGGGGGATATACAGTTCATCCTGTTCCCGCACCACTCTCTACAATTCTTCCTGTTAATAGTAGGGTTAGTGAGGGCGGTAGTAATCAGAATCTTATGTTGTTTAGACGTGGAAATGCTATATCAGGCGCTCCTAGTATTAAAGGTACTAATCAATTGCCGAAGCCCCCAATTATAATTGGCATAACTATGAAGAAAATTATAATGAAAGCATGAGCAGTAACAATTACATTATAAATTTGATCATCACCAATTAGACTGCCTGGCCGACCAAGTTCTGCTCGAATAAGAAGAGTTACTGATGTTCCTACTATTCGTGCTCAAGCGCCAAAAATTAAGTATATTGTACCAATATTTTTATGGTTTGTAGGAAATAATCATCGTTGCAAGTGAAATTAAATAGGGTGGCCGAAGCACTAGGCGATAGATTGTAAATTTATTTATGGTTAAATAAACCTCCTATTAGGTTTTATAGTCAATATTTATGATATCGGACTGCAATTCCGGAGTAGTAGTTTTATACTTCGACCTAAAAGATCGCCTTTTATTTATAGCTTTGAAGGCCATTAGTTTTTTTAACTTAAAGTCTTGTTTAAAGGATGTTGACAGTTAGAGGTAAAATGATTATGCCTCTTAATGAAGTAATAATGAATATTGATTTAATTGATGTTTCTTGATTTTTTTTCACTAAAGATGTTCATGTTTGGTTATGGTGATTAATAATGAAAGCAGCATAGGCGATTCGTATATAATAGAAAAGGGTAATTAGTGCTGTTATTACTATTAGGGTAAGGATAATAAATGATATTTATTCGGCAGTTTTTATAATGATGATTCATTTAGGTAAGAATCCTAAGAATGGTGGGAGGCCGCCTAAAGATAAAAGACTAGTAAAAATAGCTAATTTTGTTGTTACAACGATTTTATTAGAAAAGGTTTGGTTAATATGAAATATTTTGTTTATTGCGAAAAGAGTGTCTGCTATTGCTGAAAGTAAGGCATAAAATAGGAAGTAGAGGGATCATGTTTTATCACTTAATAGTAGGGCTATAAGTATTCTGCCGGTGTGATTAATATATGAGAATGCTATGATTTTACGTAGTGATGTTTGATTTAAGCCTCCAATTGAGCCTACTACTAAGGACAAGGCTAAGGTTAGGTAGATTAAATTTGTAGGTTTAAACTGTAAGAAAGTAGACCAAGGGGAGCCAGTTTTTGTCATGTTATTAAAATAATGCAGTCTATTCAAAGTATGGCTTCTATTACTTCAGGTATTCAGAAGTGGAGAGGGGCGGCACCTATTTTAAGAAGTAAGGAAATAGTGATTAAATAGTATGTAGTTTGCAGGCCCATGTAGAGTAAAATGATTGCTATTAAAAGTAAAGATCTTGCAATGGCTTGTACTAAAAAGTATTTTAAAGCAGATTCGGTGTGACGTTGATTATTAGTCTTTGAAATCAGGGGGATAAATGATAGGAGATTAATTTCAAGACCAATTCAAGTACCAAATCATGATGAGGAGGTTAGGGAAATAAGGGTTCCTAACACAAGTGTTCTAGAGAATAAAAGAGTCTTAGGATTAGTGAGCATTAGAAAAAGAAGAGTAATCTTCATATGCGGGGTATGAGCCCACTAGCTTATCTTAGCTTATCTTTCTACGCCTTAGTGTAGGGTGCACGTTGATTTTTGATGTCAAAGGTGAAAGTTTAATTCTTTTAGGTGTAATAAGAGTATGTTGAAATACTTGATTTATCCTATCACGATAATCCTTTAATCAGGCATCTTATTATTTAATAATTATTTATAGTGGTATATGAGAATTTAAATAGATCAATATTGCGTTATGATAATTAAATTTAGAAAGATTATATATTAATAATAATTAAAACTTGAAAATCTATTAAATCCTCTTAATTAACCTGAGATACCGGCTAAAGGTATATTAATAAGCTTAACGTATCCAGTATATGCTAGTTTTTACAGCATATGTGTGAGGAGAAAATAGATATACTTGTATAGGATACAATTTTGTTTGAGGGGTGAAAAAAACAAAATTGTATCCTAGACAAGGGGAAAATAGGGTTTATTTAATACTAATTTTTATTAATTAGGTTTAATATATAATTAATAATTATTTATTTTAGCGTTATGAATTAACAGTAAAGTATTATCCTGGCTTTTCTTCTCTTGTTTAACTAGTTGTACATGTAACCTTTTGGGTAAGGAGTAAGCATTATTGATCTTAAAGTAAAATAATGAGGTATTATTAGTCGCAGTACTTGGTTTTGTTTATTAATTAATGTTCGATGCAGTTAAGGTTTAAGAGACCCGGCGAAATTCGTGCCAGCCGCCGCGGTAAGACGAGGGGGTTCAAGGGAAGAATTGGTGATGGTTAAACTATAGTTATAAATTTAGATTGAAGGACTTGTTTTGTTTATTTTTAGGTGAAATTATTATTTAAAATAATGAGTTCTATATTTGAAGCTATGAAATTATTTTTTAAACTAGGATTAGATGCCCTATTATTTTTAATGTAAAATGTGATACCTGGGAAATAGTAGTTATGTTGTTGAAACTCAAAGGATTTGACGGTATTTTAGGCTGTTCAGAGGAATCTGTCCCGTAATCGACAATCCACGATATATTTTACTTACTGTTGTCAGCAGTTTGTATACCGCCGTAGTTGAAGGTATTAGAGAGAGGTTAAAGACCTTCATTACCTTTATTGAGGAAGACTTCAGGTCAAGGTGCAGCTTATCAGTAAGAGGAGATGGATTACAATAGAATGTTTATACGGATTTTATTATGTAATTATTTAAATGAAGGTGGATTTGAATGTAATGTTAGTTATGTTACTATTATGAGTGTGGCTCTAAATTATGTACACATCGCCCGTCGCTCTCATTTGTTTAGGTGAGATAAGGCGTAACATAGTGGGTGTACCGGAAGGTGCACCTAGATTGAATTAATAGCAAAATAGAGCTTGTTAGTTGAGCTATTCGTTTACATCGATGAGGTTTCTGTGCAATTCAGATTATTTTGATTGAAGGAGACACTTATTATATATGTATATTTTTATTGAGATTAAGTGAATCAACTTTAATTGATGTTATTGTATAGGGTATAGAGTTAATTTGTTAGTATTATAGTTAATTAGTACCGTAAGGGAATGTTTAAATAGATGAAATTTTTTTTTGAGGGAAGAAAACATGAAATGTTGTACCTTTTGTATCGGGGGACACTGAATAATATTATTATATAATTATTTCCCGAAATGGAAAGAGCTAAAGTATTATGATATTATAGGTGGTATATTATTTATGAATTTTATTTTAGTGGTGAGATGCCTTTCGGTTTCTATTATATCTGGTTGTACAAGAATTGAATTTAATTCAGCCACAGTTAGGTTTGTTGTGAGGTTGGTTCATTATAGTTTTGCTGTGAGTAACAGTAAGGGGGAATTGCTCTTTACTTTTGTTTATTTATAATGCAGTTTATATTAAGTGAAAGATGTGGGCTTAGAAGTAGCCATCATTTGTAATTTTGTTATAACTTATTTGAGTTATTTATTATATTTTATTGCATTTAATTTATTATTGTACTATTGTTTTAAATTAATTAAGACAATTTATAATGGTGTTATTAGTATATTGGTGAGAATAATTAAAGGAATTCGGCAAAAATTTCCTCCGCCTGTTTATCAAAAACATGTCCTTTTGTTAAAATAAAAGGTCTGACCTGCCCAGTGAGGTTTTAAACGGCCGCGGTATTTTGACCGTGCGAAGGTAGCATAATCATTAGTCCTTCAATTGTGGGCTTGTATGAAAGATTCGACGAGTGGAAGACTGTCTTTATTTGTAATATTGAATTTTACTTTTGAGTGAAAAGGCTTAAATGATTTAGGAGGACGATAAGACCCTGTAGATCTTTATATTTAAGTATTAATTTTTGTAGTTGATAATGAATAAATTTGCTATTTGACTATTGCGTTGGGGCGACGAGAAGATAAAATAAACTCTTTTTAATATAATTACTTTTAAGTATTTCTGTGATCCTTTATTAATGATTAATAGACTAAGTTACCTCAGGGATAACAGCGTAATTTTTTTTTGAGAGTTCATATCGACAAGAGAGATTGCGACCTCGATGTTGGATTAAGATTTTGTCTAGGTGTAGAAGCTTGGTACATGGGTGTGTTCGACCTTTAAAATCTTACATGATCTGAGTTCAGATCGGCGTGAGCCAGATCGGTTTCTATCCTTTATTTAGAAAGTAGTACTTTAGTACGAAAGGACCAAGTACTAATAATATTTATTGTTAGAGAATAAAAATAATAGCCATTACTTTGGCAGATAAGTGCATTAGTTTTAGGATCTAAGAATGGATGAATTGAGTCCAGGTAATAGTGTAATATGATTATATTATAGGTGTGATTTCTTACTTGATTTTAATTATTTGTGTTTTATTGGGGTTGCATTTTTGACTTTATTAGAACGAAAGGTTTTAGGTTATATTCAAATTCGGCGAGGTCCCAATAAAGTAGGTATTTGTGGTTTACCTCAACCTTTTGCAGATGCAATTAAGTTATTTACTAAGGAGCAAGTTTTTCCTACTATGTCTAACTACTGTCCCTATTATCTAGCCCCTGTTTTTAGTTTATTTTTGTCTTTGTTAGTATGATTAAGAATTCCTTATTTAAGTGTTATGTTGACTTTTTCTTTTGGTCTGTTATTTTTTTTGTGCTGTACAAGTATAGGTGTGTATACTGTAATAATTGCTGGTTGGTCTTCTAATTCTTCATATTCTTTGTTGGGAGGTCTTCGAGCAGTAGCGCAAACTATTTCTTATGAAGTTAGCTTGGCACTAATTTTGTTATCTTTTGTATTTTTGGCTGAAAGATACAGACTGCTGAGTTTTGGATATTATCAAGAAGAGTTGTGATTTTTATGAATTACGTTTCCTTTGGCATTAGTTTGATTTGCTTCTTGCTTAGCTGAAACTAACCGTACTCCTTTTGATTTCGCGGAGGGTGAGTCAGAACTTGTTTCTGGGTTTAATATTGAATATAGAGCTGGAGGATTTGCTCTTATTTTTATGGCCGAATATGCTAGTATTTTATTTATAAGAACTTTATTTAGTATCTTGTTTCTAGGACATGATATTTTTTCTATTTTGTTTTTTTGTAGGGTAGTATTTATTTCTTTTGGATTTATTTGAGTACGAGGAACTTTACCTCGATTTCGGTATGATAAATTAATATATCTTGCTTTTTGCCTTTATCTCTTATCTTTATCTCTTTATAAGTGTTTTTTGCCTTTATCTCTTAATTATCTTTTATTTTTAGGAGGGATAAAGCTTCTTTTTATTTCTCTTTTAATTTAAGTGTATTAAATTGAGAATAAGTTCTTAGAGCTTTGCTCTGTTGTATGTTTTCAAAACATATGCTTATCCTCAGCCAAAGAACTAGGTCTTATTTAGTAAGAAATCTCATAAAGAGGAGAGGTAAGGCACAAATAGGAAATAAGCGAAATAAATAACTGTGAGAATTTGGCCTGTTAAGATATAAGGATCTTCTACTGGGCGGGCTCCAATTCAAGTTAAAAGGATTACTGTGCTAACTATAATTCAGAATATGATTTGATTAATAGGATAGAATTGTAAGCCTCGTATTTTTCTGGTATGGAAGAATGGTATAATTATTAAAATGAGGATTGATATTACTAAAGCAATAACTCCTCCAAGTTTATTAGGAATGGAGCGAAGAATAGCGTAAGCAAATAAGAAGTATCATTCTGGTTGAATATGTACTGGTGTAACTAGAGGATTGGCGGGAGTGAAGTTTTCAGGATCTCCAAGTATATAGGGATTTCAGAGGGTGAGTAATATTAAAGCTGCTATTATAGTTAGAAAGCCAATAGTGTCCTTAGATGAAAAATAAGGATGAAAGGGAATTTTATCTTGAGTTCTATTAAGACCAAGAGGGTTGTTAGATCCTGTTTGATGAAGGAATAGAAGATGTACTATTGATATAGCGGCTACAATGAAGGGTAAGAGAAAATGGAAAGCAAAGAATCGATTTAAAGTAGCATTATCTACGGCGAAGCCCCCCCAAATTCATTGTACTAGCATTGTTCCTAGGTAAGGGATAGCTGATAGTAGATTTGTAATGACTGTAGCACCTCAGAAAAATATTTGACCTCAAGGCAGTACGTAGCCTACAAAGGCAGTTGCTATTACTAAAAGTAGAATAGCAACCCCTACTCTTCAAGTATGAAGATAAAGATAAGAGCCATAATATATTCCTCGGCCGACATGTAAGTAAAGGCAAATGAAGAAAAATGATGCTCCATTAGCATGTAAAGTGCGTAAAAGTCAGCCAAAATTTACATCTCGACAGATGTGAATTACTCTATTGAAGGCTAATTCAATACTTGATACATAATGTATAGCTAAGAATAGACCTGTGGCAATTTGAATAATTAAACACAAGCCGAGAAGAGAGCCAAAATTTCATCAGTATGAGATGTTAATAGGAGCTGGAAGATCTACTAAGGCGTTGTTAGCAATTTTAAAAAGGGGGTGGTGTAAGCGAATTGGTGTTGACATATGATTTAGAGGGCCGAAGGGGACCTTGATATAATGAAGTAATTTTTACCACTGCAATTAATGTAATAAAGAGGTATGTTGCTAATATAATAGTATTCATTAGGATTGATGTTATATAAAATTTTATACTAGGAATTTCTTGGTAATTAGTTGTATAGTGATGTGGGTCTGGCAATGAAATTATATTTAGTAGTAGAAGGGGGTCGATAATTATTATAGCAATTAGGAGCAATGGAACTAGGAAAATTAGTAGGAAAAGATTAGGTGTTAAGGTAAATATTTCATTTGATGCTAGTCTTGTAACATAAATAAATAGAACTAATATGCCCCCCAGAAAAACTAAGAAGAGAATATAAGAAAATCAAGGAGATTCTCTTATAGTTGAGATAGTTAAGCAGGTAGTAATAGTGTTGACAATGAGTATTAGTCCTATTGATAGGGGGTGAGATATTTGAATTAGAATAAATCTTAAAACTACTAAAATTATAAGTAATATTCAGGTTATTTTAATTTCAAGAGGTAGTTTATAAAAATATTAGTTTTGGGGACTAAAGTTAAGTTTATACTTTCTCTTGATGCTTTTAGAATTTTTATTCATTAATGGTTTACAAGACCAACGTTTTAGTTAAACTATAAAAGCTTATGAAAATATTATTTATTTTGTTTTCTTGTTTTCTAGTTATTTTAGGAATGGCTTGTTTTGTTATTCAACGTAAGCATTTATTAATAGTCTTATTAACACTTGAGTTTATTGTGTTGATAAGTTTTTTACTTTTGTCTTATTCTTTGGGTAGCTTATATGTTGAAAATTATTTTTGTTTATTATTTTTAACTTTTAGTGTTTGTGAGGGTAGTCCAGGTTTATCAATTTTAGTATCTATTGTTCGAACCCATGGTGGTGATTATTTAAATTCTTTAGTTGTATTACGATGCTAAAACATTTAATGTTTATGTTGTTTTTAATACCTTTGGGCTTTAATTTTAAATTATGGTGAGTTGTTCAGTTTTGTCTTATTAGAATTTGTTTTTTATTTATAATAAGAAATAGTATGGGACTAGTTCCTTGGGAGGTGGGCTATTACCTGTGAAGAGATAGCTTAAGATATTCATTGATTCTATTAAGTATTTGAATTGTTATTCTTATAATTATGGCTAGAGAGGGGGTGTTAAGAAGTTCATTTTATAGTACGAGTTTTATTAGTTTAGTTTTATTATTACTTGTGTTACTCTATTTGAGATTTTCTTCCTCTAGATTATTTATGTTTTATTTTTTTTTTTGAAGGCTCATTAATTCCTACATTATTTTTAATTTTGGGTTCAGGTTATCAACCCGAAGGAGTGCAGGCAGGTATATACTTGTTGTTTGATACCTTATTTGCTTCACTGCCACTTTTGATTGGTATTTTTTATTTAGAGTATGTTAAGGGTAGTTTATTAATAATTAATATGAGAAGTGTAATAGATTTAGGAATTACATATTATATATGGTATTTTGCTTTAGTTGTTGCTTTTTTAATTAAAATACCTATATTTCTAGTTCATCTTTGATTACCTAAGGCACATGTTGAGGCACCCGTAAGTGGTTCAATAATTTTGGCGGGGGTTTTATTCAAATTAGGAGGGTATGGATTATTGCGTATTCTATATTTTATAGAAAATGTAGCTGTAAGTATAAATTTAATTTGGTTTGGTATTAGAGTTGTAGGTATTTGATCGGTCAGATTAGTGTGCCTACGACAAGTTGATGTAAAGTCTTTAATTGCTTATTCTTCTGTTGCTCATATAGGGTTAGTGTTAATAGGATTATTAACAATGGGATTATGAGGATTTAGAGGTGCTCTTACACTAATAATTGCCCACGGTCTATGTTCTTCGGGTTTATTTTGTCTTGCAAATATTTCTTATGAGCGTTTAGGGAGTCGAAGACTGTTAATTAATCGGGGAATATTATCTTTTATGCCGAGTCTAGGGCTTTGATGATTTTTATTAAGAATTCCTAATATGGCGGCACCTCCAACATTAAATTTATTAGGAGAAATTAGTCTATTAAATAGAATTGTTGGTTGATCCTGATTGAGTATGTTAGGATTGGCCTTACTATATTTTTTTAGAGCCGCTTATAGACTGTATTTATATTCATATACTCAACACGGAATGCCTTATTCTAATTTATATTCTTGTTGAGGAGGAAGTGTACGAGAATATTTATTATTGATGTTACACTGATTACCTTTAAATTTATTGATCTTTTTTGCAGGGCCGAGATTTCTATGACTATAGGTGCCTGAGTAGTTTAGAATAAAATTTTAGTTTGTGGGACTAAAGAAGGTTTATTACCAAAAGAAAAACGTGATTCTTTTTATATTGTGTGTCACCCATGAGGGATCGCGAATCAAAAAGGCGTACAAGAGTCCAGAGACGACAGTACCAATTAAGATTACAAACGATGAGGCATTAGCATTATACGTTGACGCGAAATTGAGAAAAAAACAATACCAGTTAGTTCGTAACCAGGCAAAAGTTCATAATGAAAATTTCTATTCGTCTAACTATAAACTGTTAGAGGTAAAGAAAGCGTGCTACCCAGCCTATATGATCACAGACGTATATGCGGAAGTGCAGCTGCAAGCGTTACTTGATCATATTATTGAGCGGTTAATTTCCAAAAACAATACTATACTGCGAGAGATCAATCAGGAAGTTGAAATGACCATGTTCTTCAAATGGTGTTTGTGATTGCGCGTCAGGTCAGAGCGCATACAAACAACGGTATAGTTCAGATACAGAAGACGATATATATAAATATACATATTTGTTTGTTATTTCGTTAGTGTCTTTAAAATTACAATATGGTTAAGAGACACTTGCATAGTCCACGGCGAATGCCAATACGCTATTGTCGGCCATTCAAGCTACTGTTCATGATAGAAACAGCAGAATTAACACGTCCAAAAGTTACTAAGATAAAGCAGCAACTACAAGCTCTCTCACCAGCAACTATCACTTACAATGATCATCAAATAGTAGTGAAACAGATTAAAGCTTACAATGGTAGATGTGAAGATCTGTAGTGATATCACAAACAAATCATATTAACGATGTTACATCTGCGGTGCATCTTCAAAGCAAATGAACGATCCAGACAAAACTACAGCATTACCAGCTTTCACAACAACGTTTGAATTCGGGTTGTCAAGTCAGCATTCCCGGATAAGGTGCTTTGAGTGTCTTTTGCACATTGCATATGTACTGGACATCATACCTGACAAGTGAGAAAGAGGGATAAACCAAATGTTGATCAACGAAAGAAATTACTACAGAAGCGATTTCGTGAAGAGATAGGTCTCCTGGTGGATGTGTCTAAAGCAGGCTACGGAACAAGCAATGGGGTAATATTGCCGCAAGTTTTACGCGCATCCAACATTATCAGCGTCCATTACTGCCATCAATTAAACGATTTGCAGCTCTTTTACGTACCATTGCTAGTGGTTATGCAATAGGGAGGACCGAAAAAATTCAGATATTCGGGATTGAGTAATCAAAAGTTGTGCATTGATACGAAATGATGCCATGTCAAATATGTTGATTTTAAAACAATATTTAACCGGGTCCCCGTAGCCCTAAATTTCCCAACTTTTTGTTCAAATAAAATGGTTTTAGGTAATAATAACATTTTACCAGACAATACTATTAATTCATAAAACATGAAATACATGGTTTCAATATACGCAAATAACTATTAAGAGCTTAACTAACTTTCATAAATACCATATTAACACACGAAAAACCTTTGTGTTGAGCCCAGCTCAGAACTCTCAAACTTTAAGAGAATATCACTTTTTCGCATCTGGATGGAAAATACATAACACTGGCTTTCCGAAGGCGGCGCTGAATTCTAAACAATAGTGAGCCCTAAACAAATGAGCACCGCAAAAGATTTAACAGGTATAACGAATAGGTCGGCTGCTAAAATTTTATCCGCTGTTTTAGAATATATGAATTTACTGAACAAAACTAACTAAGACAAGGTAGTAGATAGAAACAAAATCCGTACGAAACTAGCAAAAAAGAAAAAGAAAAAAGAAACCGTCTACAGTGTAAAGCTACTAATTTTAAGGGTCTCTATTTTGATGGCCGAAAATACCAAACTATGGTTCTAATTGACAATTGCAATAGGCAAAGCACTGAAGAAAATGCGGATTATATCGATTTGACCGATTGGTCAGAAGTAATAGTAACGAAACCTCCAATTTCGGCTAACTTATCAATAGAAAAACCAACCGAAATGATTGTGGAAAAGAGGAGGTTTCAGTTCGTCTCGTTCCCCTTCCACACGCAGGCTTTGCAGAAGTGTCTAAAGGTAGTAACAAAAACTTCTTCAGAAGTATGCGGTAGTGTTGCACGAGACGGTTATATTCGCGCAAAACTGGAAGCACGAAAGTATCTACCAAGCATCGAAAATAAATCTCAATATTTTGTTCCAAGATCCCGCTAAGGAGCTTTAAGTAACAGGAGGATGGGCGGGAGGAACTTGCTGTGTAGGCATCTCCACGTGGTCAGTTCTGCGCTGGTTTGGTGTTTGTTTGTTAATTTTTCAACCTTACCTCTTGTATTTGTGTCCGTACTATTATATCTACTAAACACCAATCAGGCGAAGAGCTGCACATCAGATCAGGGGGTCAAGTTAAAGTGTTAGGAATCTTAACCAATTTTCTATACATACTTAAAATAATGGTATATATATTAAAAGAAATATTTACACTTTTCGGACCCGCAGGGCCTGGTGAAATATTTTTATCTGCCTCTGTTTTGGGGAAGAAACATAGCATTATACAACTTTTCCACAGTACTCAAACTTAATTTTCTGAAAACAAATATTTCAATAATATTTTCACTACTCACAACCATATTTTTTCAGCATTAACGTTCTTTTGGGCTCCCGGGGCCCGGTTAAATATCTTTTTATCCGGCTCTGTTTTGGTAAGGAAACAACATATTATAAATTTTGCACGGTACTCAACTTTCTAAAAAATATATTTCAATAATATTTTCACTATTCACAACTATTTTTTTTTTTCAAAATTAACGCTCTTTGGGGCCCCCAGGGCTCGGTTAAATATCTTTTAGTCCGGATGTTTTGCTGAGGAAACATAATATAACATTATACAACTTTTGCACGGTAGTGAAACTTAACTTTCTGATAAATATATTTTAATAATATTTTCATTGCTGGCTACTTTTTGTCAAAATTGGCGTTATTTCGGGCCCCCGGGGCCCGGATAAATATCTTTTTTTCCGGCTGTATTTTCGTGAAGAAACATAACATACTATTACACAACTTTTGCATGGTACTCAAACTTAACTTTCTAAAAAATATATTTTAATAATGTTTTCATTGCTGGCATTTTTTTTTCAAAATTAACGTTCTTTCGGCCCCCCTCCGGCCCCGTTAAATATCTTTTAATCCGGCTCTGTTTTGGTGAGGAAACATAATATAACATTATATAACTTTTGCACGGTACTCAATCTTAATTTTCTAAAAAAAAGAATTTCAGCCCTTTTCGGCCCACCCTATTATGCAATTAACTCTGAGGCAATTGGTATGTATTCTCTGCAAACTGTCCGATTATATGTGGACCTGTATAACTGGTATTACATGTATAACTGGCATCTGGGCATATATTAATCATACATGGGACATCGTCGAATGTGCGCTAGTTCCTATTGAACAGCTTTCCGAAGAGGCACAAGAAGCTCGGAATAAAGATTGCCGAAGGTTCCGAAAATATCATGCCAGGAAAGTTTCCGTCACAACAACATAGAAGTTGTTAATCACGTCGGATCCCTGCATAACAAACCTTAGCAAATTCACACTCAAACACAGTGACATCTTACCGAAAAATACGTCTATTGTTAGAAGTTCCTCCCACGTGTCAAGCATACATTTCAGCTGATCATACTACTGAGAACAACAATAGTTCTTCCAGTGAGGATATATGACTGCTTACCGCTTCGTGTCGCTCTGTGTACGTGCTCTGCCGTGTTTTCTTTGGTTATGAATTTTGTTAAGCTAGGTGTGGCAATTGAACCAGTGTGAGGCCAAGAGAAGCGGACCTGGTTCTACAAGGTATACACGTACCTAATTACGTAAGTATTTCCTAATAGATTTTCCGTTCAATAACCTGAATGTGAATCCTTTACAAGATTACGACCATAAGACTAATATAACTGTTACAGAAAATTAAGTTTCATGGGCTTCTATTTGAAAAGTAGCTTGGAAAAGTCGCAAAGGAACAAGGTGCTGAGCAATAAGCATTGATTATCCTAATGTGTAAATCCTAGGGCATTAAGTCGAAACCTACTGCGATGAACGTCTAGTAGAGCTCTTATTCTTAGGACCCGGTCTTGGATAAAAATGTACATGGAGTGTTTGCATGTATGGAATATCCAAAGATCGTTCTTTATTAAGAGTGTTAAACTTTGCTTCCTTGTTAAAGGGTCGAAAACTAAATGGCAGTTACAAAATTTTGTGTCCTTGCAAATGGCAGACCAAATGACATACTGGTTCAGTGTTAGAGATTAATACACTTCGTAAGCCTAAGGCTATTAATCAGGTAGATTTTGTGGAGTAGCTTCCTGCTCTTGAGTGGAAACCTCAGCAGAAATACATCTTGTTGATCATTCTGTCTAAGGTATGGAAGGTGTCAAAAAGCTAATAAAGTTGTTGCACTAATTGGTTACAGAGGGAGAGCTAACCCCGGTGATTAAACATTCAGAAGATCGAGAAATTCAAATACTCCAATAAGATTAAAAGAGTGTACAATATGGCACTCTGTAGTGCAAGATGAACCATGCGAGTCAGAAAGACTTTGAGCTTCTATATCCTGAAGATTATTGGATAGATACGTAGCGTTATCAATTTAGAATGTTGATGAAGACGCACAAGGTTGCAAAAGACTCGATGGAACAATTAATCCGAGGGCGTAGGATATTGTGTTGTGTACCTAGGTCTTAAAAACAAAGCAGTAGTGCTTCTCACATTATGGGATGGCGTACCATTTAAAAACCGTGGATTTACTTCTCCGTTTTATAAGAAGAGGGTAATTACAGACGAATAGGTTTGGAAACGGACAGCGGTTTGTTTTAGGTGGGCTCTTAAAATTGAAAAATATTGTGATACCTAATGCAAAAGAAATAAATATTAATATATCAATGATAATCAAGTAATTGCTATACTTCCCGTTTATAAGCAACTAGAATACTATTTGAGAATGGTATCTGCTGAAGAAATCTACATAACACCCATAACACTCTCACCTTTTCTTGATTGTTAACCTGATAGACACTGATTAATACAAAGAGTTGTGTTCTTCCGGATATATTATTTAAAGAAAGTCTGCTGTGTGTTAACAGTCGAGACTATCAAATATGCATTTAATTAGCGTCCTTGCTGTTCACTAGGGCTTATATACGGAAATGTATAGGATAGACTATTTTCTTGTCATCCATTAATAATATTTTCCCGATTGTATCCTGTAAAATTTGCTTTCGAACCCATTATATTCGAACCCCCGAAGCAGCCTTACTTCGGTCTGAGACCGATGATTTGATCGATGAGAAACATGAAGAATTGATTTTAGGTTCTTTTGAGATCTTCAATTAGACGGTTAGTTGGAAAATATTAACTGTACAGTCAGTCCTGTGTTCGCTACCAACTTAGTAACACTAGTAGAATGTGAACTAGCCACATGTCAGTATAAAAGAGCAGATATGAAATATTGAATGTTTTTCAATTTAGCCAAGTAACTTCATTTACAAATGCCAAATCGGAAGACAATCTTACATAGATAATGATGAACATAGCTGTTGAAAACCAAATGGTGGTATATTCTTTAGTTTACATACTTTCGAAATCTTTAACCCGAGCGGCTTTGGTAGCTGAAGAGAAAACGAAATTGTAGCAGGATATACACAAGTTAGCGAGCAAAAACTTCGGGAGTTAAATGGTCTAAGTATTAACCCAATCGAACGTGGTTGGTGTGCCTAAGAGTATGAGCGACATCCACGATCCACACAGCTGCCATCTGCTCCAGCCGGATAAGTTTACTTAGCTGTAGATAAATACTCACTGTAAGATAGGTTTGTGAACGATCCACATTTTAGTGTAAAAGAGCCGATTAGAAGTATTCAGGGTTTTGTGTATTCTGCCAAGAGAGTTCATGTAGAAATAGCAGAATGGAAGACAATCTGATATAGGTGATTAGGAACAACAGCTGTAGAAAATCATGTCATTGATAACGGCATAATTCTTCCTCCAATCAGTTACGATTATTATTTTGTGTTAACGTCAGCGCCTTATAGACCTAACAAAATTGACATGAGGATGATCATGATTTATAACTTTAAATGAAGCTATAAAAACAAGGTATTAAAGAAGGGTTTTATTGTTCTGTTTACATTTTTTGGAATCTTTAACACGAGCAGCATATATGCCGGCTTAAGTCCTTACTCACTTTCCACATCTTGGAGCAATCTCCCTTAGTAATAGTATTCGAGTACTTACTTGTCTCGGTACCCAAAGAAAGTAATAAATACTGCTATTAACTTTCGATTAGCTTGAAAGTTAAACTTGCGTCTATAAAAAATTTCGTGGGCCTTTTGCAACCTTGATTCACTTGATCAGGAATCTATGTTGATAACGCTACGTATCTATCCCAATAATCTTCAGGCTTTAGAACCTTAAAGTCTTTCTGACTTGCACGGTTCATCTTGCAATCCAGACTGCCGTATCGCACACTCTTATTAAGCTTATTGTAGGATTTTAATTTCTCGATCTTCTAAACGTTTTCTCACCAGTGCGTAAAGTTCTGGTAAATTCCCCTCTGTAGTAGATTAGTGCACAAACTGTTTAGCTTTTCGACACATTTTATATCTGAGACAGAATGATCAATAAGGAGAATTTCTGTAATCTTATTTATTAAATTTAACACTACCTCATCTCGCTAACGTGAATAGAGCTTGCGTGTCCTTCCACCAACTCAAAGTTCATACTTCTCCCTTTTATAAGAAGAGGGTATTACAGACGAATAGGTTTGGGAACGGACAGCGGTTTGTTTTTGGTGGGCACCCAAGTAATTGCAATACTTGCCGTTTATAAACAACTACAATACTATTTCAGAATGGTTTCTGCTGAAGAAATCTACATAACACCCATAACGGTGTTACCTTTTCTTGATCGTTAACCTGATAGACACTGATTAATACAAAGAGTTGTGTTCTTACGGATATTATAGATAAAGAAAATTCCCCTGTGTGATAACACTCGAGGCTATCAAATATGCATTTAACTAGAGTCCTTGCTGCTCACTAGGGCTTACTTAAAAGGTTGTGCAAAGGTGATTCACTAGGTTCCGGTCAATCATTAATAATATTTTCCTGATTCATTGCTTTGAAACTTGCTATGGAACCAATTATATTCTAACAAACAAAGCAGCCTTACTTCGGTCTGAGACCGGTGATTTGATCGATGAGATACATGAAGAATTGATTTTAGGTTCTTTTGAGATCTTCTCTTACACGGTTAGGTGGAATATATTTACGGTATAGTAAGTCCTGTGTTCGCAATCTACTTATTAACACTGGTCTTCACAAAGCAACCAAACTCTTGGTCGTTGAAATAAGCTTTTCATATAAGCTCACTGCATGCTTTGATTAGTAACTAAGTTCTACAAATTACGTTAAGCATAGCTGTATATGGACAACAGTAATAAAAGAAATTATAACGGGAAGTCTGTAGCTGTTGATGTGTCTGATTCAAAATCTTTTAAGAAACTTACTAGAGGACTTCATAACCAGTTGCTTATTCTTTTAAGCCCAATACAAGCTCAACTGAAAGGCAATGCTACAAAATTATTAAATTTAAAGAAACTTAATAGTTAAGTGTAAAGAAACATCAACCAACCAAATGTCAATCCGGACAAAATGGTCAAGATTACACTTTTCTTATTTGCCGAATGGAGAAGGAAACATGTTCTCTCTAGTATAAGCCAAATCACTTATTACAAGGGAGGAATATTACGAAACTTTAATATGGCCACTTTATACCCTACTAACACGGCAGCTTTTCAGCATTCAATTCGGAAGTACCTCCAACTGCACGAGCGAAGTGGTCTAAGCATGAACCCAATCGAAAGAGTATGGTGTGTGAAAGAAGAAACGCATATTTTAAGGACCCACACAGCTACCATCAGCTCCTGGAGGCTAATGTTACTAACCTTTATTAACAAGTGACTGCAAGATGAGAACGAGTTACAAGTTAGTATAAAAGAGCAGATATGAATCATTGAAGGTTTTCTGCATTTTGCCAAGGGACTTCATGTACAAATGCCAGATCGGAAAACAATCTTGTATAGATAATGACGTACAAAGCTTTTGAAAACCACTATGTCATTGAAAATAGCTTAGTTGTTGATCCAATCAGTTATGATTATTATTTTGAAATAACGTCCCCGCTTTATAGACCTAACAAATGTACATGTAGACGATCTTGATGTAATTTTAAAAGAAGATAAAAAACAAACTATAAAACATTGCTTAGTCTACATATTTTGGAAATTTTGGAAATTTTCCCTCTGTAGCAGATTAGTGCACCGACTGTATTAGCTTTTTCGCACCTTTCATATCTGAAACGGAATGATCAACAAGAAGAACCCCTAAATTTAGACGGTTACATTTTCCGAACCGTTAACTTTGGCTGCGGTATATAGAGAAGGTCAGAATCGTATTGCAATTCATCGAAAGGGACTAGATTCAACAGGGGACTACAACATTCATTTGAAGGCAATTAAATCAATGCTTCCGTTTTCTCACGCAGCTGGTCATGTTTTCTATGGAAAATTTGCACATCACCATACTCAACAGATAGAAACCTTAGTAGAAAAAACTGTATCAGAGTATACAAGAAATTAACAACTCAAGGAACATTCACAATTCGCAGGAAAAGAGGCCTTCGTGAGAGAAGTTCCAAGAAATATGATTATTGTACAGTGCTTAATTTAGGGCACGAAATTTTCTCGGGGATTAACTCAACTTCAGACACAACCTTGACTCCTGGATTAATCTTTCATTCCCAATTACTGTTACGATAACAGAAGTTCTACAGGACTTTTGTGCTCATCTGTTTATCAGTTCATCATTTTATAAGTTCATCGGCCGGACTTGTCTCACAGGCCAGGAGAAGCGGCCCTGGGTCTACAATTTAATTACGTTCCTAATCACCTAAAAAAACTCCTATTAGAGTTTCAGGCCAATAACCTGCATGTGAAACTTTTACAAGTGTACGACCACAGGTGTAATATAACTGTTACGGAATATTGTTCAGCTTCGTGACCTTCTGTTTGAAAAGCAGCTTGGTAATATCGCAAAGGATCAAGGTGCTGAGAAGTATTCATTGTTTGACTTATAGCCTATAAAAGCTAAAGAAATAAGTATAAACCAACTCGGATCGATGCTTTGTAGAGGTTTCACTCTTGGATGAAAGTGTATATGAGTTCTTTGCATGTAACACAAATCGAAACATCGTTCTTTATTAAGAGAGTAAAATTTTTCATCTTTTTAGGAGATTCAAAAACTAAACGGTAGTTATAAATATAGAAAGTCCTGAAATGAGTGAAGCTCGGAACAGACGCCTCGATATTTTTTATAAACTCCAGTTTAACTATCTGGCTAATAGAAAAATTATCGCAGTCTCTTTCACTTTCCTTGGGCAACGGGACGAACAAGTTATCGGACACTATTCCAAAGAAGGGAATTTCAGTGCTTCTGGTGCAAGATGTTGGAAGTGAGCCTAGGAAGTTTTATATCTTTCAGGTGACTTGACTGAAAAACTTTCAATGTTAACTACGTAAAAAGAAAATATATTCTGTCAATTGATTACTTTCTTGCTGTCTCTGTTATACACATGTTCTACGAGACCTGTGTAACATCTTTGTATCGCGAATCACTGATTTATATCGCTAGCTTTAGTAATTCATCGGTCGGACTTGTTTCACAGGCCAAGAGAAGCGGGTCTGGTTTTACAAGATAATCACGTACCTAATTACCTAAGGATTTCCTATTAGATTTTCCGGCCAATAACCTTTTTTTTAATCCTTTAGAAGCTTACGACCATAAGACTAGTATAACTTTTAAAGAAAATTGTTAAGATTCGTGGGCTTCTGTCTGAAGAGTAGGTTGGTACAGTCGCAAAGGAACAAAGTGCTGACCATTATATATCCTTATGTGGTATAAAACCTAGTGCAGAAAGTCGAAACCAACTCCGATGGACGTGTAGTAGAGGTTTCATTCTTCCGACCCGGTCAGGATAAAAACGTACATGGATTCTTTGCATGAACGAAATATCCAAACATCGTTCTTTACTAAGAGTGTTAAACTTGACTTCTTTTTAAGAGAGTCGAAAACTAAACGGCACTTACACAAAATTAAGTGTCATAGCAGATGGCAGAATCCTCGGAGTCAATTACCTGTTGTTGAAAATCCTAGCATATAAAGAATCAAACAATAAACAATTGTTATAAACGTACATTTGAATGAAACTTTAGTACGAGAATCAGATATCTAAATAAATTCGTTCTTGCTCGCTGTGTGACCTTCTACGTTTTCGTTTTCCCTTCGGGTACCGAAGCAGCTCGTGTTAAAGAATTCCAAAATATGTAAACTAAAAAATAAACCACATATTTTTTTACCTTCTTTTAAAGTTACATGAAGATCGTCTTCATGTCCTTTTTGTTAGGTCTACAAGGCGGGGAAGTTATTTCAAAATAATAATCATAACTGATTGGATGATCAACTAAGCAATTTTCAATGACATATTGGTTTTGAAAAGGTTTGTTCGTCATCATCTTTATAAGATTGTTTTCCAATCTGCCATTTGTACGTGAAGTCCCTTGGCAAAATTGAGCAAACGTTCAACATTTCATATCTGCTCTTTTATACTAACATTTTTCTCATTCACATGTTGCAGTCACTTGTTATTTAAAGGTAAGATACATTAGCCGTCTGGATCTGATGGTAGCTGTGTGGGTCCTGGAATTCGCATATCATCTTTCACACACCAACCTCATTCGATTGGGTTCATGCTGAGATCATTATCTCCTGGAGTTGGAGGGTCTGCCGAATTGAAAGCTGAACAGGTGCTGTCTTAGCATGTGGAAAAGTGGCCATATAGAATCTTTGTAACTACTCCCTTGTTATACCTGATATGGCTTATACCAGAGAGGACATGTTTCCTTCTACATACAGGCTAATAAGAAATGTGTAATCTTAACTAGATTGTCAGGATTGAGTATCGGTAGTTAGAAGACTCTGACTAACCTTCAAAATTCGTTTTTTTATTGAAGGATCTTGAAGGCTGTCATCTATTCACTGCTGATTATAGCTGACTACGTGACAAAGCTTGTTGCATCCTGAAAAAAGTGAAAGCAATCTTTTAATGACGCTACAGTTTCTCTAAAATTATAAATTCGTAGCATTCCCTTTCAGATGAACAACTACTCATGTAGTCTTGTAGTAAGATTCTTAAAATGTCCGAATAAAACCCATCAGCAGCTTCAGATTTCCAGTTTGTAGTTTCTTCCATTATTCTTCTCCTTATACAGCTACCTTTACACCTTCGAAAACTGCATCACTTGAAGCCGTCTTGTATTGATCTCCAAGTTTCTCAAGGATTGTGATTGAATTGTCGTGGCCTCAATAGCAGATTTAAATTCGATCGTTACAGGTATTTCCCGAAGACCTTCTTGTCTTCCGACACTTTTCGTGTTTTATTGTTTAATATATCCATAAAATATAAGGTGAAAGTAGCGCTTAACATAATTTATAAACGTACTTAACGTACTTAATTTCGAGGTTTTGTAATATGGTTTTTGTCATGCAATTTCATTTTCTTTTAAATGTTGCATATTGATTTCCTCATCCAGACGTAGTTGAATAAGATCGCAGATCCTAGTTTTTGTCATGTCCTCCGACGGTTGTAAATGTCTTCATAACCACATGTAGAGGTCCCCCAGCAAAGTCTAGAAGCGAGTTCTCAATGATCTTGAGTAAGCATGGCCATTCAGCATTTTCACTAAAGTTTACATAGTGTACAGGATACACCAAAGCTCTTCTATACCATTTCCAGACAGTATATAGCCTATCGTGCCTAGAAATTATTTGGAAATCTCCTAAAGGCGATACATCTTTGGACCACTCAGAAATTTCTTCAGCTGAGGTACGATTTGAACACCATTCCAGTATAATGGCTGATCTATACCATTTACCGATATGATGTATCAAATCGTGCCTAGAAATTACTTAACTGGAAACCTCTTAAAGGCGGTACAACTTGGGCCGTTCAGAAATTTCTACAGCTCCAGGTACAATTTGATCACCGTTGCAGTATAAAGGCTGATCTAATGTCATAACGCATGTGCTTTGTTCACTTTTCTTGCGCTCATTGCATAAGAGTAGTGTATTAGTATTTGATATTAAAATACTGAAGAATAACAGAGGGACTACACTGCTTATATCAAAAGGATAGGTGTGTAACTCACGATTACACAATCGTTGTGACGAAACTTTTTCAAGATGAATAGCCATCCAAGGTTGTTTCAGAAAAGGAAATCAAGACGCGAGACGCTAGAACGAAGACTTGATTATATCTTAGGTTTAAGACAGCATTCACACACCAAGAACATTTGTGTATAGTATTATAGGAAAAGAGGATGTCAGAATGAATAAATGTGATACGATATTCTTATCAAGTCAATGCTACTGTAGTATGATTCAAAAACTTGGATATGGAGAATCTTCTTCAAGAGAATTCTGAAATAAATAACTTTTTTGCTGTAGGAAATGTGTGGCACTAAGTTATTAGTCAAAGCATACAGTGAGCTTATTTGATTAAACTACAGTTTGATTGCTTTGTTATGACTGAGGACTGAGGATTGATTATACCGTATATATTTTCTATATAACCGTGTAGGGAAAGATCTCAAAAGAACTTAAAATCGGTTCTTTACTTATCTCATCGATCAGATCACCGCTCTCAGATCTAAAGTTAGGCTGCTTTGGATGTTAGAATATAATTGGTTCCATAGCAAGTTTTACAGTATACAATTGGGAAAATATTATTAATGAAAGACCGGAACCTAGTGAATCCTACATATAGTGAAAACTATATGTAAGTTTTAGTGAGCAGCAAGGACGCTAATTAAACGCTTATTTGATAGGCTGGAGTGTTAACCCACAAGATTCTTTCTTTAAATTATATATATCCGTAAGAACACAACTCTATGGATTAAAAGGTTTTTATCAGTCTAACAATTAAGAAAAAGGTGATTGCGTTATGAGTCTTAAGTAGATTTCTTCAGCAGGAAGCACTCTCAAATTGTAATGTAGTTGCATATAATTGCTTGATTATAATTGATAAATTAATACTTAAGTTTTTTACTTTTGGTATCACATAATTTTCAATCCCAAGGGCCCACCTAAAACCCTGCTAATGAAGTGTAGCTTTCTGCTCTTGAGAGGAAACCTTTGTGTCGATGGAATGGACACGCAAGGTCTGTTCACGTCAGCAGAAATCCATCTTGTGGATCAATCTGTCTCAGGTATGAAAGGTGTCAAAAAGCTAATAAAGTTGTTGCACTAATTGGCTACAGAGGGAAAGCTTACTAGAACTTTACTTCCCGGTGATTAAACGTTTAGAAGATCGAGAAATTCAAATCCTCCAATAAGATTAAAAGAGTGTACGATATGGCACTCTGTAGTTCAAGATGAACTGTGCGAGTCAGAAAGACTTTAAGTTTGTATAACCTGAAGATTATTGGGATAGATACGTAGCGTTATCAATTTAGAATCTTGATGAAGTGAGTCAAGGTTGCATAAGACGCTCGAAATTTTTTATAGACGTAAGTTTAACCATCAAGCTAAGCGAAAGTTAATAGCAGTATCTATTACTTTCTTTGGGCACCAAGAGGGGCAAGTGCTCGAACGGTATTACTAAACGAGAAGATTCAGGCCTTCTGTTCCAAGATGTGGAAAGTGGGCAAGTACATAAGTCGGCATATATGCTGCTCGTGTTAAAGAATTCCTTAAAATGTAAACAGAACAATAAACCACCATGTTTTATAACTTATTTTTATACCTTCATTCAAAGTTACATCAAGATAATCTTAATGTCCATTTTGTTAGGTCTTTAAGGCGTTGACGGTAACACAAAATAATAATCATAACTGATTGGAGCAAGAATTATGCCGTTGTCAATGACATGTTGATTTTTTACAGCTGCTGTTCCTTATCATCTATATCAGATTGTCTTCTATTCTGCCATTTCTAAATGAACTCACTTGGCAGAATACACAAAACCCTGAATAATTCATATCGGCCCTTTTACACTAAAATGTAGCTCGTTCACAAACCTATCTTTCAGTCACTTTTTATCTACAGGTAACTAAGCTCATCCGGCTGAAGCTGATGGTAGCTGTCTGGGTCCTGGAATTTGCATATCCTCTTTCACACACCAATCTCGTTCGATTGGGTACACGCTTAGACCATTTCACTCCTGAAGTTTTTGCTCGCTAACTTGTGTGTGTCTTGGTAAAATGTCGTTTTCTCTTCGGGCACCAAAGCCGCTCGTGATAAAGATTTCCAAAATATGTAAACTAAACAATAAACCTCCTTAACGTTTTATACCTTGTTTTTTTTTACCTTCTTTTAAAGTTACATCAAGATCGTCTACATGTCCAATTTTTTAGGACTATAAAGAGGGGAAGTTATTTCAAGATAATAATCATAACTGATTGCATAAACAACTAAGCAATTTTCAATGATATAATAGTTTTCAACAGATTTGTTCGTCATCATCTATATAAGATTGTTCTCCGATCTGGCATTTGTACATAAAGTTCTTTGGCAAAATGGATAAAACCTTCAATATATCATATCTGCTCATTTATACTAACATGTGGCTCGTTCACATTACTATCATGTAGTCATCTGTTAAGCACACGTTAATAACATTAGCCTGCAGGAGCTGATGGTAGCTGTGTGGGTCCTTAAAATTTGCGTATCACACAGCAAACTCTTTCGATTGGGTTCATGCTTAGACCACTTCGCTCGTGTAGTTGGAGGTACTTCTGAATTGAATGCTGAACAGCTGCCGTCTTAGTAGGGGATAAAGTGGCCATATTGAAGCTTTGTAATATTCCTCCCTTGTTATAAGTGATATGGCTTATACCAGAGAGAACATGTTTCCTTCTCCATACGGCCGAATAAGAAAAGTGTAATCTTGACCATTTTTTCCAGATTGAGTTTTGGTTGGTTTATGTTTCTTTAAACTTAACTCTTAAGTTTCTTTAAATTTAATAATTTTGTAGCATTTCCTTTCAGTAGTGCTTGTATTGAGCTTAATAGAATCAGCAAATGGTTATGAAGTCCTCTAGTAAGATTCTTAAAAAATTTTGAACCAGACCGATCAATAACTACAGTCTTCCCGTTGTAATTTCTTCTATTACTGTTGTCCATATACAGCTATGCTTTACGAAATTTGTGGCACTTAATTACTAATCAAAGCATACAGTGAGCTTATATGAAAAGCTGATTTGATTGGCCAACAGTTTGGTTGCTTTGTGATGACCAGTGTTAATGTATTGATGGCCAACAAAGGTCTTATTATAACGTAAATATTTTCCACGTAACCGTGTAAGAGAAGATCTCAAAAGAACTTAAAATCGTTTCTTTTCTTGGCTTATCGATCAGATCACCGGTCTGAAACCCAAAGTAAAGCTGGTTTGCTGGTTAGAATATAATTGGTTACATAGCAAGTTCCAAAACAATGAATCGGGAAAATATTATTAATGATAGACCGGAACCTAGTGAATCCTGCACAACCTTGTATGTAAGCCCTAGTGAGCAGCAAGGACTCTAATTAAATGCATATTTGATAGCCTCGTGAGTTAACACACAGGAGACTTTCTTTAACTAATATATCCGTAAGGAGACAACTCTTTGTATTAATCAGTGTCTATCAGCTTAACGATCAAGAAAAGGTAAGAGCGTTGTGGGTGTTATGTAGATTTCTTCAGCAGAAACCATTCCCAAATAGTATTGTAGTTCCTTATAAACGGGAAGTATAGCAATTACTTGATTATCATTGATAAATTAATACTTACTTTTCTTACACTTGGTATCACAACATTTTTCAATTCCAATGGCTCACCTAAAACTAACCGCTGTCCGTTCCCAAAGCTATTCGTCTGTAATACACTCTTCTTATATAAAGGAGAAGTAAATCCACGTTTTTCTAAATGGTACGCCATCCTATAATGTGAGTTAAGGAGCTCTAAAAGCACTACTGCTTTGTTTTTGAGACCTAAGTACACAACACAAAATCCTTCGCCCTAGGGTTCATTGTTCAAACGAGTTCTTTGCAACCTTGATTAACTTCGTTAAGATTCTGAATTGATAACGCTACGTATCTATCCCAATAATCTTCAGGCTATAGAACCTTAAAGTCTTTCTGACTTGCACTATAGAGTGCCATATCGTACAATCTTTTAATCTTATTGAAGGATTTAAATTAATCGATCTTCTAAACGTTTAATCACCGGGGAGTAAAGTTCTGGTAAGCTTTCCCTCTGTAGCAAATTAGTGCAAAAAATTATCAGCTGTTTGACAGAATGATCAACAAGTTGTATTTCTGCAGACGTGAACAGACCTTGCGTGTCCAATCCATCGACTAAAAAATTTCCTCTCAAGAGCAGAAAACTACTCCACAAAATCTACCACATTAATAGACAGCAATTAGGCTTACGAAGTGTACTTATCTCTAACACTGAACCAGTCTGTCCGTTGGCCTGATATGTATGCGAGATTATTCATGTCCGTTGACCAGAGCCATTCTACATCACCAAGTAATTACCTTTACCAAAATAGAAGCACCAGATCGTCTGTAGAATTCTGCTTAGATGATCGCATCATATAGCGGAATATCATGGCAAAGTGCCTAGAGTACATTCCTTGCATAGTCCAGCTAAGAGCCATTAATATTGGCAATAACAAAGTCGAAACACACAGATATGTGCTTAATCTATACTTCAGACTGTTTTCGTGAACATTGTATTATCAAGTTACAAAGCATTCAGATATTTTACTAAGAGGAGATGTCGAGATACGTGTTGTTCTCTTCTTAAAACGAATGCAAGCAGTTACCATTCAATACAACCCAGCAGAGGCACGAATAGACACATTATGTCAGGAAATGGTATAGAAGAACTGTGCTGTATCCTGTACATTCTGATAACTTTGGTGAAAATGCTGAATGGTCATGCCTACTCAAGATCATTGAGAACTCACTTGTAGACTTAGCTCCGGGACTTCTACATGTGGAAGACATTTACAACCGTCGAAGGAGATAATAAAATCTAGTATATGCGATCTTTTCAACAACGTCTGGTTGAGGAAATCACTATGCAACATTATAAGAAAATGAAGCTGCATGACAAAAACCATATTAACAAACTCAAAATTAAGATGGTTAATTTTTCGAACCGTTAACTTTGACTGCAGTATATAGAATAGGTCGTAACCGTATAGGAATTCATCCATGGGACTAAATTGAACAGGGTACTAGAAACTTCATTTGATGGCAATTAAATAAAAATTTAAGTTTTCTCACGCAGCTGGTCATCTTTTCTTTGAAAAAATTGCGCATCTCTATATTCAACAAATGGAGGCCTATACGCAAATACGGTGTCAGAGGTTTACAAGTAAAAATTCAAGGAACATTGCACTTCTTGAACAAAGTTCCAAGTGATATGATTATCGAACAGTTTTTAATGAAGGCAACTAAATTTTCTGGGGGATTAACTCAACGTCAGACACAACGTTTGCAAGATTAATTTTTCATTCCCAATTACTGTTATGGTAAAAGAATTCTACAGGATTTTTGTGGGCATCAGTTTATCATCAGAGCGACACGTTGATCTAATGCCACTCTCCTTGTGTGATAATATGCCAATGCGCAAGAATGTCAATTCGACTGCGGTCATTACGCAGAGTCTCTATTGTCTTGTGTTTTAAAAGTCACACGTAGAAGGAAGAGCTCTACACGCAATGGTGTGGACTAAAAATCGCAACACAAACCTCCGTTGTAAACGTTTATAAATATGTTGAACTCTATTTTATGGATTTATTTTACAATTATGTTATATTTTATGGATATAAATTACAATTAGACATGGAAAGTGCCAAAAGAGAAAAATGAGCTTTCGGGAAATATCTGCAACGATAATTTTTTTTCTGCCATTGAAGCCACGACAATTCAATCAGAGTTGTTCAGAAACTTGGAGATCAATAGTAGACGGTTTCAAATTATGCAAACTGTGAGCAAAAGATAGAGGTATCTGTATAGGGAAGAGTAATAGAAGAAACTACAAACGGGAAATCTGTAGCTGTTGATGGGTCTGATTCAGACCTTTTAAGAATCTTACTAGAGGACTTCATAAGCAGTTGCTGATTCTTTTAATGTCAATAAAAACACTACTGAAAGGAAATGCTACGAAATTATTAAATTTAAAGAATCTTTAGCATCATTAAAAGATTGCTTTCACTTTTTTCATGCTGCAACAGGCTGTAACACGACCTCAGCAATTCTCAGCAGTGAATAGTTTGCAGCCCTCAAGATCCTGCAAAAAGAAGAATTGTGCAAGTTAGATTTTTCAACCAACCAAAACTCAATCCGGACAAAATTGTCAAGATTACACATATCTTATTCGCCCGTATGGAGAAGGAAACGTATCTTCCCTGGTATAAGCCATATCAGGTATAATTAGGGAGGAATATTACAAAGCCGCAATATGGCCACTTTTCCCCCTGCTAACACGGCAGCTGTTCAGCATTCAATTCGGAAGTACCTCCAACACCACGAGCGAAGTGGTCTAAGCATGAACCCAATCGAAAGAGTTTGGTGTGTGATAGAAGATATGCAAATTTTCAGGACCCACCCAGCTACCATAAAAAAGGGATGCAAGATTTGAACGAGCCGCATGTTAGTATAAAAGAGCAGATATCTAATATTGAATGTTTTCTCCATTCTGCCAAGGGACTTCATGTACAAATATCACATCGGAAGACAATCTTATATAGATGATGAAGAACAAAGTTGTTGGAAACCAATATGTCATTGACAAGTGCTAATTCTTGATCCAATCAGTTATGATTATTATTTTGAAATAACGTCCCCGTTTTATAGACCTAAAATAATGTACATGTAGACGATTGATGTACCGTAACTTTCAAAGAAGGTAAAGAAACAAGCTATAATACATTAAGGTGGTTTATTGTTTAGTTTACATATTTTGGAAATCTTTATCACGAGCGGCTTTGGTGCCCGAAGAGAAAACGAAATTGTAGCAAGAGACACACAAGCTAACGAGCAAAAACTTCAGGAGTGAAATGGTCCAAGCATGAACCCAATCGAACGAGGTTGGTGTGTGAAAGAGGATATGCGAATTCCAGGACCCACACAGCCACCATCAGCTCCAGCCGGATAAGCTTACTTACCTGTAGTTAAAAAGTGACTGAAAGATAGGTTTGTGAACGAGCTACTTCTTAGTGCAAAAGAGCCGATATGAAGTATTCAGGGTTTTGTGTATTCTGCCAAGAGGGTTCATGTAGAAATGACAGAATGGAATATAATCTGATATAGATCATTAGGAACAACAGCTGTAGAAAATCAACATGTCATTGACAACGGCATAATTCTCGCTCCAATCAGTTATGATTATTATTTTGTGTTCCCGTCACCGCCTTAAAGACCTAACAAAATGTATATTAAGATGATCTTGATGTAACTTTGAATGAAGGAATAAAAAAATTTATAAAACTAGGTGGTTTATTGTTCTCTTTACCTTTTTTGGAATTCTTTAACACGAGGAGCATATATATGCCGACTTATTTACTTACTCACTATCTACATCTTGGAGCAGAGGCCCTGAATCTTCTCCCTTAGTAATAGTGTTCGAGTACTTGCTCCTCTCGGTGCACAAAGATAGTAATAGATACTGCTATTAACAGTCCCTTACGGTACTAATTAACTATAATATCAACAAATTAATTCTATATCATCAATTAAAGTTGATTCGCTTAGCCTCAATATAAAAAAATTATACGAATAAGAACACCCTTCAATCAATTGCATAGAAACCTCCTCGATGTAAACGAATAGCTCAACTAACAAGCTCTATTTTGCTATTAATTCAATCTAGGTACACCTTCCGCTACGCCCACTTTGTTACGAATTATCTCACCTAAACAAATGAGAGCGACGGGGATGTGTACATATCTTAGAGCCCTACTCATAATAACAACATAACTAACATTACATTCAAATCCACCTTCATTTAAATAATTTCATAATAAAATCCGTATAAACATTCTATTGTAATCCATCTCCTCTTACTGATAAGATGCACCTTGGCCTGAAGTCCTCCTCAATAAAGATAATGAAGGTCTATAATACCTTCAACTACGGCGGTATACAGACTGCGAAACAACAATAAGTAAAATATATCGTGGATTGTCGATTACGGGACAGATTCCTCTGAACAGCCTAAAATACCGTCAAATCCTTTGAGTTTCAAGAACATAACTACTATTACCCAGGTATTACATTTTACATTAAAAATAATAGGGTATCTAATCCTAGTTAGCAAATAATTTCATAGCCTCAAACATAGAACTCATTATTTTAAATAATTTCACCTAAAAATAAATAAAACAAAGTCCTTTAATTTAAATTTATAACAACAGCTTAATCATCACTACCTCTTCCTTTCAACCCCATCGTCTATCAACGGCAGCTGTCACGAATTTCGTCGGGTCTCCTTAAACCTTAACTGCTTGAAACACTAATCAATAAACAAAAATAAGTACTGCGACCAATTGTACTTCATTATTTACCTTTAAGATCAATAATATTCATTTCTTATCAGGAAGGTAAGATGTACAACTAGATATATAAGAGAAGAAAAGCCAAGATAATACTTTATTTTATTTTATAACGCTAAAATAAATAATTATTAATTATGTATTTAATCTAATTAATAAAAATTAGTAGTTAATAAACCATATTTTCCTTCTTGTCTAGGATACAATTTAGTTTTTTTCCCCCTCAAACACAATTGTATCCTATACTAGTATATTTACTTTCCCCTCACACATATGCTGTAAAAACTAGCATATACTGGATACATTAAGCTTATTAATATACCTTTAGCCGGTATCTCAGGTTAATTAAGAGGATTTAATAGATTTTCAAGTTTTAATTATTATTAATATAATATTTCAAAAATTAATTATTATAACACAATATTGATCTATTTAAATTCTTATATATCACTATAAATAATTATTAAATAATAAGCGCCTGATTAAAGGATTATCGTAATAGGATAAATCAAGTATTTCAATATACTCTTATTACACCTAAAAGAATTAAACTTTCACCTTTGACATCAAAAATCAACGTGCGCCGTACACTAAAGTGTAGAAAGATAAGCTAAGATAAGCTAGTGGGCTCATACCCCGCATATGAAGATTATTCTTCTTTTTCTAATGCTCACTAATCCTAAGACACTTTCAGTGTCCACAACACTTGTGTTAGGAACTCTTATTTCCCTAATTTCCTCATCATGATTTGGTACTTGAATTGGTCTTGAAATTAACCTCTCATTCATCCCCCTGATTTCAAAGACCAACAATCAACGTCACACCGAATGTGCTTTAAATTACCTTTTAGTACAAGCTATAACAAGATCCTTACCTCTAATAGCAATTATTTTAATCTACATAGGACTGCAAACTACATTCTATTTAATCACTATTTCCTTGCTTTTCAAATTGGCGCAGCTCCTCTCCACTTCTGAATGCCCGAAGTAATAGAGGCCATACCTTGAATAGACTGCATTATTTTAATAACATGACAAAAATTAGCGCCCCTTGGCATACTTTCTTACAGCTTAAAGCCTACAAATGCAATCTACCTAACCTTAATTTTATCCTTAGTAGTAGGCTCAATCGGAGGTTTAAATCAACATCACTACGTAAAATCATAGCATTCTCATCTATTAATCAAACTGGCTGAATACTTATAGCCCTACTATTAAGTGATATAACATGATCTACTTCCTATTTTATGCCTTACTTTCAGCAATAGCAGTCTCTCTTTTAGCAATAAATAAATTTTTCATATTAATCAAACTTTTTCTAATAAAATTGTTGTAACAACAAAATTAGCTATTTTCACTAGTCTTTTATCTTTAGGTGGCCTCCCATCATTCTTAGGATTTTTACCCAAATGAATCATTATTATACAAACTGCCGAACAAATGTCACTTATTATTCTTACTCTAATAGTAATAACAGCAGTAGTTACCCTTTTCTATTATATGCGAATTGCTTAGGCTGCCTTCATTATTAATCATCATAACCAAACATGAACATCCTTAATGAAAAAAAAAATTAAGAAACATCGATTAGATCAATATTCATTATTATTTCGTTAAGAGGGATAAATATTTTACCTTTAACTGCCACCATCCTTTAAACAAAGACTTTAAGTTAAAAAAACGAATGGCCTTCAAAGCTATAAATAAAAGGCAATCTTTTAGATTTAGTATATTAACTACTACTACGGAATTGCAGTCCGATATCATAAATATTGACTATTAAACCTAATAAGAGGTTTATTAACCATAAATAGATTTACAATCTATCTACTAGTGCTTCGGCCACCCTATTTAATTTCATTTGCAACGATGATTATTTTCTACAAACCATAAAGACATTGGTACAATATACGGTACTCGATCATTGGGGCTTGGGCAGGATAAGTAGGAACATCACTAAGTCTTCTCATACGAGCAGAACTTCGTCGACCAGGTAGCTTAATTGGTGACGACCAAATTTAAAACGTAATTGTTACTGCTCATGCTTTCATTATGATTTTCTTCATAGTTATGCCAATTATAATTGGGGGCTTTGGTAATTGATTAGTACCTTTAATATTGCAGCACCTGACATAGCATTCCCCCGTCTAAAAAACATAAGATTCTGATTGCTACCACCCTCACTAACTCTACTATTAACAGGAAGAATTGTAGAAAGTGGTGCGGGAACCAGATGAACTGTATATCCTCCTCTCTCCAGAGCCATTGCTCACGCCGGAGCCTCTGTCGATCTTCCTATTTTCTCTCTCCACCTAGCTAGGGAATCCTCAATTCTTGGGGCAGTAAATTATATTACAACTCTAATTAACATACGAACTCTCGGAATAACTTTAAAACAAATTCCATTATTTGTTTGATCTGTAGTAATCACAGCTGTATTACTTCTTTTATCTCTTCCCGTATTAGCAGGGGCTATTACAATACTTTAAATTTCCGAAATCCTCACACCTCCTTCTTTGACCCTTCAGGAGGAGGAGATCCATTTTATATCAACATCTATTCTGATTCTTTGGTCATCCCGAAGTTTACATTTTAACTAATCAAGGGAAGATCTTAAAGGAACCACAATGATTATTTATTTGTCTCATGGATCAGATCACTGGTATCAGGACCAAGGTAAGGCTGCTACGGAGTTTAGATCATAATGAGTTCCATAGCAAGTTTTTCATTATGCAATCGGGAAAATATTATTAATGATAGACCGGAACCTAGTGAATCGTACACAACTCTGTATCTACGTCCTAGTGAACACAAACGACGCTAATTAAACCCATATTTGATAGCCTCGAGTGTCAAAACACAGCAGACTTTCTTTAACTAATATATACATAACAACACAATTCTTTGGATTAAACCATTTCTATCAGGCTAACAATTAAGAAAAAGGTTATGAATCCTAAGTAGATTTCTTCAGCAGGAAGCACTCTCAAAAAGTAATGTAGTTACATATAAACGGGAAGTATAGCATTTGCTTGATTATCATTGATAAATTAATATTAATACTTATATTTTTACATTTGGTATCACATTTTTTAATCCCAAGGGCCCACCTAAAACAAACCGCTCTTCGTTCTGTGATACCCTTGTTTTATTAAAGGGAGAAATAAATCCACGGTTTTTTTAAATGGTACACCATTGCATAATGCGAGTTAAGGAGCTCTAAAGGCACTACTGCTTTGTTTTTGAGAGCTAGGTACAGAAGATTTTACGGTTCAGATTCGTTGTTAAATTCCTTTACTAGCTGTAAACCAATAGGAATTAAGGAATAGATGCCAATGTCCACTTCTGACTTCTAATTTTCACAGCATTGTAAATACGACATAGGCCGGCATAAGCCGTTTAGCCTTACCGGACACTTCGAAATAGAACCCTCGAATTATTGGCACGTCTGTTGCACTTTAAATCACTAATTCTTCATCAAATTTTTTGAGTATTACAGCGTGTAAGTTGTAATTGAAGAATGCTAATCTCACTACGCTTGTTAACAAATATTGCTATGTCGGATTGCTTGTAGTGCATGCTAACTGCTTGCGTTCGTTTCGGTAAGAGAACAACACGTATCTCGACATCTCTTCTTAGATATCTGAATGTTTCTTTAACTTGGAATTACAATGTTCTCTGAAAACAGTCTGTTGTATAGATCTAAGCACATATATGTGTGTTTCATCATTCTTCTTGTAAATGTTAAGGGCTCTTAACAGGACTGTGGAAAGATTGTACTCTAGGCAGTATATGCAGCGAACATCTATGCAGAATTCTACAGACGATTTGGTGCTTCTATTTTTGTAAAGAAATTTACTTGGTGATATACGGCGGCTCAGGTCAACGGCCATGGATATACTCGTGTACATACCAGGCCAAATGAAAGTCTGGTTCAGTGTTAGAGATGAGTACACTTTGTAAACCTAAACTGCTGGCGATTAATCGGGTACATTTTGTGGAATAGCATTCTGCTCTTGAGAAAATACCTTTGTTGATGTCAGTGTTCTACACCTTTCCTACCAGGGCTGTATAGCTTCTTTGCCTAGACGTTGACTGCCAAGGCCGAAATTCGATTCCGATAACCAAGGGCCATCAAATGTTCTATCCTCAAATTCACTCTTTTAACATCGCTTATGCTTCAGGTGACAGTTTTTGATTCAGAAATGTACCTGTTACTCAGGGGAGGCGAGGCCCACATACAGACATCATGGCCTCTCAGTAAGTTTAGAAAAAATATACCTCATCTGCGCCGCAGGCCATTCAGAGGGATTTCACTACAGGGCAGGATGGCCACATAAACTCTAACAAAGCCGAGACTAAAGCCCAAACCTGGAAGAAACGACTTAAAGAAGAAGAAATATGATGCCCGCATGTGGGTTACCTGGCCCCTATGAAATACTATGTTAAGCCCATTTGCGGGCTTCACGGCAGTCAACGTGTAAAACCGCTAGCTTTATAAATTCATCGGCCGGACTTGTCTCCCAGGGCAAGAGAAGCGGGCCTGGGTCTACAAGGTAATCACGTACCTAATTACCTAAAAATCTCCTATAGAATTTCAGGCCAATAATATGCATGTGAATTCGTTACAAGCTTACGCCCATAAGTGTAATATAACTGTTACGGAAAATTATTAAGCTTCGTGGCCTTCTGTCTGTAAAGCAGCTTGGAATAGTCGCAAAGTAACAAGGAGCTGACCAGTAAGCATTGATTGTCCTTATGTCGTTTAAAACCAAGGGCAATAAGTTGAAACCAACTGGGATCGACGTGTAGTAGATCTTTCATTCTTATGGCCCCTCTTGGATAAAAATGTACATGTAGTCTTTGCATGTACCGCATATCGAAACATCGTTCTTTGTTCAGAGAGTTAAACTTTGCTTCTTTTTAGGACATTCAAAAAGTAAAGGTAGTTACAAAAATTTTAGTGTCCTTGCAGAGGTCAGAATCCTTGGAGTCAATCTGCTATAGAACATCTTAACATATAAACAATGAAACAATAAACAATTTTTATAAACGTATAATTGAATGGTACTGTAGTACGCGAATGTGTAGTGGTACTGTAGTATCCTTTTTCAAACACAAACCTCATTCAATTGGATTCATGCTTAGACCATTTCGCTCCTGGACTTGGAGGTACTTCCGAATTGAATGCTGCACACCTACCGTTCTAGTGGGGAAAAAAGTGGCCATATTGAAACTTTGTAACTACTTTTTTGTTACCACTGATAGGCTTATAACAAGATGGACATGTTTCCTTCTCCATACAGACGGATAAGTAATTTATAATCTTGACCATTGTTTCAGGATTGAGATTTAGTTGATTGAAGATTGTTTCATGTCCATTTTGTTGGATCTATAAGGCGGTGACGTGAACACAAAATAATAATCATAACTCATTGGATCAAGAATTAAGCCGTTGTCAATGACATGATGATTTTCTACTGTTGTTGATACTAATCATCTGTATCAGATTGTCTTCCATTCTGCCATTTCTACAATAACTCTCTTGGCAGAATACACAAAACCTTGAATACTTCATATCGGCTCTTTTACACTAACATGTGGCTCGTTCACAATCCTATCGTTCTGTCATTTTTTATCTAGAGGTAAGTAAGCTTATCTGGCTGGAGCTGATGGTAGCTGTGTGGGTACTGGAATTGGCATATTCTCTTTCATATACCAACCTCGTTCGATTGGGTTAAAGCTTAGACCATTTCACTCCTGAAGTTCGAGGTACATCCGAATTGAATGCTGCACAACTGCTGTGTTAGAAATTGGAAAAGGGGCTATATTGAATTCATGTAAGTACTTCCTTGTTATATCTGATATGGCTTATACCAGAAGGACAGGACGGTATCAGAAAATTAAAATAAATTAACAACTCAAGGAACAAATCGTAAAAAAAATAGTTCTTAAACGAAGGTCCAACTCATATGATTATCCAAGAGTGCTTAAAGAAGACCACGAAATTTACGTGGGGAGTAACTGAACGTCAAACAACAACGTTAGCAAGATTAATAATTCATTCCCCAATACTGATACGATAAAAGAAATCAGGACTTTTGAAGAAACAGTTTATCATCTGAGCGACACGTTGTTAATTCTTGTGTGAAATTATCTCAATGCGCAAGAATATAAGTTCGAAAGCGGTGAATATTGCAGAGTCTCTGTTGTGTTGTCCTCTGAAACCCACACGTAGAAGGAAGAGTTCTTCTGCACGCAATGGCGTAGACTAAAAGTGGCAAGTCAAATCTGCGTTAAGTACGTTTATAAATTATGTTAAGCGCTATTTCCAACTTATATTTTATGGATTTAAATTACAATTACACACGGAAATTATCGAAAGACAAAAAAAAAAAAAAAAACTTTCGTGAAATATCTCAACGATCGAATTTAGTTCTGCCAATGAAGCCGCGACAATTCAATCACGGTTCTTCAGAAACTTACAGATTAATGCTAGACGGCTTTAAATGATGCAAGCAATTTTCGAAGGAGTAAAGGTAACTGTATATGGACAAGATATTGCAAGAAACTACAAACGGGAAATTTCTAGCTGTTGGTGGGTCTGATTCAGTTCTTTTAAGAATCTTGGTAGAATTTTTCATGAGGAGTTGCTGATTCTTTTAAGGCCACATGGAAGCAGAACCCAAAGGAAATGCTACGAAATCATGAAATTTATGGAATCTTGAGCATCATTAAAAGAGTGCTTTAACTTTTTTTCATGATGCTACACCCTGTGATGACCTCAGCTATACTCAGCAGAGAATAGTTGCTGTCTTCAAGATCCTTCAAAAAGAAAAAGAATTGTGCAAGTTAGAGTCTTCAACCAACCAAATCTCAATCCCGAAACATTGGTCAAAATTAGACATTTCTGATCCGCCTACTTGGTATAAGCCTATGAGGTATATCAAAAAAGTAGTTACAAAGCTTCAATATGGGCACTTTTTCCGTTACTAGCACGGCAGGTGTGAAGCATTGAATTCGGAATTACCTCCTGCACCCAAAGCGAATTGGTCTAAGCATGAACCCAATCGAATGAGGTTGGTGTGTGATAGGGGATTTGCGAACTCCAGGACTATCACAGCTACCATTGGTTCCAGCCGGATAAGCTTACTCATCTGAAGATAAAAAAAAAAAGCTAGATAGGATTGTGAACGAGCCACATGTAAGTGTAAGCATTCTGCCAAGGGACTTTATTTAAAAATGGAAGATCGGAAGACAATCTGATTTAGATGATGGGGAACTAAAGCTGTAGAATACCAATATATCATTGACAATGGCTTAATTGTTGATCCAATCAATTATGATTGTTATTTTGTAATAACGTCCCAGCCTTATAGACCTAAAAAATTGGACATAAAGACGATCTTAATGAAACTTTAAATGAAGGTGTAAGGACGAGTTATAAAACATGAAGGTGGTTTATTGTTCTGTTTACATATTTTGGAATCTTTTAACACCAGCTGCTTTGGTACCCGAAGAGAAAACGAAACCGTAGCCGGACACATTTAAGGTAACGATCAAAAACCAATTCATTTAGATATCACATTCACGTACTACAGTATCATTCAATTGTACGTTTATAACAATTGTTTATTGTTTGATTGTTTATATGTTAAGATGTTCAACAGCAGATGAATCACTCCAAGGATTCTTCCACCTGCCAGTTCACTTATATATATATGTAACTGCCGTTTAATTTACGACTCTCCTGAAGGGAAGTAAAGTTTCACCCTTAATAAAGAACGAAGTATGGATATTCCGTACATGCAAAGACTCCATGTACATTTTTATCTAAGATGATGTCGTACCAATGAAAGTTCTACTACACGACAATCACAATTGGTTTCAATATATTTGCCTAGGTTTATTACGACCTAAGTATAATCAATGCTTACTGCTCACCACCTTGTTCCATTGCGACTGTACCGACCTACTTTTCAGACAGAAGCCCGCGAAGCTTGACAATTTTCTGTAACAGTTATACTAGACTTATAGTCGTAAGCTTGTAAAGGATTCAAATGCAGGTAATTGGCCTGAAAATCTAGTAGGAGATGCTTAGGTAAATAGGTGCGTGATTACTTTGTAGAATCAGGCCCGCTTCTCTTAGCTTGTGAGATAAGTCCGGAGAATGAATTACTAAAGCTAGCAGTGTAAAGCACTGATTCGCGATACTAAGAAGTTATACAAGCTTGGTAGAACAGGTGTAGAACAGAAACGTCAACAAAATTATCAGGTGACAGATTTTTTTTGTACTTAGGTTACGTAGGGAGAATTTCAGTCAAGTACACAAAGATATAAAACTTCCTATGCTTACTTTGGACATGTTGGAGCAGAAACCCTGAATTTTCTCCCTTAGTAATAATGTTCGAGTACTTGCTCGTCTCGGTGCCCAAAGTAAGTAATAGAGATTGCGAAAAACTTTCGATTAGGTTGAAAGTTAAACTTGCACCTATAGAAAATTTCGAGGCGTCTTTTGCAACCTTCACTCACTTCATCAAGAAGCTATATGGATAACCCCACGTATCTATCATTGTAATCTGTAGGCTATAGGACCTTAAAGTTATTCTCCCACGGGCGGTCGATCTTGCACAACAGACTGCCATACCGTACACTCTTATTAAGCTTATTGAAGGATTCAAAATTCTTAATCTTCTAAACATTTTCTAACCGGTAAGTACATTCTGGTAAACTTCCACTCTGTAGCAGAATAGTGGACCAACCATATAGGCTTTTCGACACCTTACATATCTGATACGGAATGATCAATAAGAATAATATCTGTAATCTAATTTATTAAATTCAAAACTAGCTCAACTCGCTGACGTGATTAGAGCTTCTGTGTCCTGCCACCGATTGAAAGTTGCCTTCCCAAGAGCAGAAAGTTACTCCACAAAATGTACATGATTAATAGCCAGCATTTGAGCCTTACGAAGTGTACTCATCTCTAACGCTGAACTAGACTGTGATTTGGCCTGGTATGTATGGGAGCGTATCCATGGCCGTTGACCAGAGCCACCCTAGATCACAAAATATTTTCCTTTACCAAAATAGAAGCACCAAATCGTTATTAGATTTCTGCTTAGGTGTTCGCTGCATTTAGCGGAATACCATGGGAAGCTGCCTAGAATACATTCCTTAGTAGAGCCGTTAACATTGGTAAGAAGAAAGTCGAAATACACAGATATGTCCTTAGATCTATACTTCACACTGGTTTCATAAAACATACTAATTCTAAGATACCGAAACGTTCAGATGAAATTTTACTAAGGGGATATGTCAAGATATGTGTTATTGTCTTATCAAAACGAATGCAAGCAGTTAGCATGCACTACAAACAACCAGACATAGTAATATTTGATAAGAAGCGAATTGAGATTAGGATTTTTCAATTTCAACTCACACGCTGTAATACACTAATATCTGTTGATTTATAACATTCATTTAGCAGAAGAAATAAGATTTATCTACATGGCTGACGAATGTAAATTTCTGCAGAAGTAATGGTAATACTAATAATAGATATAAAACTGAATTAAGATAAAAAGATAGTATTAGTAGATTTCGTGATCCGCCATGATACTTGCATTAGAACGAACGGTATCAGTTTGGATGCAGTACAATCAACGTGAGAGGGTGGGTTCAAATGGGAAAAGTACTTCAGCACATATTGTTCTTAGGACTTGCAAATTTCTAATATTCGAGTTTGAAAACAGTTTAAAAACAGCGCAGTATTCATTACTTTCTTTGGGCACCCAGACGAGCAAGTAATCGAACACTATTACTAAGGGAGAAAATTCATGGCTTCTGCTCCGAGATGTGGTAAGTGAGTAAAAACATTAGCCGAAATATATGCTGCTCGTGTTAAAGAATTCTGAAAAAGGTAAACAGAAGAATAAACCACCTTCTTTTATACTTTGTTTTTTATCCTTCATTTAAAGTTTCGTCAAGATCATCTTCATGTCCATCTAGTAAGTTAGTTATCGTAACGGTAATTGGGAATGAAAAATTAATCTTGCAAACGTTGTGTCTGACGTTGAGTTAATCCCCCAGAAAATGTCGTTGCCTTCTTTAAAAGCTGTTCCATAATCATATTACTTGGAACTTCGTTCGATTATGTCAATGTTCCTTGAGTTTTTTCTTGTTGTAATCCTCTGATACCGTTTTTGCCTCCAGGCCTCCATTATATAATTATAGTGATGTGCAATTTTTTCAAAGAAAAATTGACCAGCTGTGTGGAAAACGGAAATATTAATTTAATTGCCATCAAATGAAGTTTCTAGTCCCCTGTTCAATTTAGTCCCATGAATGAATTGCTATACGGTTATGACCTTTTCTATATACTGCAGTCAAAGTTAACGGTTCGGAAAACGTAACCATCTTAATTTTGAGTTTCTTAATATGTTTTTTGTCATTCAGCTTCATTTTCTTATAATGTTGCATATTGATTTCCTAATCCAGATGTTGTTGAAAATATCGCATACCCTAGATTATATCTCCTTCGACGGTTGTAAATGTCTTCATAACCACATGTAGAAGTCCCGGAGCAAAGTCTACAAGTGAGTTCTCAATGATCTTGAGTAGGCTTCGCCATTTAGCATTTTCACCAAAGTTTTCATAATGTACAGGATAAAGTAAAGTTCTAAACCATTTCCTGACATAATATGTCTATTCGTGCTTCTGGTGGGTAGTATTGCATGCCAACTTCTTGCATTCGTTTTAAGAAGACAACAACACATATCTCGTCATCTCCTCTTAGTAAAATATCTAAATGTTTTGTAACTTGATAATACAATATTCCCTGAAAACAGTCTGAAGTATAGATCAAAGCACATATCTGTGTGTTTCGACATTGTTGTGGCCAATGTTAACGGCTCTTAGCTGGACTATGCAAGGAATATACTCTAGGCATTTTGCCATGATATTCCGCTATATGATGCGATCATCTAAGCAGAATTCTACAGACGATCTGGTGCTTCTATTTTGGAAAAGGTATTTACTTGGTGATTTACAATGGCTCTCTTCAACGGACATGAATATGCTCGCATACATACCAGACCAAATGACAGACTGGTTCAGTGTTAGAGATAAGTAAACTTTGTAAGCCTAAGGCTATTAATCAGGTAGATTTTGTGGAGTAACTTTCAGCTCTTGAGTGGAAACCTTTGAGTCGATGGAATGGCAGTTGCTGATTCTTTTAATGTCAATAAAAGCTCTACTGAAAGAAAATGCTACGAAATTATTAAATTTAAAGAACTTTAGCATCATTAAAAGATTGCTTTCACTTTTTTCATGATGCAACAGGCTGTAACACGACCTCAGCTATTCTCAGCAGTGAATAGTTGGCAGCCCTCAAGATCCTTCAAAAAGAAGAAGGATTGTGCAAGTTAGTTAGATTCTTCAACCAAGCAAAACTCAATCCGGACAAAATGTTCAAGATGTCCCCACTAGAACGGTAGTTGTGCAGCATTCAATTCGGAAGTACCTCCAAGTCCAGGAGCGAAATGGTCTAAGCATGAATCCAATTGAATGAGGTTTGTGTTTGAAAAAGGATACTACAGTACCACTACACATTCGCGTACTACAGTACCATTCAATTATACGTTTATAAAAATTGTTTATTGTTTCATTGTTTATATGTTAAGATGTTCTATAGCAGATTGACTCCAAGGATTCTGACCTCTGCAAGGACACTAAAATTTTTGTAACTACCTTTACTTTTTGAATGTCCTAGAAAGAAGCAAAGTTTAACTCTCTGAACAAAGAACGATGTTTCGATATGCGGTACATGCAAAGACTACATGTACATTTTTATCCAAGAGGGGCCATAAGAATGAAAGATCTACTACACGTCGATCCCAGTTGGTTTCAACTTATTGCCCTTGGTTTTAAACGACATAAGGACAATCAATGCTTACTGGTCAGCTCCTTGTTACTTTGCGACTATTCCAAGCTGCTTTACAGACAGAAGGCCACGAAGCTTAATAATTTTCCGTAACAGTTATATTACACTTATGGGCGTAAGCTTGTAACGAATTCACATGCATATTATTGGCCTGAAATTCTATAGGAGATTTTTAGGTAATTAGGTACGTGATTACCTTGTAGACCCAGGCCCGCTTCTCTTGCCCTGGGAGACAAGTCCGGCCGATGAATTTATAAAGCTAGCGGTTTAACACGTTGACTGCCGTGAAGCCCGCAAATGGGCTTAACATAGTATTTCATAGGGGCCAGGTAACCCACATGCGGGCTTCATATTTCTTCTTTTTTAAGTCGTTTCTTCCAGGTTTGGGCTTTAGTCTCGACTTTGTTAGAGTTTATGTGGCCATCCTGCCCTGTAGTGAAATCCCTCTGAATGGCCTGCGGCGCAGATGAGGTATATTTTTTCTAAACTTACTGAGAGGCCATGAGGTCTGTATGTGGGCCTCACCTCCCGTGAGTAACAGGTACATTTCTGAATCAAAAACAGTTCACCTGAAGCATAAGCGATGTTAAAAGAGTGAATTTGAGGATAGAACATTTGATGGCCCTTGGTTATCGGAATCGAATTTCGGCCTTGGCAGTCAACGTCTAGGCAAAGAAGCTATACAGTCCTGGTAGGAAAGGTTTAGAACACAGACATCAACAAAGGTATTTTCTCAAGAGCAGAATGCTATTCCACAAAATGTACCCGATTAATCGCCAGCAGTTTAGGTTTACAAAGTGTACTCATCTCTAACACTGAACCAGACTTTCATTTGGCCTGGTATGTACACGAGTATATCCATGGCCGTTGACCTGAGCCGCCGTATATCACCAAGTAAATTCCTTTACAAAAATACAAGCACCAAATCGTCTGTAGAATTCTGCATAGATGTTCGCTGCATATACTGCCTAGAGTACAATCCTTCCACAGTCCTGCTAAGAGCCCTTAACATTTACAAGAAGAATGATGAAACACACAGATATGTGCTTAGATCTATACAACAGACTGTTTTCAGAGAACATTGTAATTCCAAGTTAAAGAAACATTCAGATATCTAAGAAGAGATGTCGAGATACGTGTTGTTCTCTTACTTAAACGAACGCAAGCAGTTAGCATGCACTACAAGCAATCCGACATAGCAATATTTGATAACAAACGTAGTGAGATTAGCATTCTTCAATTACAACTTACACGCTGTAATACTCAAAAAAATTGATGAAGAATTAGTGATTTAAAGTGCAACAGACGTGCCAATAATTCGAGGGTTCTATTTCGAAGTGTCCGGTAAGGCTAAACGGCTTATGCCGGCCTATGTCGTATTTACAATGCTGTGAAAATTAGAAGTCAGAAGTGGACATTGGCATCTATTCCTTAATTCCTATTGGTTTACAGCTAGTAAAGGAATTGAACAACGAATCTGAACCGTAAAATCTTCTGTACCTAGCTCTCAAAAACAAAGCAGTAGTGCTTTTAGAGCTCCTTAACTCGCATTATGCAATGGTGTACCATTTAAAAAAACCGTGGATTTATTTCTCCCTTTAATAAAACAAGGGTATCACAGAACGAACAGCGGTTTGTTTTATGTGGGCCCTTGGGATTAAAAAATGTGATACCAAATGTAAAAATATAAGTATTAATATTAATTTATCAATGATAATCAAGCAAATGCTATACTTCCCGTTTATATGTAACTACATTACTTTTTGAGAGTGCTTCCTGCTCAAGAAATCTACTTAGGATTCATAACCTTTTTCTTAATTGTTAGCCTGATAGAAATGGTTTAATCCAAAGAATTGTGTTCTTATGGATATATTATTTAAAGAAAGTCTGCTGTGTGTTAACACTCGAGGCTATCAAATATGGGTTTAATTAGCGTCGTTTGTGTTCACTGGGACGTAGATACAGAGTTGTGTACGATTCACTAGGTTCCGGTCTATCATTAATAATATTTTCCCGATTGCATAATGAAAAACTTGCTATGGAACCCATTATGATCTAAACTCCGTAGCAGCCTTACCTTGGTCCTGATACCAGTGATCTGATCCATGAGACAAATAAATAATCATTTTGGTTCCTTTTAGATCTTCCCTTGATTAGTTAAAATGTAAACTTCGGGATGACCAAAGAATCAGAATAGATGTTGATATAAAATGGATCTACTCCTCCTGAAGGGTCAAAGAAGGAGGTGTGAGGATTTCGGTCAGTTAAAAGTATTGTAATAGCCCCTGCTAATACGGGAAGAGATAATAGAAGAAATACAGCTGTGATTACTACAGATCAAACAAATAATGGAATTTGTTTTAAAGTTATTCCGGGAGTTCGTACGTTAATTAGAGTTGTAATATAATTTACTGCCCCAAGAATTGAGGATTCCCTAGCTAGGTGGAGAGAGAAAATAGGAAGATCGACAGAGGCTCCGGCGTGAGCAATGGCTCTGGAGAGAGGAGGATATACAGTTCATCTGGTTCCCGCACCACTTTCTACAATTCTTCCTGTTAATAGTAGAGTTAGTGAGGGTGGTAGCAATCAGAATCTTATGTTTTTTAGACGGGGGAATGCTATGTCAGGTGCTGCAATATTAAAGGTACTAATCAATTACCTAAGCCCCCAATTATAATTGGCATACTATGAAGAAAATCATAATGAAAGCATGAGCAGTAGCAATTACGTTTTAAATTTGGTCGTCACCAATTAAGCTAGCTGGTCGACGAAGTTCTGCTCGAATGAGAAGACTTAGTGATGTTCCTACTATTCCTGCCCAAGCCCCAAAGATCGAGTACCGTATATTGTACCAATGTCTTTATGGTTTGTAGAAAATAATCATCGTTGCAAATGAAATTAAATAGGGTGGCCGAAGCACTAGTAGATAGATTGTAAATCTATTTATGGTTAATAAACCTCTTATTAGGTTTAATAGTCAATATTTATGATATCGGACTGCAATTCCGTAGTAGTAGTTAATATACTAAACCTAAAAGATTGCCTTTTATTTATAGCTTTGAAGGCCATTCGTTTTTTTAACTTAAAGTCTTTGTTTAAAGGATGGTGGCAGTTAAAGGTAAAATATTTATCCCTCTTAACGAAATAATAATGAATATTGATCTAATCGATGTTTCTTATTTTTTTTTCATGAAGGATGTTCATGTTTGGTTATGATGATTAATAATGAAGGCAGCCTAAGCAATTCGCATATAATAGAAAAGGGTAACTACTGCTGTTATTACTATTAGAGTAAGAATAATAAATGACATTTGTTCGGCAGTTTGTATAATAATGATTCATTTGGGTAAAAATCCTAACAATGATGGGAGGCCACCTAAAGATAAAAGACTAGTGAAAATAGCTAATTTTGTTGTTACAACAATTTTATTAGAAAAAGTTTGATTAATATGAAATATTTTGTTTATTGCGAAAAGAGAGACTGCTATTGCTGAAAGTAAGGCATAAAATAGGAAGTAGATCATGTTATATCACTTAATAGTAGGGCTATAAGTATTCAGCCAGAGTGATTAATAGATGAGAATGCTATGTTTTTACGTAGTGATGTTGATTTAAACCTCCGATTGAGCCTACTACTAAGGATAAAATTAAGGTTAGGTGGATTGCATTTGTAGGCTTTAAGCTGTAAGAAAGTAAGCCAAGGGGCGCTAATTTTTGTCATGTTATTAAAATAATGCAGTCTATACAAGGTATGGCCTCTATTACTTCGGGCATTCAGAAGTGGAGAGGAGCTGCGCCTATTTTAAAAAGCAAGGAAATAGTGATTAAATAGAATGTAGTTTGCAGTACTATGTAGAGTAAAATAATTGCTATTAGAAGTAAGGATCTTGTTATAGCTTGTACTAAAAGGTAATTAAAAGCACATTCGGTGTGACGTTGATTGTTGGTCTTTGAAATCAGGGGGATGAATGAGAGGTTAATTTCAAGACCAATTCAAGTACCAAATCATGATGAGGAAATTAGGGAAATAAGAGTTCCTAACACAAGTGTTGTGGACACTGAAAGTGTCTTAGGATTAGTGAGCATTAGAAAAAGAAGAATAATCTTCATATGCGGGGTATGAGCCCACTAGCTTATCTTAGCTTATCTTTCTACATTTTAGTGTACGGCGCACGTTGACTTTTGATGTCAAAGGTGAAAGTTTAATTCTTTTAGGTGTAATAAAAGTATATTGAAATACTTGATTTATCCTATTACGATAATCCTTTAATCAGGAGCTTATTATTTAATAATTATTTATAGTGATATATAAGAATTTAAATAGATCAATATTGTGTTATAATAATTAATTTTTGAAATATTATATTAATAATAATTAAAACTTGAAAATCTATTAAATCCTCTTAATTAACCTGAGATACCGGCTAAAGGTATATTAATAAGCTTAATGTATCCAGTATATGCTAGTTTTCACAGCATATGTGTGAGGAGAAAGTAAATATATTAGTATAGGATACAATTGTGTTTGAGGGGGAAAAAAACTAAATTGTATCCTAGACAAGGGGGAAAATATGGTTTATTAACTACTAATTTTTATTAATTAGATTAAATACATAATTAATAATTATTTATTTTAGCGTTATAAAATAATAATAAAGTATTATCTTGGCTTTTCTTCTCTTATTTATCTAGTTGTACATGTTACCTTCCTGATAAGAAATGAATATTAGTGATCTTAAAGGTAAATAATGAAGTACAATTGGTCGCAGTACTTATTTTTGTTTATTGATTAGTGTTTCAAGCAGTTAAGGTTTAAGGAGACCCGACGAAATTCGTGACAGCTGCCGTTGATAGACGATGGGGTTGAAGGGAAGAGGTAGTGATGGTTAAGCTGTTATAAATTTAAATTAAAGGACTTTGTTTTATTTATTTTTAGGTGAAATTATTTAAAATAATGAGTTCTATGTTTGAGGCTATGAAATTATTTGTTAAACTAGGATTAGATACCCTATTATTTTTAATGTAAAATGTAATACCTGGGTAATAGTAGTTATGTTCTTGAAAGTCAAAGGATTTGACGGTATTTTAGGCTGTTCAGAGGAATCTGTCCCGTAATCGACAATCCACGATATATTTTACTTATTGTTGTTTCGCAGTTTGTATACCGCCGTAGTTGAAGGTATTATAGACCTTCATTATCTTTATTGAGGAGAACTTCAGGTCAAGGTGCAGCTTATCAGTAAGAGGAGATGGATCACAATAGAATGTTTATACGGATTTTATTATGAAATTATTTAAATGAAGGTGGATTTGAATGTAATGTTAGTTATGTTGCTATTATGAGTAGGGCTCTAAGATTTGTACACATCGCCCGTCGCTCTCATTTGTTTAGGTGGGATAATTCGTAACAAAGTGGGCGTACCGGAAGGTGTACCTAGATTGAATTAATAGCAAAATAGAGCTTGTTAGTTGAGCTATTCGTTTACATCGGGGAGGTTTCTATGCAATTGATTGAAGGTGCTCTTATGCGTATAATTTTTTTATATTGAGGCTAGCGAATCAACTTTAATTGATAATATAGAATTAATTTGTTGATATTATAGTTAATTAGTACCGTAAGGGACTGTTAATAGCAGTATCTATTACTATCTTTGTGCACCGAGAGGAGCAAGTACTCGAACACTATTACTAAGGGAGAAGATTCAGGGCCTCTGCTCCAAGATGTGGAAAGTGAGTAAGCAAATAAGTTGGCATATATGCTCCTCGTGTTAAAGAATTCCAAAAAAGGTAAAGAGAACAATAAACCACCTAGTTTTATAAATTTTTTTATTCCTTCATTCAAAGTTACATCAAGATCATCTTAATATACGTTTTGTTAGGTCTTTAAGGCGGTGACGGGAACACAAAATAATAATCATAACTGATTGGAGCGAGAATTATGCCGTTGTCAATGACATGTTGATCTTCTACAGCTGTTGTTCCTAATCATCTATATCAGATTGTCTTCCATTCTGCCATTTCTACATGAACCCTCTTGGCAGAATACACAAAACCCTGAATACTTAATATCGGCTCTTTTGCACTAAGATGTAGCTCGTTCACAAACCTATCTTTCAGTCACTTTTTAACTACAGGTAAGTAAGCTTATCCGGCTGGAGGTCCTGGAATTCGCATATCCTCTTTCACACACCAACCTCGTTCGATTGGGTTCATGCTTAGACCATTTCACTCCTGAAGTTTTTGCTCGTTAGCTTGTGTGTCTCTTGCTACAATTTCGTTTTCTCTTCGGGCACCAAAGCCGCTCGTGATAAAGATTTCCAAAATATGTAAACTAAACAATAAACCACCTTAATGTATTATAGCTTGTTTCTTTACCTTCTTTGAAAGTTACGGTACATCAAGATCGTCTACATGTACATTATTTTAGGTCTATAAAAGGGGGACGTTATTTCAAAATAATAATCATAACTGATTGGATCAAGAATTAGCACTTGTCAATGACATATTGGTTTCCAACAACTTTGTTCTTCATCATCTATATAAGATTGTCTTCCGATGTGATATTTGTACATGAAGTCCTTTGGCAGAATGGAGAAAACCTTCAATATTAGATATCTGCTCTTTTATACTAACATGCGGCTCGTTCAAATCTTGCATCCCTTTTTTATGGTAGCTGTGTGGGTCCTGAAAATTTGCATATCTTCTATCACACACCAAACTCTTTCGATTGGGTTCATGCTTAGACCACTTCGCTCGTGGTGTTGGAGGTACTTCCGAATTGAATGCTGAACAGCTGCCGTGTTAGCAGGGGGAAAAGTGGCCATATTGCTGCTTTGTAATATTCCTTCCTTGTTATACCTGATATGGCTTATACCAGGGAAGATACGTTTCCTTCTCCATACGGGCGAATAAGATATGTGTAATCTTGACAATTTTGTCCGGATTGAGTTTTGGTTGGTTGAAGAATCTAACTTGCACAATTCTTCTTCTTTTTGCAGGATCTTGAGGGCTGCCAACTATTCACTGCTGAGAATTGCTGAGGTCGTGTTACAGCCTGTTGCATCATGAAAAAAGTGAAAGCAATCTTTTAATGATGCTAAAGTTCTTTAAATTTAATAATTTCGTAGCATTTCCTTTCAGTAGTGTTTTTATTGACATTAAAAGAATCAGCAACTGCTTATGAAGTCCTCTAGTAAGATTCTTAAAAGATCTGAATCATACCTATCAACAGCTACAGATTTCCCGTTTGTAGTTTCTTCTATTACTGTTCCCCATACAGATACCTCTATCTTTTGCTCACAGTTTGCATAATTTGAAACCGTCTACTGTTGATATCCAAGTTTCTGAACAACTCTGATTGAATTGTCGTGGCTTCAATGGCAGAAAAAAAAATTATCGTTGCAGATATTTCCCGAAAGCTCATTTTTTTTCTGTTGGCACTTTCCATGTCTAATTGTAATTTCTATCCAAAAAATATAACATAATTGTAAAATAAATCCATAAAATAGAGTTCAACATAATTTATAAACGTTTACAACGGAGGTTTGTGTTGTGATTTTTAGTTCACACCATTGCGTGTAGAAGCTCTTCCTTCCACGTGTGACTTTTAAAACACAAGACAGTAGAGACTCTGCGTAATCACCGCAGTCGAATTGACATTCTTCGAATTGACATTGGCATATTATCACACAAGGAGAGTGGAATTAGATCAACGTATCGCTCTGATGATAAACTGATGCCCACCAGCAAACCAGCTTTACTTTGGGTTTCAGACCGGTGATCTGATCGATAAGCCAAGAAAAGAAACGATTTTAAGTTCTTTTGAGATCTTCTCTTACACGGTTACGTGGAAAATATTTACGGTATAATAAGACCTTTGTTGGCCATCAATATATTAACACTGGTCATCACAAAGCAACCAAACTGTTGGCCAATCAAATAAGCTTTTCATATAAGCTCACTGTATGCTTTGATTAGTAATTAAGTGCCACAAATTTCGTAAAGCATATGGCATATGGAAGGTATATAAAGCATATATTTTTAAACAAGGAAGGTGGCATTAGCTCAACGTGCCGCTCAGATGATATACTGTTTCCTTCGAAAGTACTCTAGAACTTCTTTTAATATAACAGTATTTGGGAATGAAGGATTAAATTTACTAACTTTTTTTCTCACGTTCTTAATCCCCAGAAAATTTCGCAGCCTTCATTAAACTCTGTTCCATAATAATATCGCTTGGAACTTCGCTCAAGAAGGCCTCTTATTCTGCGAATTGTGAATGTTCCTTGAATTGTTAATTTTCTGTAATTCTCTGATACCGTATTTGTCACCAGGGCTTCCACCAGTTGAGTTAAGTGATGTGGAAATTTTTCATAGAAAAGATGGCCAGCTGCGTGAGTAACAGAAGCATTAATTTGATAGCCCTCAAATAAAGTTTCTAGTACCCTGTTCAATCTAGTCCCTTTTAATGAATTGGAACACGATTATGACCTTCTCTATATACTGCAGCCAAAGTAAACGGTTCGGAAAATGTCACCGTTCTAATTTTGAGATTTCCTAATATGGTTTTTGTCATGCAGTTTCATTTTCTTGTAAATGTTGCATATGGATTTCCTCATCCAGACGTTGTTGAATAAGATCTCAGATCCTAGATTTAGTCATCTCCTCCGACGGTTGTAAATGTCCCCGAGCAAAGTCTAGAAGTGAGTTCTCAATGATGTTGAATAGGCATGGACTCTCGGCATTTTCACTAATGTTGTCATAGTTACAGGATACTCCGAAGTTTTTCTATACAATTTCCTGACATAATATATCCATTCATGCCTAGAAATTACTTGACAGCAAACTTTGGACCGTTCAGAAATTTCTTCAGGTGATTTACGATTTGAACATCTTTCCTATATAATGGCTAATCTAATGTCATAACGCATGAGCTTTGCTCACTTTTCTCACAGTTGTTTACAGAATGCAGATGAGTGGAATATTGAGTATTAGTACTTGAAGTGAAATATTGAAAAAATACAGAGGGATTAAACTGCTTATGTCAAAAGAAGAGGTCCGTATCTCACGATTACACAATCGTTCTGGAGAAGCTTTCACAAGATGAAAAGCTATCCAAAGGTTGTTTGAGAATAGGAAATCGAGACGCGAGACGGGAGTGAAGACTTATTAAATCTTCGGAGTAAGACAGCATTGACACACCAAGAATATGAGCATATACCACTGGAGGGGAAGAGGATGTAAGAATGACGAAATGTGATACGATATTCTTTTCAAGACAATGCTGCCGTTTTATCAGATTACACTTTCATTCATCACTTATTAAATATTACTATGTCTGGTTGGTTGTAATGCATTCTAACTACTCGCATTCTTTTTGATAAGAATACAACATGTATCTCGATATCTTTTATTAGTAAACATCTGAATGTTTCAGTATTTCAGAATTACTGTTTTACAATGTTCTACAATGTTCTCAATACAATCTTATCTAAAAACAGTCTAAAGTATAGTTCTAATCTCACTACAATTCTTATCAAATATTACTATCTCTGGTTGGTTGTATTGCATGCTAACTGCTTGCATTCGTTTTAAGAAGAGAACAACACGTATCTCGAGATCTCCTCTTAGTAAAATATCTGAATGTTTTGTAACTTGTTCCCTGAAAACAGTCTGAAGTATAGATCAAAGTACATATCTGTGTGTTTCGACTTTGTTGTTGAAAATGTTAACGGCTCTTAGCTGGACTATGCAAGGAATGTACTCGAGGCACTTTGCTATGATATTCCGCTATATGATGCGATCATCTAAGCAGAATCCTACAGACGATCTGGTGCTTATATTTTGGTAAAGGTATTTACTTGGTGACTTAAAGTGGCTCTGGTCAACGGACATGAATATGCTCGCATACATACCAGGCCAAATGACAGACTGGTTCAGTGTTAGAGATAAGTACACATCGTAAGCTTAACTGCTGGCTATTAATCAGGTAGATTTTGTGGAGTAGCTTTCTGCTCTTGAGAGGAAACTTTTGTGTCGATGGAGTGGACACGCAAGGTCTGTTCACGTCAGCAGAAATCCATCTTGTTGATCAATCTGTCTCAGGTATGAAAGGTGTCAAAAAGCTAATAAAGTTGTTGCACTAATTGGCTACAGAGAGAAAGCTTACTAGAACTTTACTTCCCGGTGATTGAACGTTTAGAAGATCGAGAAATTCAAATCCTCCAATAAGATTAAAAGAGTGTACGATATGGCACTCTGTAGTGCAAGATGAACTGTGCGAGTCAGAAAGACTTTAAGTTTGTATAACCTGAAGATTATTGGGATAGATACGTAGCGTTATCAATTTAGAATCATGATGAAGTGAGTCAAGGTTGCAAAAGACGCTCGAAATTTTTTATAGACGTAAGTTTAACCACCAAGCTAAGCGAAAGTTAATAGCAGTATCTATTACTTTCTTTGGGCACCAAGAGGAGCAAGTGCTCGAACGGTATTACTAAACGAGAAGATTCAGGCCTTCTGTTCCAAGATGTGGAAAGTGGGCAAGTACATAAGTCGGCATATATGCTGCTCGTGTTAAAGAATTCCTAAAAATGTAAACAGAACAATAAACCACCTAGTTTTATAACTTATTTTTATACCTTCATTCAAAGTTACATCAAGATCATCTTAATGTCCATTTTGTTAGGTCTTTAAGGCGTTGACGGTATCACAAAATAATAATCATAACTGATTGGAGCAAGAATTATGCCGTTGTCAATGACATGTTTATTTTCTACAGCTGTTGTTCCTAATCATCTATATCAGATTGTCTTCCATTCTGCCATTTCTAAATGAACTCACTTGGCAGAATACACAAAACCCTGAATACTTCATATCGGCTCTTTTACACTAAAATGTAGCTCGTTCACAAACCTATCTTTCAGTCACTTTTTATCTCCAGGTAACTAAGCTCATCCGGCTGAAGCTGATGGTAGCTGTCTGGGTCCTGGAATTTGCATATCCTCTTTCACACACCAATCTCGTTCGATTGGGTACACGCTTAGACCATTTCACTCCCTAAGTTTTTTCTCGCTAACTTGTGTGTGTCTTGGTAAAATGTCGTTTTCTCTTCGGGCACCAAAGCCGCTCGTGATAAAGATTTCCAAAATATGTAAACTAAACAATAAACCTCCTTAACGTTTTATACCTTGTTTTTTTTTTTTTTTACCTTCTTTTAAAGTTACATTAAGATCGTCTACATGTCCAATTTTTTAGGACTATAAAGGGGGGAAGTTATTTCAAGATAATAATCATAACTGATTGAATAAACAACTACGCAATTTTCAATGATATAATAGTTTTCAACAGATTTGTTCGTCATCATCTATATAAGATTGTTCTCCGATCTGGCATTTGTACATAAAGTTCTTTGGCAAAATGGATAAAACCTTCAATATATCATAACTTGCTCATTTATACTAACATGTGGCTCGTTCACATTACTATCATGTAGTCATCTGTTATGTACACGTTAATAACATTAGCCTGCAGGAGCTGATGGTAGCTGTGTGGGTCCTTAAAATTTGCGTATCACACACCAAACTCTTTCGATTATGTTCATGCTTAGACCACTTCGCTCGTGTAGTTGGAGGTACTTCTGAATTGAATGCTGAACAGCTGCCGTCTTAGTAGGGGATAAAGTGGCCATATTGAAGCTTTGTAATATTCCTCCCTTGTTATAAGTGATATGGCTTATACCAGAGAGAACATGTTTCCTTCTCCATACGGCCGAATAAGAAAAGTGTAATCTTGACCATTTTTTCCAGATTGAGTTTTGGTTGGTTTATGTTTCTTTAAACTTAACTCTTAAGTTTCTTTAAATTTAATAATTTTGTAGCATTTCCTTTCAGTATTGCTTGTATTGAGCTTAATAGAATCAGCAACTGGTTATGAAGTCCTTTAGTAAGATTCTTAAAAAATTTTGAACCAGACCGATCAATAACTACAGTCTTCCCGTTGTAATTTCTTCTATTACTGTTGTCCATATACAGCTATGCTTTACAAAATTTGTGGCACTTAATTACTAATCAAAGCATACAGTGAGCTTATATGAAAAGCTGATTTGATTGGCCAACAGTTTGGTTGCTTTGTGATGACCAGTGTTAATATATTGATGGCCAACAAAGGTCTTATTATACCGTAAATATTTTCCACGTAACCGTGTAAGAGAAGATCTCAAAAGAACTTAAAATCGTTTCTTTTCTTGGCTTATCGATCAGATCACCGGTCTGAAACCCAAAGTAAAGCTGGTTTGCTGGTTAGAATATAATTGGTTACATAGCAAGTTCCAAAACAATGAATCGGGAAAATATTATTAATGATAGACCGGAACCTAGTGAATCCTGCACAACCTTGTATGTAAGCCCTAGTGAGCAGCAAGGACTCTAATTAAATACATATTTGATAGCCTCGTGAGTTAACACACAGGAGACTTTCTTTAACTAATATATCCGTAAGAACACAACTCTTTGTATTAATCAGTGTCTATCAGCTTAACGATCAAGAAAAGGTAAGAGCGTTGTGGGTGTTATGTAGATTTCTTCAGCAGAAACCATTCCCAAATAGTATTGTAGTTCCTTATAAACGGGAAGTATAGCAATTACTTGATTATCATTGATAAATTAATACTTACTTTTCTTACATTTGGTATCACAACATTTTTCAATTCCAAGGGCTCACCTAAAACTAACCGCTGTCCGTTCCCCAACCTATTCGTCTGTAATACACTCTTCTTATATAAAGGAGAAGTAAATCCACGTTTTTCTAAATGGTACGCCATCCTATAATGTGAGTTAAAGAGCTCTAAAAGCACTACTGCTTTGTTTTTGAGACCTAGGTACACAACACAAAATCCTTCGCCCTAGGGTTCATTGTTCAAACGAGTTTTTTGCAACCTTGACTAACTTCGTTAAGATTCTGAATTGATAACGCTACGTATCTATCCCAATAATCTTCAGGCTATAGAACCTTAAAGTCTTTCTGACTTGCACTATAGAGTGCCATATCGTACAATCTTTTAATCTTATTGAAGGATTTGAATTTCTCGATCTTCTAAACGTTTAATCACCGGGGAGTAAAGTTCTGGTAAGCTTTCCCTCTGTAGCAAATTAGTGCAAAAATTTATCAGCTGTTTGACACCTTTCATACCTGAGACAGAATGATCAACAAGTTGTATTTCTGCAGACGTGAACAGACCTTGCGTGTCCAATCCATCGACTAAAAAATTTCCTCTCAAGAGCAGAAAACTACTCCACAAAATCTACCACATTAATAGCCAGCAATTAGGCTTACTAAGTGTACTTATCTCTAACACTGAACCAGTCTGTCCGTTGGGCTGGTATGTATGCGAGATTATTCATGTCCGTTGACCAGAGCCATTCTACATCACCAAGTAAATACCTTTACCAAAATAGAAGCACCAGATCGTCTGTAGAATTCTGCTTAGATGATCGCATCATATAGCGGAATATCATGGCAAAGTGCCTAGAGTACATTCCTTGCATAGTCCAGCTAAGAGCCATTAATATTGGCAATAACAAAGTCGAAACACACAGATATGTGCTTAATCTATACTTCAGACTGTTTTCGGGAACATTGTATTATCAAGTTACAAAGCATTCAGATATTTTACTAAGAGGAGATGCCGAGATACGTGTTGTTCTCTTCTTAAAACGAATGCAAGCAGTTACCATGGAATACAACCCAGCAGAGGCACGAATAGACACTATATGTTAGGAAATGGTATAGAAGAACTTTGCTGTATCCTGTACATTCTGATAACTTTGGTGAAAATGCTGAATGGTCATGCCTACTCAAGATCATTGAGAACTCACTTGTAGACTTAGCTCCGGGACTTCTACATGTAATTATGAAAACATTTACAACCGTCAAAGGAGATAACAAAACCTAGGATATTCGATCTTTTGAACAACGTCTGGGTGAGGAAATCACTATGCAACATTATAAGAAAATGAAGCTGCATGACAAAAACCATATTAAGAAATCAAACAATTAAGATGGTTACAAACTCCGAAACGTGAACTTTGACTGCAGTATATACAAAAGGTCATAACCGTATAGCAATTCATCCATGGGACTAAATTGAACAGGGGACTAGAAACTTCATTTGATGGCAATTAAATAAAAATTTAAGTTTTCTCACGCAGCGGGTCATCTTTTCTTTGAAAAAATTGCGCATCACTATATTCAACAAATGGAGGCCTATACGCAAATACGGTGTCAGAGGTTTACAAGTAAATATTCAAGGAACATTGCAATTCTCGAACGAAGTTCCAAGTGATATGATTATCGAACAGTTTTTAATGAAGGCAACTAAATTTTCTGGGGGATAACTCAACGTCAGACACAACGTTTGCAAGATTAATTTTTCATTCCCAATTACTGTTACGGTAAAAGAAGTCTACAGGATTTTTGTGGGCATCAGTTTATCATCAGAGCGATACGTTGATCTAATGCCACTCTCCTTGTGTGATAATATGCCAATGCGCAAGAATGTCAATTCGACACCTTTGTGAACCTGGCCCCCAAACCTCTCGGTACAAACGATTTCCGCATATCAATAAAAAGTACTTCGTTTGTACCGGTTTGTACCGCAAATATTTTTGTTTGTACTGTACTGCAGTTTGAGAAATTAAGAAAACAAAGTGGGGGGCCAACTTCACGCAGCCCCCCCCCCACATTGTCCTAGCATCGATTTATTTGTCTCATTTGAAAGATTTTCGTTTGTACCGGATTGTACCGTAGTTTGTTTCGTTTGTACCGTTCTGGATTATGAAAAATTAACGAAACAAAATGGGGGCCCAGATCAAACAGGCCCTTAAATCACGACTTAATATACCAGGTACCCATGATTTTTGTATGTCACATGAAAGTACTTGGTTAGTACAGGATTGTACCACAAAGAGTTTTATTTTAGCCGTAATAGATTATGAAAAATTAAGAAAACAAAATTGGGGGGCTGTGTGAACCTGGCCCCCCCACCACATAGTACAAACGATTTAGTTGGCTCATTTGAAAGATTTTCGTTTGTACCGGATTGTATCGTAGTTTGATTCGTTTGTACCGTTCTGGATTATGAAAAATTAACGAAACAAAATGGGGGCCCAGATCAAACAGGCCCCCAAATCACGACTTAATACACCGGGTACCCATGAGTTTTGTATGTCATATGAAAGTACTTGGTTAGTACAGGATTGTACCACAAAGAGTTTTATTTCAGCCGTGATAGATTATGAAAAATTAAGAAAACAAAATTGGGGGACTGTGTGAACCTGGCCCCCCAACCACGTAGTACAAACGATTTAGTTGGCTCATTTGAAAGATTTTCGTTTGTACCGGATTGTACCGTAGTTTGTTTCGTTTGTACCGTTCTGGATTATGAAAAATTAACGATACAAAATGGGGGCCCAGATCAAACAGGCCCCCAAATCACGACTTAATACACCGGGTACCCATGATTTTTGTATGTCATATGAAAGTACTTGGTTAGTACAGGATTGTACCACAAAGAGTTTTATTTCAGCCGTGATAGATTATGAAAAATTAAGAAAACAAAATTGGGGGACTGTGTGAACCTGGCCCCCCCACCACGTAGTACAAACGATTTAGTTGGCTCATTTGAAAGATTTTCGTTTGTACCGGTTTGTACCGTAGTTTGTTTCGTTTGTACCGTTCTGGATTATGAAAAATTAACGAAACAAAATGGGGCCCAGATCAAACAGGCCCCCAAATCACGACTTAATACACCGGGTACCCATGAATTTTGTATGTCATATGAAAGTACTTGATTAGTACAGGATTGTACCACAAAGAGTTTTATTTTAGCCGTAATAGATTATGAAAAATTAACAAAACCAAATTGGGGCGCTGTGTGAACCTGACCCCCCACCACCACCACGTAGTACAAACGATTTAGTTGGCTCATTTGAAAGATTTTCGTTTGTACCGGATTGTACGGTAGTTTGTTTCGTTTGTACCGTTCTGGATTATGAAAAATTAACGAAACAAAATGAGGGCCCAGCTCAAGCAGGCTCTCAAATCACGACTTAATACACCAGATACACATGACCTCTGTATGTCATATTAAAGCCCTTGGATAGTACCGGATTCTACGGCAAAGAGTTTTATTTTAGCCGTAACAGGTTATGATAAATTAAGGAAACAAAATTGAGGGGCTGTGTGAACCTGGCCCCCCCACCACGTAGTACAAACGATTTAGTTGAATCATTTGAAAGATTTTCGTTTGTACCGGATTGTACCGTAGTTTGTTTCGTTTTTCCCGCCGTAGATTATGTTAAATTAACGAAACAAACTGGGGTCCCAATTCAAGCAAACATTCTAATCAAGTTTTAAAACACAGGATACATATGACTTTCGAGAAATTTGAATTTGTCATGGCAAATCAGCCTGGCCCGCACATGTTTGTTTTCTTTCCAATTCGAATCAAAACGTCACCAAAAATGTGTACCCAATATGTATCAATTTATTGCATCAAAGTTAGAATTTGTACCGACATCAATTTCGAGGAATTTGAATTTTTAATGGCGCGTCAGGCTGGGCTGGAGAACTTATTTTCCTTTTCAATTCGAAGCAAAAAACTACCAAAACTTGTACCCAATATGCACCAATCTGTATTACAAAAATTGAAAATTGTACCCCGAATTTTTTTTTGAGAAAATTGAACTTTTGTTGGGAAGTCAATCTGGACAGCACAAGTCATTTTTCTTCTCAATTGCAACTAAACTGTTACCAAAATTTGTACCCAATATATACCAATTTGTAGCACCAAAATTATAATCTGTACTACCACCAATTTCGACAAACATGAATTTTTATTGGCGGATCAAACTGGCCCGCACAACTCTTTTTCCTTCGAATTTGAATCGAAACAGCACCAAAAATTTGTAACCAATATGTACTATTTTTTTATTACGAAAATTACAATTTGATCCCCCATGAGTTTCGAGAAATATTGATTTTTGATGGTGAGTCATACAGGCCCACTCAACAAATTTTTCTGTTCAATTCGAATGAAAATATCAAAAAAATTGTAAGAATTTTTACTCCCACCAATTTCTACAAATTTAAATTTTTGATGTATCACGCTGGCCTGCACAACTTGTTTTTCTTTCCGATTCCAAGCAAGGCGTTACCAAAAATTTGTACGCAATTTGTACCACAAAATTTAGATTTGTACTCCCACCAATTTCGAGAATTGTGAATTTTAGACGGCGGATCGAAGTTACCCTCATAACTTATTTTTCTTTACAATTCGAATCAAAACGGGACCAAAAATTTGTACCAGATCTGTACCAATTCATACCACTAAAATTAGAATTAGCACCCGCATCAATATCTAGAAGTGGGAATTTTTGATGGAGGATCATGCTGGCTTGGGCAACTTATTTTTCTTTCAAATTCGAATCAACACGGTATCAAAAAATTGTAGCCAATATTTACGAATTTGCAGTATCAAAATTAGAATTTATATCCCCACCAATTTCGAGAAATACGAATATAGATATGCGGGTTAGACTGATCCGCGCAACTTATTTTTCTTTAAAATTTGAATCAAAACTGTACCAAACACCTGTACCCTATATGTAACGATTTGTACCGTCAAAATTATAATCTGTACCCTCACTAATTTCGACAAAAATGAAATTTTCATATATAACGGGTGAAGCAGAGCCGAACAACTCTTTTCCCTTCCAATTCGAATCAAAATGGCACTAAATGTTGGTACCTAATATGTACCAATTTGTACGACGACAATTAGAGTTATACTCCAACTAATTTCGAGAAATTTGAATTTTTGTGGAGGAAAATTTTCTCCTCCACTGCTTTTTTTCATTCTAGTTCGAATCGAAACGGTACCAAAAATTTGTACCCTATATGTAGAAATTTGTATCAACAAAATTAGAATTTCTACCCCCACTAATTTCGAGAAATTAGAATTCTTGATGGTGGACCAAATATTTGTACCCAATATGTACCAATTTATACCACCAAAATTAGAATTTGTACCTCCACCAATATCGAGAAATTTGAATTTATGTTGGCGGTTCAAGCTGCCTGCATAACTTGCTTATCTTTCCAATTCGAAACAGTACAGTATCAAAAATTTGTACTCAATATGTACCAATTTGTACCACCAAAATTAAATTTATATCCCGTTATTTCGAGAAATTTGAATTTTTGGTGGCAACGTCAAGCTGGTCCCCACAACTTATTTTCTTTTCAATTCGGATCGAAATGGTATCGAAAATATGTATCTAATATGTACCAATTTGTACCACAAAAATTAGAATTTGTGCAACTACCAATTTTGAGAAATTTGAATTCTCAATGCTCGATCCAACTTGACGTCGAAACCTGGCTCGGCCAACACATTTGTTTTATTAATTCGAATCAAAATGTTACCAAAAATTTGTGCCAAATAGATATTAGTTTGCGCCATTTATAAACACCGAAGACAAAATTATTTTAATATTTTTCTACGGTGTACCAAATGTTAGAAAGAATAAAGGAAAGCATTATCACAAAACAACTTGGTTGGGGGAGAGAGAGTCAAACATCTACATATGTTGGGGACTCCAAAATATTTATGAGTGGGTGATTTTTTTCTCCAACCATTTGTGATCATGGATAATATTAATTTTTATTATAGAACTCATTCAGAGGATCAGTTCGGTGAAATCGTCTCTATCCACTCATATCTCCGTTTCGAAAATAGAGTCTAAGTTCTAATTTTGCTTATACAAATTTTTACAAATTCAGTTACCATCAATAATACACTCCAGAGTTAAAATGTTTAGTGGAAATAGTAACAAATTCATTTGCGAAGTAGTGATGTCGAATTTTAAAAAATTCGTTTCTCTGGTTTACCTTGAGATCAAATAGATACACACATTTGAGTAAGCATTTCAGATTTATTGAATTGGTGCAGGTACAATGTAATATTTTTTTGTTACAAATTGTCTAAAAAATTTGGACAAATTCATATGAATTCTGAATAAGCCTTTGGCCTGGAAGAGTTGACTTGGTGATAAATTGGCCCTTCGTTGAATAACAATTTCTAATCTTTATTCGTACATGATTTTGCTCATGCAAATCATAAGCAAATTTCCGTTCCGTTTTTATGAATTGCGGGGAAATTTGTTTGCACGTTCTCGTTCGAATCGAATACTATTTTGATTGAATACAAAAAAAAAAAAAGGATTGCCATGCCCAGGAAGATTGCAATGAAAATTTAAATTTCTAGAAATTGGTAAGGTTGGAAATTCTAAATTTGAGAGTACAAACTGGTACATACTTGCCACAAACTTTTGGTAACATTTTAATCCGAATTCATAAACCAAATGTGTTGCGCGAGCCAAGTTTCGACGTTAAGTTGGCTCCAGCATTGAAAATTCAAATTTCTCCAAATCGGTGAGGGTACAAATTCTAATTTTATAGGTAGAAATTGATACATATCGAGTACACATTATTGGTACCGTTTTCATTCGAATTGCAAAGAAAAATAAGTTATACGGGCCAGTTTCACCCGCCACCAGAAATTATAATTTCTCGAAATTAGTAGGGGTACAAATTCTAATTGCGGCGGTACAAATTGGTACATATTTTGTTCAAATTTTTGGTGAGGTTTTGATTCGAATTTGAAACAAAAATAAGTTGGCCGGCCAGTTTGACCTGCAATTTAATTCATACTTCTTGAAATTGGTTGCTGTACAAATTCTAGTTTTGGTGATACAAGTTGTTACATATTGGCTACAAGTTTTTGGTACAGTTTTGATTCGAATTAGGAAGCAAAAAGTTTTGTGCTCGCCAGTTCAAGTCCCTCGAAAGTTCCTCAAGTTCCTCGAAATTGATGGGGCTAGAAATTCTAAGTTTTGTTGAAAAAGTGGAACATATAGGGTACAAATTTTTGAAAAATTTTGATTAAAATTGGAAAGAAAAATAAGTTGTGTGAGCAAGTTTGACCTGCCAACAAAATTCTGTCTGACGTGACTTGCCACGCTCCACGAAATTTCTTGGGATATAAATTCTAATTTTGGTGTTACAAATTGCTACACATTGGGTACAGAATTCTGGTACCGTTTTGATTTGAATTGGGAAGAAAAAGTGTGCAAGCCTACTTGACTCGCCATTAAAAATTCAATTCTCGCGAAATTGGTGAGGGTGCAAATCATAGTTTTGGAGGTACAAATTGGTATATATTGTTTACAAAGTTTTAATACAGTTTTCATTCAAATTTTAAAAAAAAATGTGTTGTGTAGGTTAGTTGTGGTCATGCTGATCCACTGATCCTCCATTACATCCCAATTTTGTCGAAATAAGTAGTGTGTACAAATTCTAATTTTCATGGTACAAGTGGGCGCATAATGGGTACCGTTATGATTCAAATTTTTCGATACCGTTATGTTCGAATTTGAAAGAGAAATAAGTTGTGCAATCCAGTTTGACCCGCCATCAAAACTAAAATTTCTCGAAATTGGTGGAAGTACAAGTTCTAATTTGGTGGTACAAATTGGTAAGTATGGGGTATCAATTTATGGTGTCATTTTGATTCGAATTGGAAAGAAAAATAGTTGTGAGGCTCTGCTCCACCCGTTATCAAAAATCCAACCTTTTTCGAAATTGATGAGGGTACAAACTATAATTTTGGCGTTACAAATTTGAACATATCGGGTAAAAATATTTGATACCGTTTTGATTTGAATTTTAATGAAAAAAAGTTGTGCGGGCCAGTTTAACCCACAAACCTAAATCTAAATCAAACTAAAACTCATTGTGTTACAATCCGCTACTAAAAAAGTACCTTCATATGACATACAAAACTCATGTGTACCCGGTGTATTAAGTCGTGATTTGAGGGCCTGTTTCATCTGAGCCTCCATTTTGTATCGTTAATTTTTCATAATCCAGGACGGTACAAACGAAACAAACTACGGTACAAACGAAAATCTTTCAAATGAGCCACTAAATCGTTTGTACTACGTGGTGGGGGGGCCAGGTTCACACAGCCCCCCAATTTTGTTTTCTTAATTTTTCATAATCTATTACGGCTAAAATAAAACTCTTTGTGGTACAATCCTGTACTAACCAAGTACTTTCATATGACATACAAAAATCATGGGTACCTGGTATATTAAGTTGTGATTTGGGGGCCTGTTTGATCTGGGCCCCCATTTTGTTTCGTTAATTTTTCATAATCCAGAACGGTACAAACGAAACAAACTACGGTACAATCCGGTACAAACGAAGATCTTTCAAATGAGCCAACTAAATCGTTTGTACTACGTGGTGGGGGGGCCAGGTTCACACAGCCCCCCCAATTTTGTTTTCTTAATTTTTCATAATCTATTACGGCTAAAATAAAACTCTTTGTGGTACAATTCGGTACTAACCAAGTACTTTCATATGACATACAAAAATCATGTGTACCCGGTGTATTAAGTCGTGATTTGGGGCCTGTTTGTTCTGGGCCCCCATTTTGTTTCGTTAATTTTTCATAATTCAGAACGGTACAAACGAAACAAACTACGGTACAATCCGTTACAAACGAAAATCTTTCAAATGAGCCAATTAAATCGATCCTTGGACAATGTGGGGGGCCTGCGTGAAGTTGGCCCCCCCACTTTGTTTTCTTAATTTCTCATACTGCAGTACAGTACAAACAAAAATATTTGCGGTACCAACCGGTACAAACGAAGTACTTTTTATTGATATGCGGAAATCGTTTGTACCGAGAGGTGGGGGGGCCAGGTTCACAAGGGTCAATTCGACTGCGGTGATTACGCAGAGTCTCTATTGTCTTGTGTTTTAAAAGTCACACGTAGAAGGAAGAGCTTCTACACGCAATGGTGTGGACTAAAAATCGCAACACAAACCTCCGTTGTAAACGTTTATAAATTATGTTGAACTCTATTTTATGGATTTATTTTACAATTATGTTATATTTTATGGATATAAATTACAATTAGACATGGAAAGTGCCAACAGAATCTTTAGCAGAAGAATCTTTAGCCAGAAGAAGAATCTTTAGCATCATTAAAAGATTGCTTTCACTTTTTTCATGCTGCAACAGGCTGTAACACGACCTCAGCAATTCTCAGCAGTGAATAGTTGGCAGCCCTCAAGATCCTGCAAAAAGAAGAAGAATTGTGCAAGTTAGATTCTTCAATCAACCAAAACTCAATCCGGACAAAATTGTCAAGATTACACATATCTTATTCGCCCGTATGGAGAAGGAAACGTATCTTCCCTGGTATAAGCCATATCAGGTATAACTAGGGAGGAATATTACAAAGCAGCAATATGGCCAGTTTTCCCCTTGCTAACACGGCAGCTGTTCAGCATTCAATTCGGAAGTACCTCCAACACCACGAGCGAAGTGGTCTAAGCATGAACCCAATCGAAAGAGTTTGGTGTGTGATAGAAGATATGCAAATTTTCAGGACCCACACAGCTACCATAAAAAAGGGATGCAAGATTTGAACGAGCCGCATGTTAGTATAAAAGAGCAGATATCTAATATTGAAGGTTTTCTCCATTCTGCCAAGGGACTTCATGTACAAATATCACATCGGAAGACAATCTTATATAGATGATGAAGAACAAAGTTGTTGGAAACCAATATGTCATTGACAAGTGCTAATTCTTGATCCAATCAGTTATGATTATTATTTTGAAATAACGTCCCCCTTTTATAGACCTAAAATAATGTACATGTAGACGATCTTGATGTACCGTAACTTACAAAGAAGGTAAAGAAACAAGCTATAAGACATTAAGGTGGTTTATTGTTTAGTTTACATATTTTGGAAATCTTTATCACGAGCGGCTTTGGTGCCCGAAGAGAAAACGAAATTGTAGAAAGAGACACACAAGCTAACGAGCAAAAACTTCAGTAGTGAAATGGTCTAAGCATGAACCCAATCGAACGAGGTTGGTGTGTGAAAGAGGATATGCGAATTCCAGGACCCACACAGCCACCATCAGCTGCAGGCGGATAAACTTACTTACCTGTAGTTAAAAAGTGACTGAAAGATAGGTTTGTGAACGAGCTACTTCTTAGTGCAAAACAGCCGATATTAAGTATTCAGGGTTTTGTGTATTCTGCCAAGAGGGTTCATGTCGAAATGGCAGAATGGAAGACAATCTGATATAGATGATTGGGAACAACAGCTGTAGAAGATCAACATGTCATTGACAACGGCATAATTCTCGCTCCAATCAGTTATGATTATTATTTTGTGTTCCCGTCACCGCCTTAAAGACCTAACAAAATGTATATTAAGATGATCTTGATGTAACTTTGAATGAAGGAATAAAAAAATTTATAAAACTAGGTGGTTTATTGTTCTCTTTACCTTTTTTGGAATTCTTTTACACGAGCAGCATATATGCCGACTTATTTACTTACTCACTTTCCACATCTTGGAGCAGAGGCCCTGAATCTTCTCCCTTAGTAATAGTGTTCGAGTACTTGCTCCTCTCGGTGCACAAAGAAAGTAATAGATACTGCTATTAACAGTCCCTTACGGTACTAATTAACTATAATATGAACAAATTAATTCTATATCATCAATTAAAGTTGATTCGCTTAGCCTCAATATAAAAAAATTATACGCATAAGAACACCCTTCAATCAATTGCATAGAAACCTCCTCGATGTAAACGAATAGCTCAACTAACAAGCTCTGTTTAGCTATTAATTCAATCTAGGTACACCTTCCGGTACGCCCACTTTGTTACGAATTATCCCACCTAAACAAATGAGAGCGACGGGCGATGTGTACAAATCTTAGACCCCTACTCATATTAGCAACATAACTAACATTACATTCAAATCCACCTTCATTTAAATAATTTCGTAATAAAATCCGTATAAACATTCTATTGTGATCCATCTCCTCTTACTGATAAGCTGCACCTTACCTGAAGTCCTCCTCAATAAAGATAATGAAGGTCTATAATACCTTCAACTACGGCGGTATACAAACTGCGAAACAACAATAAGTAAAATATATCGTGGATTGTCAATTACGGGACAGATTCCTCTGAACAGCCTAAAATACCGTCAAATCCTTTGAGTTTCAAGAACATAACTACTATTACCCAGGTATTACATTTTACATTAAAAATAATAGTGTATCTAATCCTAGTTTAACAAATAATTACATAGCCTCAAACATAGAACTCATTATTTTAAATAATTTCACCTAAAAATAAATAAAACAAAGTCCTTTAATTTAAATTTATAACAACAGCTTAACCATCACTACCTCTTCCCTTCAACCCCCTCGTCTATCAACGGCAGCTGTCACGAATTTCGTCGGGTCTCCTTAAACCTTAACTGCTTGAAACACTAATCAATAAACAAAAATAAGTACTGCGACCAATTGTACTTCATTATTTACCTTTAAGATCACTGATATTCATTTCTTATCAGGAAGGTAACATGTACAACTAGATAAATAAGAGAAGAAAACCCAAGATAATACTTTATTATTATTTTATAACGCTAAAATAAATAATTATTAATTATGTATTTAATCTAATTAATAAAAATTAGTAGTTAATAAACCATATTTTCCCCCTTGTCTAGGATACAATTTAGTTTTTTTCCCCCTCAAACACAATTGTATCCTATACTAGTATATTTACTTTCTCCTCACACATATGCTGTAAAAACTAGCATATACTGGATACATTAAGCTTATTAATATACCTTTAACCGGTATCTCAGGTTAATTAAGAGGATTTAATAGATTTTCAAGTTTTAATTATTATTAATATAATATATCAAAATTTAATTATTATAACACAATATTGATCTATTTAAATTCTCATATATCACTATAAATAATTATTAAATAATAAGCTCCTGATTAAAGGATTATCGTAATAGGATAAATCAAGTATTTCAATATACTCTTATTACACCTAAAAGAATTAAACTTTCACCTTTGACATCAAAAATCAACGTGCGCCGTACACTAAAGTGTAGAAAGATAAGCTAAGATAAGCTAGTGGGCTCATACCCCGCATATGAAGATTATTCTTCTTTTTCTAATGCTCACTAATCCCAAGACACTTTCAGTGTCCACAACACTTGTGTTAGGAACTCTTATTTCCCTAATTTCCTCATCATGATTTGGTACTTGAATTGGTCTTGAAATTAACCTCTCATTTATCCCCCTGATTTCAAAGACGAACAATCCACGTCACACCGAATGTGCTTTAAATTACCTTTTAGTACAAGCTATAACAAGATCCTTACTTCTAATTGCAATTATTTTACTCTACATTGGACTGCAAACTACATTCTATTTAATCACTATTTCCTTGCTTTTTAAAATAGGCGCAGCTCCTCTCCACTTCTGAATGCCCGAAGTAATAGAGGCCATACCTTGAATAGACTGCATTATTTTAATAACATGACAAAAATTAGCGCCCCTTGGCATACTTTCTTACAGCTTAAAGCCTACAAATGCAATCTACCTAACCTTAATTTTATCCTTAGTAGTAGGCTCAATGGAGGTTTAAATCGACATCACTAAGTAAAATCATAGCATTCTCATCTATTAATCACACTGGCTGAATAATTATAGCCCTACTATTAAGTGATATAACATGATCTACTTCCTATTTTATGCCTTACTTTCAGCAATAGCAGTCTCTCTTTTCGCAATAAACAAAATATTTCATATTAATCAAACTTTTTCTAATAAAATTGTTGTAACAACAAAATTAGCTATTTTCACTAGTCTTTTATCTTTAGGTGGCCTCCCATCATTCTTAGGATTTTTACCCAAATGACTCATTATTATACAAACTGCCGAACAAATGTCATTTATTATTCTTACTCTAATAGTAATAACAGCAGTAGTTACCCTTTTCTATTATATCCGAATTGCTTAGGCTGCCTTCATTATTAATCATCATAACCAAACATGAACATCCTTAATGAAAAAAAAGAAATTAAGAAACATCGATTAGATCAATATTCATTATTATTTCGTTAAGAGGGATAAATATTTTACCTTTAACTGCCACCATCCTTTAAACAAAGACTTTAAGTTAAAAAAACGAATGGCCTTCAAAGCTATAAATAAAAGGCAATCTTTTAGGTTTAGTATATTAACTACTACTACGGAATTGCAGTCCGATATCATAAATATTGACTATTAAACCTAATAAGAGGTTTATTAACCATAAATAGATTTACAATCGGGCCACCCTATTAAATTTCATTTGCAACGATGATTATTTTCTACAAACCATAAAGACATTGGTACAATATACGGTACTCGATCTTTGGGGCTTGGGCAGGAATAGTAGGAACATCATTAAGTCTTCTCATTCGAGCAGAACTTCGTCGACCAGGTAGCTTAATTGGTGACGACCAAATTTAAAACGTAATTGTTACTGCTCATGCTTTCATTATGATTTTCTTCATAGTTATGCCAATTATAATTGGGGGCTTTGGTAATTGATTAGTACCTTTAATATTGCAGCACCTGACATAGCATTCCCCCGTCTAAAAAACATAAGATTCTGATTGCTACCACCCTCACTAACTCTACTATTAACAGGAAGAATTGTAGAAAGTGGTGCGGGAACCAGATGAACTGTATATCCTCCTCTCTCCAGAGCCATTGCTCACGCCGGAGCCTCTGTCGATCTTCCTATTTTCTCCCTCCACCTAGCTGGGGTATCCTCAATTCTTGGGGCAGTAAATTATATTACAACTGTAATTAACATACGAACCCCCGGAATAACTTTAAAACAAATACCATTATTTGTTTGATCTGTAGTAATCACTGCTGTATTACTTCTTTTATCTCTTCCCGTATTACTTCTTTGGTCATCCCGAAGTATACATTTTAACTAATCAAGGGAAGATCTTAAAGGAACCACAATGATTATTAATTTGTCTCATGGATCAGAACACTGGTATCAGGCTCAAGGTAAGGCTGCTACGGAGTTTAGATCATAATGGGTTCCATAGCAAGTTTTTCAGTATGCAATCGGGAAAATATTATTAATGATAGACCGGAACCAAGTGAATCGTACACAACTCTGTATCTAAGTCATAGTGAACGCAAACGACGCTAATTAAACCCATATTTGATAGCCTCGAGTGTTAACACACAGCAGACTTTCTTTAAATAATATATCCATAAGAACACAATTCTTTGGATTAAACCATTTCTATCAGGGTAACAATTAAGAAAAAGGTTATGAATCCTAAGTAGATTTCTTCAGCAGGAAGCACTCTCAAAAAGTAATGTAGTTACATATAAACGGGAAGTATTGCATTTGCTTGATTATCATTGATAAATTAATATTAATAGTTATATTTTTACATTTGGTATCACATTTTTTAATCCCTAGGGCCCACCTAAAACAAACCGCTGTTCGTTCTGTGTTACCCTTGTTTTATTAAAGGGAGAAATAAATCCACGTTTTTCTTTAAATGGTACACCATTGCATAATGCGAGTTAATGAGCTCTAAAAGCACTACTGTTTGTTTTTTGAGAGCTAGGTACAGAAGATTTTACGGTTCAGTTTCGTTGCTAATTTCCTTTACTAGCTTTAAACCAATAGGAATTAAGCAATAGTTGCCAATGTCCACTTCTGACTTCTAATTTTCACAGCATTGTAAATACGACATAGGCCGGCATAAGCCGTTTAGCCTTACCGGACACTTCGAAATAGAACCCTCGAATTATTGGCACGTCTGTTGCACTTTAAATCACTAATTTTTCAACAATTTTTTTGAGTACTACAGCGTGTAAGTTGTAATTGAAGAATGCTAAACTCACTACGCTTGTTATCAAATATTGGTATGTCGGATTGCTTGTAGTGCATGCTAACTGCTTGCGTTTGTTTTGGTAAGAGAACAACACGTATCTCGACATCTCCTCTTAGATATCTGAATGTTTCTTTAACTTGGAATTACAATATTCTCTAAAAACAGTCTCTTGTATAGATCTAAGCACATATCTGTGTGTTTCATCATTCTTCTTGTAAATGTTAAGGGCTCTTAGCAGGACTGTGGAAGGATTGTACTCTAGGCTGTATATGCAGCGAACATCTATGCAGAATTCTACAGAAGATTTGGTGCTTCTATTTTTGTAAAGGAATTTACTTGGTGATATACGGCGGCTCAGGTCAACGGCCATGGATATACTCGTGTACATACCAGGCCAAATGAAAGTCTGGTTCAGTGTTAGAGAGGAGTACACTTTGTAAACCTCAACTGCTGGCGATTAATCGGGTACATTTTGTGGAATAGCATTCTGCTCTTGAGAAAATACCCAAAAAAATGCCTTGGTTGACGTCTGTGTTCTACACCTTTTCTACCAGGACTGTAAAGCTTCTTTGCCTAGACGTTGACTTCCAAGGCCGAAATTCGATTCCGATCCCCAAGGGCCATCAAATGTTCTATCCTCAAATTCAATCTTTTAACATCGCTTATGCATCAGGTGTACTGTTTTTGATTCAGAAATGTACCTGTTACTCAGGGGAAGCGAGGCCCACATACAGACCTCATGGACTCTCAGTAAGTATAGAAAAAATGTACCTCATTTGCGCCCCAGGCCATTCAGAGGGATTTCACTACAGGGCAGGATGCCCACATAAACTCCTTTAACAAAGCCAAGACTAAAACCCAAACCTGGAAGAAACGACTTAAAGAAGGAGAAATATGTAGCCCGCATGTGGGTTACCGGGCCCCTATGAAATACTATGTTAAGCCCATATGCGGGCTTAACGGCAGTCAACGTGTTAAACCGATGGCTTTATAAATTCATCGGCCGAACTTGGAGAAGCGGGCCTGGGTCTACAAGGTAATCACGTACCTAATTACCTAAAAATCTCCTATAGAGTTTCAGGCCAATAATATGCATGTGAATTCGTTACAAGCTTACGACCATAAGTGTAATATAACTGTTACGGAAAATTATTAAGCTTCGTGGCCTTCTGTCTGTAAAGCAGCTTGGAATAGTCGCAAAGTAACAAGGAGCTGACCAGTAAGCATTGATTGTTCTTATGTCGTATAAAACCAAGGGCAATAAGTTGAAACCAACTGGGATCGACGTGTAGTAGATCTTTCATTCTTACGGCCCCTCTTGGATAAAAATGTACATGGAGTCTTTGCATGTACCGCATATCGTAACATTGTTCTTTATTAAGAGAGTTAAACTTTGCTTCTTTTTAGGACAGTCGAAAAGTAACGGTAGTAACAAAAATTTTAGTGTCCTTGCAGATGTCATAATCCTTGGAGTCAATCTGCTATAGAACATCTTGACATATAAACAAACAATAAACAATTGTTATAAACGTACAATTGAGTGGTACTCTAGTACGCGAATGTGTAGTGGTACTGTAGTATCCTTTTTCAAACACAAACCTCATTCAATTGGTTCCATGCTTAGACCATTTCGCTCCTGGACTTGGAGGTACTTCCGAATTCAATCCTGCACACCTACCGTTCTAGTAGGGGAAAAAGTGGCCATATTGAAACTTTGTAACTACTTTTTTGTTACACCTGATAGACTTATAACAAGAAGGAAATGTTTCCTTCTCCATACAGGCGGATAAGTAATTTATAATCTTGACCATTGTTTCAGGATTGAGATTTAGTTGATTGAAGATTGTGACAAGATCAACTACATGTCCATTTTCTTGGATCTATAAGGCGGTGACGTGAACACAAAATAATAATCATAACTCATTGGATCAAGAATTAAGCCGTTGTCAATGACATGATGATCTTCTACTGTTGTTGATCCTAATCATCTATATCAGATTGTCTTCCATTCTGCCATTTCTACAATAACTCTCTTGGCAGAATACACAAAACCTTGAATACTTCATATCGGCTCTTTTACACTAACATGTGGCTCCTTCACAATCCTATCGTTCTGTCATTTTTTATCTACAGGTAAGTAAGCTTATCTGGCTGGAGCTGATGGTAGCTGTGTGGGTACTGGAATTGGCATATCCTCTTTCATACACCAACCTCGTTCGATTGGGTTCAAGCTTAGACCATTTCACTCCTGAAGTTCGTGGTACTTCCGAATTGAATGCTGCACAGCTGCTGTGTTAGAAATTGGAAAAGAGGCTATATTGAATTCATGTAACTACTTCCTTGTTATGTCTGATATGGCTTATACCAGGAGGACAGGACCGTATCAGAGGATTAAAATAAATTAACAACTGAAGGAACATTCACAAATCGTAAAAAAAATAGTTCTTAAACGAAGATCCTTTTCATATGATTATCCAAGAGTGCTTAAAGAAGACCACGAAATTTACGTGGGGAGTAACTGAACGTCAAACACAATGTTAGCAAGATTAATAATGCATTCCCTAATATTGTTACGATAAAAGATATCAGGACTTTTGAAAGAAACAGTTTATCATCTGAGCGACACGTTGTTAATTCTTGTGTGAAATTATCTCAATGCGCAAGAATATAAGTCCGAATGCGGTGAATATTGCAGAGTGTCTGTAGTGTTGTGTTCTAAAACCCACACGTAGAAGGAAGAGTCCTTCTGCACGCAATGGCGTAGACTAAAAATGGCAAGTCAAATCTTCGTAAGTACGTTTATAAATTATGTTAGGCGCTATTTCCAACTTATATTTTATGGATTTAAATTACAATTAGACACGGAAATTGTCGAAAGGCAAAAAAAAACTTTCGTGAAATATCTCAACGATCGAATTTAGTTCTGCCAATGAAGCCGCGACAATTCAATCACGGTTCTTCAGAAACTTGCAGATTAATACTAGACGGGTTCAAATGATGCAAGCAATTTTCGAAGGAGTAAAGGTAACTGTATATGGACAAGATATTGGAAGAAACTACAAACGGGAATTTTGTAGCTGTTGGTGGGTCTGATTCAGTTCTTTTAAGAATCTTGGTAGAATTTTTCATGAGCAGTTGCTGATTCTTTTAAGGCCAAATGGAAGCAGAACCCAAAGGAAATGCTACGAAATCATTAAATTTATGGAATCTTGAGCATCATTAAAAGAGTGCTTTAACTTTTTTCATGATGCTACAGCCTGTGACGACATCAGCTATACTCAGGAGAGAATAGTTGCTGTCTTCAAGATCCTTCAAAAAGAAAAAGGATTGTGCAAGTTAGAGTCTTCAGCCAACCAAATCTCAATCCTGAAACATTGGTCGAAATTAGACACTTCTGATCCGCCTACTTGGTATAAGCCTATCAGGTATATCAAAAAAGTAGTTACTAAGCTTCAATATGGGCACTTTTTCCGTTACTAGCACGGCAGGTGTGAAGCATTGAATTCGGAATTACCTCCAGCTCTAAAAGCGAATTGGTCTAAGCATGAACCCAACCGAATGAGGTTGGTGTGTGATAGTGGATATGTGAATCCAGGACCCTCACAGCTACCATCGGCTCCAGCCGGATAAGCTTACTCATCTGTAGATAAAAAGTGATTGCTAGATAAGATTGTGAACGAGCCACATGTAAGTGTAAGCATTCTGCCAAGGGACTTCATTTAAAAATGGAAGATCGGAAGACAATCTGATTTAGATGATGGCGAACTACAGCTGTAGAACACCACTATATTATTGACAACGGCTTAATTGTTGATCCAATCAATTATGATTATTATTTTGTAATAACGTCCCAGCCTTATAGACCTAATAAAATGGACATAAAGACGATCTTGATGAAACTTTAAATGAAGGTGTAAGAACGAGTTATAAAACATGAAGGTTGTTTGTTGATCTGTTTACATATTTTGGAATCTTTTAACACGAGCTGCTTTGGTACCCGAAGAGAAAACGAAACCGTAGCCGGACACATTTAAGGTAACGACCAAAAACCAATTCATTTAGTAAATCACATTCACGTACTACAGTATCATTCAATTGTACGTTTATAACAATTGTTTATTGTTTGATTGTTTATATGTTAAGATGTTCTAGAGCAGATGAATCACTCCAAGGATTTTGCCACCTGCAAGTTCACTTATAATTATGTAACTGCCGTTTGATTTACGACTCTCCTGAAGGGAAGTAAAGTTTCACCCTTAATAAAGAACGAAGTATGGATATTCCGTACATGCAAAGACTCCATGTACATTTTTATCTAAGATGATGTCGTACCAATGAAAGCTCTACTACACGACAATCACAGTTTGTTTCAATATATGTGCCTAGGTCTATTACGACCTAAGTATAATAAATGCTTACTGCTCACCACCTTGTTCCATTGCGACTGTACCGACCTACTTTTCAGACAGAAGCCCGCGAACCTTGACAATTTTCTGTAACAGTTATACTAGACTTATAGTCGTAAGTTTGTAAAGGATTCAAATGCAGGTAATTGGCCTGAAGATCCAGCAGGAGATGCTTAGGTAAGTAGGTGCGTGATTACCGTGTAGAATCTGGCCCGCTTCTCTTAGCTTGTGAGACAAGTCCGGAGAATGAATTAGTAATGCATTCCAATGCTAGCAGTAAAGCTAGCAGTGTAAAGCACTGATTCGCGATACTAAGAATATATAGAAGCTTGGTAGAACAGGTGTAGAACAGAAACGTCAACAAAATTATCAGGTGACAGATTTTTTTTTTTTTTTTTTTTTGTACTTAGGTTACATTGAGAGATTTTCAGTCAAGTACACCTTAAAGATATAAAACTTCCTATGCTTACTTTGGACATATTGGAGCGGAAACCCTGAATTTTCTCCCTTAGTAATAATGTTCGAGAACTTGCTCGTCTCGGTGCCCAAAGTAAGTAATAGAGATTGCCTAAAACTTTCGATTAGGTTGAAAGTTAAACTTGCACCTATAAAAAATTTCGAGGCGTCTTTTGCAACCTTCACTCACTTCATCAAGAAGCTATATGGATAACCCCACGTATCTATCACACTAATCTGTAGGCTATAGGACCTTAAAGTTATTCTCCCACGCGCGGTTGATCTTGCACAACAGACTGCCATATCGCACACTCTTATTAAGCTTATTGAAGGATTTAAAATTCTTAATCTTCTCAACATTTTCTAACCGGTAAGTACATTCTGGTAAGCTTCCGCTCTGTAGCAGAATAGTGGACCAACCATATAAGCTTTTCGACACCTTCCATATCTGATACGGAATGATCAATAAGAATAATATCTGTAATCTAATTTATTAAATTCAAAACTAGCTCAACTCGCTGACGTGATTAGAGCTTCTGTGTCCTGCCACCGATTGAAAGTTGTCTTCCCAAGAGCAGAAAGTTACTCCACAAAATGTACATGATTAAAACCCAGCTTTTGAGGCTTACGAAGTGTACTCATCTCTAACGCTGAACTAGACTATGATTTGGAATGGTATGTATGGGAGCGTATCCATGGCCGTTGACCAGAGCCACCCTAGATCACAAAATATTTTCCTTTACCAAAATAGAAGCACCAAATCGTTTGTAGATTTCTGCTTAGGTGTTCGCTTTATTTAGCGGAATACCATGGGAAGCTGCCTAGAATACATTCCTTAGTAGAGCCGTTAACATTGGTAAGAAAAAAGTCGAAATACACAGATATGTCATTAGATCAATACTTCACACTGTTTTCATAAAACATGCTAATTCTAGGATACCGAAACGTTCAGATAAAATTTTACTAAGCATTATATATTCTTATGTCGTATAAAACCTAGGGCAGTAAGTCGAAACCAACTCCGATGGACGTGTAGTAGAGGTTTCATTCTTCCGACCCGGTCTGAATAAAAACGTACATGGGTTCTTTGCATGTACGGAATATCGAAATATCGTTCTTTACTAAGAGTTTTAAACTTGACTTCTTTTTAAGAGAGTCGAAAACTAAACGGCACTTACACAAAATTAAGTGTCATAGCAGATGGCAGAATCCTCGGAGTCAATTATCTGTTGTTGAAAATCCTAGCATATAAAGAATCAAACAATAAACAATTGTTATAAACGAACAATTGAATGATACTTTAGTACGAGAATAAGATATCTAAATAAATTCGTTCTTGCTCGCTGTGTGACCTGCTACGTTTTCGTTTTCCCTTCGGGTACCGGAGCAGCTCGTGTTAAAAATTTCCAAAATATGTAAACTAAAAAATAAACCACATATTTTTATACCTTCTTTTAAGGTTACATCAAGATCGTCTTCATGTCCTTTTTGTTAGGTCTACAAGGCGGGGAAGTTATTTCAAAATAATAATCATAACTGATTGGATGAACAACTAAGCAATTATCAATGGCATATTTGTTTTCAAAAGCTCTGTTCGTCATTATCTATATAAGATTGTGTTCCAATCTGCCATTTGTACGTGAAGTCCCTTGGAAAAATAGAGCAAACGTTCAATATTTCATATCTGCTCTTTTATACTAACATTTTTCTCGTTCACATCTTGCAGTCACTTGTTATTTAAAGGTAAGTTACATTAGCCGGCTGGAGCTGATGGTAGCTGTGTGGGTCCTGGAATTCGCATATCATCTTTCACACACCAACCTCATTCGATTGGGTTCATGCTTAGATTATTATCTCCTGGAGTTGGAGGTTCTGCCGAATTAAAAGCTGAACAGGTGCTGTTTTAGCAGGTGGAAAAGTGGCCATATTGAAGCTTTGTAACTACTCCCTTGTTATACCTGATATGGCTTATACCAGAGAGGACATGTTTCCTTCTCCATACAGGCTAATAAGAAATGTGTAATCTTAACTAGATTGTCAGGATTCAGTATCGGTAGGTAGAAGACTCTAACTTTCAAAATTCGTTTTTTTTTATTGAAGTATCTAGAAGGCTGTCATCTATTCACTTCTGATTATAGCTGACTACGTGACAAAGCCTGTTGCATCGTGAAAAAAGTGAAAGCAATCTTTTAATGACGCTACAGTTTCTCTAAAATTAATAAATTCGTTGCATTTCCTTTCAGATGAACAACTGCTCATGTAGTCTTCTAGTAAGATTCTTAAAATGTCCGAATAAAACCCATCAGCAGCTTCAGATTTCCAGTTTGTAGTTTCTTCCATTATTCTTCTCCTTATACAGCTACCTTTACACCTTCGAAAACTGCATCACTTGAAGCCGTCTTGTATTGATCTCCAAGTTTCTCAAGGATTGTGATTGAATTGTGGTGGCCTCAATGGCAGATTTAAATTCGATCGTTGCAGGTTTCTCTCGAAGACCTTCTTGTCTTTAGACACTTTTCGTGTTTAATTGTTTAATATATCCATAAAATATAAGGTGAAAGTACCGCTTAACATAATTTATAAACGTAGTTAACGTACTTAATTTCGAGGTTTTGTAATATGGTTTTTGTCATGCAATTTCATTTTCTTTTAAATGTTGCATATTCATTTCCTCATCCAGACGTAGTTGAATATGATCGCAGATCCTAGTTTTTGTCATCTCCTCCGACGGTTGTAAATGTCTTGATAACCATATGTAGAGCTCCCCGAGCAAAGTCTAGAAGTGAGTTCTCAATGATCTTGAGTAAGCATGGCCATTCAGCATTTTCACTAAAGTTTACATAGTGTACAGGTTACACCAAAGTTCTTCTATACCATTTCCAGACATAATATAGCCAATCGTGCTTAGAAATTATTTGGAAATCTCCTAAAGGCGATACATCTTTGGACCATTCAGAAATTTCTTCAGCTGAGGTCCGAATTGAACACCATTCCAGTATAATGGCTGATCTATACCATTTCCCGATATGATGTATCAAATCGTGCCTAGAAATTACTTAACTGGAAACCTCTTAAAGGCTTTGTACCAACTTGGGCCGTTCAGAATTTTCTACAGCTCCAGGTACAATTTGAACACCGTTGCAGTGTTCTAATGTCATAACGCATTTGCTTTGTTCACTTTTCTTGCGCTCATTGCATAAGAGTAGAGTATTACTATTTGATATTAAAATACTGAAGAATAACACAGGGACTACACTGCTTATATCAAAAGGATAGGTGTGTAACTCACCATTACACAATCGTTGTGGCGATACTTTTTCAAGATGAATAGCCATCCAAGGTTGTTTCAGAAAAGGAAATCAAGACGCGAGACGTTAGAACGAAGACTTGATTATATCTTAGGATTAAGACAGCGTTCACACACCAAGAACATTTGTGTATAGTATTATAGGAAAAGAGGATGTCAGAATGAATAAATGTGATACGATATTCTTATCAAGTCAATGCTACTGAAGTTGGATTCAAAAACTTGGATATGGAGAATCTTCTTCAAGAGAATTCTGAAATAAATAACTTTTTTGCTGTATGAAATGTGTGGCTTATTAGTCAAAGCATACAGTGAGCTTATTTGATTAAACTACAGTTAGGTTTCTTTGTTATGACTGAGGACTAAGGATTGAATATACCGTATATATTTTCCATTTAACCGTGTAGGGAAAGAACTCAAAAGAACTTAAAATCGGTTCTTTACTTATCTCATCGATCAGATCATAGCTCTCAGGTCTAAAGTTAGGCTGCATTGGATGTTTGAATATAATTGGTTCCATAGCAAGTTTTACATTATACAATTGGGAAAATATTATTAATGAAAGACCGGAACCTAGTGAATCCTAAACAACTCTATATGCAAGTTTTAGTGAGCAGCAAGGACGCTAATTAAACGCATATTTGATAGGCTAGATTGCTTGATTATCATTGATAAATTAATACTTAAGTTTTTTACATTTGGTATCACAAAATTTTCAATCCCAATGGCCCACCTAAAACTAACCGCGGTTAATTTCCAAAGCTATACGTCTCTGATACGCTTGTCTTATTAAAGGGAGAAGTTAATCCACGGTTGTTTAAATGGTACGACATTGTATAATGTGAGTTAAGGAGCTCTAAAAACACCACTGCTTCGTTTTTGAGACCTAGGCACACAACAAAAGATCCTACGGCATCGTATTCAATGTTGAATTCCTTTACTAACTCTAAGCCAATAGGATTTAAGAAATAGATGACGATGTCAACTGCTGACTTCTAAATTTCACAGCATGTAAAAAGTACATAAGCCGGCATAAACCATTTAGCCCTACCGGACATCTCCAAATAGAACCCTCGAAATATTGGCACAACTGTTGCACTATAAAACTAATTAAAAATCGATTATCTCCTTCCATCCTCAAAATTTTTTCTTTAATAACCGCATCACTTAGAGATCGATTTAATCTCTTATTACTATCTGTTTTCAAACATTGTAAAATACTATTACAAAAATGTCAATTGAAATCTCTGCTAATGTTCTCATTTTAATGCGAATTCTGTCGTTGTGGATGCATATTACAAAACGGATCACAGCGTGATATTAAGTTTTTCTCAGCTAAAGACTTCTTTTTTCGCACGTCATTGGTTTTAAACTCGAATATGTCGAATTTGCAAGTCCTAAGGACAATATGTGCTCAAGTACTTTTCCTATTTGAACCCACCCTCTCACGTCGATTGTACTGCACGAAAACTGATTCCACTCGTTCTAGTGCAAGTTTCATGCCGGATCTCGACATCTTCTGATATTATCTTTTTATCTAAATACATCCTTATATCTACAATTAGTATTACCATTATTTCTGCAAAAAGCCACATTCGGTAGCCTTGTAGATAAATCTTATTTCTTCTGCTATATGAATTTTATAAATCAACACATACTAGTCTATTACACCGTGTGAATTGAAATTGAAAAATCCGAATCTCACTTTGCTTCTTATGAAATATTACTATGTCTGGTTGGTTGTAGTGCATGCTAACTGCTTGCATTCTTATGATAAGACAACAACACATATCTTGACATCTCCTCTTAGTAAAATTTTATCTGAACGTTTCGGTATCTTAGAATTAGTATGTTTTATGAAAACAGTCTGAAGTATAGATCTAAGGTCTTATCTGTATATTTCGACTTTCTTCTTACCAATGTTAACGGCTCTACTACGGAATGTACCCTAGGCAGCTTATGCAGCGAACAGCTAAGCAGAAATCTACAAACGATTTGGTGCTTCTATTTTTGTAAAGGAATTTATTTGGTGATCTAGGGTATCTCTGGTCAACGGCCATGGATATGCTCCCATACATACCAGGCCAAATGACAGTCTGGATCAGCGTTAGAGATGAGTACACTTCGTAAGCCTCGAATGCTGGCTATTAATCATGTACATTTTGTGGTGTAATTTTCTGCTCTTGAGAAGACAACTTTCAATCGGTGGCAAGAAACGGAAGATCTAATCACGTCAGAGTGTAGCTAGTGTTGAATTTAATAAATAAGATTACAGATATTGTTCTTATTGATCATTCCGTATCAGATATGTAAGGTGTCAGATAGCTTATATGGTTGGTCCACTATTCTGCTACAGAGCGGAAGCTTACCAGAATTTCCTTACCGGTGAAAAGATGTTGAGAAGATTAAATATTTTAAATCCTTCAATAAGCTTAATAAAAGTGTGCGATATGGCAGTCTGTAGTGCAAGACCATCGCGCGTGCGAGAAAGACTTTAAGGTCCTATAGCCTAAAGATTAGTGTGATAGATACGTGGGGTTATCCATATAGCTTCTTGATGAAGTGAGTAAACGTTGCAAAAGACGCCTCGAAATTTTTTATAGGTGCAAGTTTAACTTTCAACCTAACCGAAAGTTTTTCGCAATCTCTATTACTTACTTGAGCACCGAGACGAACAAGTACCCGAACACTATTACTAAAAGAGAAAATTCAGCGTTTCTGCTCCAACATGTCGAAAGCAAGCATAGGAAGTTTTATATCTTTAAGGTGTACTTGACAGAAAATATCCCAATGTAACCTAAGTACAAAAAATATCTGTCACCTGATAATTTTTTTGTCGATTCTGTTCTACACCTCTTCTACCAAGCTACTTTGTACCGCGAATCAGTGCTTTACACCGCTAGCTTTAGTAATTCATTGCCCGGATTTATCTCACAAGTTAAGAGAAGCGGGCTTGATTCTATACGGTAATCCCGCACCTACTTACCTAAGGATCTCCTACGAGATTATCAGGCTTAAGACTATAAGTCTAGTATAACTGTTACAGAAAATTGTTAAACTTCGCGGGCTTCTGTCTCAAAAGTAGGTTGGTACAGTCGGAAAGGAACAAGGTGGTGAGCAGTAAGCATTGATTATACTTATGTCGTATTAAACCTAGGCCAATAAGTTGAAACCAACTGTGATCGTCGTGTAGTAGAGCTTTCATACTTAGAACATCATCTTAGATAAAAATGTACATGGAGTCTTTGCATGTACGGAATATCCAAACTTCGTTTCTTATTAAGAGTTTTAAACTTTACTTCTCTTTTGGTTGAGTCGAAAACTAAACGGCAGTTACATAATCAAAACAGACCTGGCAGATGACAGAATCCTTGGAGTCAATCATCTGCTGTTAAACATCTTAACATATAAACAATCAAACAATATACAATTGTTATAAACGTACAATTGAATGATACTGTAGTACGTGAATGTGATTTACTAAATGAATTGGTTTTTGGTCGTTGCCTTAAATGTGTTCTGCTACGGTTTCGTTTTCTCTTCGGGTACAAAGCAGCTCGTGTTGAAAGATTCCAAAATATGTAAACAGAACAATAATCCAACTTCATGTTTTATACCTTGTCCTAAAACTTCATATAAAGTTTCATCAAGATCTTAATGTCGATTTTGTTGGGTCTATAAGGCTTGGACGTTATTACTAAATAATAATCATAACTGATTGGATCAACAATTAAGGCGTTGTCAATGACATATTGTTTTTCTACAGCTGTTGGTCGTCATCATCTAAATCAGATTGTGTTCCGATATTCCATTTGTAAAGGAACCCTTGACGGAATGCAGAAAACCTTGAATACTACATATTGGCTCTTTTACACGTAGATGTGCCTCGTTCAATATCCTATCTAGCAATCACTTTTTATCTACTGATAAGTATGCTTGTCCAGCTGGAGCCGATGGTAGCTGATGGCATATCCTCTTTCACACACCAACCTCAGTCGATTCGGTTCATTTCGCTCCTGGACTTGGAGGTACTCCCGAATTGAATGCTGTACACCTGCCGTGATAGTAGGGGTAAAAGTTGCCAGATTGAAGCATTGTAACTACTTTTTTGTTATACCTGACAGGCTTATACCAAGAAGCACATGTTTCCTTCTCCATACAGTCGGATAAGAAATTAATCTTGACTATTGTTTTAGGATTGATATTTGGCTCTTTGAAGACCGTGACTAACTTGCACAATTCTGTTTCTTTTTGAAGGATCTTGATGGTAAGCAACTATTCTCTCCTGGGTATAGCTGAGGTCGTGTCACTGGCTGTTGCATCATGAAAAAAGTGAAACCGCTCTTTTAATGAAGCTAAATATTTTTTAAATATAATAATTTCATAGCATTTCCATTCGGTTCTGCTTCCATGTGGCCTTAAAAGAATCATCAACTGCTCATGATGAATTCTACCAAGATTTTTAAAAGATCTGAATCAGAGTCACCAACAGCTACAGATTTCCCGTTTGTAGTTACTTCCCTTATTATTGTCAAAATTCAGCTACCTTTACTCTTTCGAAAACTGCTTGCTTCGTTTGAAGCCGTCTAGTATTGATCTCCAAGTATCTGAAGAACCGTGATTGAATTGTGGTAACTTCAATGGCATAATTAAATTCGATCGTAAGGATATTTCACGAAAGTTTTTTTTTCTTTCGTCAATTTCCCTGTCTAACTGTGATTTATATCGATAAAATATAAGGTGAAAGTAGCGCTTAACATAATTCATATACGTACTTGTCGCAGATTTGCCTGGCCATTTATACCATTCTACCATTGCGTGTAGAAGGGCTCTTCCATTTACGTGTGGGTTTTAATACACAAGATAACAGAGAATCTGCAATATTCACCGTAATCAAATTGATATTCTTGCGTATTGATTTATTATCACACAACAAAAGTATTATTATATCATCGTGTCGCTCTGATGATAAACTGATGCCCACAAATGTCCTGTAGAACTGCTGTTATCGTAACAGTATATGGGAATGAGGGAATAATCTTGCTAACGTTGTGTCTGACGTTGAGTTAATCTCCCAGATTATTTCGCGGCCTTCATTAAGCACTCTTCGATAATGATATCACTTGGAACTTCGCTAAAGAAGGCCTCTTTTTCTGCGAATTGTCAATGTTTCTTGAGTTGTTAATTTCTTGTAATTCACTGATACCGTACTTGTTTGCAAGGCTTCCACTTGTTGAGTTTAGCGATGTGCAAATTTATCATAGAAAAGATGAATAGCTGCGTGAGAAAACGGAAGTATTAATTTAATAGCCTTGAAATAAAGTTTCTAGTCCCCTGTTCCATCTAGTCCGTTTTAATGAATTGCAATACGATTATGCCCTTCTCTATATACTGCAGTCATAGTTAACGGTTCGGATATTGTAACCATCTTAATTTCTTAATATGGTTTTTGCAATGATATTTCATTTTCTTCTAAATGTTGCAAATTGATTTCCTTATCCAGACGTTGTGGAATAAGATCGCATATCCTAGATTTTGTCATCTCCTCCGACGGTTCTAAATGTCTTCAACCAATGTAGGAGTCCCCGCGCAAAGTCTAGAAGTGATTACTCAATGATCTTGAGTAGGCATGGTCATTCAGCATTTTCATTAAAGTTGTCATAGTGTACAGGATGCACCAAAGTCCTATACCATTCGTGCATAGAAATTACTTCACTGCAAAACTCCCAAACGCGGTAAAACTTAGGACTGTTGAGAAATTTCTTCAGCAAAGTTAGAATTTGAACCTATATCCTGAATAATGGCTGATCTAATTTCATAACGCGTGCGCTTTGATCACTTTTCTTAGTTATTTACAGTATATAGATAAGTAGATGGTTCTGGACAACGGCCATGGTTATGCTCGCATACATACCGAGCCTGGATGAGTACACTTCGTAAGCCTCAACTACTTGAGTTTTGTCGGGGACATTTTGTGGAGTAGCTTTCTCCTCATTGAGAATATATCTTTGAATCGAGGAACAGGACACGCAAGCTCTATTCACGTCAGCGAGATGAGGTAGTGTTGAATTTAATAAATAAGATTACAGAAATACTTCTTGTTGTTCATTTTGTCTCAGGTATCAAAGGTGTCAAAACGCTAATACAGTTGGTGCACTAATCTGCTACAGAGAGGAAGCTTACCAGAACTTTACTCACCGGTAAGAAAACGTTTAGAAAATCGACAAACTCAAAACCTCCAATAAGCTCAAACCTCCTTATTAAAGGAGTGTTCGTTATGGCAGTCTCGAATGCAAAATGAACCGTGCGAGTCAGAAAGACTTTAAGGTTCTATAGCCTGGAGATTAGTGTAATAGATACGTAGCGTTATCAATATAGCATATTGATGAAGTGAGTCAATGTTGCAAAGACACCTCGAGATTTTGTATAGACGCAAGTTTAACTGTCAGGCAAGCGAAAGTTATTAACTGTATTTATTACTTTCTTTGGGCACCGACACGAGCAATTACTAAAGCAGGAAATTCAGGGAAAGGAATTTTTGAATCCTGTGGAAAGTGCGAATCTTTAAGGTGTTCTTAACTGAAAATCAACGAATGTAACCTATGTACAAAAAAAAAAAAAAAAAAATATGCCAAGTGATAAATTTGTTGATCTGATAAATCTACGTTCTACACCTTTCTACCAGGCCTGTATAATTACTTTGTATTGCGAATGAGTGTTTTTCACCGCTAGCTTTATAAATTAAATTGAAGGATTTCTCTCACAGGCCGAGAGTAGCGGGCCTGGGTCTACAAAGTAATCACGTTCGTTATCACCAAAAGAACTCCTATTATTTTCAGGCCAATAACCTGAATCCTTTACAAGCTTACGACCATAAGTGTAATATAACTGTTACGGAATATTGTTAAGCTTCGTGGCCTTCTGTCTGTAAAGCAGCTTGGAATAGTCGCAAAGTAACAAGGAGCTGACCAGTAAGCATTGATTGTTCTTATGTCGTATAAAACCAAGGGCAATATGTTGAAACCAACTGGAATCGACGTGTAGTAGAGCTTTCATTCTTACGCCCCCTCTTGGATAAAAATGAACATGGAGTCTTTGCATGTACCGCATATCGAAACATCGTTCTTTATTAAAACAGTTAAACTTTGCTTCTTTTTAGGAGATTCCAAAACTAAAAGGTAGTTACACAATTATTACTATCCTTGCAGATGGCAGAATCCTTGGAATCAATCATCTGCATTAGAACATCTTATCATATAAACAATCAAACAATAAACAATTGTTATAAACGTACAACTGAATTGTACTGTAGTATGCGAGTGTGATATCCTAATGAACTGGTTATTACTCGTTAAATTGTGTGTGTTCTGCTACGGTACAATTTCTCTTCGGGTACTAAAGCCGCTCATGTTAAAAAATTCCAAAATATGTAAACTAAACAATAATCCACCTTTATATTTTAAACCTTGTTTTATACGTTCTTTTAAAGTTACTTCAATATAGTCTTCAAGTTCATTTTGTTTGGTCTATGGGGCAGGGACGTTATTTCGAAATAATAATCATAACTGTTTGGATCAACAATTAAGGAATAGTGAATGACATATTGGTTTTCAACAGCTTTGTTCGTCATCATATATATAAGATCTTTCTACCGAACTCCCATTTGTACTTGAAGTAACTTAGCAAAATGGAGAAAACCTTCAGCTTTTCATATTTGCTCTTTTATAGTAACATGTGGCTCGTTCACATTCCTATCTTGCAGTCACTTGTTATTTAAAGGTTAGTAACATTAGCCGGCTGGAGCTGATGGTAGTTGTGTGGGTCTTGGAATTCGCATATCCTCTATCGATTGGGTTCATGCTTACATCATTTAGCTCCTGGAATTGGAGAGACTTCCGGATTAAATGCTTAATACTGCCGTGTTAGCAGGGGAAGAAGTGGTCATATTGAGTTTTGTAACAACTCCCTTGTTATATCTGATATGGCTTATACCATGGAGGACATGTTTCCTTCTCCATACAGGCGATTAAGAAAAATGTAATCTTGACCATTTTGGAGGATTTAGTTTTGGTTGGTTCTTTCACAATTCTTCTTCTTTATGAAGGATCTTGAAGGCAGCTAACTATTCACAGTTGAATATAGCTGAGGACGTGTCACAGCCATCATGAAAAGAAGTGAAAGCGATTTTTTAAAAACGATAAAGTTTCTTTTAAATTAACAATTTCTCAGAATTTCCTATCAGTTCTGCTTGTATGTGGTTTTAGAACAATCAGCAACTGCTCATGAAGTATTCTAATAAGATTCTTATAAGATCCGAATAAGACCCATCAACAGCTACAGGTTTCCCGTTTTTAGTTTCTTCCATTATTCTTCTCCATATACAGCTAGCTTTATTCATTTGAAAACTGCTTCCGTCACTTGAAGACATCTACTATTGATCTCTAAGTTTCTCAAGATCTGTGATTGAATTGTCATGGCTTCAATGGCAGATTTAAATTCGATCGTTACAAAAATTTCCTGAAAACTCTTTTTTGTCTTTCGGCACTTTCCGTGCATAATTGTAATTTAAATCCATAAAATACAAGTGAAAATAGCTTAACATAATTTATAAACGTACTTAACGCAGATTTGACTTGCCATTTTTAGTCTACGCCATTGCGTGTATAAGACTCATCCTTCTACGAGTGGGTTTTAAAACACCACACAACAGAGACTGCGCAATATTCACCGCATTGCAACTTGTTGGTTGGTGTGTGATATAGGATATGCGAACTCCAGAACCCACACAGCTACCATCAGCTCCAGCCAGATAAGCTTACTTACTTCTAGATAAAAACTGACTCAAAGATAGGATTGTGAACGAGCCAAATGTTAATGAAAAAGAGCCGGTATGAAGTATTCAGTGTTTTGTGTATTTTGTCAAGGGAGATCATATAGAAAATGCAGAATGGAAGACAATCTGATATAGATGATTAGGAACAACAGCAGTTGAAAATCAATGCATTGACAATTCTTGCTCCAGTCGAGATCCGCCATCATACTTGCATAAGAACGAGTGGAATCAGCTTGCTTGCAGTACAACCGACGGGAGTGTGCGGTTTGAAATGGGAAATGTACGGCTGGTCATATTGTCCTTTGCAGTATAACGACGTAAAACCCAGTGAAATGCGTAACAAGAAGTCTTTAACTGATAAAGATTGTATATCGCGCTGAGCTCAAAAGGTATAGAAAAGAGAAATCGCGTTAAAATGTTGGACAAGTTGATGGGTCATTTGCAATAGGATAGGCATCCCCGAGCATGTGAACGCTTTTGTAATATGCATCCACAATGACAGAAATCGCATTAAAATGAGAACATTAGCAGAGATTTCACTTCACTTTTTTGTAAGAGTATTTTACAATGTCTGAAAAGAGATATTAATTAGAGATTAAATCGATCTCTAAAAGATGCGGTAATTAAAGAAATAATTTTGAGGATGGATGGAGATGTTCGATTTTTAATTAGTGGTTTAGAGTGCAAAAGGCATGCCAATAATTTGAGGGTTCTATTTCGAGATGTCCGGTAAGGCTAAATGGTTTATGCCGGCTTATGTCCTTCTTACATGCTGTGAAATTTAGAAGTCAGCAGTGGACATCGGCATCTATTCCTTAATTCCTATTGGCTTACAGCTAGTAAAGTAATTGAACATTGAATACGATGCCGTAGGATCTTTTGTTGTGTACCTAGTTCTCAAAAACGAAGCAGTACTGCTTTTAGAGCTCTTTAACTCACATTATACAATGTCGAACCAACCGTGAATTAACTTCTCCGTTTAATAAGACGAGGGTATCACTGACGTATAGCTTTGGGAATTAACCGCGGTTTGTTTTAGGTGGGCGCTTGGGATTGAAAAATGTTGCGATATCAAATGTAAAAAAAATAAGTATTAACTTATGAATGATAATCATGCAATTGCTATATTTCCCGTTTATATGCAGCTACAATACTATTAGAGAGTGATTCCTGCTGAAGAAATCTACTTACGACTGACAAGGATCTCACCTTTCTCGTTATTCTTAACCTGATAGAAACTGTTTATTCCAAGGCGTTGTGTTCCTACTAATGTATTACTTAAAGAAATTCTCCAGTGTGTTAACACTCGAGGCTATCAAATGTGCGTTTAAATAGCGTCCTTGCTGTTCACTAGGACTTACATACGTAGTTGTTTAGGATTCACTAGTTTCCGTACTATTATTAATAATATTTTCCCGATTATATCCTAAAAAAACTTGCTATGGAACCAATTATATTCTAACCTGCAAGTCAGCCTTCCTTTGGGCCTGAAACCTGTATCTGATCGGAGAGACAAATAAAGAATCGATTTTACTTCTTTTGAGATCTTCTCTTACACGGTTAGGTGGATATATTTACGGTATAGTCAGTCCTGAATTCGCTACCAACTTAGTAACACTGGTCATCATCACAAACCAACGAAACTGTGGGCTAATCAAATAATCTTTTCATATAAGCTTACTGTATGCTTTGATTTGTAACAAAGTATCACACCTTTCATAGAGCAGAAATAGTCATTTATTTCAAATGTCCCTTGAAGAAAGTCGACATACACACAGATATGTCCTTAGATCTATACTTCAGACTGTTTCATAAAACATACTAATTCTAAGATTCCGAAACGTTCAGATAACATTTTATTAAGAGTAGATGTCGAGATATGTCTTGTCTTATCAAAAAGAATGCAAGCAGTTAGCATGCACTACAACCAACCAGACATAGTAATATTTGATAAGAAGTGTAGTGAGATTAGCTTTTTTCAATTGCAACTCAAACGTTGTATCAGACTAATATCTGTTGAATTATAACTTTCATATGGCAGAAGATACAAGATTTATCTACAAGGCTGCCGAACATGGCTTTCTGCAGAAATAATGGTAATACTAATTGTAGATATAAAGATGTATTTAGGTAAAAAGATAATATCAGTAGATGTCGAGATATTGATACTTGCATTAGATACTTGCATTAAAACGGGTGGAATCAGTTTGCACGCAGTACAACCGATGAGAGAGGGTGGGTTCTAATGGGAAAAGTACTTCAGAACATGTTGTCCTTAGGACTTGCAAATTCGAAATATTCGAGTTTAAACAAGTTACGAGCGAAACAAGTAGCCTTTAGCTAAGAAAGACTGAATATCACGGTGAGCTCATAAGGTATAGTAAAGAGGAAGTGCGTTATAATGACGGACAAGATGATGGGTCACGCGATAGGGCAGTATCCCCGAGTTTGTCAAGCTTTTTGTTATATGCATCTTCACAACCAGAAATCACCTTAAAATGAGAACATTAGCAGAGATATGACGTGACTTCATTGTAATAAAAGTCTACAATATATGAGAAAAGATAATAATAAAAGATTAAAACGATCTCTAAGTGATCCGGTGATTACAGAAATAATTTAGAAGATGGACGGGGATTTTAGATTTTTAATTAGTTGTTTAGGGTGCAAGAAGCTTGCAAATAATTCAGGGTTCCATTTCAAGGTGTCGGCAAGGGCTAAAGGGCTTATGGCGGCTTATGTCTATCTAAAAATGGTGTGAAATTTAGAAATCAGCAGTGGAAGTCGCCATGTAATCTTTAATTTCTATTGGGTTAGAGCTGGTATAGATATTCAACAATGAACCGGGCGCCGCAGTATCTTGCGTTGTGTACCTAGGTCTTAAGAACGAAGCAGTAGTGCTTTTATAGCTACACATGGCGTACCATTGCAGAAACCGTGGATTTACTTCTCCCTTTAATAAGACAACAGTATCACAGCGATATAGCATTGGGAACGACCAACGGTTTGTTTTAGGTGGGCCCTTGGGATTGAAAAATGTTGTGATACCAAATTTAAAAAACATAAGTATTTATTTATTAATGATAATCAAGCAATTACTATATTTTCCGTTTATAAGCAACTACAATACTATTTGAGAGTGGTTCCTGCTGAAGAAATCTGCTTTACACCCATCACGCTCTCACCTTTTCTTGATCGTTTAATCCAAAGAGTTGTGTCTTACGGACATATTATTTAAAGAAAGTCTCCTGTTTGTTAACACTCGAGACTATCAAATATGCATTTAGTTACCGTCGTTGCTGCTCACTAGTGTCTACATACACAGATGTGTAGGATTCACTAGGTTCCGGGCTATCATTAATAATATGGAACTGAAGCAGTTTTACTTTTGTTCTGAGAACGGTGATCTGATCCATGAGACAAATAAAGAATCATTTTAGGTTCTTTTATGATCTTCCCTTGGTTAGTTAGAAAATATTTATGTTATAGTTAGGCCTGGGTTCCCTACAAACTCAGCAACACTGGTCATCACAAAGCAACCAAACTGAGGGCTAATCATATAATCTTTCCATATAAGCTCACTGTATGCTTTAATTAGTAACTAAGTGCCACATATTTCATAGAGCAGGAAAAGTCATTCTTATCAGATGCCTCCATATCCAGGTTAATGAATGAAAAAGTATTCTGAAATCACGGTAGCATTGTCTTGATAATAATATCTTTTAACATTTCTTCATTCTGATAACCACTTTCAATCTAATGTTTTTGGTGTGTCAATGCTGTCTGTCTTCCTCGGAACTTTCAAACCTCTCCCATCTTGCGTCTGGATTTCCTATTCTCAAACAACCTTTGGATAACTATTCATCTTGAGAAACCTTTGCTACAACGATTTTGTATTGGTAAAATGCACACCTCTCCTTTTGTTGTAAGCAGTGTAGTCCCTCTGTATGTCTTCAATATTTCAGCATCAACTACTAATACTATATATTCTACTCTCTGCATACAGTAAATAAGTGCATGAAAAATGAACAAAGCATATGCGTTATGACATTAGATCAGCCATTATACTGGAAAGGTGTCAAATCGTACCTCAGCTGAACAAATTTGTGAACGGTCCAAAGTTGTACCGCCTTTAGGAGGTTTGCACTTAAGTAATTTCTGGGCACGATTGGATACATTATATCAGGAAATGGTATAGAAGAACTTTGATGTATCCTGTACACTATGACAACTTTAGTAAAAATGCTGAATGGCCATGCGTACTCAAGATCATTGAGAAATCACTTCTAGACTATGCTCGGGGACCTCTAAATTTGGTTATGAAGATATTTACAACCGTAGGAGGGAATAACAAAATGTAGAATATGCGATCTTTTTAACGTCTGGATGAGGAAATGCTATGTAACATTTAGAAGAAAATGAAATTGCATGACAAAAACCATATTAAGAAATCTCAAAATTAAGACGGTGACATTTTGCGAACTGTTAACTTTGGCTGCAATATATAGACAAAGTCATAACCGTATTGAATTCTTCCAAATGGACTAAATTGAACAGGGGACTAGAAACTTCATTTGATGGCAATTATAATAATGCTTCCGTTATCTCACGCAGCTGGTCGTCTTTTCTATGAAAAATTTGGACATCACTATACTCAAGAGATGTAAGCCCTGAAGGAAAATACGGTGTCAGACGATTACAAGAAATTAACAACTCAAGGAACTTATTCAAGAAACAATTCGCAGAAAAACAGGACTTCTTGTGCGAAGTTCCAAGTGTTATTATTTTCGAACAGTTTTTAATGAAGGCCACGAAATTTTCTGGGGGATTAACTCGTTAGCAAGTGCAAAAAGAGAAAAAAGAGCTCTCGGGGATTATCTACACGATCCAATTTTATTCTGCCATTGAAGCCACGAAAATTCAATCACAGTTCATGAGAAACTTGAGAAACTACAAAAGGGAAATCTGTAGCTGTTGATGGGACTGATTCAGATCATTAAAATTCCTACTAAAAAACTTCATAAACAGTTGCTGATTCTTTTAAGGTTAGTAGAACCACTACCAGAAAAGAAATGCTACGAAATGATTACATTTAAAGAAACTTTGGCGTTATTAAAATATTGCTTTCATTTTTTTCATGATGCAACAGGCTGTGTCACGACCTCAGCTATTCTCAGCGGTGAATACTTGGCAGCCTACAAGATCCTTCAAAATAAACAAGAATTCTTAAAGTTAGTTAAAGTCTTCAACTAACCAAAACTCAATCCTGACAAAATGCTCATAATTACGCATTTGATATTCGCCCGTATGGAGAAGGATACATGTCCTCCCTGCTATAAGCCATATCGGGTATAACCAGGGAGGAATATTACAAAGCTTCAACATGGCTACTTTTCCCCCTACTAACACGGCAGCTGTTCAGCATTCAATTCGGAAGTACCTCCAACTCCACGAGCGAAGTGGTCTAAGCATGTACCCAATCGAAAGAGTTTAGTGTGTGAAAAAGGATATGCGAATTTCAGGAACCAAACAGTCGCCATCGACTCCAGCCTGATAATCTTACTTATCTGTAGATAAAAAGTTATTGCAAGATAGGTTTGTCAACGAACCACATGTTAGTATAAAAGAGCTGATATGAAGTATTCAAGGTTATGTGCATTCTGCCAGAGAGTTCATGTAGAATTGGCAGATCAGAACACAATCTGATATAGATGATAACAAACAACAGCTGTAGAAAACAAATATGTCTTTGACAACGGCTTAATTGTTGATCCAATCAGCTATAATTATTATTTTGTGATATCGTCACGGCCTTATAGACATAAAAAAATGAACACGAAAACGATCTTGATGAAACGTTAATGAAGGTGTATAACATGAAGGTGGTTGATTGTTCTGTTATATATTTTGGAATGCTTTAACACGAACTACTTTGGTATCCGAAGAAAAAACGAAACCGTAGCAGGACAGACTTAACGAGCAAAAACCAATTCATTTAGATATCACATTCGAGTGCTATAGTATCATTCAATCGTACGTATATGAAAATTGTTTATCGTTTGATTATTTATACATTATGATGTTCAACAGGATATGATTCACTTCGAGGATTCGGCCATTTGCAAGGACACAAAATTTTGTAACTGCCATTTAGTTTTCGACCCTTTAACAAGGAAGTAAAGTTTAACACTCTTAATAAAGAACGATCTTTGGATATTCCATACATGCAATGACTCCATGTACATTTTTATCCAAGACCTAAGAATAAGATCTCTACTAGACGTCCATCGCAGTAGCTTTCGACTTAATGCCCTAGGATTTACACAACATTAGGATAATCAATGCTTATTGATCATCACCTTCGTCCTTTGCGACTTTTCCAAGCTACTTTTCAAATAGAAGCCCATGAAACTTAATTTTCTGTAACAGTTATATTAGTCTTATGGTCGTAATCTTGTAAAGGATTCACATTCAGGTTATTGAACGGTAAATCTATTAGGAAATCCTTACGTAATTAGGTACGTGTATACCTTGTAGAACCAGGCCCGTTTCTCTTGGCCTCACACTGGTTCAATTGCCACATCTAGGTTAACAAAATTCATAACCAAAGAAAACACGGCAGAGCACGTACACAGAGCGACACGAAGCGGTAAGAAGTCATATATCCTTACTGGAAGAATTATTGTTGTTCTCAGTAGTATGATCAGCTGAAATGTATGATTCACACGTAGGAGGAACTTTTAACAGACGTATTCTTCGGTAAGATGTCACTGTGTTTGAGTGTGAATTTGCTAATGTTTGTTATGGAGGGATCCGACGTGATTAACATGTGCATTAAAACTTGTATGTTGTTTTGACGGGAACTTTTCCTGGCATGATGTTTTCGGAACCTTCGACAATCTTTATTCCGAGCTCCTTGTGCTGCTTCGGAAAGCTGTTCAATAGGAACTAGCGCACATTCAACGATGTCCCATGTATGATTAATATATGCCCAGATGCCGGCATGTAATACCAGTTATACAGGTCCACATATAATCGGACAGTTTGCAAAGATACATACCAATTGCCTCAGAGTTAATTGCATAATAGGGTGGGCCGAAAAGGGCCGAAAAATTTTTTTTTAGAAAATTAAGATTGAGTACCGTGCAAAAGTTATATAATGTTATATTATGTTTCCTCAGCAAAACAGAGCCGGATTAAAAGATATTTAACGGGGCCGGGGGGCCCCAAAGAAAGTTAATTTTGAAAAAATAACCAGCAATGAAAACATTATTAAAAAATATTTTTTAGAAAGTTAAGTTTGAGTACCATGCAAAGGTTGTATAATATTATGTTATGATTCTTCACCAAAATACAGCCGGAAAAAAATATATTTATCCGGGCCCCGGGGGCCCGAAGGAACACCAATTTTGAAAAAAAAAGTAGCCAGCAATGATAATATTATTAAAATATATTTTTAGAATGTTAAGTTTCAGTACCGTGCAAAAGTTGTATAATGTTATATTATGTTTCCTCAGCAAAACATCCGGATTAAAAGATATTTAACCGAGTCCCGGGGGCCCCAAGGATCGTTAATTTTGAAAAATAAAAAATTGTTGTGAATAGTGAAAATATTATTGAAATATATTTTTTAGAAAGTTAAGTTTGAGTACCGTGCAAAATTTATAATGTCATGTTCCCTTACCAAAAAAGAGCCCGATAAAAAGATATTTAACAGGGCCCCGGGTATATAATTTGAATTACCACACTTACAGGTTAATCTATCGCAGCATTTGCAAGAGAAAATATCACATAACTTCTGAGCACCGTTCTTAAATTTCATAAATTTGGCTCTTAATGGGGTATATTTCATTTCTTAATGGGGATAATGATCGTATTGCGTTTTGAGTTGTATTCAAAATCATATGCTTAATTCAAATCAAGACAATAGAGGAAAAGAGGCTCGCAGCCATATTGTTTCTAGTTTATTTGAACTCAGCAATGTAGGCGCCGCCTTCGGAAAGCCAGTGTTATGTATTTTGCATCCAGATGCGAAAAAGTGATATTCTCTTAAAGTTTGAGAGTTCTGAGCTGGGCTCAACATAAAGGTTTTTCGTGTGTTAATATGGTATTTATGAAAGTTAGTTAAGCTCTTAATAGTTATTTGCGTATATTGAAACCATGTATTTCATGTTTTAAGAATTAATACTATTGTCTGGTAAAATGTTATTATTACCTAAAACCATTTTATTTGAACAAAAAGTTGGGAACTTTAGGGCTACAAGGACCCGGTTAAATATTGTTTTAAAATCAACATATTTGACATGGCTTCATTTCGTATCAGTGCACAACTTTTGATAACTACTCAATCCAGAATATTTGAAAAATTTTTTTTCGGCCCTCCCTATTGCATAACCACTAGCAATGGTACGTAAAAGAACTGCAAATCGTTTAATTGATGACAGTAATGGACGCTGATAATGATGGATTCGAGTAAAACTTGCGGGCAATATTACCTCATTGCTTGTTCCGTAGCCTGGTTTCGGCACATCCACCAGGAGACCTATCTCTTCACGAAATCGCTTGTGTAATAATTTCTTTCCTTGATCAACATTTGGTTGATCCCTCTTTCTCACTTGTCAGGTATGATGTCCAGTCCATATGCAATGTGCAACTCAAAGCACCTTATCCGGGAATGCTGACTTCACAACCCAAATTCAAACGTTGTTGTGTCAGGTGGTAATGCTGTAGTTTTGTCTGGATCGTTCATTTGCTTTGAAGATGCACCGCAGATGTAACATCGTTAATATGATTTGTTTGTGATATCACTACAGACCTTCACATCTACCATTGTAAGCTTCAATCTGTGTTTCACTACTATTTGATGATCATTGTAAGAGATAGTTGCTGGTGAGAGAGCTTGTAGTTGCTGCTGTATCTTAGTAACTTCTGAACGTGTTAAATCTGCTGTTTCTATCATGAACAGTAGCTTGAATGGCCAACAATAGCGTATTGGCATGCGCCGTGGACTATGCAAGAGTGTCTCTTAACCATATTGTAAGTTTAAAGACACTAACGAAATAACAAACAAATATGTATATTTATGTATATCGTCTTCTGTATCTGAACTATACCGTTGTTTGTATGCGCTCTGACCTGACGCGCAATCACAAACACCATTTGAAGAACATCGTCATTTCAACTTCCTGATTGTTCTCTCGCAGTATAGTATTGTTTTTGGAAATTAACCGCTCGATAGTATGATCAAGTAACGCTTGCAGCTGCACTTCCGCATATACGTCTGTGATAATATAGGCTGGGTAGCACACTTTCTTTGCCTCTAACAGTTTATAATTAGACGAATAGATATTTGCATTATGAACTTTTGCCTGGTTACGATATAACTGGTATTGTTTTTTTTCTCAATTTCGATTCAACGTATAATGCTAATGCCTCATCCTATGTAATCTTAATTGGTACTGTCGTCTCTGGACTCTTGTACGGCTTTTTGATTCGCGATCCCTCCTGGGTGACACACAATATAAGAAGCATTACGTTTTATTTTTTCACGTAAACCCACGTGCGTTACATACACTAACTCTTCAGTTGTCGATGTTGTACTAACGACTACAACCGTCTTCTCTTTGCTTTCTCACTTGCTTCTTCAAACACTTCTCTTGGACGCCCTACAGATGTTCTCTGTGTCACACCTGTTCTAAATAATACTGGTCGTCGTAATGTCGCTGCATTCCATACGTTTCCAGAAAACTCCACTCTATTGTCGAGCCACTTACTATATTTAATTACAAAGTCATTCATTGCTCGATGACATTTTTGAAATTTCTCTTTGACATGTATACAAAAACTATCTGTACATTTGCATGTCATAGTTATTATGCACACACTACTATTATTACTCTACACATCTATAGTCATTAGAACATGGAGACTGGTTGAGAATTGCTTTTACGCGTCAATTCATTATACCTATTCCTAAGTACAGTATACGTTCTTATTCCCTAGTGTTTCCCATCACGCCAAAGCCCACCAAAAACACAAGACACTCCTCATTCATGTCACATGCACGTCATACCTTCATCTGTAGTTGTCACACTATATTCCTGGCACTGACCAACAGCTGTCTGTGTTATATGCTGCAGACGTAAGGTCTAGCACGGAAATTGTCGATCAGCTGATTCTACATTAAATACAATTAATCTTGTTCGTCGGATCCGACATACTTCCCCATGTGTAATTTGGCACCTAAGTGGTTTTTTCCCACCACTTGGGACCTGGCCCCAGAATTCCCATCCTTTTCTCACTATTTCTGAGAACTCAGTTTTTATATTTTGTCCAGCTAGATGTGCCAGCTGAACCACTGCGGGCCTGTGAGACAAGTCCGGCCGATGAATTACTAAAGCTAGCTGTGTAAAGTACTGATTCGCGATACAAAGATGTTATACAAGTCTGGTAGAACAGAGACAGCTACAAAGTAATTAATTGACAGAATTTATTTACTTAGGTTAGATTGGGAGATTTTCAGTTAAGTACACCTGAAAAATATAACACTTCCTAGGCTCACTTCCCACATCTTGAACCAGAAGCCCTGAAATTGCCCGCTTGGGATTAGTGTCCAAGAATTTGATCGTCTCGCTGCTGAAAGTAAGTCGTCTCGCTGCGAAATAAATTCTGCTATTAACTTTCGCTTATCCTGAAAGCTAAACTGCGTCTATAAAAAATTTCGAGATGCTATATTAATAACGCTACGTATCTATAGACCTATACAGGCTATAGAACCTTAAAGTTTCTCTGGCTCACACTACACACTGCCATATCGCACACTCTTATTAAGCTTATTGGAGGATTTGAATTTCCCGATTCTCTAATCGGTTTCTCACCGGTGAGCAAAAATCTGGTAAACTTCCCGTCTGTAGCAAATTAGTGCAACAATTTTATTTGGTTTTTGACAAATTCTATACTTGAGACAGAATGATCAACAAGATGTATTTCTACTTACGTGCAGAGAGACCTTGCGTGTCCTGTACAAAATGCCGACAAATTGTTTATTGTTTCATTGTTTATATGTTAAGATGTTCTATAGCAGATTGACTCCAAGGATTCTGACCTCTGCAAGGACACTAAAATTTTTGTAACTACCTTTACTTTTTGAATGTCCTAAAAAGAAGCAAAGTTTAACTCTCTGAACAAAGAACGATGTTTCGATATGCGGTACATGCAAAGACTACATGTACATTTTTATCCAAGAGGGGCCATAAGAATGAAAGATCTACTACACGTCGATCCCAGTTGGTTTCAACTTATTGCCCTTGGTTTTAAACGACATAAGGACAATCAATGCTTACTGGTCAGCTCCTTGTTACTTTGCGACTATTCCAAGCTGCTTTACAGACAGAAGGCCACGAAGCTTAATAATTTTCCGTAACAGTTATATTACACTTATGGGCGTAAGCTTGTAACGAATTCACATGCATATTATTGGCCTGAAATTCTATAGGAGATTTTTAGGTAATTAGGTACGTGATTACCTTGTAGACCCAGGCCCGCTTCTCTTGCCCTGGGAGACAAGTCCGGCCGATGAATTTATAAAGCTAGCGGTTTAACACGTTGACTGCCGTGAAGCCCGCAAATGGGCTTAACATAGTATTTCATAGGGGCCAGGTAACCCACATGCGGGCTTCATATTTCTTCTTTTTTAAGTCGTTTCTTCCAGGTTTGGGCTTTAGTCTCGACTTTGTTAGAGTTTATGTGGCCATCCTGCCCTGTAGTGAAATCCCTCTGAATGGCCTGCGGCGCAGATGAGGTATATTTTTTCTAAACTTACTGAGAGGCCATGAGGTCTGTATGTGGGCCTCACCTCCCGTGAGTAACAGGTACATTTCTGAATCAAAAACAGTTCACCTGAAGCATAAGCGATGTTAAAAGAGTGAATTTGAGGATAGAACATTTGATGGCCCTTGGTTATCGGAATCGAATTTCGGCCTTGGCAGTCAACGTCTAGGCAAAGAAGCTATACAGTCCTGGTAGGAAAGGTTTAGAACACAGACATCAACAAAGGTATTTTCTCAAGAGCAGAATGCTATTCCACAAAATGTACCCGATTAATCGCCAGCAGTTTAGGTTTACAAAGTGTACTCATCTCTAACACTGAACCAGACTTTCATTTGGCCTGGTATGTACACGAGTATATCCATGGCCGTTGACCTGAGCCGCCGTATATCACCAAGTAAATTCCTTTACAAAAATACAAGCACCAAATCGTCTGTAGAATTCTGCATAGATGTTCGCTGCATATACTGCCTAGAGTACAATCCTTCCACAGTCCTGCTAAGAGCCCTTAACATTTACAAGAAGAATGATGAAACACACAGATATGTGCTTAGATCTATACAACAGACTGTTTTCAGAGAACATTGTAATTCCAAGTTAAAGAAACATTCAGATATCTAAGAAGAGATGTCGAGATACGTGTTGTTCTCTTACTTAAACGAACGCAAGCAGTTAGCATGCACTACAAGCAATCCGACATAGCAATATTTGATAACAAACGTAGTGAGATTAGCATTCTTCAATTACAACTTACACGCTGTAATACTCAAAAAAATTGATGAAGAATTAGTGATTTAAAGTGCAACAGACGTGCCAATAATTCGAGGGTTCTATTTCGAAGTGTCCGGTAAGGCTAAACGGCTTATGCCGGCCTATGTCGTATTTACAATGCTGTGAAAATTAGAAGTCAGAAGTGGACATTGGCATCTATTCCTTAATTCCTATTGGTTTACAGCTAGTAAAGGAATTGAACAACGAATCTGAACCGTAAAATCTTCTGTACCTAGCTCTCAAAAACAAAGCAGTAGTGCTTTTAGAGCTCCTTAACTCGCATTATGCAATGGTGTACCATTTAAAAAAACCGTGGATTTATTTCTCCCTTTAATAAAACAAGGGTATCACAGAACGAACAGCGGTTTGTTTTATGTGGGCCCTTGGGATTAAAAAATGTGATACCAAATGTAAAAATATAAGTATTAATATTAATTTATCAATGATAATCAAGCAAATGCTATACTTCCCGTTTATATGTAACTACATTACTTTTTGAGAGTGCTTCCTGCTGAAGAAATCTACTTAGGATTCATAACCTTTTTCTTAATTGTTAGCCTGATAGAAATGGTTTAATCCAAAGAATTGTGTTCTTATGGATATATTATTTAAAGAAAGTCTGCTGTGTGTTAACACTCGAGGCTATCAAATATGGGTTTAATTAGCGTCGTTTGTGTTCACTGGGACGTAGATACAGAGTTGTGTACGATTCACTAGGTTCCGGTCTATCATTAATAATATTTTCCCGATTGCATAATGAAAAACTTGCTATGGAACCCATTATGATCTAAACTCCGTAGCAGCCTTACCTTGGTCCTGATACCAGTGATCTGATCCATGAGACAAATAAATAATCATTTTGGTTCCTTTTAGATCTTCCCTTGATTAGTTAAAATGTAAACTTCGGGATGACCAAAGAATCAGAATAGATGTTGATATAAAATGGATCTACTCCTCCTGAAGGGTCAAAGAAGGAGGTGTGAGGATTTCGGTCAGTTAAAAGTATTGTAATAGCCCCTGCTAATACGGGAAGAGATAATAGAAGAAATACAGCTGTGATTACTACAGATCAAACAAATAATGGAATTTGTTTTAAAGTTATTCCGGGAGTTCGTACGTTAATTAGAGTTGTAATATAATTTACTGCCCCAAGAATTGAGGATTCCCTAGCTAGGTGGAGAGAGAAAATAGGAAGATCGACAGAGGCTCCGGCGTGAGCAATGGCTCTGGAGAGAGGAGGATATACAGTTCATCTGGTTCCCGCACCACTTTCTACAATTCTTCCTGTTAATAGTAGAGTTAGTGAGGGTGGTAGCAATCAGAATCTTATGTTTTTTAGACGGGGGAATGCTATGTCAGGTGCTGCAATATTAAAGGTACTAATCAATTACCTAAGCCCCCAATTATAATTGGCATAACTATGAAGAAAATCATAATGAAAGCATGAGCAGTAGCAATTACGTTTTAAATTTGGTCGTCACCAATTAAGCTAGCTGGTCGACGAAGTTCTGCTCGAATGAGAAGACTTAGTGATGTTCCTACTATTCCTGCCCAAGCCCCAAAGATCGAGTACCGTATATTGTACCAATGTCTTTATGGTTTGTAGAAAATAATCATCGTTGCAAATGAAATTAAATAGGGTGGCCGAAGCACTAGTAGATAGATTGTAAATCTATTTATGGTTAATAAACCTCTTATTAGGTTTAATAGTCAATATTTATGATATCGGACTGCAATTCCGTAGTAGTAGTTAATATACTAAACCTAAAAGATTGCCTTTTATTTATAGCTTTGAAGGCCATTCGTTTTTTTAACTTAAAGTCTTTGTTTAAAGGATGGTGGCAGTTAAAGGTAAAATATTTATCCCTCTTAACGAAATAATAATGAATATTGATCTAATCGATGTTTCTTATTTTTTTTTTCATTAAGGATGTTCATGTTTGGTTATGATGATTAATAATGAAGGCAGCCTAAGCAATTCGCATATAATAGAAAAGGGTAACTACTGCTGTTATTACTATTAGAGTAAGAATAATAAATGACATTTGTTCGGCAGTTTGTATAATAATGATTCATTTGGGTAAAAATCCTAACAATGATGGGAGGCCACCTAAAGATAAAAGACTAGTGAAAATAGCTAATTTTGTTGTTACAACAATTTTATTAGAAAAAGTTTGATTAATATGAAATATTTTGTTTATTGCGAAAAGAGAGACTGCTATTGCTGAAAGTAAGGCATAAAATAGGAAGTAGATCATGTTATATCACTTAATAGTAGGGCTATAAGTATTCAGCCAGAGTGATTAATAGATGAGAATGCTATGTTTTTACGTAGTGATGTTGATTTAAACCTCCGATTGAGCCTACTACTAAGGATAAAATTAAGGTTAGGTGGATTGCATTTGTAGGCTTTAAGCTGTAAGAAAGTAAGCCAAGGGGCGCTAATTTTTGTCATGTTATTAAAATAATGCAGTCTATACAAGGTATGGCCTCTATTACTTCGGGCATTCAGAAGTGGAGAGGAGCTGCGCCTATTTTAAAAAGCAAGGAAATAGTGATTAAATAGAATGTAGTTTGCAGTACTATGTAGAGTAAAATAATTGCTATTAGAAGTAAGGATCTTGTTATAGCTTGTACTAAAAGGTAATTAAAAGCACATTCGGTGTGACGTTGATTGTTGGTCTTTGAAATCAGGGGGATGAATGAGAGGTTAATTTCAAGACCAATTCAAGTACCAAATCATGATGAGGAAATTAGGGAAATAAGAGTTCCTAACACAAGTGTTGTGGACACTGAAAGTGTCTTAGGATTAGTGAGCATTAGAAAAAGAAGAATAATCTTCATATGCGGGGTATGAGCCCACTAGCTTATCTTAGCTTATCTTTCTACATTTTAGTGTACGGCGCACGTTGACTTTTGATGTCAAAGGTGAAAGTTTAATTCTTTTAGGTGTAATAAAAGTATATTGAAATACTTGATTTATCCTATTACGATAATCCTTTAATCAGGAGCTTATTATTTAATAATTATTTATAGTGATATATAAGTATTTAAATAGATCAATATTGTGTTATAATAATTAATTTTTGAAATATTATATTAATAATAATTAAAACTTGAAAATCTATTAAATCCTCTTAATTAACCTGAGATACCGGCTAAAGGTATATTAATAAGCTTAATGTATCCAGTATATGCTAGTTTTCACAGCATATGTGTGAGGAGAAAGTAAATATATTAGTATAGGATACAATTGTGTTTGAGGGGGGAAAAAACTAAATTGTATCCTAGACAAGGGGGAAAATATGGTTTATTAACTACTAATTTTTATTAATTAGATTAAATACATAATTAATAATTATTTATTTTAGCGTTATAAAATAATAATAAAGTATTATCTTGGCTTTTCTTCTCTTATTTATCTAGTTGTACATGTTACCTTCCTGATAAGAAATGAATATTAGTGATCTTAAAGGTAAATAATGAAGTACAATTGGTCGCAGTACTTATTTTTGTTTATTGATTAGTGTTTCAAGCAGTTAAGGTTTAAGGAGACCCGACGAAATTCGTGACAGCTGCCGTTGATAGACGATGGGGTTGAAGGGAAGAGGTAGTGATGGTTAAGCTGTTATAAATTTAAATTAAAGGACTTTGTTTTATTTATTTTTAGGTGAAATTATTTAAAATAATGAGTTCTATATTTGAGGCTATGAAATTATTTGTTAAACTAGGATTAGATACCCTATTATTTTTAATGTAAAATGTAATACCTGGGTAATAGTAGTTATGTTCTTGAAAGTCAAAGGATTTGACGGTATTTTAGGCTGTTCAGAGGAATCTGTCCCGTAATCGACAATCCACGATATATTTTACTTATTGTTGTTTCGCAGTTTGTATACCGCCGTACTTGAAGGTATTATAGACCTTCATTATCTTTATTGAGGAGAACTTCAGGTCAAGGTGCAGCTTATCAGTAAGAGGAGATGGATCACAATAGAATGTTTATACGGATTTTATTATGAAATTATTTAAATGAAGGTGGATTTGAATGTAATGTTAGTTATGTTGCTATTATGAGTAGGGCTCTAAGATTTGTACACATCGCCCGTCGCTCTCATTTGTTTAGGTGGGATAATTCGTAACAAAGTGGGCGTACCGGAAGGTGTACCTAGATTGAATTAATAGCAAAATAGAGCTTGTTAGTTGAGCTATTCGTTTACATCGGGGAGGTTTCTATGCAATTGATTGAAGGTGCTCTTATGCGTATAATTTTTTTATATTGAGGCTAGCGAATCAACTTTAATTGATAATATAGAATTAATTTGTTGATATTATAGTTAATTAGTACCGTAAGGGACTGTTAATAGCAGTATCTATTACTATCTTTGTGCACCGAGAGGAGCAAGTACTCGAACACTATTACTAAGGGAGAAGATTCAGGGCCTCTGCTCCAAGATGTGGAAAGTGAGTAAGCAAATAAGTTGGCATATATGCTCCTCGTGTTAAAGAATTCCAAAAAAGGTAAAGAGAACAATAAACCACCTAGTTTTATAAATTTTTTTATTCCTTCATTCAAAGTTACATCAAGATCATCTTAATATACGTTTTGTTAGGTCTTTAAGGCGGTGACGGGAACACAAAATAATAATCATAACTGATTGGAGCGAGAATTATGCCGTTGTCAATGACATGTTGATCTTCTACAGCTGTTGTTCCTAATCATCTATATCAGATTGTCTTCCATTCTGCCATTTCTACATGAACCCTCTTGGCAGAATACACAAAACCCTGAATACTTAATATCGGCTCTTTTGCACTAAGATGTAGCTCGTTCACAAACCTATCTTTCAGTCACTTTTTAACTACAGGTAAGTAAGCTTATCCGGCTGGAGGTCCTGGAATTCGCATATCCTCTTTCACACACCAACCTCGTTCGATTGGGTTCATGCTTAGACCATTTCACTCCTGAAGTTTTTGCTCGTTAGCTTGTGTGTCTCTTGCTACAATTTCGTTTTCTCTTCGGGCACCAAAGCCGCTCGTGATAAAGATTTCCAAAATATGTAAACTAAACAATAAACCACCTTAATGTATTATAGCTTGTTTCTTTACCTTCTTTGAAAGTTACGGTACATCAAGATCGTCTACATGTACACTCATGTCCAAAATTATTGTCGCATGTCTATAAATATATTATTGTAGAAATATAATTTGATAATGAATTCACCCGGTATTTCTTATAATGTTAGTATGTGTATAATTAGCAAAGACACGTATGTGGCAAATTTCATGTCAAAAGAGCAGTAAATAAGAACAATAAAACGAAAATAAAACTTTTTTGTCTATTTAGCAACATTTTGTTTTACTCATTCTAATTTTCATATTTATAATTCTTTTCCTGTGAAATTTACCATAAATATACATTTCCCGACTATACACACAGTATTAGTATTAAAAGTACCCTGCAAAATCATTATCAAATTATATTCTTACAAGAAGACACTTATAGATATGCGACAATCATTTTGGACATGAGTGTACATTATTTTAGGTCTATAAAAGGGGGACGTTATTTCAAAATAATAATCATAACTGATTGGATCAAGAATTAGCACTTGTCAATGACATATTGGTTTCCAACAACTTTGTTCTTCATCATCTATATAAGATTGTCTTCCGATGTGATATTTGTACATGAAGTCCTTTGGCAGAATGGAGAAAACCTTCAATATTAGATATCTGCTCTTTTATACTAACATGCGGCTCGTTCAAATCTTGCATCCCTTTTTTATGGTAGCTGTGTGGGTCCTGAAAATTTGCATATCTTCTATCACACACCAAACTCTTTCGATTGGGTTCATGCTTAGACCACTTCGCTCGTGGTGTTGGAGGTACTTCCGAATTGAATGCTGAACAGCTGCCGTGTTAGCAGGGGGAAAAGTGGCCATATTGCTGCTTTGTAATATTCCTTCCTTGTTATACCTGATATGGCTTATACCAGGGAAGATACGTTTCCTTCTCCATACGGGCGAATAAGATATGTGTAATCTTGACAATTTTGTCCGGATTGAGTTTTGGTTGGTTGAAGAATCTAACTTGCACAATTCTTCTTCTTTTTGCAGGATCTTGAGGGCTGCCAACTATTCACTGCTGAGAATTGCTGAGGTCGTGTTACAGCCTGTTGCATCATGAAAAAAGTGAAAGCAATCTTTTAATGATGCTAAAGTTCTTTAAATTTAATAATTTCGTAGCATTTCCTTTCAGTAGTGTTTTTATTGACATTAAAAGAATCAGCAACTGCTTATGAAGTCCTCTAGTAAGATTCTTAAAAGATCTGAATCATACCTATCAACAGCTACAGATTTCCCGTTTGTAGTTTCTTCTATTACTGTTCCCCATACAGATACCTCTATCTTTTGCTCACAGTTTGCATAATTTGAAACCGTCTACTGTTGATATCCAAGTTTCTGAACAACTCTGATTGAATTGTCGTGGCTTCAATGGCAGAAAAAAAAATTATCGTTGCAGATATTTCCCGAAAGCTCATTTTTTTTCTGTTGGCACTTTCCATGTCTAATTGTAATTTCTATCCAAAAAATATAACATAATTGTAAAATAAATCCATAAAATAGAGTTCAACATAATTTATAAACGTTTACAACGGAGGTTTGTGTTGTGATTTTTAGTTCACACCATTGCGTGTAGAAGCTCTTCCTTCCACGTGTGACTTTTAAAACACAAGACAGTAGAGACTCTGCGTAATCACCGCAGTCGAATTGACATTCTTCGAATTGACATTGGCATATTATCACACAAGGAGAGTGGAATTAGATCAACGTATCGCTCTGATGATAAACTGATGCCCACCAGCAAACCAGCTTTACTTTGGGTTTCAGACCGGTGATCTGATCGATAAGCCAAGAAAAGAAACGATTTTAAGTTCTTTTGAGATCTTCTCTTACACGGTTACGTGGAAAATATTTACGGTATAATAAGACCTTTGTTGGCCATCAATATATTAACACTGGTCATCACAAAGCAACCAAACTGTTGGCCAATCAAATAAGCTTTTCATATAAGCTCACTGTATGCTTTGATTAGTAATTAAGTGCCACAAATTTCGTAAAGCATATGGCATATGGAAGGTATATAAAGCATATATTTTTAAACAAGGAAGGTGGCATTAGCTCAACGTGCCGCTCAGATGATATACTGTTTCCTTCGAAAGTACTCTAGAACTTCTTTTAATATAACAGTATTTGGGAATGAAGGATTAAATTTACTAACTTTTTTTCTCACGTTCTTAATCCCCAGAAAATTTCGCAGCCTTCATTAAACTCTGTTCCATAATAATATCGCTTGGAACTTCGCTCAAGAAGGCCTCTTATTCTGCGAATTGTGAATGTTCCTTGAATTGTTAATTTTCTGTAATTCTCTGATACCGTATTTGTCACCAGGGCTTCCACCAGTTGAGTTAAGTGATGTGGAAATTTTTCATAGAAAAGATGGCCAGCTGCGTGAGTAACAGAAGCATTAATTTGATAGCCCTCAAATAAAGTTTCTAGTACCCTGTTCAATCTAGTCCCTTTTAATGAATTGGAACACGATTATGACCTTCTCTATATACTGCAGCCAAAGTAAACGGTTCGGAAAATGTCACCGTTCTAATTTTGAGATTTCCTAATATGGTTTTTGTCATGCAGTTTCATTTTCTTGTAAATGTTGCATATGGATTTCCTCATCCAGACGTTGTTGAATAAGATCTCAGATCCTAGATTTAGTCATCTCCTCCGACGGTTGTAAATGTCCCCGAGCAAAGTCTAGAAGTGAGTTCTCAATGATGTTGAATAGGCATGGACTCTCGGCATTTTCACTAATGTTGTCATAGTTACAGGATACTCCGAAGTTTTTCTATACAATTTCCTGACATAATATATCCATTCATGCCTAGAAATTACTTGACAGCAAACTTTGGACCGTTCAGAAATTTCTTCAGGTGATTTACGATTTGAACATCTTTCCTATATAATGGCTAATCTAATGTCATAACGCATGAGCTTTGCTCACTTTTCTCACAGTTGTTTACAGAATGCAGATGAGTGGAATATTGAGTATTAGTACTTGAAGTGAAATATTGAAAAAATACAGAGGGATTAAACTGCTTATGTCAAAAGAAGAGGTCCGTATCTCACGATTACACAATCGTTCTGGAGAAGCTTTCACAAGATGAAAAGCTATCCAAAGGTTGTTTGAGAATAGGAAATCGAGACGCGAGACGGGAGTGAAGACTTATTAAATCTTCGGAGTAAGACAGCATTGACACACCAAGAATATGAGCATATACCACTGGAGGGGAAGAGGATGTAAGAATGACGAAATGTGATACGATATTCTTTTCAAGACAATGCTGCCGTTTTATCAGATTACACTTTCATTCATCACTTATTAAATATTACTATGTCTGGTTGGTTGTAATGCATTCTAACTACTCGCATTCTTTTTGATAAGAATACAACATGTATCTCGATATCTTTTATTAGTAAACATCTGAATGTTTCAGTATTTCAGAATTACTGTTTTACAATGTTCTACAATGTTCTCAATACAATCTTATCTAAAAACAGTCTAAAGTATAGTTCTAATCTCACTACAATTCTTATCAAATATTACTATCTCTGGTTGGTTGTATTGCATGCTAACTGCTTGCATTCGTTTTAAGAAGAGAACAACACGTATCTCGAGATCTCCTCTTAGTAAAATATCTGAATGTTTTGTAACTTGTTCCCTGAAAACAGTCTGAAGTATAGATCAAAGTACATATCTGTGTGTTTCGACTTTGTTGTTGAAAATGTTAACGGCTCTTAGCTGGACTATGCAAGGAATGTACTCGAGGCACTTTGCTATGATATTCCGCTATATGATGCGATCATCTAAGCAGAATCCTACAGACGATCTGGTGCTTATATTTTGGTAAAGGTATTTACTTGGTGACTTAAAGTGGCTCTGGTCAACGGACATGAATATGCTCGCATACATACCAGGCCAAATGACAGACTGGTTCAGTGTTAGAGATAAGTACACATCGTAAGCTTAACTGCTGGCTATTAATCAGGTAGATTTTGTGGAGTAGCTTTCTGCTCTTGAGAGGAAACTTTTGTGTCGATGTAGTGGACACGCAAGGTCTGTTCACGTCAGCAGAAATCCATCTTGTTGATCAATCTGTCTCAGGTATGAAAGGTGTCAAAAAGCTAATAAAGTTGTTGCACTAATTGGCTACAGAGAGAAAGCTTACTAGAACTTTACTTCCCGGTGATTGAACGTTTAGAAGATCGAGAAATTCAAATCCTCCAATAAGATTAAAAGAGTGTACGATATGGCACTCTGTAGTGCAAGATGAACTGTGCGAGTCAGAAAGACTTTAAGTTTGTATAACCTGAAGATTATTGGGATAGATACGTAGCGTTATCAATTTAGAATCATGATGAAGTGAGTCAAGGTTGCAAAAGACGCTCGAAATTTTTTATAGACGTAAGTTTAACCACCAAGCTAAGCGAAAGTTAATAGCAGTATCTATTACTTTCTTTGGGCACCAAGAGGAGCAAGTGCTCGAACGGTATTACTAAACGAGAAGATTCAGGCCTTCTGTTCCAAGATGTGGAAAGTGGGCAAGTACATAAGTCGGCATATATGCTGCTCGTGTTAAAGAATTCCTAAAAATGTAAACAGAACAATAAACCACCATGTTTTATAACTTATTTTTATACCTTCATTCAAAGTTACATCAAGATCATCTTAATGTCCATTTTGTTAGGTCTTTAAGGCGTTGACGGTATCACAAAATAATAATCATAACTGATTGGAGCAAGAATTATGCCGTTGTCAATGACATGTTTATTTTCTACAGCTGTTGTTCCTAATCATCTATATCAGATTGTCTTCCATTCTGCCATTTCTAAATGAACTCACTTGGCAGAATACACAAAACCCTGAATACTTCATATCGGCTCTTTTACACTAAAATGTAGCTCGTTCACAAACCTATCTTTCAGTCACTTTTTATCTCCAGGTAACTAAGCTCATCCGGCTGAAGCTGATGGTAGCTGTCTGGGTCCTGGAATTTGCATATCCTCTTTCACACACCAATCTCGTTCGATTGGGTACACGCTTAGACCATTTCACTCCCTAAGTTTTTTCTCGCTAACTTGTGTGTGTCTTGGTAAAATGTCGTTTTCTCTTCGGGCACCAAAGCCGCTCGTGATAAAGATTTCCAAAATATGTAAACTAAACAATAAACCTCCTTAACGTTTTATACCTTGTTTTTTTTTTTTTTTTACCTTCTTTTAAAGTTACATTAAGATCGTCTACATGTCCAATTTTTTAGGACTATAAAGGGGGGAAGTTATTTCAAGATAATAATCATAACTGATTGAATAAACAACTACGCAATTTTCAATGATATAATAGTTTTCAACAGATTTGTTCGTCATCATCTATATAAGATTGTTCTCCGATCTGGCATTTGTACATAAAGTTCTTTGGCAAAATGGATAAAACCTTCAATATATCATAACTTGCTCATTTATACTAACATGTGGCTCGTTCACATTACTATCATGTAGTCATCTGTTATGTACACGTTAATAACATTAGCCTGCAGGAGCTGATGGTAGCTGTGTGGGTCCTTAAAATTTGCGTATCACACACCAAACTCTTTCGATTATGTTCATGCTTAGACCACTTCGCTCGTGTAGTTGGAGGTACTTCTGAATTGAATGCTGAACAGCTGCCGTCTTAGTAGGGGATAAAGTGGCCATATTGAAGCTTTGTAATATTCCTCCCTTGTTATAAGTGATATGGCTTATACCAGAGAGAACATGTTTCCTTCTCCATACGGCCGAATAAGAAAAGTGTAATCTTGACCATTTTTTCCAGATTGAGTTTTGGTTGGTTTATGTTTCTTTAAACTTAACTCTTAAGTTTCTTTAAATTTAATAATTTTGTAGCATTTCCTTTCAGTATTGCTTGTATTGAGCTTAATAGAATCAGCAACTGGTTATGAAGTCCTTTAGTAAGATTCTTAAAAAATTTTGAACCAGACCGATCAATAACTACAGTCTTCCCGTTGTAATTTCTTCAATTACTGTTGTCCATATACAGCTATGCTTTACAAAATTTGTGGCACTTAATTACTAATCAAAGCATACAGTGAGCTTATATGAAAAGCTGATTTGATTGGCCAACAGTTTGGTTGCTTTGTGATGACCAGTGTTAATATATTGATGGCCAACAAAGGTCTTATTATACCGTAAATATTTTCCACGTAACCGTGTAAGAGAAGATCTCAAAAGAACTTAAAATCGTTTCTTTTCTTGGCTTATCGATCAGATCACCGGTCTGAAACCCAAAGTAAAGCTGGTTTGCTGGTTAGAATATAATTGGTTACATAGCAAGTTCCAAAACAATGAATCGGGAAAATATTATTAATGATAGACCGGAACCTAGTGAATCCTGCACAACCTTGTATGTAAGCCCTAGTGAGCAGCAAGGACTCTAATTAAATACATATTTGATAGCCTCGTGAGTTAACACACAGGAGACTTTCTTTAACTAATATATCCGTAAGAACACAACTCTTTGTATTAATCAGTGTCTATCAGCTTAACGATCAAGAAAAGGTAAGAGCGTTGTGGGTGTTATGTAGATTTCTTCAGCAGAAACCATTCCCAAATAGTATTGTAGTTCCTTATAAACGGGAAGTATAGCAATTACTTGATTATCATTGATAAATTAATACTTACTTTTCTTACATTTGGTATCACAACATTTTTCAATTCCAAGGGCTCACCTAAAACTAACCGCTGTCCGTTCCCCAACCTATTCGTCTGTAATACACTCTTCTTATATAAAGGAGAAGTAAATCCACGTTTTTCTAAATGGTACGCCATCCTATAATGTGAGTTAAAGAGCTCTAAAAGCACTACTGCTTTGTTTTTGAGACCTAGGTACACAACACAAAATCCTTCGCCCTAGGGTTCATTGTTCAAACGAGTTTTTTGCAACCTTGACTAACTTCGTTAAGATTCTGAATTGATAACGCTACGTATCTATCCCAATAATCTTCAGGCTATAGAACCTTAAAGTCTTTCTGACTTGCACTATAGAGTGCCATATCGTACAATCTTTTAATCTTATTGAAGGATTTGAATTTCTCGATCTTCTAAACGTTTAATCACCGGGGAGTAAAGTTCTGGTAAGCTTTCCCTCTGTAGCAAATTAGTGCAAAAATTTATCAGCTGTTTGACACCTTTCATACCTGAGACAGAATGATCAACAAGTTGTATTTCTGCAGACGTGAACAGACCTTGCGTGTCCAATCCATCGACTAAAAAATTTCCTCTCAAGAGCAGAAAACTACTCCACAAAATCTACCACATTAATAGCCAGCAATTAGGCTTACTAAGTGTACTTATCTCTAACACTGAACCAGTCTGTCCGTTGGGCTGGTATGTATGCGAGATTATTCATGTCCGTTGACCAGAGCCATTCTACATCACCAAGTAAATACCTTTACCAAAATAGAAGCACCAGATCGTCTGTAGAATTCTGCTTAGATGATCGCATCATATAGCGGAATATCATGGCAAAGTGCCTAGAGTACATTCCTTGCATAGTCCAGCTAAGAGCCATTAATATTGGCAATAACAAAGTCGAAACACACAGATATGTGCTTAATCTATACTTCAGACTGTTTTCGGGAACATTGTATTATCAAGTTACAAAGCATTCAGATATTTTACTAAGAGGAGATGCCGAGATACGTGTTGTTCTCTTCTTAAAACGAATGCAAGCAGTTACCATGGAATACAACCCAGCAGAGGCACGAATAGACACTATATGTTAGGAAATGGTATAGAAGAACTTTGCTGTATCCTGTACATTCTGATAACTTTGGTGAAAATGCTGAATGGTCATGCCTACTCAAGATCATTGAGAACTCACTTGTAGACTTAGCTCCGGGACTTCTACATGTAATTATGAAAACATTTACAACCGTCAAAGGAGATAACAAAACCTAGGATATTCGATCTTTTGAACAACGTCTGGGTGAGGAAATCACTATGCAACATTATAAGAAAATGAAGCTGCATGACAAAAACCATATTAAGAAATCAAACAATTAAGATGGTTACAAACTCCGAAACGTGAACTTTGACTGCAGTATATACAAAAGGTCATAACCGTATAGCAATTCATCCATGGGACTAAATTGAACAGGGGACTAGAAACTTCATTTGATGGCAATTAAATAAAAATTTAAGTTTTCTCACGCAGCGGGTCATCTTTTCTTTGAAAAAATTGCGCATCACTATATTCAACAAATGGAGGCCTATACGCAAATACGGTGTCAGAGGTTTACAAGTAAATATTCAAGGAACATTGCAATTCTCGAACGAAGTTCCAAGTGATATGATTATCGAACAGTTTTTAATGAAGGCAACTAAATTTTCTGGGGGATAACTCAACGTCAGACACAACGTTTGCAAGATTAATTTTTCATTCCCAATTACTGTTACGGTAAAAGAAGTCTACAGGATTTTTGTGGGCATCAGTTTATCATCAGAGCGATACGTTGATCTAATGCCACTCTCCTTGTGTGATAATATGCCAATGCGCAAGAATGTCAATTCGACACCTTTGTGAACCTGGCCCCCAAACCTCTCGGTACAAACGATTTCCGCATATCAATAAAAAGTACTTCGTTTGTACCGGTTTGTACCGCAAATATTTTTGTTTGTACTGTACTGCAGTTTGAGAAATTAAGAAAACAAAGTGGGGGGCCAACTTCACGCAGCCCCCCCCCCACATTGTCCTAGCATCGATTTATTTGTCTCATTTGAAAGATTTTCGTTTGTACCGGATTGTACCGTAGTTTGTTTCGTTTGTACCGTTCTGGATTATGAAAAATTAACGAAACAAAATGGGGGCCCAGATCAAACAGGCCCTTAAATCACGACTTAATATACCAGGTACCCATGATTTTTGTATGTCACATGAAAGTACTTGGTTAGTACAGGATTGTACCACAAAGAGTTTTATTTTAGCCGTAATAGATTATGAAAAATTAAGAAAACAAAATTGGGGGGCTGTGTGAACCTGGCCCCCCCACCACATAGTACAAACGATTTAGTTGGCTCATTTGAAAGATTTTCGTTTGTACCGGATTGTATCGTAGTTTGATTCGTTTGTACCGTTCTGGATTATGAAAAATTAACGAAACAAAATGGGGGCCCAGATCAAACAGGCCCCCAAATCACGACTTAATACACCGGGTACCCATGAGTTTTGTATGTCATATGAAAGTACTTGGTTAGTACAGGATTGTACCACAAAGAGTTTTATTTCAGCCGTAATAGATTATGAAAAATTAAGAAAACAAAATTGGGGGACTGTGTGAACCTGGCCTCCCCCACCACGTAGTACAAACGATTTAGTTGGCTCATTTGAAAGATTTTCGTTTGTACCGGATTGTACCGTAGTTTGTTTCGTTTGTACCGTTCTGGATTATGAAAAATTAACGATACAAAATGGGGGCCCAGATCAAACAGGCCCCCAAATCACGACTTAATACACCGGGTACCCATGATTTTTGTATGTCATATGAAAGTACTTGGTTAGTACAGGATTGTACCACAAAGAGTTTTATTTTAACCGTAATAGATTATGAAAAATTAAGAAAACAAAATTGGGGGGCTGTGTGAACCTGGCCCCCCCACCACGTAGTACAAACGATTTAGTTGGCTCATTTGAAAGATTTTCGTTTGTACCGGTTTGTACCGTAGTTTGTTTCGTTTGTACCGTTCTGGATTATGAAAAATTAACGAAACAAAATGGGGCCCAGATCAAACAGGCCCCCAAATCACGACTTAATACACCGGGTACCCATGAATTTTGTATGTCATATGAAAGTACTTGATTAGTACAGGATTGTACCACAAAGAGTTTTATTTTAGCCGTAATAGATTATGAAAAATTAACAAAACAAAATTGGGGCGCTGTGTGAACCTGACCCCCCACCACCACCACGTAGTACAAACGATTTAGTTGGCTCATTTGAAAGATTTTCGTTTGTACCGGATTGTACGGTAGTTTGTTTCGTTTGTACCGTTCTGGATTATGAAAAATTAACGAAACAAAATGAGGGCCCAGCTCAAGCAGGCTCTCAAATCACGACTTAATACACCAGATACACATGACCTCTGTATGTCATATTAAAGCCCTTGGATAGTACCGGATTCTACGGCAAAGAGTTTTATTTTAGCCGTAACAGGTTATGATAAATTAAGGAAACAAAATTGAGGGGCTGTGTGAACCTGGCCCCCCCACCACGTAGTACAAACGATTTAGTTGAATCATTTGAAAGATTTTCGTTTGTACCGGATTGTACCGTAGTTTGTTTCGTTTTTCCCGCCGTAGATTATGTTAAATTAACGAAACAAACTGGGGTCCCAATTCAAGCAAACATTCTAATCAAGTTTTAAAACACAGGATACATATGACTTTCGAGAAATTTGAATTTGTCATGGCAAATCAGCCTGGCCCGCACATGTTTGTTTTCTTTCCAATTCGAATCAAAACGTCACCAAAAATGTGTACCCAATATGTATCAATTTATTGCATCAAAGTTAGAATTTGTACCGACATCAATTTCGAGGAATTTGAATTTTTAATGGCGCGTCAGGCTGGGCTGGAGAACTTATTTTCCTTTTCAATTCGAAGCAAAAAACTACCAAAACTTGTACCCAATATGCACCAATCTGTATTACAAAAATTGAAAATTGTACCCCGAATTTTTTTTTGAGAAAATTGAACTTTTGTTGGGAAGTCAATCTGGACAGCACAAGTCATTTTTCTTCTCAATTGCAACTAAACTGTTACCAAAATTTGTACCCAATATATACCAATTTGTAGCACCAAAATTATAATCTGTACTACCACCAATTTCGACAAACATGAATTTTTATTGGCGGATCAAACTGGCCCGCACAACTCTTTTTCCTTCGAATTTGAATCGAAACGGCACCAAAAATTTGTAACCAATATGTACTATTTTTTTATTACGAAAATTACAATTTGATCCCCCATGAGTTTCGAGAAATATTGATTTTTGATGGTGAGTCATACAGGCCCACTCAACAAATTTTTCTGTTCAATTCGAATGAAAATATCAAAAAAATTGTAAGAATTTTTACTCCCACCAATTTCTACAAATTTAAATTTTTGATGTATCACGCTGGCCTGCACAACTTGTTTTTGTTTCCGATTCCAAGCAAGGCGTTACCAAAAATTTGTACGCAATTTGTACCACAAAATTTAGATTTGTACTCCCACCAATTTCGAGAATTGTGAATTTTAGACGGCGGATCGAAGTTACCCTCATAACTTATTTTTCTTTACAATTCGAATCAAAACGGGACCAAAAATTTGTACCAGATCTGTACCAATTCATACCACTAAAATTAGAATTAGCACCCGCATCAATATCTAGAAGTGGGAATTTTTGATGGAGGATCATGCTGGCTTGGGCAACTTATTTTTCTTTCAAATTCGAATCAACACGGTATCAAAAAATTGTAGCCAATATTTACGAATTTGCAGTATCAAAATTAGAATTTATATCCCCACAAATTTCGAGAAATACGAATATAGATATGCGGGTTAGACTGATCCGCGCAACTTATTTTTCTTTAAAATTTGAATCAAAACTGTACCAAACACCTGTACCCTATATGTAACGATTTGTACCGTCAAAATTATAATCTGTACCCTCACTAATTTCGACAAAAATGAAATTTTCATATATAACGGGTGAAGCAGAGCCGAACAACTCTTTTCCCTTCCAATTCGAATCAAAATGGCACTAAATGTTGGTACCTAATATGTACCAATTTGTACGACGACAATTAGAGTTATACTCCAACTAATTTCGAGAAATTTGAATTTTTGTGGAGGAAAATTTTCTCCTCCACTGCTTTTTTTCATTCTAGTTCGAATCGAAACGGTACCAAAAATTTGTACCCTATATGTAGAAATTTGTATCAACAAAATTAGAATTTCTACCCCCACTAATTTCGAGAAATTAGAATTCTTGATGGTGGACCAAATATTTGTACCCAATATGTACCAATTTATACCACCAAAATTAGAATTTGTACCTCCACCAATATCGAGAAATTTGAATTTATGTTGGCGGTTCAAGCTGCCTGCATAACTTGCTTATCTTTCCAATTCGAAACAGTACAGTATCAAAAATTTGTACTCAATATGTACCAATTTGTACCACCAAAATTAAATTTATATCCCGTTATTTCGAGAAATTTGAATTTTTGGTGGCAACGTCAAGCTGGTCCCCACAACTTATTTTCTTTTCAATTCGGATCGAAATGGTATCGAAAATATGTACCTAATATGTACCAATTTGTACCACAAAAATTAGAATTTGTGCAACTACCAATTTTGAGAAATTTGAATTCTCAATGCTCGATCCAACTTGACGTCGAAACCTGGCTCGGCCAACACATTTGTTTTATTAATTCGAATCAAAATGTTACCAAAAATTTGTGCCAAATAGATATTAGTTTGCGCCATTTATAAACACCGAAGACAAAATTATTTTAATATTTTTCTACGGTGTACCAAATGTTAGAAAGAATAAAGGAAAGCATTATCACAAAACAACTTGGTTGGGGGAGAGAGAGTCAAACATCTACATATGTTGGGGACTCCAAAATATTTATGAGTGGGTGATTTTTTTCTCCAACCATTTGTGATCATGGATAATATTAATTTTTATTATAGAACTCATTCAGAGGATCAGTTCGGTGAAATCGTCTCTATCCACTCATATCTCCGTTTCGAAAATAGAGTCTAAGTTCTAATTTTGCTTATACAAATTTTTACAAATTCAGTTACCATCAATAATACACTCCAGAGTTAAAATGTTTAGTGGAAATAGTAACAAATTCATTTGCGAAGTAGTGATGTCGAATTTTAAAAAATTCGTTTCTCTGGTTTACCTTGAGATCAAATAGATACACACATTTGAGTAAGCATTTCAGATTTATTGAATTGGTGCAGGTACAATGTAATATTTTTTTGTTACAAATTGTCTAAAAAATTTGGACAAATTCATATGAATTCTGAATAAGCCTTTGGCCTGGAAGAGTTGACTTGGTGATAAATTGGCCCTTCGTTGAATAACAATTTCTAATCTTTATTCGTACATGATTTTGCTCATGCAAATCATAAGCAAATTTCCGTTCCGTTTTTATGAATTGCGGGGAAATTTGTTTGCACGTTCTCGTTCGAATCGAATACTATTTTGATTGAATACAAAAAAAAAAAAAAGGATTGCCATGCCCAGGAAGATTGCAATGAAAATTTAAATTTCTAGAAATTGGTAAGGTTGGAAATTCTAAATTTGAGAGTACAAACTGGTACATACTTGCCACAAACTTTTGGTAACATTTTAATCCGAATTCATAAACCAAATGTGTTGCGCGAGCCAAGTTTCGACGTTAAGTTGGCTCCAGCATTGAAAATTCAAATTTCTCCAAATCGGTGAGGGTACAAATTCTAATTTTATAGGTAGAAATTGATACATATCGAGTACACATTATTGGTACCGTTTTCATTCGAATTGCAAAGAAAAATAAGTTATACGGGCCAGTTTCACCCGCCACCAGAAATTATAATTTCTCGAAATTAGTAGGGGTACAAATTCTAATTGCGGCGGTACAAATTGGTACATATTTTGTTCAAATTTTTGGTGAGGTTTTGATTCGAATTTGAAACAAAAATAAGTTGGCCGGCCAGTTTGACCTGCAATTTAATTCATACTTCTTGAAATTGGTTGCTGTACAAATTCTAGTTTTGGTGATACAAGTTGTTACATATTGGCTACAAGTTTTTGGTACAGTTTTGATTCGAATTAGGAAGCAAAAAGTTTTGTGCTCGCCAGTTCAAGTCCCTCGAAAGTTCCTCAAGTTCCTCGAAATTGATGGGGCTAGAAATTCTAAGTTTTGTTGAAAAAGTGGAACATATAGGGTACAAATTTTTGAAAAATTTTGATTAAAATTGGAAAGAAAAATAAGTTGTGTGAGCAAGTTTGACCTGCCAACAAAATTCTGTCTGACGTGACTTGCCACGCTCCACGAAATTTCTTGGGATATAAATTCTAATTTTGGTGTTACAAATTGCTACACATTGGGTACAGAATTCTGGTACCGTTTTGATTTGAATTGGGAAGAAAAAGTGTGCAAGCCTACTTGACTCGCCATTAAAAATTCAATTCTCGCGAAATTGGTGAGGGTGCAAATCATAGTTTTGGAGGTACAAATTGGTATATATTGTTTACAAAGTTTTAATACAGTTTTCATTCAAATTTTAAAAAAAAATGTGTTGTGTAGGTTAGTTGTGGTCATGCTGATCCACTGATCCTCCATTACATCCCAATTTTGTCGAAATAAGTAGTGTGTACAAATTCTAATTTTCATGGTACAAGTGGGCGCATAATGGGTACCGTTATGATTCAAATTTTTCGATACCGTTATGTTCGAATTTGAAAGAGAAATAAGTTGTGCAATCCAGTTTGACCCGCCATCAAAACTAAAATTTCTCGAAATTGGTGGAAGTACAAGTTCTAATTTGGTGGTACAAATTGGTAAGTATGGGGTATCAATTTATGGTGTCATTTTGATTCGAATTGGAAAGAAAAATAGTTGTGAGGCTCTGCTCCACCCGTTATCAAAAATCCAACCTTTTTCGAAATTGATGAGGGTACAAACTATAATTTTGGCGTTACAAATTTGAACATATCGGGTAAAAATATTTGATACCGTTTTGATTTGAATTTTAATGAAAAAAAGTTGTGCGGGCCAGTTTAACCCACAAACCTAAATCTAAATCAAACTAAAACTCATTGTGTTACAATCCGCTACTAAAAAAGTACCTTCATATGACATACAAAACTCATGTGTACCCGGTGTATTAAGTCGTGATTTGAGGGCCTGTTTCATCTGAGCCTCCATTTTGTATCGTTAATTTTTCATAATCCAGGACGGTACAAACGAAACAAACTACGGTACAAACGAAAATCTTTCAAATGAGCCACTAAATCGTTTGTACTACGTGGTGGGGGGGCCAGGTTCACACAGCCCCCCAATTTTGTTTTCTTAATTTTTCATAATCTATTACGGCTAAAATAAAACTCTTTGTGGTACAATCCTGTACTAACCAAGTACTTTCATATGACATACAAAAATCATGGGTACCTGGTATATTAAGTTGTGATTTGGGGGCCTGTTTGATCTGGGCCCCCATTTTGTTTCGTTAATTTTTCATAATCCAGAACGGTACAAACGAAACAAACTACGGTACAATCCGGTACAAACGAAGATCTTTCAAATGAGCCAACTAAATCGTTTGTACTACGTGGTGGGGGGGCCAGGTTCACACAGCCCCCCCAATTTTGTTTTCTTAATTTTTCATAATCTATTACGGCTAAAATAAAACTCTTTGTGGTACAATTCGGTACTAACCAAGTACTTTCATATGACATACAAAAATCATGTGTACCCGGTGTATTAAGTCGTGATTTGGGGCCTGTTTGTTCTGGGCCCCCATTTTGTTTCGTTAATTTTTCATAATTCAGAACGGTACAAACGAAACAAACTACGGTACAATCCGTTACAAACGAAAATCTTTCAAATGAGCCAATTAAATCGATCCTTGGACAATGTGGGGGGCCTGCGTGAAGTTGGCCCCCCCACTTTGTTTTCTTAATTTCTCATACTGCAGTACAGTACAAACAAAAATATTTGCGGTACCAACCGGTACAAACGAAGTACTTTTTATTGATATGCGGAAATCGTTTGTACCGAGAGGTGGGGGGGCCAGGTTCACAAGGGTCAATTCGACTGCGGTGATTACGCAGAGTCTCTATTGTCTTGTGTTTTAAAAGTCACACGTAGAAGGAAGAGCTTCTACACGCAATGGTGTGGACTAAAAATCGCAACACAAACCTCCGTTGTAAACGTTTATAAATTATGTTGAACTCTATTTTATGGATTTATTTTACAATTATGTTATATTTTATGGATATAAATTACAATTAGACATGGAAAGTGCCAACAGAATCTTTAGCAGAAGAATCTTTAGCCAGAAGAAGAATCTTTAGCATCATTAAAAGATTGCTTTCACTTTTTTCATGCTGCAACAGGCTGTAACACGACCTCAGCAATTCTCAGCAGTGAATAGTTGGCAGCCCTCAAGATCCTGCAAAAAGAAGAAGAATTGTGCAAGTTAGATTCTTCAACCAACCAAAACTCAATCCGGACAAAATTGTCAAGATTACACATATCTTATTCGCCCGTATGGAGAAGGAAACGTATCTTCCCTGGTATAAGCCATATCAGGTATAACTAGGGAGGAATATTACAAAGCAGCAATATGGCCAGTTTTCCCCTTGCTAACACGGCAGCTGTTCAGCATTCAATTCGGAAGTACCTCCAACACCACGAGCGAAGTGGTCTAAGCATGAACCCAATCGAAAGAGTTTGGTGTGTGATAGAAGATATGCAAATTTTCAGGACCCACACAGCTACCATAAAAAAGGGATGCAAGATTTGAACGAGCCGCATGTTAGTATAAAAGAGCAGATATCTAATATTGAAGGTTTTCTCCATTCTGCCAAGGGACTTCATGTACAAATATCACATCGGAAGACAATCTTATATAGATGATGAAGAACAAAGTTGTTGGAAACCAATATGTCATTGACAAGTGCTAATTCTTGATCCAATCAGTTATGATTATTATTTTGAAATAACGTCCCCCTTTTATAGACCTAAAATAATGTACATGTAGACGATCTTGATGTACCGTAACTTACAAAGAAGGTAAAGAAACAAGCTATAAGACATTAAGGTGGTTTATTGTTTAGTTTACATATTTTGGAAATCTTTATCACGAGCGGCTTTGGTGCCCGAAGAGAAAACGAAATTGTAGAAAGAGACACACAAGCTAACGAGCAAAAACTTCAGTAGTGAAATGGTCTAAGCATGAACCCAATCGAACGAGGTTGGTGTGTGAAAGAGGATATGCGAATTCCAGGACCCACACAGCCACCATCAGCTGCAGGCGGATAAACTTACTTACCTGTAGTTAAAAAGTGACTGAAAGATAGGTTTGTGAACGAGCTACTTCTTAGTGCAAAACAGCCGATATTAAGTATTCAGGGTTTTGTGTATTCTGCCAAGAGGGTTCATGTCGAAATGGCAGAATGGAAGACAATCTGATATAGATGATTGGGAACAACAGCTGTAGAAGATCAACATGTCATTGACAACGGCATAATTCTCGCTCCAATCAGTTATGATTATTATTTTGTGTTCCCGTCACCGCCTTAAAGACCTAACAAAATGTATATTAAGATGATCTTGATGTAACTTTGAATGAAGGAATAAAAAAATTTATAAAACTAGGTGGTTTATTGTTCTCTTTACCTTTTTTGGAATTCTTTTACACGAGCAGCATATATGCCGACTTATTTACTTACTCACTTTCCACATCTTGGAGCAGAGGCCCTGAATCTTCTCCCTTAGTAATAGTGTTCGAGTACTTGCTCCTCTCGGTGCACAAAGAAAGTAATAGATACTGCTATTAACAGTCCCTTACGGTACTAATTAACTATAATATGAACAAATTAATTCTATATCATCAATTAAAGTTGATTCGCTTAGCCTCAATATAAAAAAATTATACGCATAAGAACACCCTTCAATCAATTGCATAGAAACCTCCTCGATGTAAACGAATAGCTCAACTAACAAGCTCTGTTTAGCTATTAATTCAATCTAGGTACACCTTCCGGTACGCCCACTTTGTTACGAATTATCCCACCTAAACAAATGAGAGCGACGGGCGATGTGTACAAATCTTAGACCCCTACTCATATTAGCAACATAACTAACATTACATTCAAATCCACCTTCATTTAAATAATTTCGTAATAAAATCCGTATAAACATTCTATTGTGATCCATCTCCTCTTACTGATAAGCTGCACCTTGACCTGAAGTCCTCCTCAATAAAGATAATGAAGGTCTATAATACCTTCAACTACGGCGGTATACAAACTGCGAAACAACAATAAGTAAAATATATCGTGGATTGTCAATTACGGGACAGATTCCTCTGAACAGCCTAAAATACCGTCAAATCCTTTGAGTTTCAAGAACATAACTACTATTACCCAGGTATTACATTTTACATTAAAAATAATAGGGTATCTAATCCTAGTTTAACAAATAATTACATAGCCTCAAACATAGAACTCATTATTTTAAATAATTTCACCTAAAAATAAATAAAACAAAGTCCTTTAATTTAAATTTATAACAACAGCTTAACCATCACTACCTCTTCCCTTCAACCCCCTCGTCTATCAACGGCAGCTGTCACGAATTTCGTCGGGTCTCCTTAAACCTTAACTGCTTGAAACACTAATCAATAAACAAAAATAAGTACTGCGACCAATTGTACTTCATTATTTACCTTTAAGATCACTGATATTCATTTCTTATCAGGAAGGTAACATGTACAACTAGATAAATAAGAGAAGAAAACCCAAGATAATACTTTATTATTATTTTATAACGCTAAAATAAATAATTATTAATTATGTATTTAATCTAATTAATAAAAATTAGTAGTTAATAAACCATATTTTCCCCCTTGTCTAGGATACAATTTAGTTTTTTTCCCCCTCAAACACAATTGTATCCTATACTAGTATATTTACTTTCTCCTCACACATATGCTGTAAAAACTAGCATATACTGGATACATTAAGCTTATTAATATACCTTTAACCGGTATCTCAGGTTAATTAAGAGGATTTAATAGATTTTCAAGTTTTAATTATTATTAATATAATATATCAAAATTTAATTATTATAACACAATATTGATCTATTTAAATTCTCATATATCACTATAAATAATTATTAAATAATAAGCTCCTGATTAAAGGATTATCGTAATAGGATAAATCAAGTATTTCAATATACTCTTATTACACCTAAAAGAATTAAACTTTCACCTTTGACATCAAAAATCAACGTGCGCCGTACACTAAAGTGTAGAAAGATAAGCTAAGATAAGCTAGTGGGCTCATACCCCGCATATGAAGATTATTCTTCTTTTTCTAATGCTCACTAATCCCAAGACACTTTCAGTGTCCACAACACTTGTGTTAGGAACTCTTATTTCCCTAATTTCCTCATCATGATTTGGTACTTGAATTGGTCTTGAAATTAACCTCTCATTTATCCCCCTGATTTCAAAGACGAACAATCAACGTCACACCGAATGTGCTTTAAATTACCTTTTAGTACAAGCTATAACAAGATCCTTACTTCTAATAGCAATTATTTTACTCTACATTGGACTGCAAACTACATTCTATTTAATCACTATTTCCTTGCTTTTTAAAATAGGCGCAGCTCCTCTCCAATTCTGAATGCCCGAAGTAATAGAGGCCATACCTTGAATAGACTGCATTATTTTAATAACATGACAAAAATTAGCGCCCCTTGGCATACTTTCTTACAGCTTAAAGCCTACAAATGCAATCTACCTAACCTTAATTTTATCCTTAGTAGTAGGCTCAATGGAGGTTTAAATCGACATCACTAAGTAAAATCATAGCATTCTCATCTATTAATCACACTGGCTGAATAATTATAGCCCTACTATTAAGTGATATAACATGATCTACTTCCTATTTTATGCCTTACTTTCAGCAATAGCAGTCTCTCTTTTCGCAATAAACAAAATATTTCATATTAATCAAACTTTTTCTAATAAAATTGTTGTAACAACAAAATTAGCTATTTTCACTAGTCTTTTATCTTTAGGTGGCCTCCCATCATTCTTAGGATTTTTACCCAAATGACTCATTATTATACAAACTGCCGAACAAATGTCATTTATTATTCTTACTCTAATAGTAATAACAGCAGTAGTTACCCTTTTCTATTATATCCGAATTGCTTAGGCTGCCTTCATTATTAATCATCATAACCAAACATGAACATCCTTAATGAAAAAAAAGAAATTAAGAAACATCGATTAGATCAATATTCATTATTATTTCGTTAAGAGGGATAAATATTTTACCTTTAACTGCCACCATCCTTTAAACAAAGACTTTAAGTTAAAAAAACGAATGGCCTTCAAAGCTATAAATAAAAGGCAATCTTTTAGGTTTAGTATATTAACTACTACTACGGAATTGCAGTCCGATATCATAAATATTGACTATTAAACCTAATAAGAGGTTTATTAACCATAAATAGATTTACAATCGGGCCACCCTATTAAATTTCATTTGCAACGATGATTATTTTCTACAAACCATAAAGACATTGGTACAATATACGGTACTCGATCTTTGGGGCTTGGGCAGGAATAGTAGGAACATCATTAAGTCTTCTCATTCGAGCAGAACTTCGTCGACCAGGTAGCTTAATTGGTGACGACCAAATTTAAAACGTAATTGTTACTGCTCATGCTTTCATTATGATTTTCTTCATAGTTATGCCAATTATAATTGGGGGCTTTGGTAATTGATTAGTACCTTTAATATTGCAGCACCTGACATAGCATTCCCCCGTCTAAAAAACATAAGATTCTGATTGCTACCACCCTCACTAACTCTACTATTAACAGGAAGAATTGTAGAAAGTGGTGCGGGAACCAGATGAACTGTATATCCTCCTCTCTCCAGAGCCATTGCTCACGCCGGAGCCTCTGTCGATCTTCCTATTTTCTCCCTCCACCTAGCTGGGGTATCCTCAATTCTTGGGGCAGTAAATTATATTACAACTGTAATTAACATACGAACCCCCGGAATAACTTTAAAACAAATACCATTATTTGTTTGATCTGTAGTAATCACTGCTGTATTACTTCTTTTATCTCTTCCCGTATTACTTCTTTGGTCATCCCGAAGTATACATTTTAACTAATCAAGGGAAGATCTTAAAGGAACCACAATGATTATTAATTTGTCTCATGGATCAGAACACTGGTATCAGGCTCAAGGTAAGGCTGCTACGGAGTTTAGATCATAATGGGTTCCATAGCAAGTTTTTCAGTATGCAATCGGGAAAATATTATTAATGATAGACCGGAACCAAGTGAATCGTACACAACTCTGTATCTAAGTCATAGTGAACGCAAACGACGCTAATTAAACCCATATTTGATAGCCTCGAGTGTTAACACACAGCAGACTTTCTTTAAATAATATATCCATAAGAACACAATTCTTTGGATTAAACCATTTCTATCAGGGTAACAATTAAGAAAAAGGTTATGAATCCTAAGTAGATTTCTTCAGCAGGAAGCACTCTCAAAAAGTAATGTAGTTACATATAAACGGGAAGTATTGCATTTGCTTGATTATCATTGATAAATTAATATTAATAGTTATATTTTTACATTTGGTATCACATTTTTTAATCCCTAGGGCCCACCTAAAACAAACCGCTGTTCGTTCTGTGTTACCCTTGTTTTATTAAAGGGAGAAATAAATCCACGTTTTTCTTTAAATGGTACACCATTGCATAATGCGAGTTAATGAGCTCTAAAAGCACTACTGTTTGTTTTTTGAGAGCTAGGTACAGAAGATTTTACGGTTCAGTTTCGTTGCTAATTTCCTTTACTAGCTTTAAACCAATAGGAATTAAGCAATAGTTGCCAATGTCCACTTCTGACTTCTAATTTTCACAGCATTGTAAATACGACATAGGCCGGCATAAGCCGTTTAGCCTTACCGGACACTTCGAAATAGAACCCTCGAATTATTGGCACGTCTGTTGCACTTTAAATCACTAATTTTTCAACAATTTTTTTGAGTACTACAGCGTGTAAGTTGTAATTGAAGAATGCTAAACTCACTACGCTTGTTATCAAATATTGGTATGTCGGATTGCTTGTAGTGCATGCTAACTGCTTGCGTTTGTTTTGGTAAGAGAACAACACGTATCTCGACATCTCCTCTTAGATATCTGAATGTTTCTTTAACTTGGAATTACAATATTCTCTAAAAACAGTCTCTTGTATAGATCTAAGCACATATCTGTGTGTTTCATCATTCTTCTTGTAAATGTTAAGGGCTCTTAGCAGGACTGTGGAAGGATTGTACTCTAGGCAGTATATGCAGCGAACATCTATGCAGAATTCTACAGAAGATTTGGTGCTTCTATTTTTGTAAAGGAATTTACTTGGTGATATACGGCGGCTCAGGTCAACGGCCATGGATATACTCGTGTACATACCAGGCCAAATGAAAGTCTGGTTCAGTGTTAGAGAGGAGTACACTTTGTAAACCTCAACTGCTGGCGATTAATCGGGTACATTTTGTGGAATAGCATTCTGCTCTTGAGAAAATACCCTTAAAAAATGCCTTGGTTGACGTCTGTGTTCTACACCTTTTCTACCAGGACTGTAAAGCTTCTTTGCCTAGACGTTGACTTCCAAGGCCGAAATTCGATTCCGATCCCCAAGGGCCATCAAATGTTCTATCCTCAAATTCAATCTTTTAACATCGCTTATGCATCAGGTGTACTGTTTTTGATTCAGAAATGTACCTGTTACTCAGGGGAAGCGAGGCCCACATACAGACCTCATGGACTCTCAGTAAGTATAGAAAAAATGTACCTCATTTGCGCCCCAGGCCATTCAGAGGGATTTCACTACAGGGCAGGATGCCCACATAAACTCCTTTAACAAAGCCAAGACTAAAACCCAAACCTGGAAGAAACGACTTAAAGAAGGAGAAATATGTAGCCCGCATGTGGGTTACCGGGCCCCTATGAAATACTATGTTAAGCCCATATGCGGGCTTAACGGCAGTCAACGTGTTAAACCGATGGCTTTATAAATTCATCGGCCGAACTTGGAGAAGCGGGCCTGGGTCTACAAGGTAATCACGTACCTAATTACCTAAAAATCTCCTATAGAGTTTCAGGCCAATAATATGCATGTGAATTCGTTACAAGCTTACGACCATAAGTGTAATATAACTGTTACGGAAAATTATTAAGCTTCGTGGCCTTCTGTCTGTAAAGCAGCTTGGAATAGTCGCAAAGTAACAAGGAGCTGACCAGTAAGCATTGATTGTTCTTATGTCGTATAAAACCAAGGGCAATAAGTTGAAACCAACTGGGATCGACGTGTAGTAGATCTTTCATTCTTACGGCCCCTCTTGGATAAAAATGTACATGGAGTCTTTGCATGTACCGCATATCGTAACATTGTTCTTTATTAAGAGAGTTAAACTTTGCTTCTTTTTAGGACAGTCGAAAAGTAACGGTAGTAACAAAAATTTTAGTGTCCTTGCAGATGTCATAATCCTTGGAGTCAATCTGCTATAGAACATCTTGACATATAAACAAACAATAAACAATTGTTATAAACGTACAATTGAGTGGTACTCTAGTACGCGAATGTGTAGTGGTACTGTAGTATCCTTTTTCAAACACAAACCTCATTCAATTGGTTCCATGCTTAGACCATTTCGCTCCTGGACTTGGAGGTACTTCCGAATTCAATCCTGCACACCTACCGTTCTAGTAGGGGAAAAAGTGGCCATATTGAAACTTTGTAACTACTTTTTTGTTACACCTGATAGACTTATAACAAGAAGGAAATGTTTCCTTCTCCATACAGGCGGATAAGTAATTTATAATCTTGACCATTGTTTCAGGATTGAGATTTAGTTGATTGAAGATTGTGACAAGATCAACTACATGTCCATTTTCTTGGATCTATAAGGCGGTGACGTGAACACAAAATAATAATCATAACTCATTGGATCAAGAATTAAGCCGTTGTCAATGACATGATGATCTTCTACTGTTGTTGATCCTAATCATCTATATCAGATTGTCTTCCATTCTGCCATTTCTACAATAACTCTCTTGGCAGAATACACAAAACCTTGAATACTTCATATCGGCTCTTTTACACTAACATGTGGCTCCTTCACAATCCTATCGTTCTGTCATTTTTTATCTACAGGTAAGTAAGCTTATCTGGCTGGAGCTGATGGTAGCTGTGTGGGTACTGGAATTGGCATATCCTCTTTCATACACCAACCTCGTTCGATTGGGTTCAAGCTTAGACCATTTCACTCCTGAAGTTCGTGGTACTTCCGAATTGAATGCTGCACAGCTGCTGTGTTAGAAATTGGAAAAGAGGCTATATTGAATTCATGTAACTACTTCCTTGTTATGTCTGATATGGCTTATACCAGGAGGACAGGACCGTATCAGAGGATTAAAATAAATTAACAACTGAAGGAACATTCACAAATCGTAAAAAAAATAGTTCTTAAACGAAGATCCTTTTCATATGATTATCCAAGAGTGCTTAAAGAAGACCACGAAATTTACGTGGGGAGTAACTGAACGTCAAACACAATGTTAGCAAGATTAATAATGCATTCCCTAATATTGTTACGATAAAAGATATCAGGACTTTTGAAAGAAACAGTTTATCATCTGAGCGACACGTTGTTAATTCTTGTGTGAAATTATCTCAATGCGCAAGAATATAAGTCCGAATGCGGTGAATATTGCAGAGTGTCTGTAGTGTTGTGTTCTAAAACCCACACGTAGAAGGAAGAGTCCTTCTGCACGCAATGGCGTAGACTAAAAATGGCAAGTCAAATCTTCGTAAGTACGTTTATAAATTATGTTAGGCGCTATTTCCAACTTATATTTTATGGATTTAAATTACAATTAGACACGGAAATTGTCGAAAGGCAAAAAAAAACTTTCGTGAAATATCTCAACGATCGAATTTAGTTCTGCCAATGAAGCCGCGACAATTCAATCACGGTTCTTCAGAAACTTGCAGATTAATACTAGACGGGTTCAAATGATGCAAGCAATTTTCGAAGGAGTAAAGGTAACTGTATATGGACAAGATATTGGAAGAAACTACAAACGGGAATTTTGTAGCTGTTGGTGGGTCTGATTCAGTTCTTTTAAGAATCTTGGTAGAATTTTTCATGAGCAGTTGCTGATTCTTTTAAGGCCAAATGGAAGCAGAACCCAAAGGAAATGCTACGAAATCATTAAATTTATGGAATCTTGAGCATCATTAAAAGAGTGCTTTAACTTTTTTCATGATGCTACAGCCTGTGACGACATCAGCTATACTCAGGAGAGAATAGTTGCTGTCTTCAAGATCCTTCAAAAAGAAAAAGGATTGTGCAAGTTAGAGTCTTCAGCCAACCAAATCTCAATCCTGAAACATTGGTCGAAATTAGACACTTCTGATCCGCCTACTTGGTATAAGCCTATCAGGTATATCAAAAAAGTAGTTACTAAGCTTCAATATGGGCACTTTTTCCGTTACTAGCACGGCAGGTGTGAAGCATTGAATTCGGAATTACCTCCAGCTCTAAAAGCGAATTGGTCTAAGCATGAACCCAACCGAATGAGGTTGGTGTGTGATAGTGGATATGTGAATCCAGGACCCTCACAGCTACCATCGGCTCCAGCCGGATAAGCTTACTCATCTGTAGATAAAAAGTGATTGCTAGATAAGATTGTGAACGAGCCACATGTAAGTGTAAGCATTCTGCCAAGGGACTTCATTTAAAAATGGAAGATCGGAAGACAATCTGATTTAGATGATGGCGAACTACAGCTGTAGAACACCACTATATTATTGACAACGGCTTAATTGTTGATCCAATCAATTATGATTATTATTTTGTAATAACGTCCCAGCCTTATAGACCTAATAAAATGGACATAAAGACGATCTTGATGAAACTTTAAATGAAGGTGTAAGAACGAGTTATAAAACATGAAGGTTGTTTGTTGATCTGTTTACATATTTTGGAATCTTTTAACACGAGCTGCTTTGGTACCCGAAGAGAAAACGAAACCGTAGCCGGACACATTTAAGGTAACGACCAAAAACCAATTCATTTAGTAAATCACATTCACGTACTACAGTATCATTCAATTGTACGTTTATAACAATTGTTTATTGTTTGATTGTTTATATGTTAAGATGTTCTAGAGCAGATGAATCACTCCAAGGATTTTGCCACCTGCAAGTTCACTTATAATTATGTAACTGCCGTTTGATTTACGACTCTCCTGAAGGGAAGTAAAGTTTCACCCTTAATAAAGAACGAAGTATGGATATTCCGTACATGCAAAGACTCCATGTACATTTTTATCTAAGATGATGTCGTACCAATGAAAGCTCTACTACACGACAATCACAGTTTGTTTCAATATATGTGCCTAGGTCTATTACGACCTAAGTATAATAAATGCTTACTGCTCACCACCTTGTTCCATTGCGACTGTACCGACCTACTTTTCAGACAGAAGCCCGCGAACCTTGACAATTTTCTGTAACAGTTATACTAGACTTATAGTCGTAAGTTTGTAAAGGATTCAAATGCAGGTAATTGGCCTGAAGATCCAGCAGGAGATGCTTAGGTAAGTAGGTGCGTGATTACCGTGTAGAATCTGGCCCGCTTCTCTTAGCTTGTGAGACAAGTCCGGAGAATGAATTAGTAATGCATTCCAATGCTAGCAGTAAAGCTAGCAGTGTAAAGCACTGATTCGCGATACTAAGAATATATAGAAGCTTGGTAGAACAGGTGTAGAACAGAAACGTCAACAAAATTATCAGGTGACAGATTTTTTTTTTTTTTTTTTTTTTGTACTTAGGTTACATTGAGAGATTTTCAGTCAAGTACACCTTAAAGATATAAAACTTCCTATGCTTACTTTGGACATATTGGAGCGGAAACCCTGAATTTTCTCCCTTAGTAATAATGTTCGAGAACTTGCTCGTCTCGGTGCCCAAAGTAAGTAATAGAGATTGCCTAAAACTTTCGATTAGGTTGAAAGTTAAACTTGCACCTATAAAAAATTTCGAGGCGTCTTTTGCAACCTTCACTCACTTCATCAAGAAGCTATATGGATAACCCCACGTATCTATCACACTAATCTGTAGGCTATAGGACCTTAAAGTTATTCTCCCACGCGCGGTTGATCTTGCACAACAGACTGCCATATCGCACACTCTTATTAAGCTTATTGAAGGATTTAAAATTCTTAATCTTCTCAACATTTTCTAACCGGTAAGTACATTCTGGTAAGCTTCCGCTCTGTAGCAGAATAGTGGACCAACCATATAAGCTTTTCGACACCTTCCATATCTGATACGGAATGATCAATAAGAATAATATCTGTAATCTAATTTATTAAATTCAAAACTAGCTCAACTCGCTGACGTGATTAGAGCTTCTGTGTCCTGCCACCGATTGAAAGTTGTCTTCCCAAGAGCAGAAAGTTACTCCACAAAATGTACATGATTAAAACCCAGCTTTTGAGGCTTACGAAGTGTACTCATCTCTAACGCTGAACTAGACTATGATTTGGAATGGTATGTATGGGAGCGTATCCATGGCCGTTGACCAGAGCCACCCTAGATCACAAAATATTTTCCTTTACCAAAATAGAAGCACCAAATCGTTTGTAGATTTCTGCTTAGGTGTTCGCTTTATTTAGCGGAATACCATGGGAAGCTGCCTAGAATACATTCCTTAGTAGAGCCGTTAACATTGGTAAGAAAAAAGTCGAAATACACAGATATGTCATTAGATCAATACTTCACACTGTTTTCATAAAACATGCTAATTCTAGGATACCGAAACGTTCAGATAAAATTTTACTAAGCATTATATAATCTTATGTCGTATAAAACCTAGGGCAGTAAGTCGAAACCAACTCCGATGGACGTGTAGTAGAGGTTTCATTCTTCCGACCCGGTCTGAATAAAAACGTACATGGGTTCTTTGCATGTACGGAATATCGAAATATCGTTCTTTACTAAGAGTTTTAAACTTGACTTCTTTTTAAGAGAGTCGAAAACTAAACGGCACTTACACAAAATTAAGTGTCATAGCAGATGGCAGAATCCTCGGAGTCAATTATCTGTTGTTGAAAATCCTAGCATATAAAGAATCAAACAATAAACAATTGTTATAAACGAACAATTGAATGATACTTTAGTACGAGAATAAGATATCTAAATAAATTCGTTCTTGCTCGCTGTGTGACCTGCTACGTTTTCGTTTTCCCTTCGGGTACCGGAGCAGCTCGTGTTAAAAATTTCCAAAATATGTAAACTAAAAAATAAACCACATATTTTTATACCTTCTTTTAAGGTTACATCAAGATCGTCTTCATGTCCTTTTTGTTAGGTCTACAAGGCGGGGAAGTTATTTCAAAATAATAATCATAACTGATTGGATGAACAACTAAGCAATTATCAATGGCATATTTGTTTTCAAAAGCTCTGTTCGTCATTATCTATATAAGATTGTGTTCCAATCTGCCATTTGTACGTGAAGTCCCTTGGAAAAATAGAGCAAACGTTCAATATTTCATATCTGCTCTTTTATACTAACATTTTTCTCGTTCACATCTTGCAGTCACTTGTTATTTAAAGGTAAGTTACATTAGCCGGCTGGAGCTGATGGTAGCTGTGTGGGTCCTGGAATTCGCATATCATCTTTCACACACCAACCTCATTCGATTGGGTTCATGCTTAGATTATTATCTCCTGGAGTTGGAGGTTCTGCCGAATTAAAAGCTGAACAGGTGCTGTTTTAGCAGGTGGAAAAGTGGCCATATTGAAGCTTTGTAACTACTCCCTTGTTATACCTGATATGGCTTATACCAGAGAGGACATGTTTCCTTCTCCATACAGGCTAATAAGAAATGTGTAATCTTAACTAGATTGTCAGGATTCAGTATCGGTAGGTAGAAGACTCTAACTTTCAAAATTCGTTTTTTTTTATTGAAGTATCTAGAAGGCTGTCATCTATTCACTTCTGATTATAGCTGACTACGTGACAAAGCCTGTTGCATCGTGAAAAAAGTGAAAGCAATCTTTTAATGACGCTACAGTTTCTCTAAAATTAATAAATTCGTTGCATTTCCTTTCAGATGAACAACTGCTCATGTAGTCTTCTAGTAAGATTCTTAAAATGTCCGAATAAAACCCATCAGCAGCTTCAGATTTCCAGTTTGTAGTTTCTTCCATTATTCTTCTCCTTATACAGCTACCTTTACACCTTCGAAAACTGCATCACTTGAAGCCGTCTTGTATTGATCTCCAAGTTTCTCAAGGATTGTGATTGAATTGTGGTGGCCTCAATGGCAGATTTAAATTCGATCGTTGCAGGTTTCTCTCGAAGACCTTCTTGTCTTTAGACACTTTTCGTGTTTAATTGTTTAATATATCCATAAAATATAAGGTGAAAGTACCGCTTAACATAATTTATAAACGTAGTTAACGTACTTAATTTCGAGGTTTTGTAATATGGTTTTTGTCATGCAATTTCATTTTCTTTTAAATGTTGCATATTCATTTCCTCATCCAGACGTAGTTGAATATGATCGCAGATCCTAGTTTTTGTCATCTCCTCCGACGGTTGTAAATGTCTTGATAACCATATGTAGAGCTCCCCGAGCAAAGTCTAGAAGTGAGTTCTCAATGATCTTGAGTAAGCATGGCCATTCAGCATTTTCACTAAAGTTTACATAGTGTACAGGTTACACCAAAGTTCTTCTATACCATTTCCAGACATAATATAGCCAATCGTGCTTAGAAATTATTTGGAAATCTCCTAAAGGCGATACATCTTTGGACCATTCAGAAATTTCTTCAGCTGAGGTCCGAATTGAACACCATTCCAGTATAATGGCTGATCTATACCATTTCCCGATATGATGTATCAAATCGTGCCTAGAAATTACTTAACTGGAAACCTCTTAAAGGCTTTGTACCAACTTGGGCCGTTCAGAATTTTCTACAGCTCCAGGTACAATTTGAACACCGTTGCAGTGTTCTAATGTCATAACGCATTTGCTTTGTTCACTTTTCTTGCGCTCATTGCATAAGAGTAGAGTATTACTATTTGATATTAAAATACTGAAGAATAACACAGGGACTACACTGCTTATATCAAAAGGATAGGTGTGTAACTCACCATTACACAATCGTTGTGGCGATACTTTTTCAAGATGAATAGCCATCCAAGGTTGTTTCAGAAAAGGAAATCAAGACGCGAGACGTTAGAACGAAGACTTGATTATATCTTAGGATTAAGACAGCGTTCACACACCAAGAACATTTGTGTATAGTATTATAGGAAAAGAGGATGTCAGAATGAATAAATGTGATACGATATTCTTATCAAGTCAATGCTACTGAAGTTGGATTCAAAAACTTGGATATGGAGAATCTTCTTCAAGAGAATTCTGAAATAAATAACTTTTTTGCTGTATGAAATGTGTGGCTTATTAGTCAAAGCATACAGTGAGCTTATTTGATTAAACTACAGTTAGGTTTCTTTGTTATGACTGAGGACTAAGGATTGAATATACCGTATATATTTTCCATTTAACCGTGTAGGGAAAGAACTCAAAAGAACTTAAAATCGGTTCTTTACTTATCTCATCGATCAGATCATAGCTCTCAGGTCTAAAGTTAGGCTGCATTGGATGTTTGAATATAATTGGTTCCATAGCAAGTTTTACATTATACAATTGGGAAAATATTATTAATGAAAGACCGGAACCTAGTGAATCCTAAACAACTCTATATGCAAGTTTTAGTGAGCAGCAAGGACGCTAATTAAACGCATATTTGATAGGCTAGATTGCTTGATTATCATTGATAAATTAATACTTAAGTTTTTTACATTTGGTATCACAAAATTTTCAATCCCAATGGCCCACCTAAAACTAACCGCGGTTAATTTCCAAAGCTATACGTCTCTGATACGCTTGTCTTATTAAAGGGAGAAGTTAATCCACGGTTGTTTAAATGGTACGACATTGTATAATGTGAGTTAAGGAGCTCTAAAAACACCACTGCTTCGTTTTTGAGACCTAGGCACACAACAAAAGATCCTACGGCATCGTATTCAATGTTGAATTCCTTTACTAACTCTAAGCCAATAGGATTTAAGAAATAGATGACGATGTCAACTGCTGACTTCTAAATTTCACAGCATGTAAAAAGTACATAAGCCGGCATAAACCATTTAGCCCTACCGGACATCTCCAAATAGAACCCTCGAAATATTGGCACAACTGTTGCACTATAAAACTAATTAAAAATCGATTATCTCCTTCCATCCTCAAAATTTTTTCTTTAATAACCGCATCACTTAGAGATCGATTTAATCTCTTATTACTATCTGTTTTCAAACATTGTAAAATACTATTACAAAAATGTCAATTGAAATCTCTGCTAATGTTCTCATTTTAATGCGAATTCTGTCGTTGTGGATGCATATTACAAAACGGATCACAGCGTGATATTAAGTTTTTCTCAGCTAAAGACTTCTTTTTTCGCAAGTCATTGGTTTTAAACTCGAATATGTCGAATTTGCAAGTCCTAAGGACAATATGTGCTCAAGTACTTTTCCTATTTGAACCCACCCTCTCACGTCGATTGTACTGCACGAAAACTGATTCCACTCGTTCTAGTGCAAGTTTCATGCCGGATCTCGACATCTTCTGATATTATCTTTTTATCTAAATACATCCTTATATCTACAATTAGTATTACCATTATTTCTGCAAAAAGCCACATTCGGTAGCCTTGTAGATAAATCTTATTTCTTCTGCTATATGAATTTTATAAATCAACACATACTAGTCTATTACACCGTGTGAATTGAAATTGAAAAATCCGAATCTCACTTTGCTTCTTATGAAATATTACTATGTCTGGTTGGTTGTAGTGCATGCTAACTGCTTGCATTCTTATGATAAGACAACAACACATATCTTGACATCTCCTCTTAGTAAAATTTTATCTGAACGTTTCGGTATCTTAGAATTAGTATGTTTTATGAAAACAGTCTGAAGTATAGATCTAAGGTCTTATCTGTATATTTCGACTTTCTTCTTACCAATGTTAACGGCTCTACTACGGAATGTACCCTAGGCAGCTTATGCAGCGAACAGCTAAGCAGAAATCTACAAACGATTTGGTGCTTCTATTTTTGTAAAGGAATTTATTTGGTGATCTAGGGTATCTCTGGTCAACGGCCATGGATATGCTCCCATACATACCAGGCCAAATGACAGTCTGGATCAGCGTTAGAGATGAGTACACTTCGTAAGCCTCGAATGCTGGCTATTAATCATGTACATTTTGTGGTGTAATTTTCTGCTCTTGAGAAGACAACTTTCAATCGGTGGCAAGAAACGGAAGATCTAATCACGTCAGAGTGTAGCTAGTGTTGAATTTAATAAATAAGATTACAGATATTGTTCTTATTGATCATTCCGTATCAGATATGTAAGGTGTCAGATAGCTTATATGGTTGGTCCACTATTCTGCTACAGAGCGGAAGCTTACCAGAATTTCCTTACCGGTGAAAAGATGTTGAGAAGATTAAATATTTTAAATCCTTCAATAAGCTTAATAAAAGTGTGCGATATGGCAGTCTGTAGTGCAAGACCATCGCGCGTGCGAGAAAGACTTTAAGGTCCTATAGCCTAAAGATTAGTGTGATAGATACGTGGGGTTATCCATATAGCTTCTTGATGAAGTGAGTAAACGTTGCAAAAGACGCCTCGAAATTTTTTATAGGTGCAAGTTTAACTTTCAACCTAACCGAAAGTTTTTCGCAATCTCTATTACTTACTTGAGCACCGAGACGAACAAGTACCCGAACACTATTACTAAAAGAGAAAATTCAGCGTTTCTGCTCCAACATGTCGAAAGCAAGCATAGGAAGTTTTATATCTTTAAGGTGTACTTGACAGAAAATATCCCAATGTAACCTAAGTACAAAAAATATCTGTCACCTGATAATTTTTTTGTCGATTCTGTTCTACACCTCTTCTACCAAGCTACTTTGTACCGCGAATCAGTGCTTTACACCGCTAGCTTTAGTAATTCATTGCCCGGATTTATCTCACAAGTTAAGAGAAGCGGGCTTGATTCTATACGGTAATCCCGCACCTACTTACCTAAGGATCTCCTACGAGATTATCAGGCTTAAGACTATAAGTCTAGTATAACTGTTACAGAAAATTGTTAAACTTCGCGGGCTTCTGTCTCAAAAGTAGGTTGGTACAGTCGGAAAGGAACAAGGTGGTGAGCAGTAAGCATTGATTATACTTATGTCGTATTAAACCTAGGCCAATAAGTTGAAACCAACTGTGATCGTCGTGTAGTAGAGCTTTCATACTTAGAACATCATCTTAGATAAAAATGTACATGGAGTCTTTGCATGTACGGAATATCCAAACTTCGTTTCTTATTAAGAGTTTTAAACTTTACTTCTCTTTTGGTTGAGTCGAAAACTAAACGGCAGTTACATAATCAAAACAGACCTGGCAGATGACAGAATCCTTGGAGTCAATCATCTGCTGTTAAACATCTTAACATATAAACAATCAAACAATATACAATTGTTATAAACGTACAATTGAATGATACTGTAGTACGTGAATGTGATTTACTAAATGAATTGGTTTTTGGTCGTTGCCTTAAATGTGTTCTGCTACGGTTTCGTTTTCTCTTCGGGTACAAAGCAGCTCGTGTTGAAAGATTCCAAAATATGTAAACAGAACAATAATCCAACTTCATGTTTTATACCTTGTCCTAAAACTTCATATAAAGTTTCATCAAGATCTTAATGTCGATTTTGTTGGGTCTATAAGGCTTGGACGTTATTACTAAATAATAATCATAACTGATTGGATCAACAATTAAGGCGTTGTCAATGACATATTGTTTTTCTACAGCTGTTGGTCGTCATCATCTAAATCAGATTGTGTTCCGATATTCCATTTGTAAAGGAACCCTTGACGGAATGCAGAAAACCTTGAATACTACATATTGGCTCTTTTACACGTAGATGTGCCTCGTTCAATATCCTATCTAGCAATCACTTTTTATCTACTGATAAGTATGCTTGTCCAGCTGGAGCCGATGGTAGCTGATGGCATATCCTCTTTCACACACCAACCTCAGTCGATTCGGTTCATTTCGCTCCTGGACTTGGAGGTACTCCCGAATTGAATGCTGTACACCTGCCGTGATAGTAGGGGTAAAAGTTGCCAGATTGAAGCATTGTAACTACTTTTTTGTTATACCTGACAGGCTTATACCAAGAAGCACATGTTTCCTTCTCCATACAGTCGGATAAGAAATTAATCTTGACTATTGTTTTAGGATTGATATTTGGCTCTTTGAAGACCGTGACTAACTTGCACAATTCTGTTTCTTTTTGAAGGATCTTGATGGTAAGCAACTATTCTCTCCTGGGTATAGCTGAGGTCGTGTCACTGGCTGTTGCATCATGAAAAAAGTGAAACCGCTCTTTTAATGAAGCTAAATATTTTTAAATATAATAATTTCATAGCATTTCCATTCGGTTCTGCTTCCATGTGGCCTTAAAAGAATCATCAACTGCTCATGATGAATTCTACCAAGATTTTTAAAAGATCTGAATCAGAGTCACCAACAGCTACAGATTTCCCGTTTGTAGTTACTTCCCTTATTATTGTCAAAATTCAGCTACCTTTACTCTTTCGAAAACTGCTTGCTTCGTTTGAAGCCGTCTAGTATTGATCTCCAAGTATCTGAAGAACCGTGATTGAATTGTGGTAACTTCAATGGCATAATTAAATTCGATCGTAAGGATATTTCACGAAAGTTTTTTTTTCTTTCGTCAATTTCCCTGTCTAACTGTGATTTATATCGATAAAATATAAGGTGAAAGTAGCGCTTAACATAATTCATATACGTACTTGTCGCAGATTTGCCTGGCCATTTATACCATTCTACCATTGCGTGTAGAAGGGCTCTTCCATTTACGTGTGGGTTTTAATACACAAGATAACAGAGAATCTGCAATATTCACCGTAATCAAATTGATATTCTTGCGTATTGATTTATTATCACACAACAAAAGTATCATTATATCATCGTGTCGCTCTGATGATAAACTGATGCCCACAAATGTCCTGTAGAACTGCTGTTATCGTAACAGTATATGGGAATGAGGGAATAATCTTGCTAACGTTGTGTCTGACGTTGAGTTAATCTCCCAGATTATTTCGCGGCCTTCATTAAGCACTCTTCGATAATGATATCACTTGGAACTTCGCTAAAGAAGGCCTCTCTTTCTGCGAATTGTCAATGTTTCTTGAGTTGTTAATTTCTTGTAATTCACTGATACCGTACTTGTTTGCAAGGCTTCCACTTGTTGAGTTTAGCGATGTGCAAATTTATCATAGAAAAGATGAATAGCTGCGTGAGAAAACGGAAGTATTAATTTAATAGCCTTGAAATAAAGTTTCTAGTCCCCTGTTCCATCTAGTCCGTTTTAATGAATTGCAATACGATTATGCCCTTCTCTATATACTGCAGTCATAGTTAACGGTTCGGATATTGTAACCATCTTAATTTTGAGATTTCTTAATATGGTTTTTGCAATGATATTTCATTTTCTTCTAAATGTTGCAAATTGATTTCCTTATCCAGACGTTGTGGAATAAGATCGCATATCCTAGATTTTGTCATCTCCTCCGACGGTTCTAAATGTCTTCAACCAATGTAGGAGTCCCCGCGCAAAGTCTAGAAGTGATTACTCAATGATCTTGAGTAGGCATGGTCATTCAGCATTTTCATTAAAGTTGTCATAGTGTACAGGATGCACCAAAGTCCTATACCATTCGTGCATAGAAATTACTTCACTGCAAAACTCCCAAACGCGGTAAAACTTAGGACTGTTGAGAAATTTCTTCAGCAAAGTTAGAATTTGAACCTATATCCTGAATAATGGCTGATCTAATTTCATAACGCGTGCGCTTTGATCACTTTTCTTAGTTATTTACAGTATATAGATAAGTAGATGGTTCTGGACAACGGCCATGGTTATGCTCGCATACATACCGAGCCTGGATGAGTACACTTCGTAAGCCTCAACTACTTGAGTTTTGTCGGGGACATTTTGTGGAGTAGCTTTCTCCTCATTGAGAATATATCTTTGAATCGAGGAACAGGACACGCAAGCTCTATTCACGTCAGCGAGATGAGGTAGTGTTGAATTTAATAAATAAGATTACAGAAATACTTCTTGTTGTTCATTTTGTCTCAGGTATCAAAGGTGTCAAAACGCTAATACAGTTGGTGCACTAATCTGCTACAGAGAGGAAGCTTACCAGAACTTTACTCACCGGTAAGAAAACGTTTAGAAAATCGACAAACTCAAAATCTCCAATAAGCTCAAACCTCCTTATTAAAGGAGTGTTCGTTATGGCAGTCTCGAATGCAAAATGAACCGTGCGAGTCAGAAAGACTTTAAGGTTCTATAGCCTGGAGATTAGTGTAATAGATACGTAGCGTTATCAATATAGCATATTGATGAAGTGAGTCAATGTTGCAAAGACACCTCGAGATTTTGTATAGACGCAAGTTTAACTGTCAGGCAAGCGAAAGTTATTAACTGTATTTATTACTTTCTTTGGGCACCGACACGAGCAATTACTAAAGCAGGAAATTCAGGGAAAGGAATTTTTGAATCCTGTGGAAAGTGCGAATCTTTAAGGTGTTCTTAACTGAAAATCAACGAATGTAACCTATGTACAAAAAAAAAAAAAAAAAATATGCCAAGTGATAAATTTGTTGATCTGATAAATCTACGTTCTACACCTTTCTACCAGGCCTGTATAATTACTTTGTATTGCGAATGAGTGTTTTTCACCGCTAGCTTTATAAATTAAATTGAAGGATTTCTCTCACAGGCCGAGAGTAGCGGGCCTGGGTCTACAAAGTAATCACGTTCGTTATCACCAAAAGAACTCCTATTATTTTCAGGCCAATAACCTGAATCCTTTACAAGCTTACGACCATAAGTGTAATATAACTGTTACGGAATATTGTTAAGCTTCGTGGCCTTCTGTCTGTAAAGCAGCTTGGAATAGTCGCAAAGTAACAAGGAGCTGACCAGTAAGCATTGATTGTTCTTATGTCGTATAAAACCAAGGGCAATATGTTGAAACCAACTGGAATCGACGTGTAGTAGAGCTTTCATTCTTACGCCCCCTCTTGGATAAAAATGAACATGGAGTCTTTGCATGTACCGCATATCGAAACATCGTTCTTTATTAAAACAGTTAAACTTTGCTTCTTTTTAGGAGATTCCAAAACTAAAAGGTAGTTACACAATTATTACTATCCTTGCAGATGGCAGAATCCTTGGAATCAATCATCTGCATTAGAACATCTTATCATATAAACAATCAAACAATAAACAATTGTTATAAACGTACAACTGAATTGTACTGTAGTATGCGAGTGTGATATCCTAATGAACTGGTTATTACTCGTTAAATTGTGTGTGTTCTGCTACGGTACAATTTCTCTTCGGGTACTAAAGCCGCTCATGTTAAAAAATTCCAAAATATGTAAACTAAACAATAATCCACCTTTATATTTTAAACCTTGTTTTATACGTTCTTTTAAAGTTACTTCAATATAGTCTTCAAGTTCATTTTGTTTGGTCTATGGGGCAGGGACGTTATTTCGAAATAATAATCATAACTGTTTGGATCAACAATTAAGGAATAGTGAATGACATATTGGTTTTCAACAGCTTTGTTCGTCATCATATATATAAGATCTTTCTACCGAACTCCCATTTGTACTTGAAGTAACTTAGCAAAATGGAGAAAACCTTCAGCTTTTCATATTTGCTCTTTTATAGTAACATGTGGCTCGTTCACATTCCTATCTTGCAGTCACTTGTTATTTAAAGGTTAGTAACATTAGCCGGCTGGAGCTGATGGTAGTTGTGTGGGTCTTGGAATTCGCATATCCTCTATCGATTGGGTTCATGCTTACATCATTTAGCTCCTGGAATTGGAGAGACTTCCGGATTAAATGCTTAATACTGCCGTGTTAGCAGGGGAAGAAGTGGTCATATTGAGTTTTGTAACAACTCCCTTGTTATATCTGATATGGCTTATACCATGGAGGACATGTTTCCTTCTCCATACAGGCGATTAAGAAAAATGTAATCTTGACCATTTTGGAGGATTTAGTTTTGGTTGGTTCTTTCACAATTCTTCTTCTTTATGAAGGATCTTGAAGGCAGCTAACTATTCACAGTTGAATATAGCTGAGGACGTGTCACAGCCATCATGAAAAGAAGTGAAAGCGATTTTTTAAAAACGATAAAGTTTCTTTTAAATTAACAATTTCTCAGAATTTCCTATCAGTTCTGCTTGTATGTGGTTTTAGAACAATCAGCAACTGCTCATGAAGTATTCTAATAAGATTCTTATAAGATCCGAATAAGACCCATCAACAGCTACAGGTTTCCCGTTTTTAGTTTCTTCCATTATTCTTCTCCATATACAGCTAGCTTTATTCATTTGAAAACTGCTTCCGTCACTTGAAGACATCTACTATTGATCTCTAAGTTTCTCAAGATCTGTGATTGAATTGTCATGGCTTCAATGGCAGATTTAAATTCGATCGTTACAAAAATTTCCTGAAAACTCTTTTTTGTCTTTCGGCACTTTCCGTGCATAATTGTAATTTAAATCCATAAAATACAAGTGAAAATAGCTTAACATAATTTATAAACGTACTTAACGCAGATTTGACTTGCCATTTTTAGTCTACGCCATTGCGTGTATAAGACTCATCCTTCTACGAGTGGGTTTTAAAACACCACACAACAGAGACTGCGCAATATTCACCGCATTGCAACTTGTTGGTTGGTGTGTGATATAGGATATGCGAACTCCAGAACCCACACAGCTACCATCAGCTCCAGCCAGATAAGCTTACTTACTTCTAGATAAAAACTGACTCAAAGATAGGATTGTGAACGAGCCAAATGTTAATGAAAAAGAGCCGGTATGAAGTATTCAGTGTTTTGTGTATTTTGTCAAGGGAGATCATATAGAAAATGCAGAATGGAAGACAATCTGATATAGATGATTAGGAACAACAGCAGTTGAAAATCAATGCATTGACAATTCTTGCTCCAGTCGAGATCCGCCATCATACTTGCATAAGAACGAGTGGAATCAGCTTGCTTGCAGTACAACCGACGGGAGTGTGCGGTTTGAAATGGGAAATGTACGGCTGGTCATATTGTCCTTTGGAGTATAACGACGTAAAACCTAGTGAAATGCGTAACAAGAAGTCTTTAACTGATAAAGATTGTATATCGCGCTGAGCTCAAAAGGTATAGAAAAGAGAAATCGCGTTAAAATGTTGGACAAGTTGATGGGTCATTTGCAATAGGATAGGCATCCCCGAGCTTGTGAACGCTTTTGTAATATGCATCCACAATGACAGAAATCGCATTAAAATGAGAACATTAGCAGAGATTTCACTTCACTTTTTTGTAAGAGTATTTTACAATGTCTGAAAAGAGATATTAATTAGAGATTAAATCGATCTCTAAAAGATGCGGTAATTAAAGAAATAATTTTGAGGATGGATGGAGATGTTCGATTTTTAATTAGTGGTTTAGAGTGCAAAAGGCATGCCAATAATTTGAGGGTTCTATTTCGAGATGTCCGGTAAGGCTAAATGGTTTATGCCGGCTTATGTCCTTCTTACATGCTGTGAAATTTAGAAGTCAGCAGTGGACATCGGCATCTATTCCTTAATTCCTATTGGCTTACAGCTAGTAAAGTAATTGAACATTGAATACGATGCCGTAGGATCTTTTGTTGTGTACCTAGTTCTCAAAAACGAAGCAGTACTGCTTTTAGAGCTCTTTAACTCACATTATACAATGTCGAACCAACCGTGAATTAACTTCTCCGTTTAATAAGACGAGGGTATCACTGACGTATAGCTTTGGGAATTAACCGCGGTTTGTTTTAGGTGGGCGCTTGGGATTGAAAAATGTTGCGATATCAAATGTAAAAAAAATAAGTATTAACTTATGAATGATAATCATGCAATTGCTATATTTCCCGTTTATATGCAGCTACAATACTATTAGAGAGTGATTCCTGCTGAAGAAATCTACTTACGACTGACAAGGATCTCACCTTTCTCGTTATTCTTAACCTGATAGAAACTGTTTATTCCAAGGCGTTGTGTTCCTACTAATGTATTACTTAAAGAAATTCTCCAGTGTGTTAACACTCGAGGCTATCAAATGTGCGTTTAAATAGCGTCCTTGCTGTTCACTAGGACTTACATACGTAGTTGTTTAGGATTCACTAGTTTCCGTACTATTATTAATAATATTTTCCCGATTATATCCTAAAAAAACTTGCTATGGAACCAATTATATTCTAACCTGCAAGTCAGCCTTCCTTTGGGCCTGAAACCTGTATCTGATCGGAGAGACAAATAAAGAATCGATTTTACTTCTTTTGAGATCTTCTCTTACACGGTTAGGTGGATATATTTACGGTATAGTCAGTCCTGAATTCGCTACCAACTTAGTAACACTGGTCATCATCACAAACCAACGAAACTGTGGGCTAATCAAATAATCTTTTCATATAAGCTTACTGTATGCTTTGATTTGTAACAAAGTATCACACCTTTCATAGAGCAGAAATAGTCATTTATTTCAAATGTCCCTTGAAGAAAGTCGACATACACACAGATATGTCCTTAGATCTATACTTCAGACTGTTTCATAAAACATACTAATTCTAAGATTCCGAAACGTTCAGATAACATTTTATTAAGAGTAGATGTCGAGATATGTCTTGTCTTATCAAAAAGAATGCAAGCAGTTAGCATGCACTACAACCAACCAGACATAGTAATATTTGATAAGAAGTGTAGTGAGATTAGCTTTTTTCAATTGCAACTCAAACGTTGTATCAGACTAATATCTGTTGAATTATAACTTTCATATGGCAGAAGATACAAGATTTATCTACAAGGCTGCCGAACATGGCTTTCTGCAGAAATAATGGTAATACTAATTGTAGATATAAAGATGTATTTAGGTAAAAAGATAATATCAGTAGATGTCGAGATATTGATACTTGCATTAGATACTTGCATTAAAACGGGTGGAATCAGTTTGCACGCAGTACAACCGATGAGAGAGGGTGGGTTCTAATGGGAAAAGTACTTCAGAACATGTTGTCCTTAGGACTTGCAAATTCGAAATATTCGAGTTTAAACAAGTTACGAGCGAAACAAGTAGCCTTTAGCTAAGAAAGACTGAATATCACGGTGAGCTCATAAGGTATAGTAAAGAGGAAGTGCGTTATAATGACGGACAAGATGATGGGTCACGCGATAGGGCAGTATCCCCGAGTTTGTCAAGCTTTTTGTTATATGCATCTTCACAACCAGAAATCACCTTAAAATGAGAACATTAGCAGAGATATGACGTGACTTCATTGTAATAAAAGTCTACAATATATGAGAAAAGATAATAATAAAAGATTAAAACGATCTCTAAGTGATCCGGTGATTACAGAAATAATTTAGAAGATGGACGGGGATTTTAGATTTTTAATTAGTTGTTTAGGGTGCAAGAAGCTTGCAAATAATTCAGGGTTCCATTTCAAGGTGTCGGCAAGGGCTAAAGGGCTTATGGCGGCTTATGTCTATCTAAAAATGGTGTGAAATTTAGAAATCAGCAGTGGAAGTCGCCATGTAATCTTTAATTTCTATTGGGTTAGAGCTGGTATAGATATTCAACAATGAACCGGGCGCCGCAGTATCTTGCGTTGTGTACCTAGGTCTTAAGAACGAAGCAGTAGTGCTTTTATAGCTACACATGGCGTACCATTGCAGAAACCGTGGATTTACTTCTCCCTTTAATAAGACAACAGTATCACAGCGATATAGCATTGGGAACGACCAACGGTTTGTTTTAGGTGGGCCCTTGGGATTGAAAAATGTTGTGATACCAAATTTAAAAAACATAAGTATTTATTTATTAATGATAATCAAGCAATTACTATATTTTCCGTTTATAAGCAACTACAATACTATTTGAGAGTGGTTCCTGCTGAAGAAATCTGCTTTACACCCATCACGCTCTCACCTTTTCTTGATCGTTTAATCCAAAGAGTTGTGTCTTACGGACATATTATTTAAAGAAAGTCTCCTGTTTGTTAACACTCGAGACTATCAAATATGCATTTAGTTACCGTCGTTGCTGCTCACTAGTGTCTACATACACAGATGTGTAGGATTCACTAGGTTCCGGGCTATCATTAATAATATGGAACTGAAGCAGTTTTACTTTTGTTCTGAGAACGGTGATCTGATCCATGAGACAAATAAAGAATCATTTTAGGTTCTTTTATGATCTTCCCTTGGTTAGTTAGAAAATATTTATGTTATAGTTAGGCCTGGGTTCCCTACAAACTCAGCAACACTGGTCATCACAAAGCAACCAAACTGAGGGCTAATCATATAATCTTTCCATATAAGCTCACTGTATGCTTTAATTAGTAACTAAGTGCCACATATTTCATAGAGCAGGAAAAGTCATTCTTATCAGATGCCTCCATATCCAGGTTAATGAATGAAAAAGTATTCTGAAATCACGGTAGCATTGTCTTGATAATAATATCTTTTAACATTTCTTCATTCTGATAACCACTTTCAATCTAATGTTTTTGGTGTGTCAATGCTGTCTGTCTTCCTCGGAACTTTCAAACCTCTCCCATCTTGCGTCTGGATTTCCTATTCTCAAACAACCTTTGGATAACTATTCATCTTGAGAAACCTTTGCTACAACGATTTTGTATTGGTAAAATGCACACCTCTCCTTTTGTTGTAAGCAGTGTAGTCCCTCTGTATGTCTTCAATATTTCAGCATCAACTACTAATACTATATATTCTACTCTCTGCATACAGTAAATAAGTGCATGAAAAATGAACAAAGCATATGCGTTATGACATTAGATCAGCCATTATACTGGAAAGGTGTCAAATCGTACCTCAGCTGAACAAATTTGTGAACGGTCCAAAGTTGTACCGCCTTTAGGAGGTTTGCACTTAAGTAATTTCTGGGCACGATTGGATACATTATATCAGGAAATGGTATAGAAGAACTTTGATGTATCCTGTACACTATGACAACTTTAGTAAAAATGCTGAATGGCCATGCGTACTCAAGATCATTGAGAAATCACTTCTAGACTATGCTCGGGGACCTCTAAATTTGGTTATGAAGATATTTACAACCGTAGGAGGGAATAACAAAATGTAGAATATGCGATCTTTTTAACGTCTGGATGAGGAAATGCTATGTAACATTTAGAAGAAAATGAAATTGCATGACAAAAACCATATTAAGAAATCTCAAAATTAAGACGGTGACATTTTGCGAACTGTTAACTTTGGCTGCAATATATAGACAAAGTCATAACCGTATTGAATTCTTCCAAATGGACTAAATTGAACAGGGGACTAGAAACTTCATTTGATGGCAATTATAATAATGCTTCCGTTATCTCACGCAGCTGGTCGTCTTTTCTATGAAAAATTTGGACATCACTATACTCAAGAGATGTAAGCCCTGAAGGAAAATACGGTGTCAGACGATTACAAGAAATTAACAACTCAAGGAACTTATTCAAGAAACAATTCGCAGAAAAACAGGACTTCTTGTGCGAAGTTCCAAGTGTTATTATTTTCGAACAGTTTTTAATGAAGGCCACGAAATTTTCTGGGGGATTAACTCGTTAGCAAGTGCAAAAAGAGAAAAAAGAGCTCTCGGGGATTATCTACACGATCCAATTTTATTCTGCCATTGAAGCCACGAAAATTCAATCACAGTTCTTGAGAAACTTGAGAAACTACAAAAGGGAAATCTGTAGCTGTTGATGGGACTGATTCAGATCATTAAAATTCCTACTAAAAAACTTCATAAACAGTTGCTGATTCTTTTAAGGTTAGTAGAACCACTACCAGAAAAGAAATGCTACGAAATGATTACATTTAAAGAAACTTTGACGTTATTAAAATATTGCTTTCATTTTTTTCATGATGCAACAGGCTGTGTCACGACCTCAGCTATTCTCAGCGGTGAATACTTGGCAGCCTACAAGATCCTTCAAAATAAACAAGAATTCTTAAAGTTAGTTAAAGTCTTCAACTAACCAAAACTCAATCCTGACAAAATGCTCATAATTACGCATTTGATATTCGCCCGTATGGAGAAGGATACATGTCCTCCCTGCTATAAGCCATATCGGGTATAACCAGGGAGGAATATTACAAAGCTTCAACATGGCTACTTTTCCCCCTACTAACACGGCAGCTGTTCAGCATTCAATTCGGAAGTACCTCCAACTCCACGAGCGAAGTGGTCTAAGCATGTACCCAATCGAAAGAGTTTAGTGTGTGAAAAAGGATATGCGAATTTCAGGAACCAAACAGTCGCCATCGACTCCAGCCTGATAATCTTACTTATCTGTAGATAAAAAGTTATTGCAAGATAGGTTTGTCAACGAACCACATGTTAGTATAAAAGAGCTGATATGAAGTATTCAAGGTTATGTGCATTCTGCCAGAGAGTTCATGTAGAATTGGCAGATCAGAACACAATCTGATATAGATGATAACAAACAACAGCTGTAGAAAACAAATATGTCTTTGACAACGGCTTAATTGTTGATCCAATCAGCTATAATTATTATTTTGTGATATCGTCACGGCCTTATAGACATAAAAAAATGAACACGAAAACGATCTTGATGAAACGTTAATGAAGGTGTATAACATGAAGGTGGTTGATTGTTCTGTTATATATTTTGGAATGCTTTAACACGAACTACTTTGGTATCCGAAGAAAAAACGAAACCGTAGCAGGACAGACTTAACGAGCAAAAACCAATTCATTTAGATATCACATTCGAGTGCTATAGTATCATTCAATCGTACGTATATGAAAATTGTTTATCGTTTGATTATTTATACATTATGATGTTCAACAGGATATGATTCACTTCGAGGATTCGGCCATTTGCAAGGACACAAAATTTTGTAACTGCCATTTAGTTTTCGACCCTTTAACAAGGAAGTAAAGTTTAACACTCTTAATAAAGAACGATCTTTGGATATTGCATACATGCAATGACTCCATGTACATTTTTATCCAAGACCTAAGAATAAGATCTCTACTAGACGTCCATCGCAGTAGCTTTCGACTTAATGCCCTAGGATTTACACAACATTAGGATAATCAATGCTTATTGATCATCACCTTCGTCCTTTGCGACTTTTCCAAGCTACTTTTCAAATAGAAGCCCATGAAACTTAATTTTCTGTAACAGTTATATTAGTCTTATGGTCGTAATCTTGTAAAGGATTCACATTCAGGTTATTGAACGGTAAATCTATTAGGAAATCCTTACGTAATTAGGTACGTGTATACCTTGTAGAACCAGGCCCGTTTCTCTTGGCCTCACACTGGTTCAATTGCCACATCTAGGTTAACAAAATTCATAACCAAAGAAAACACGGCAGAGCACGTACACAGAGCGACACGAAGCGGTAAGAAGTCATATATCCTTACTGGAAGAATTATTGTTGTTCTCAGTAGTATGATCAGCTGAAATGTATGATTCACACGTAGGAGGAACTTTTAACAGACGTATTCTTCGGTAAGATGTCACTGTGTTTGAGTGTGAATTTGCTAATGTTTGTTATGGAGGGATCCGACGTGATTAACATGTGCATTAAAACTTGTATGTTGTTTTGACGGGAACTTTTCCTGGCATGATGTTTTCGGAACCTTCGACAATCTTTATTCCGAGCTCCTTGTGCTGCTTCGGAAAGCTGTTCAATAGGAACTAGCGCACATTCAACGATGTCCCATGTATGATTAATATATGCCCAGATGCCGGCATGTAATACCAGTTATACAGGTCCACATATAATCGGACAGTTTGCAAAGATACATACCAATTGCCTCAGAGTTAATTGCATAATAGGGTGGGCCGAAAAGGGCCGAAAAATTTTTTTTTAGAAAATTAAGATTGAGTACCGTGCAAAAGTTATATAATGTTATATTATGTTTCCTCAGCAAAACAGAGCCGGATTAAAAGATATTTAACGGGGCCGGGGGGCCCCAAAGAAAGTTAATTTTGAAAAAATAACCAGCAATGAAAACATTATTAAAAAATATTTTTTAGAAAGTTAAGTTTGAGTACCATGCAAAGGTTGTATAATATTATGTTATGATTCTTCACCAAAATACAGCCGGAAAAAAATATATTTATCCGGGCCCCGGGGGCCCGAAGGAACACCAATTTTGAAAAAAAAAGTAGCCAGCAATGATAATATTATTAAAATATATTTTTAGAATGTTAAGTTTCAGTACCGTGCAAAAGTTGTATAATGTTATATTATGTTTCCTCAGCAAAACATCCGGATTAAAAGATATTTAACCGAGTCCCGGGGGCCCCAAGGATCGTTAATTTTGAAAAATAAAAAATTGTTGTGAATAGTGAAAATATTATTGAAATATATTTTTTAGAAAGTTAAGTTTGAGTACCGTGCAAAATTTATAATGTCATGTTCCCTTACCAAAAAAGAGCCCGATAAAAAGATATTTAACAGGGCCCCGGGTATATAATTTGAATTACCACACTTACAGGTTAATCTATCGCAGCATTTGCAAGAGAAAATATCACATAACTTCTGAGCACCGTTCTTAAATTTCATAAATTTGGCTCTTAATGGGGTATATTTCATTTCTTAATGGGGATAATGATCGTATTGCGTTTTGAGTTGTATTCAAAATCATATGCTTAATTCAAATCAAGACAATAGAGGAAAAGAGGCTCGCAGCCATATTGTTTCTAGTTTATTTGAACTCAGCAATGTAGGCGCCGCCTTCGGAAAGCCAGTGTTATGTATTTTGCATCCAGATGCGAAAAAGTGATATTCTCTTAAAGTTTGAGAGTTCTGAGCTGGGCTCAACATAAAGGTTTTTCGTGTGTTAATATGGTATTTATGAAAGTTAGTTAAGCTCTTAATAGTTATTTGCGTATATTGAAACCATGTATTTCATGTTTTATGAATTAATAGTATTGTCTGGTAAAATGTTATTATTACCTAAAACCATTTTATTTGAACAAAAAGTTGGGAACTTTAGGGCTACAAGGACCCGGTTAAATATTGTTTTAAAATCAACATATTTGACATGGCTTCATTTCGTATCAGTGCACAACTTTTGATAACTACTCAATCCAGAATATTTGAAAAATTTTTTTTCGGCCCTCCCTATTGCATAACCACTAGCAATGGTACGTAAAAGAACTGCAAATCGTTTAATTGATGACAGTAATGGACGCTGATAATGATGGATTCGAGTAAAACTTGCGGGCAATATTACCTCATTGCTTGTTCCGTAGCCTGGTTTCGGCACATCCACCAGGAGACCTATCTCTTCACGAAATCGCTTGTGTAATAATTTCTTTCCTTGATCAACATTTGGTTGATCCCTCTTTCTCACTTGTCAGGTATGATGTCCAGTCCATATGCAATGTGCAACTCAAAGCACCTTATCCGGGAATGCTGACTTCACAACCCAAATTCAAACGTTGTTGTGTCAGGTGGTAATGCTGTAGTTTTGTCTGGATCGTTCATTTGCTTTGAAGATGCACCGCAGATGTAACATCGTTAATATGATTTGTTTGTGATATCACTACAGACCTTCACATCTACCATTGTAAGCTTCAATCTGTGTTTCACTACTATTTGATGATCATTGTAAGAGATAGTTGCTGGTGAGAGAGCTTGTAGTTGCTGCTGTATCTTAGTAACTTCTGAACGTGTTAATTCTGCTGTTTCTATCATGAACAGTAGCTTGAATGGCCAACAATAGCGTATTGGCATGCGCCGTGGACTATGCAAGAGTGTCTCTTAACCATATTGTAAGTTTAAAGACACTAACGAAATAACAAACAAATATGTATATTTATGTATATCGTCTTCTGTATCTGAACTATACCGTTGTTTGTATGCGCTCTGACCTGACGCGCAATCACAAACACCATTTGAAGAACATCGTCATTTCAACTTCCTGATTGTTCTCTCGCAGTATAGTATTGTTTTTGGAAATTAACCGCTCGATAGTATGATCAAGTAACGCTTGCAGCTGCACTTCCGCATATACGTCTGTGATAATATAGGCTGGGTAGCACGCTTTCTTTGCCTCTAACAGTTTATAATTAGACGAATAGATATTTGCATTATGAACTTTTGCCTGGTTACGATATAACTGGTATTGTTTTTTTTCTCAATTTCGATTCAACGTATAATGCTAATGCCTCATCCTATGTAATCTTAATTGGTACTGTCGTCTCTGGACTCTTGTACGGCTTTTTGATTCGCGATCCCTCCTGGGTGACACACAATATAAGAAGCATTACGTTTTATTTTTTCACGTAAACCCACGTGCGTTACATACACTAACTCTTCAGTTGTCGATGTTGTACTAACGACTACAACCGTCTTCTCTTTGCTTTCTCACTTGCTTCTTCAAACACTTCTCTTGGACGCCCTACAGATGTTCTCTGTGTCACACCTGTTCTAAATAATACTGGTCGTCGTAATGTCGCTGCATTCCATACGTTTCCAGAAAACTCCACTCTATTGTCGAGCCACTTACTATATTTAATTACAAAGTCATTCATTGCTCGATGACATTTTTGAAATTTCTCTTTGACATGTATACAAAAACTATCTGTACATTTGCATGTCATAGTTATTATGCACACACTACTATTATTACTCTACACATCTATAGTCATTAGAACATGGAGACTGGTTGAGAATTGCTTTTACGCGTCAATTCATTATACCTATTCCTAAGTACAGTATACGTTCTTATTCCCTAGTGTTTCCCATCACGCCAAAGCCCACCAAAAACACAAGACACTCCTCATTCATGTCACATGCACGTCATACCTTCATCTGTAGTTGTCACACTATATTCCTGGCACTGACCAACAGCTGTCTGTGTTATATGCTGCAGACGTAAGGTCTAGCACGGAAATTGTCGATCAGCTGATTCTACATTAAATACAATTAATCTTGTTCGTCGGATCCGACATACTTCCCCATGTGTAATTTGGCACCTAAGTGGTTTTTTCCCACCACTTGGGACCTGGCCCCAGAATTCCCATCCTTTTCTCACTATTTCTGAGAACTCAGTTTTTATATTTTGTCCAGCTAGATGTGCCAGCTGAACCACTGCGGGCCTGTGAGACAAGTCCGGCCGATGAATTACTAAAGCTAGCTGTGTAAAGTACTGATTCGCGATACAAAGATGTTATACAAGTCTGGTAGAACAGAGACAGCTACAAAGTAATTAATTGACAGAATTTATTTACTTAGGTTAGATTGGGAGATTTTCAGTTAAGTACACCTGAAAAATATAACACTTCCTAGGCTCACTTCCCACATCTTGAACCAGAAGCCCTGAAATAGCCCGCTTGGGATTAGTGTCCAAGAATTTGATCGTCTCGCTGCTGAAAGTAAGTCGTCTCGCTGCGAAATAAATTCTGCTATTAACTTTCGCTTATCCTGAAAGCTAAACTGCGTCTATAAAAAATTTCGAGATGCTATATTAATAACGCTACGTATCTATAGACCTATACAGGCTATAGAACCTTAAAGTTTCTCTGGCTCACACTACACACTGCCATATCGCACACTCTTATTAAGCTTATTGGAGGATTTGAATTTCCCGATTCTCTAATCGGTTTCTCACCGGTGAGCAAAAATCTGGTAAACTTCCCGTCTGTAGCAAATTAGTGCAACAATTTTATTTGGTTTTTGACAAATTCTATACTTGAGACAGAATGATCAACAAGATGTATTTCTACTTACGTGCAGAGAGACCTTGCGTGTCCTGTACATCGACTCAAGGTTTTCTTCACAAGAGCAGAAAGTTACTCCACAAAATCTGCCTTTCAACAGTTGAGGCTTACGATGTGTACTTATCTCTAACACTGAACCAGACTGTCATTTGGACTGGTATGTATTCGAGAATATTCACGGCCGTAGACCAGAGCCATTCTAGATCACCTAGTAATTCCTTTACTAAAATAGAAAAACCTGTAGAATGCTGTAGAATTCTGCATAGATGATCGCATCATATAGCGGAAAATCATTGCATAGTGCCTAGAGTAAATTCCTTGCATAGTCCAGCTATGAGCCGTTACTCTTTCGAAACCTTTTTGCATCATTTGAACGTCTTGTATTGATCTCCAAGTTTCTCAAGAATTTTGATTGAATTGCCGTGGCGCCAATGGCAGATTTAAGTTGGATCGTTCCAGATATTTCCCGAAAGCTCTTTTTTGTATTTCGGCACTTTCCGTGTCTAATTGTAATTTAAATACATAAAAAATAAGGTGAAAATGGCGCTTAGCAGATTTGAGTTGCCATTTTTAGTTCACAGCATTGCGTGTACCACCCTTCCTTCTACGTGTGCGTTTTAAAACTCAGTACAACAGAGTCTGCAATACTCAGCGCAGTCGAATTAAAATTCTTGCGCATTGAGATATTTTTAAACAAGGAAGGTGGCATTAGCTCAACTTGCTGCTCAGATGGTATACTGTTTCCTTCGAAAGTACTCTAGAACTTCTTTTAACGTAACACTATTTCGGATTGAAGGATTAATCTTGCTAACTTTGTTTCTCACGTTGAGTTAATCCCCAGAAAATTTCGCGGCCTTCATCAAACTCTGTTCGATAATAATATCACTTGGAACTTCGCTCAAGAAGGAATCTTATTCTGTGAATTGTGAATGTTCCTTGAGTGGTTTTTTTTCAGTAATTCTCTGATACCGTATTTGCCTCCAGGGCTTCCCCTGTTTCTAGTCCCCTGTTTAATCTAGTCTTTTTTAATGAATTGGAATACGATTATGACCTTCTCTATATAATGCATCCAAAGTTAACGGTCCGGAAATTGTCACCGTCCTAATTTTGAGATTACCTAATATGGTTTTTGTCATGCTGTTTCAATTTTTTGTAAATGTTGCATATGGATTTCCTCATCCAGACGTTGTTGAATAAGATCTCAGATCCTAGATTTAGTCATCTCCTCCGACGGTTGTAAATGTCCCCGAGCAAAGTCTAGAAGTGAGTTCTCAATGATGTTGAGTAGGCATGGACTCTCGGCATTTTACTAAAGTTGTCATAGTTACAGGATACTCCGAAGTTTTCCTATACAATTTCCTGACATAATATATCCATTCATGCCTAGAAATTACTTGACAGCAAACTTTGGACCGTTCAGAAATTTCTTCAGCTATTTTACGATTTGAACATCTTTCCTGTATAATTGCTGATCTAATGTCATAACGCATGAGCTTTGCTCACTTTTCTCGTAGTTGTTTACAGTATGCAGATGAGTAGAGTATATAGTATCAGTACTTGAAGTTGAAATATTGAAGAAATACAGAATACTTATATCAAAGGAAGAGGTCCGTATCTTACCATTACACAATCGTTCTGGCGAAGCTTTCACAAGATGAATAGCTATCCAAAGGTTGTTTGAGAATAGGAAATCGAGACGCGAGACGGGAGTGAAGACTTGACTAAATCTTCGGAGTAAGACAGCATTAACACACCAAGAAAATGAGCGTATACCACTGAAGGGAAAAAGCATGTAAGAATGACGAAATGTGATACGATATTCGTTTCAAGACAATGCTACCGTTTTATCAGATTACACTTTCTTTCTTCACTTATTAAATATTACTATGTCTGGTTGGTTGTAATGCATCCGTTTTGATAAGAATACAACATGTATCTTGATATCTCTTCTTAGTAAACCTCTGAATGTTTCCGTAATTTAGAATTACTATGTTTTACAATGTTCTACAATGTTCTCAATACAATCTTATCTAAAAACAGTCTAAAGTATAGTTCTAATCTCACTACAATTCTTATCAAATATTACTATCTCTGGTGGGTGTTATTGCATGCTGACTGCTTGCGTTCGTTTTAAGAAGAGAACAACACGTATCTCGACATCTCCTCTTAGTAAAATATCTGAATGTTTTGTAAGTTGATAATACAATGTTCCCTGAAAACAGTCTGAAGTATAGATCAAAGGACATATCTGTGTGTTTCGACTTTGTTGTTGCCAATGATAACGGCTCTTAGCTGGACTATTCAAGGAATGTACTCGAGGCACTTTGCCATGATATTACGCTATATGATGCGATCATCTAAGCAGAATTCTACAGACGATCTGGTGCTTCTATTTTGGTAAAGGTATTTACTTGGTGACTTAAAGTGGCTCTGGTCAACGGACATGAATATGCTCGCATACATACCAGGCCAAATGACAAACTGGTTCAGTGTTAGAGATAAGTAAACATCGTAAGTCTAACTGCTGGCTATTAATCAGGTAGATTTTGTGGTGTAGCATTCTGCTCTTGAGAGGAAACCTTTGAGTCGATAGAATGGACACGCAAGGTCTGTTCACGTCAACAGAAATACATCTTGTTGATCATTCTACCTCAGGTATGAACAGAAGGAAAGCTTACTAGAACTATACTTCCCGGTGATTAAACGTTTAGAAGATCGAGAAATTCAAATCCTCCAATAAGATTAAAAGAGTGTACGATATGGCATTCTGTAGTGCAAGATGAACTGTGCGAGTCAGAAAGACTTTAAGTTTGTATAACCTGAAGATTATTGGGATAGATACGTAGCGTTATCATTTAGAATTTTGATGAAGTGAGTCAAGGTGTCAAAAGACGCTCGAAATTTTTTATAGACGCAAGTTTAACCATCAAGCTAAGCGAAAGTTAATAGCAGTATCTATTACTTTCAGTATTTTTCTATCTCGCAGTATTTTTCTATCCCGCAAATATCTCCCCTAAAAATGACTCATCTTATTTATTATATTTTCCTTGTGCTACCTTTTATTTGCATCTATTATATATTTTAATTCAAATACACCTCATCCTTCCTTAGATAGCACTAACATTAAAAAACAACCATAAACTGAAAGTGATAACAAATCTTTTTTCAACATTTGATCCCTCTACTTCAATTATAAACATATCATTTAACTGACTTAGAACAGTAATTGGACTTCTAATTATTCCAATCCCATTTTGATTCTTGCCGGGACGGCCAAACATTTTATGAAATAAAATTACCCTAACCCTTCATAAGGAATTCAAAACTATTCTTGGTCCTACTAGTCATCAAGGAAGAACCTTCCTATTCATTTCTTTATTCTCCTTTATCCTATTTAATAATTTTATAGGCTTATTCCCTTATGTATTTACCAGCTCTAGACATCTAACTTTTACGTTAACTTTTGCCCTCCTCCTTTGAATAAGTTTCATAATCTACGGCTGAATTAATCACACTCAACATATATTCGCCCATCTCGTTCCTTCTGGAATTCCGGTCCCTCTCATACCCTTTATAGTATGCATTGAAATAATTAGTAACATCATTCGGCCTGGAACCCTAGCTGTTCGATTAATAGCAAATATAATTGCAGGGCATCTCCTCTTAACCTTACTAGGTAATACAGGCCCTTCTTTATCTCTTTCCATACTTTCATTACTAATAATTGGACAAATTACCCTTCTAATACTAGAATCTGCTGTTGCAGTAATTCAATCATATGTATTCGCCGTCCTAGTCACACTATATTCAAGAGAAGTTACATATGTCAGCACCACAAAATCACCTTGTTGATCAAAGCCCCTGACCACTTACTGGAGCTCTAAGGGCCTTAATTACAACCACAGGTCTCACTAAGTGATTTCATCAATATGATCCTTCCGTATTCTTCCTAGGCATACTAATTACATTACTAACCATAATTCAATGATGGCGGGATGTGACTCGAGAAGGAACATATCAAGGATTGCACACTATACAAGTTACATTAGGACTTCGGTGAGGTATAATCTTATTTATTATTTCTGAGGTATTCTTTTTCGTTTCATTTTTTTGGGCCTTCTTTCATAGAAGACAAGCACCAACAGTAGAAATTGGATCTTTCTGGCCTCCAACAGGCATCGATCCATTCAACCCAATGCATATTCTCTTACTCAATACTGCAATTCTACTCGCCTCAGGAGTCACTGTAACATGAGCTCATCACATTAATAGAAGGTAATCACACTCAAGCCACTCAAGGTCTACTACTCACAATCCTCCTTGGCTTATACTTTACTGCACTACAAGCATACGAGTATTATGAAGCCCCATTCACTATTGCAGACGCTGTCTACGGTTCAATATTCTTTATATCAACAGGCTTCCACGGTCTTCACGTTATCATTGGTTCTACATTCCTAGCCACTTTTTTATTACGTCACCTTTTATCACATTTTTCTCTTACACACCATTTTGGATTTGAGGCTGCTGCCTGATATTGACATTTTGTAGATGTAGTGTGACTATTCCTTTATATTTCTATTTATTGATGAGGAGGTTAGCCTATTTAATATATATAGTATATTTGACTTCCAATCAAAAAGATCATTTAAATGAAATAGGCAATTAATACAGTTTTAACAACTGGTCAATTAACTATTATTATTTGCTTAATCGTTATAGCCATTTCAACTCTTCTTTCCAAAAAAGTTATTAATGACCGAGAAAAAAATTCCCCCTTTGAATGTGGATTCGACCCTAAATCATCAGCCCGAATTCCTTTCTCATTACGATTCTTCCTTATTGCTGTAATCTTCCTCATCTTCGATGTAGAAATTGCCCTTCTACTCCCAATAACAATTACTATTAACAGCACTAATACGTTATCCTGATCTCTCGTTAGATTAACATTCTTAGTAATTCTCCTAGTGGGCCTTTGTCATGAATGAAATCAAGGATCTCTAACATGAGCCGACTAATAAGATGGGATAATAGTTAAATATAATAATTGGTTTGCATCCAAAAGGTGTTGCTGTCAACTTATCTCATAAGTAGGAAGCAAACAATTGCACTCAGATTCGACCTGAACATTTGGTCTCTTGACCCCTGCTTGTTAGTTGAAGCCAAAAAGCCGGCATTTCACTGTTAATGATACTACTGGGTATTCCACGGTATTCGAGGATTCTATTTCGAGATGTCCGGTAGGGCTAAATGGTTTATGCCGGTTTATGGCCTTCTAACATGCTGTGAAAATTAGAAGTCAGCACTTGACATCGGCATGTATTCCGTAAATCCTATTGGCTTAGAGCTAGTAAAGGAATTCAACATTGAATACGATGCCGTAGTATCTTTTGTTGTGTACCTAGGTCTCAAAAACCAAGCAGTAGTGTTTTTAGATCTCCTTAACTTACATTGTACTATGTCGTACCATTTAAACAACCGTGGATTGATTTCTCCCTTTAAAAAGACGAAGGTATCACAGACGTATAGGTTTGGGAACTAACCGCGGTTTGTTTTAGGTGGGCCCTTGGGATTGAAAATTTTGTGATCCCAATGTAAAAAACTTAAGTATTAATTTATCAATGATAATAAAGCAATTATATGCAACTACATTACAATTTGAGAGTGCTTTCTGCTGAAGAAATCTACTTAAGACTCATAACGCAATCACCTTTTTCTTAATTGTTAGCCTGATAAAAACCTTTTAATCCAAAGAGTTGTGTTCTTACGGATATATATAATTTAAAGAAAGAATCCTGTGTGTTAACACACGAGCCTATCAAATATGCGTTTAATAAGCGTCCTTGCTGCTCACTAAAACTTACATATTGAGTTGTGTAGGATTCACTAGGTTCCGGTCTATCATTAATAATTTTTCCCGATTGTATATTGTAAAACTTGCTATGGAACCAATTATATTCTAACATCCAAAGCAGCCTAACTTTAGACCTGAGAGCGGTGATCTGATCGATGAAATAAGTAAAGAACCGATTTTAAGTTCTTTTGAGATCATTTCCTACACGGTTATGTGGAAAATATAAACGGTATAATCAATCCTCAGTCCTCAGTCATAACAAAGCAACCAAACTGTAGTTTAATCAAATAAGCTCACTGTATGCTTTGACTAATAACTTGGTGCCACACTTTTCATACAGCAAAAAAGTCATTTATTTCAGAATTCTCTTGAAGAAGATTCTCCATATCCAAGATTTTGAATCATACTACAATAGCATTGACTTGATAAGAATATCGTATCACATTTATTCATTCTGACATCCTATTTTCCTATAATACTATACACAAATGTTCTTGGTGTGTGAATGATGTCTTAATCCTAAGATATAATCAAGTCTTCGTTCTAGCGTCTCGCGTCTTGATTTCCTTTTCTGAAACAACCTTGGATGGCTATTCATCCTGAAAAAGTTTCGCCACAACGATTCTGTAATGGTGAGTTACACACCTATCCTTTTGATATAAGCAGTGTAGTCCCTCTGTTATTCTTCAGTATTTTAATATCAAATACTAATACTCTACTCTTATGCAATGAGCGCAAGAAAAGTGAACAATGCACATGCGTTATAACATTAGATCTGCCATTATACTGCAACGGTGTTCAAATTGTACCTGGAGTTGTAGAAATTTCTGAACGGACCTAGTTGAACCGCCTTTAGGAGGTTTCCAGTTAAGTAATTTCTAGGGACGATATGATACATCATATCGGGAAATGGTATAGATCAGCCATTATACTGGAATGGTGTTCAAATCGTACCTCAGCTGAAGAAATTTCTGAATGGTCCAAAGACGTATCGCCTTAGGAGATTTCCAAATAATTTCTAGGCACGCTTGGCTATACTATGTCTGGAAATGGTATAGAAGAACTTTGGTGTTTCCTGTACACTATGTAAACTTTAGTGAAAATGCTGAATGGCCATGCTTACTCAAGATCATTGAGAACTCGCTTCTAGACTTTGCTCGGGGACCTCTACATGTGGTTGTCAATACATTTACAACCGTCGGAGGAGATGACAAAAACTAGGATCTGCGATCCTATTCAACTACCTCTGGATGAGGAAATCAATACGCAACATTAAAAAGAAAAGGAAATTGCATGACAAAAACCATATTACAAAACCTCGAAATTAAGTACGTTAAGTACGTTTATAAATTATGTTAAGCGCTACTTTCACCTTATATTTTATGGATATATTAAACAATTAAACACTAAAAGTGTCGAAAGACTAGAAGGTCTTCGGGAAATACCTGCAACTAACGAATTTAAATCTGCCATTGAGGCCACGACAATTCAATCACAATCCTTGAGAAACTTGGAGATCAATACAAGACGGCTTCAAGTGATGCAGTTTTCGAAGGAGTAAAGGTAGCTTTATAAAGAGAAGAATAATGGAAGAACCTACAAACTGGAAATCTGTAGCTGTTGATGGGTTTTATTCGGACATTTTAAGAATCTTACTAGAAGACTACATGAGCAGTTGTTCATCTGAAAGTAAATGCTAAGAATTTATTAATTTTAGAGAAACTGTAGCGTCATTAAAAGATTACTTTCACTTTTTTCAGAATGCAACAGGCTGTGTCACGTAGTCAGCTATAATCAGCAGTGAATATATGACAGCCTTCAAGATCCTTCAATAAAAAAACGAATTTTGAAAGTTAGTCAGAGTCTTCTACCTACCGATACTCAATCCTGACAATCTAGTTAAGAGTACACATTTCTTATTAGCCTGTATGGAGAAGGAAACATGTGCTCTCTGGTATAAGCCATATTAGGTATAACAAGGGAGTAGTTACAAAGCTTCAATATGGCCACTTTTCCACCTGCTAAAACAGCACCTGTTCAGCTTTCAATTCGGCAGACGCTCCAACTCCAGGAGATAATGATCTAAGCATGAACCCAATAGTATCAGGATGATATGCGAATTCCAGGAACCACACAGCTACCATCAGCTCCAGCCGGCTAATGTAACTTACCTTTAAATAACAAGTGACTGCAAGATGTGAACGAGAAAAATGTTAGTATAAAAGAGCAGATATGAAATATTGAACGTTTGCTCAATTTTTCCAAGGGACTTCACGTACAAATGGCAGATTGGAACACAATCTTATATAGATGATGACGAACAAAGCTTTTGAAAACCAATATATCATTGAAAATTTCTTAGTTGTTCAACCAATCAGTTATGATTATTATTTTGAAATAACTTCCCCGCCTTGTACACCTAACAAATTGGACATGAAGACGATCTTGATGTAACTTTAATAGAAGGTATTAAAACAATGTATAAAGCATGAAGGATGTTTATTTTTTAGTTTACATATTTTGGAAATCTTTAACACGAGCTGCTTCGGTACCCGAAGGGAAAACAAAAACGTAGCAGGACACACAGCGACCAAGAACCAATTTATTTCGATATCAGATTCTCGTACTAAAGTATCATTCAATTGTACGTTTATAACAATTGTTTATTGTTCGATTCTTTATATGCTAGGATTTTTAACAACAGGTAATTTACTCCGAGGATTCTACCATCTGCTATGACACTTAATTTTGTGTAAGTGCAGTTTAGTTTTCGACTCTCTTAAAAAGAAGTCTAGTTTAACACTTTTAGTAAAGAACGATGTTTGGATATTCCGTACATGCAAAGAATCCATGTGCGTTTTTATCCAGACCGGGTCGGAAGAATGAAACCTCTACTACACGTCCATCGGAGTTGGTTTCGACTTACTGCCCTAGGTTTTACACGACATAAGGATATATAATGCTCAGCACTTTGTTCCTTAGCGACTGTACCAACCTACTTTTCAGACAGAAGCCCACGAATCTTAACAATTTTCTGTAACAGTTATACTAGTCTTATGTTCGTAAACTTGTAAAGGATTAAAAAGCAGGTTATAGGCCGGAAAATCTAATAGGAAATCCTTAGGTAATTAGGTAAGTGATTATCTTGTAAAACCAGACCCGCTTCTCTTGGCCTGTGAAACAAGTCCGACTGATGAATTACTAAAGCCAGCGGTGTAAATCACTGATTCGCGATACAAAGATATTACACAGGTCTTCCAGATACAAAGACAGCAAGAAAGTAATCAATTCACAGAATATATTTTCTTTTTACTTAGGTAACATTGATCGCGGTTAATTTCCACAGCTATACGCCTGTAATACCCTCGTCTTATTAAAGAGAGAAGTTAATCCACGGTTGTTTAAATGGTCCGACATTGTATAATGTGAGTTAAGGAGCTCTAAAAACACTACTGGTTAGACCTAGCTACACAACAAATGATATTACCGCATCGTATTCAATGTTGAACTCCTTTACTAGCTCTAAGCCAATAGGATTTAAGGAATAGATGCCGATGTCAAGTGCTGACTTCTAATTTTCATAGCATGTAAGAAGGACATAAGCCGGCATAATCCATTTAGCCCTACCGGACATCTCGAAATAGAACCCTCGAATTATTGGCACGTCTTTTGCACTCTAAACCACTAATTAAAAATCGATTATCTCCGTCCATCCTCAAAATTGTTTCTTTAATTACCGCATCACTTAGAGATCGATTTGATCTCTTATTAATATCTGTTTTCAGACATTGTAAAAAACTATTACAAAAGTGTCAATTTAAATCTTTGCTAATGTTCTCATTTTAATGCGATTTCAGTCGTTGTGGATGCATATTACAAAAAGGATCACACCGTGATATTAAGTCTTTCTCAGTTAAAGACTTCTTTTTCCGCACGTCACTGGTTTTAAACTCGAATATTTCGAATCAGTGCTTTACACCGCTAGCTTTAGTAATTCATTGGCCGGACTTATCTCACAAGTTAAGAGAAGCGGGCCTGATTCTACACGGTAATCACGCACCTATTTACCTAAGGTACTGCTACGAGATTTTCAGGCTTAAGACCATAAGTCTACTATTACTATTAAAGAAAATTGTTAAACTTCGCGGGCTTCTGTCTTAAAAGTAGGTTGGTACAGTCGCAATGGAACAAGGTGGTGAGCAATAAGCATTGATTATACTTATGTTGAATTAAACCTAGGTCAATAAGTTGAAACCAACTGTTATCGTCGTGTATTAGAGCTTTCATTGGTACGACATCATCTTAGATAAAATTTAAATGGAGTCTTTGCATGTACGGAATATCCATACTTCGTTCATTATTAAGGGTGAAACTTTACTTCCCTTCACGAGAGTCGTAAATTAAACGGTAGTTACATAATTATAAGTGAACTGGCAGGTGGCAGAATCCTTGGAGTGATTCATCTGCTCTAGGACATCTTAAGATATAAACAATCAAACAATAAACAATTGTTATAAACGTACAAGTATATGATACTGTAGTACGCGAATGTGATACCTAAAGGAATTTTTTTTGTCGTAACCATAATTGTATTCTGCTACGGTTTCGTTTTCTCTTCAAGTACCAAAGCAGCTCGTGTTAAAAGATTCCAAAATATGTAAACAGAACAATAATCTAACTTCATGTTTTATACCTTGTCCTCACACCTTCATATAAAGTTTCATCAAGATCTTCATGTACATTTTGTTAGGTCTATAAGGCGGGGACGTTAATAATCATAACTGATTGGATCAACAATTGAGGCGTTGTCAATGACATATTGGTTTTCTACAGGTGTTGTTCGTCATCATCAATATCCGTTGTGTGGATTGTGTTCCGATCTTCCATTTGTAAAAGAACCCTTAACGGAATGCAGAAAACCTTGAATACTTCATATTGGCTCTTTTACACTTACATGTGGCTCGTTCAATATCCTATCTAGCAATCACTTTTTATCTACTGATAAGTAAGCTTATCCGGCTGCAGCCGATGGTAGCTGATGGCATATCCTCTTTCACACACCAACCACAATCGATTCGGTTCATTTCGCTCCTGGAGTTGGAGGTACTTCCGAATTGAATGCTGTACACCTGCCGTAATAGTAGTGGTAAAAGTGGCCATATTGAAGATTTGTAAATACTTTTTTGTTATACCTGATACCCTTATACCAAGAAGGACATGTTTCCTTCTCCATGCAGTCGGATAAGAAATTAATCTTGACTATTGTTTTAGGATTGTTATTTGGCTGGTTGAAGACTGTGACTAACTTGCATAATCCTGTTTCTTTTCGAAGGATCTTGAAGGTAGGCAACTATTATCTCCTGAGTATAGCTGAGGTCGTGTCACTGCCTGTTGCATCACGAAAACAGTAAAACCGCTCTTTTAATGAAGCTAAATATTTTTTAAATATAATAATTTCAAAGCATTTCCTTTCGGTTCTGCTTCCATGCGGCCTTAAAAGAATCATCAACTGCTCATGAAGAATTCTACCAAGATTATTAAAAGATCTGAATCAGAGTCACCAACAGCTACGGATTTCCCGTTTGTAGTTTCTTCCCTTATTCTTGTCAAAATACAGCTACCTTTACTCTTTCGAAAACTACTTGCTTCGTTTGAAGTCGTCTAGTATTGATCTCCAAGTTTCTGAAGAACCGTGATTGAATTGTGATGACTTCAACGCCATAATTAAATTCGATCGTTAAGATATTTCACGAAAGTTTTTTTGTCTTTCGTCAATGTCCGTCTAATTGTGATTTATATCCATAAAATATAAGGTGAAAGTAGCGCTTAACATAATTCATATACGTACTTAACGCAGATTTGACTGGCCATTTATAGCGTACACCATAGCGTGTGTAAGGGCTCTTCCATTAACGTGTGGGTTTTAATAAACAAAATAACAGAGAATCTGCAATATTCATCGTAATCAAATTGATATTCTTGCGTATTGATTTTTTATCACACAACAAAAGTATCATTATATCATCGTGTCGCTCTGATGATAAACTGATGCCCACAAAAGTCCTGTAGAACTTCTGTTATCGTAACAGTATATGGGAATGAGGGAATAAACTTGCTAACGTTGTGTCTGACGTTGAGTTATTCTCCCAGAATATTTCGCGGGCTTAATTAATCACTCTTCGATAATGATATCACTTGGAACTTCGCTCAACAAGGCCTCTTTTTCTGCGAATTGTCAATGTTCCTTGAGTTATTAATTTCTTGTAATTCTCTGATACCGTACTTGTTTGCAAGGCTTCCACCTGTTGAGTTTAGTGATGTGCAAATTTATCATAGAAAAGATGAAAAGCTGCGTGAGAAAACGGAAGTATTAATTTAATAGCCTTGAAATAAAGTTTCTAGTCCCCTGTTCCATCTAGTCAGTTTGAATGAATTGCAATACGATTATGCCCTTCTCTATATGCTGCAGTCATAGTTAATGGTTCGGATTTTGTAACCATCTTAATTTTGAGATTTCTTAATATGGTTTTTGCCATGCAATTTCATTTTCTTCTAAATGTTGCAAATTGATTTCCTTATCCAGACGTTGTTGAATAAGATCGCAGATCCTGGATTTTGTCATCTCCTCCGACGGTTCTAAATGTCTTCAACCACATGTAGGAGTCCCCGCGCAAAGTCTAGAAGTGATTTCTCAATGATCTTGAGTAGGCATGGTCATTCAGCATTTTCATTAAAGTTGTCATAGTGTACAGGATGCACCAAAGATCTATACCATTCGTGCCTAGAAATTACTTAACTGCAAAACTCCCAAACGCGGAAAACTTGGGACTGTTAAGAAATTTCTTTAGCTGAGTTAGAATTTGAACATATATCCTGCATAATGGCTGATCGAATTTCATAACGCGTGCGCTTTGAGCACTTTTCTTGCAGTTATTTACAAGTAGTTCTGGACAACGGTTATGGTTATGCTCGCATACATTTCAAGCCTGGATGAGTACACTTCGTAAGCCTCAACTACTTGTGTTTTATCGGGTACATTTTGTGGAGTAGCTTTCTCCTCATTGAGAAGATACCTTTGAATCGAGGGACAGGTCACTCAAGCTCTATTTACGTCAGCGAGATGAGATAGTGTTGAATTTAATAAATAAGATTACAGAAATATTTCTTGTTGATCATTTCGTCTCAGGTATGAAAGGTGTCTGAATGAATGCGAATGAATGTTTTTTACCGCAAGCTTTATAAATTCAATGGACGGATTTCTCTCACAGGAAAAGAGTAGCGGGCCTGGGTCTACAAGGTAATCACTTTCGTAATCACCAAAAGAACTCCTTTTACATTTTCAGGCCAATAACCTGAATCCTTTACAAGCTTACGACCATAAGTGTAATATAACTGTTACGGAATATTGTAAAGCTTCGTGACCTTCTGTCTCAAAAGCTGCTTGGTACACTCAGAAAGGAACACGGTGCTGAGCAGCAAGGATTGAGTTGACTTATGTTGTAAAAAACTTAGGGCACTAAGTTGAAACCAACTGGAATCGACGTGTAGTAGAGCTTTCATTCTTACGCCTCTTGGATAAAAATGCACATGGAGTCTTTGCATGTACCGCATATCGAAACATCGTTCTTTATTAAAAAGTTAAACTTTGCTCTTTTTAGGAGATTCGAAAAGTGACAGAACGATAGGATTGTGAACGAGCCACATTTTAATGTAAAAGAGCCGATATGAAGTATTCATTGTTTTGTGTATTTTGTCAAGGGAGTTCATGTAGAAAATGCAGAATGGAAGACAATCTGATATAGATGATTTGGAACAACAGCACTTGAATATCAACGTCATTGACAACGGTTTAATTCTTGATCCAATCAGTTTTGATTATTATTTTGTGTTAACGACACCGTCTTATAGATTTAAAAAAAATGGACATGAAGTTGGTCTTGATGTGACTTTAAATGAAGGTATAAAAACAAGGTATAAAAAATGGAGGTTTATTGTCCTGTTAACATTTTTTGGTATTCTTTAACACGAGCAGCTTATATGCCGGCTTATGTCCATACTCACTTTCAACATCTTGGAGCAGAAGCCTTGAATTATCTCCTTTAGTAATAGTGTTCGAGTACTTGCTCGTCTCGGTGTCCAGAAAAAGTAAAAGATACTGCTATTAGCTTTCGATTAGCTTGAAAATTAAACTTGCGTCTATAAAAAATTTCGAGGCGCTTTTGAACCCTGACTCACTTCATCAGCATTCCATATTGATAAAGCTACGTATCTATCCCAATAAACTTTAGGCTGTAGAACATGAAAGTCTTTCTGACTCGCACGGTTCATCTTGCAGTAGAGAGAGTCATATTGCACACTCTTATTATGCTTATAGGAGGATTTGAATTTCCCGTGCACCAACTGTATCAGCTTTTTGACACCTTTCGTATCTTAGGCGGAATTATCAACAGGAAGAATTTCTGTAATCTTATTTATTAAATTCAAACTACCTGATTTTTCTGACGTAAATAGAGCTTGCGTGTAAGGTTTCTTCTCAACAGCCGAAAGCTACTCCACAAAATGTACCAGATTAATCGCCAGCAGTTGAGGCTTACGAAATGTACTCACCCTAACACTGAATCAGACGTCATTTTTCCTGGTATGTATGCGAGCATATCCATGGCAGTTCACCAGAGCCCTTCTACATCACCAATTGTTACCTTTACAATAATAGAAGCAGCAAATCTTATGTAGAATTCTGTTAAGATGATCGCTGCATATAGCGGAATATCATGGCAAACTCTCTATAGTACATTCCTTCCACGGTCCAGCTAAGAGCCGTTAACATAAGCAAGAAGAAAGTCGAAACACTCAGATATCAATACTTCTGACTGTTTTTAGTCAACACTGTAATACCTAGTTACAGAAACATTCAGATATTATACAAAGAGTAGATATCCAAATACGTGTTGTCTTATCAAAACGAATACAAGCAGTTAGCATGCAATACAACCAACCAGACATAGTAATATTTTATAAGAAGCGTAGTAAGATTAGGATTTTTCAATTGCAACTTACACGCTGTTTTACTCAAAAATCTGTTGAAAAATTTCCTTCATTTGCAAAAGATTTAAGATTTTTTACAAGGCTTCCGACTGTTGCTTTCTGCAGAAATAATGGTATTACTAATTGTAGATATCAGGATGCATTTAGATAAAAAGATATTGACAGCAGATATCGAGATCCGCCATGATACTTGCATAAGAACGAGTCGAATCAGTTTGAAAGCAGTACAACCGACGGGAGCGTGCGGTTTAAATTGGGAAATGTACGGCAGCTCATATTGTCCTTTGGAGTTTAAACGACTTTAAACCCAGTGAAATGCGGAACAAGAAGTCTTTAGCTGATAAAGAATGTATATCGCGCTGAGCTCAAAAGGTATAGAAAAGAGAAAGCGCGTTAAAATGTTGGAGAAGTTGGGTCATTTGCAATAGGATAGGCAACCCCGAGCTTGTGAACCCATATGTAATATGCATTCACAATGACAGAAATAGCATTAAAATGAGAACATTAGCTGAGATTTCACTTCACTTTTTTGTAATAGTATTCTACAATGTCTGAAAAGAGATATTAATTAGAGATTAAATCGTTCTCTAAAAGATGCGGTAACTAAAGAAATGATTTTGAGGATGGACGGAGATGTTCGATTTTTAATTAGTGGTTTAGAGTGCAAAAGGTGTGCCAATAACTCGAGGGTTCTATTCCGAGATGTCCGGTAAGGCTAAATGGTTTATGCCGGCTTATGTCCTTCTTACATGCTGTGAAATTTAGAAGTCAGCAGTGGACATCGGCATGTATTCCTTAATTCCTATTGGCTTACAGCTAGTAAAGGAATTGAACATTGAATACGATGCCGTAGGATCTTTTGTTGTGTACCTAGGTCTCAAAAACGAAGCAGTAGTGCTTTTAGAGCTCTTTAACTCACATTATACAATCTCGAACCAACCGTGGATTAACTTCTCCGTTTAATAAGACGATGGTATCACTGACGTATAGCTTTGGGAATTAACCGCGGTTTGTTTTAGGTGGGCCCCTGGGATTGAAAAATGTTGCGATATCAAATGTAAAAAAAATAAGTATTAACTTATGAATGATAATCATGCAATTGCTATATTTCCCGTTTATATGTTACTACAATACTATTAGAGAGTGATTCCTGTATTACTTAAAGAAATTCTCCAGTGTGTTAACACTCGAGGCTATCAAATGTGCGTTTAAATAGCGTCGTTGCTGTTCACTAGTACTTACATACATAGTTTTTTAGGATTCACTAGTTAGCATGCATAATATTTTCCCGATTATATTCTAAAAAACTTGCTATGGAACCCATTATATTCTAACCTGCAAGGCAGCCTTCCTTTGGGCCTGAACCCTTTCATCTGATCAGAGAGACAAATATACAATCGATTTTACTTTTTTTGAGATCCTCTCTTACACGGTTAGATGGAAATATTTACGGTATAGTCAGTCCTGAGTTCGCTACCAACTTAGTAACACTGGTCATCATCACAAACCAACGAAACTGTGGGCTAATCAAATAATCTTTTCATATAAGCTTACTGTATGCTTTGATTAGTAACAAAGTACCACACCTTTCATAGAGCAGAAAAAGTCATTTATTTCAAATGTCCCTTGATGAAAATTCTCCATATCCAAGATTTGATTGAAAAAGTAATCTTATATCACGGTACCATTGTCTGAAGAGAATATCGTATGACAATTATTCATTCTGACATCCCCTTACCCTCTAATGCAATACACTCATGTTCTTGGTGTGTCAATGCTGTCTTCTCTGAAGATTTAATCTAGTCTTCACTCAGGTCTCGCGTCTCAATTTCCTATTCTCAAACAACCTTTGCATACCTATTCATCTTGTGAAAGCTTCGCCACAACGATTGTGTAATGGTGAGATAGAGACCTCTTCTACTGATATAAGCTGTGTAATCCCTCTGTATTTCTTCAATATTTCATCATCAACTACTAATACTAAATATCCTACTCATTTGCATACTGTAAATAACTGCGAGAAAAGTGAGCAAAACACATGCGCTATAACATTAGATCAGCCATTATATAAGAAAGGTGTTCAAATCGTAAAGTAGCTGAAGAAATCCCTAAACGGTCCAAAGTTTGCAGTTAAGTAATTTCTAGGCACGAATAGATACATTATTTAAGAAAATGGTATAGAAGAACTTTGGGGTATCGCAACAATATGACAACTTTAGTGAAAATCCCGAGTGTTCATTCCTACTCAAGATCATTGAGAACTCACTTCTAGACTTTGCTCGGGGACATTTACAACCGTCGGAGGAGATGACTAAATCTAAAATCTGAGATCTTATTCAACAATGTTTGGATGAGGAAATCCATATGCAACATTTACAAGAAAATGAAACTGCCTGACAAAAACCATATTTGGTAATCTCAAAATTAGGACGGTGAAAATTTCCGAGCCGTTGACTTTGCCTGCAGTTTATAGAGAAGGCCATAATCGTATAGCAATTCATCAAAAAGAACTAGATGGAATAGGGGGCAAGAAACTTTACTTCAAGGCTATTAAATTAATGCTTCCGTTTTCTCACGCAGTTGTTCATCTTTTCTATGAAAAATTTGCACATCACTAAACTCAACAGGTTGGAAATAAATACGGTATCAGAGAATTACAAGAAATTAACAACTCAAGGAACATTCACAATTCGCAGTAAAAGAGGCCTTTTAAAGGAAGTTCCAAGTGATATGATTATCGAACAGTGTTTAATGAAGGCCGCGAAATTTTCTGGGGATTAACTCAACGTGAGACAACGTTAGCAAGATTAATGTTTTATTCCCAAATACTCTTACGATAAAATAAGCTCTACAATACTTTTGAGGGAAACAGTTTATCATCTGAGCGGCACGTTGAGCTAATGCCACCTTCCTTGAGTGAAAATATCTCAATGCGCAAGAATGTCATTTCGACTGCGCTGAGTATTGCAGTCTCTGTTCTACTGAGTTTTAAAACGCACACCTAGAAGGAAGAGTTCTTCTTCCAGCAATGGTGTGGACTAAATATGGCAACTCAAATCTGCATTAAGTACGTATATAAATAATGCTAAGCGCTATTTTCACCATATATTTTATAGATTTAAATTACAATTAAACGCGAAAAGTACCGAAAGACAAAAAAGAGCCTTCGGGAAATATCTGCAACGATCCAATTTAAATTAGCCATTAAAGCAACGGCAATTCGATAAAGTTCTTGAGAAACTTAGAGATCAATACTAGATCCCTTCAAATGATGCAAACAGTTTGCGAAGGAGTAAAGTTAGCTGTATATGGATAAGAATAATGGAAGAAACTAAAAACGGGAAATCTGTAGCTTTTGATGGGGCTGATTCAATACTTCTGAGAATCCTCATGAGCAGTTGCTGATTCTTTTGAGGCCAATATAAGCACTGCTTAAAGGAAGTGCTACGAAATTATTAAATTTAAAGATACTTTAGAGTCATTAAAAGATTGGTTTCGCTTTTTTCATGATGCAAAAGGCCTAAGCTATGCTCAGCAGTGAATAGTTGGCAGTCTTTAAGATCTTTCGAAAAGAAGAAGAATTGTTAAAGTTAGTCAGAGTCTACAAGCAACCAAACTAATCCTCACAATATGGTCAAGATTACACATTTCCTAATCGCCTGTTTGTGAAGGAAACATGTTCACCCTTTTATAAGGCATATCAGGTATAACAAGGGAGTAGTCACAAAGCTTCAATATAACCATATTTTCCATTGAATTCGGTAGTCCCTCCAACTCCAGGCGCTTAATGGTCTAAGCATGAACCCAATCGATTGAGGTGTGTGTGTCAAAAGGATATGCGAATTCCAGGACCCACCAGATACCATCAGCTCCAGCCGGCTAAGGTTAGTACCTATACATAGGTAGTGACTGCAAGATAGGATGTGGACGAGCCACATGTTAGTATAAAAGAGCATATATGAAATATTGAAGGCTTTCTCCATTCTGCCAAGGGACTTCATGTACAAATATCAGATCGGAATACTATCTTATATAGATGATGACGAACAACAGCTGTTGAAAACCAATATGTCATTGACAATCAGATATGATTATTATTTTCTAATACCGGCCCCGCCTTATAAACCTAACAAAATGGACATGAAGACGACCTTGATGTAAATCTAAAAGAAGGTATAAAAACAAGGTATAAAACATGTAGGTGGTTTTTGTTTTGTTTACATATTTTGGAATTCTTTAACACGAGTTGCTTTGGTACCCGAAGAGAAAACAAATCTGTAGCAGGACAAATCTAATTTAACGAGCTAAACCAATTCATTTAGATATCACATACGCGTACTACAGTACTATTAAATTGGACGATAATAACAATTGTTTAGTGTTTGATTGATTATATGTTAAGATGTTCAACAGCAGATGATTGACACAAAGAAATCTGCCATCAGCAAGAATACTAAAAATTGTGTAACTACCGTTTAGTTTTCGAATCTCAAAAAAAGAAGCAAATTTAACTCTCTTAAAAAAGTACGATGTTTCGACATGCGGTACATGCAAAGACTCCATGTACATTTTTATTCTGAGTAGTAAGAATGAAATCTCTACTACACTTCAATCCGTGTTTGTTTCAACTTATTTCCCTTGGTTTTATACGACATAAGGACAATTAATGCTTACTGCTCAGCACCTTGATCCTTTGCGACTGTACCAAGCTGCTTTTCTGACTCGCACGGTTCATCTTGCACTACAGTCTGCCATATCGCACACTCTTATTAACACATTGAAAGCAATACGCGTGCTTAGCACGAGCACGGTATTTTGGCTAATCAGGCCATGCACTTGCTATGGTCGTGCAATCAAATGTTATTATATAGGATTCCTTTATGCATGCTAGAGACGTGCAAGATGATTTTGCCGAATCTGTAGGGATACGTATGTACGCTGTTACACCGTAGTGGGAAAAAATGTAGGCAGGAAGAGAGAACAATAAGTAGTGGCATTTGAGCTCGTAGCATGTTGCACAGAGATGTTTGGCAGGTGTTCTTCCGTCAGTTTTTTTCCCCTTTCAAACTGAATTAACACGAATGCTAGAAAACTAAGTGACTAGAATATTGATGATTTATCAGATGAAATTTATATTAATTCTTGATCAGAAGAGGAGTTGGAATTTGAGGATGGCCATGACGATGCAGAACCTGATCCTGACTTAGAGCCGTCGTTTTCCTGGGAAAGGAACACAATGGCTTTTGAAACGTTTATGCCAAATAGAAAGGACTTGCCTAAAGCTACAGTTGTTCAAAAGAACTTAAAAAGGGACTTATAATGTTTCAGCGTAAAGATCATTTTTTGTGAGTGAAATGGAAAGATACAAGGAATGTCTTGATGCTTTCAACTAAATATCAAGCTACATCCACTGAAGTTACAGAGAAATCAGAGAGCGGACATGTAGGGATGACAAAACCGAACGTAGTGTTAGACTACAATATATACAAAGTTTGTGTGCACAAAAGTGATTAATTAGTGGGGTATTACTCCTTCAATGGGAAGCGACTGAAGTGGTGGACACTTGTTTAATATGTCATGGATACTATACAAAAAAACTAAAAGTAGAGGAGAAGAACAATGTGTATTTAGCAGACTTTCTGCAGATATCGAAGTTCAACAAGTTCCTGAAACTTACATTGATCCAACAGATTGACCAAAAGACATTTTGCAAAGAAGGTTCCCGCTACGGAAAAAAAAGAGAAACCTACTAGATATTGTAAGGTCTGTTCGAATGTAGGAAAGGTATATGCGGGCAATCAGATGCGAAAGAACACAACGTAGATGTGGCCTGATTGTGATGTGGGTCTATGCTTGCCAGAATGTTTCCGTTTTTATGATACCAAGGCTAGGTACACTTAAGAACTCAAAGTACGGACTTTTTTCCTATATAGAAAATCATATCCAAGATAAACCATTAAAGCTCCAGTTATGTCGCATGTAAGCTTGTAATGTTTTTTTGTGAATGTAGAGGAAACCCTGATCTTTCTTGTGGTGTAACAAACACACATATTAACCTATAGAATATTTTTTAATTCTTTAGTGAAAAACACCAAAAATGGCTGTTTTTTTGAGAACTTTTAAAAGCAAACACGCCGGCTTAAAGTGTAACCTTATTGGAGGATTTGAATTTATCAATTTTCTAAACGTTTTCTCAACGGTGAGTAAAGTTCTGGTAAGATTATCTCTGTAGCAGATTAGTACACCAACTGGATTAGCTTTTTGACAACTTCCATATCTGATACGGAAAGATCAATAAGAATAATAATTTTAATCTTATTTATTAAATTCATCACTATTTCAACTCTCTGACGTGATTAGAGTTTCCGTGTCTTGCCACCGACTGAAAGTTGTCTTCTCAAGAGCAGGAAGTTACTCCACAAAATGTATATGATTAATAGCCAGCATTATAGGCTTACGAAGTGTACTCATCTCTAACGCTGATCGAGACTGTCATTTGGTCTGGTATGTATGGGAGCATATCAATTGCAGTTGAATAGCATATCCATGGCCTAGATCACCAAATAAATTCATTTACAAAACTAGATGCACCAAATCGTTTATAGATTTCTGCTTAGGTGTTCGCTGCATATAGCGGAATACCAGGGGAAGCTGCATAGAGTACATTCCTTAGTAGAGCAGTTAACATTGGTAAGAAGAAAGTCGAAATACACACAGATATGTCCTTAGATCTATACTTCAGACTGTTTTCATAAAACATACTAATTCTAAGATTCCGAAACGTTCAGATAACATTTTATTAAGAGTAGATGTCGAGATATGTGTTGTTGTCTTATCAAAAAGAACGCAAGCAGTTAGCATGCACTACAACCAACCAGACATAGTAATATTTGATAAGAAGCGTAGTGAGATTAGGTTTTTTCAATTGCAACTCAAACGTTGTATCAGACTAATATGTGTTGAATTATAACTTTCATTTAGCAGAAGAAGTAAGATTTATCTACATTGCTGCCGAATGTGGCTTTGTGCAGAAGTAATGGCAATACAAATATTAGATATAAAAATGCATTAAGATAAAAAGATAGTATCAGTAGATGTCGTGATCCGCCATGATACATGCATTAAAACGAACGGAATCACTTTGCATGCAGTACAATCGACGTGAGAGGGTGGGTTCAAATGGTAAAAGTACTTCAGCACATATTGTCCTTAGGACTTGCAAATTCGAAATATTCGAGTTTAAAAACAGTGACGTGCGGGAAAAGGAGTCTTTAGCTGTGAAAGACTGAATATCATGGTGAGCTCAAAAGGTATATTAAAGAGAAAGCGCGCTAAAATCATTTACAAGTTGATGGGTCACTTGCGATGGGACATGCATCCCTGACCTTGTGAAGCTTTTTGTAATATGCTTCCATTACGTCAGAGATCGCTTTAAAATCAGAACATTAGCAGAGATGTCACTTGACTTCATCGTAATAGTATTCTACAATGATTGAAAAGGGTTAATAATAAGAGATTAAAACGAGTTATACAAAAATATAACAGATTCATGGGAGGGGCAGAGAGGTTTGACCAAAATGTGCACCTTATGCGGATAGGTTACCGGGGTAAAAAGTGGTGGTTCCCTCTGTTTGTTTTCGGAATCGAAGCAGCGTGCCAGAATGCTTTGCTAATATTTAGAACCACAACCACTGGGAGTCGATTTACATATTGTGATTTCAGGAGAGCAGTAGTGCAAGCCTACTGCCAAAAATATAGGAAACGTGCTAAGAAAAGTGTTGTGTATGCATCACCTGTTTCATCAAGAGTTTCACTGTAGCAGCGAAATAGTTGGTGTTGAAGATCACAATCGCGTGGATTGTCCCCAAAGAAGATGCGGTTTCTGCTACAAAAGAACTATAGTGTGTGGATAGTACTAGGTTGCTGGTATAAGTGTTGCTGGTATAAGTTCCATAATGCCAATCGATGATTTTCTTTTAAATCGGAACGCAAGGTTAATAGAAAAGGAAAACAAACTCTCTATTTGATGGCGTTCAAACTGTTTCATGTACTGCTTTGGTTTTTGAACCTTAATTTATGCTGGATATTTATTGTAATGTGTGTGCAATCTCTTATATAGGTTGAATTTTTGTTGGTTTCAAAATATATACTTACAATAAAACATCCACTCTCATTAAGTTTAGCATGGTGTCAGTTTGTACACGTATCCCCAGTGTCACCTGTAGGTGACACCTTGGTACCAGGGTACCGGGATATGAATTTCTCAAAATAAAATGAAATTTGTATTAACGAGTGCCTAATAAAAACTTTTATAAAAACTTTATAAACAACGCTATGGGAATTACCGGGTTAAATCGATCTCTAAGTGTAGCGTGATTAAAAAAATAATTGGACGAAGTTGGACGAAGATGTTCGATTTTTAATTAGTGGTTTAGGGTGCAACAAGCTTGCCAATAATTCGAGTGTTCCATTTCGAGGTGTCGGTTAGACTAAAGGGCTTGTGGCGGCTTATGTCTTTCTAAAAATGCTGTGAAATTTAGAAATCAGCAGTGGACGTCACCATGTATTCCTTAATTCCTATTGGCTTAGAGCTAGTAAAGAAATTCAACAATGAATCGGAGGCCGTAGTATCTTGTGTTGTGTATTTAGGTGTTAAAAACGAAGCAGTAGTGCTTTTATAGCTACTTAACTCACATTATGCAATGGCGTACCATTTAAAACACCGTGGATTTACTTCTCCATTTAATAAGACGAGGGCATCAAAGAACGTACAGCGGTTTGTTAGGTGGGCCTTTGGGATTGAAAAATGTGATACCAAATGTAAATATATAAGTATTAATTTTTCAATGATAATCAAGCAATTACTACACTTCCCGTTTATATGTAACTTAACTACATTACTTATTGAGAGTGCTTCCTGCTGAAGAAATCTACTTAGGACTCATAACGCCATGCCTACTCCAGATAATTGAGAACTCACTTTTAGACTGAATGTTTTGTAACTTGATAATACAATGTTCCCTGAAAACATTCTGAAGTATAGATCAAAGCACATATCTGTGTGTTTCGACATTGTTGATGCCAATGATAACGGCTCTTAGCTGGACTATGCTAGGAATATACTCTAGGCACTTTGCCATGATATTCCGCTATATGATGCGATCATCTAAGCAGAATTCTACAGACGATCTGGTGCTTCTATTTTGGAAAAGGTATTTACATTGTTATTTAGAATGGCTCTGGTCAACGGACATGAATATGCTCGCATACATACCAGACCAAATGACAGACTGGTTCAGTGTTAGAGATTAGTACACTTCGAAAGCCTAAGGCTTTTAATGAGGTAGATTTTGTGGAGTAGCTTTCTGCTCTTGAGTGGAAACCTTTGAGTCGATGGAATGGACACGTAAGGTCTGTTCACGTCAGCAGAAATACATCTTGTTGATCATTCTATCTAAGGTATGGAAGGTGTCAAAAAGCTAATAAAGTTGTTGGACTAATTGGCTACAGAAGAGAGCTAACCCAGGTGATTAAACATTCAGAAGATCGAGAAATTCAAATACTCCAATAAGATTAAAAGAGTGTACAATATGGCACTCCGTAGTGAAAGATGAACCATGCGAGTCAGAAAGACTTTGAGTTTCTATATCCTAAAGAATATTGGATAGATACGTAGCGTTATCAATTTAGATTGTTGATGAAGACGCACAAGGTTGCAAAAGACTCGTTTGAACAATGAATCCGAGGGCGAAGGATTTTATGTTGTGTACCTAGGTCTTAAAAACAAAGCAGTAGTGCTTTTAGAGCTCTTTAACTAACATTATGTGATGGCGTACCATTTAAAAAAACGTGGATTTACTTTTCCCTTTTATAAGAAGAGGGCATTACAGACGAATAGGTTTGGGAACGGACAGCTGTTTGTTTTAGGTGGGCTCTTAGAATTGAAAAATATTGTGATACCTAATGCAAAAAAAAAAAATATTAATATATCAATGATAATCAAGTAATTGCTATACTTTACGTTTATAAGCAACTAGAATACTATTTGAGAATGGTTTCTGCTGAAGAAATCTACATAACACCCATAACGCTCTCACCTTTTCTTGATTGTTAACCTGATAGACACTGATTAATACAAAGAGCTGTGTTCTTCCGGATATATTATTTAAAGAATGTCTGCTGTGTGTTAACAGTCGAGACTATCAAATATGCATTTAATTAGCGTCCTTGCAGTTCACTAAGGCTTATATACGGAAATGTATAGGATTGACTATTTTCTTGTCCTGCATTAATAATATTTTCCCGATTGTATCCTGTAAAATTTGCTTTCGAACCGATTATATTCTAACACCCGAAGCAGCATTACATCGGCCTGATTTGAACGATGAGAAAGATGAAAAATTGATATTAGGTTCTTTTGAGATCTGCAATTAGACGGTTAGTTGGAAAATATTAACTGTACAGTCAGTCGTGTGTTCGCTACAAACTTAGTAACTAGTAGAATGTGAACTTGCTACATGTCAGTATAAACGAGCAGATATGAAATATTAAAGGTTTTTCCATTTAGCCAAGTAACTTCATTTTCAAAAGCCAGATCGGAAGACAATCTTACATAGATAATGACGAACATAGCTGTTGAAAACCAATTGGTGGTATATTCTTTAGTTTACATTCTTTCGAAATCTTTAACCCGAGCGGCTTTGGTAGCTGAAGAGAAAACGAAATTGTAGCAGGATACACACAAGTTAGCGAGCAAAAACTTCGGGAGTTAAATGGTTTTAAGTATGAACCCAATCGAACGTGGTTGGTGTGCGTAAGAGTATGTGCGAAATCCACGATCCACACAGCTGCCATCTGGTCCAGCCGGATAAGCTTACTTAGCTGTAGATAAATACTCACTGTAAGATAGGTTTGTGAACGAAACACATTTTAGTGTAAAAGAGCCGATATGAAGTATTCAGGGTATCGTGTATTCTGCCAAGAGAGTTCATGTAGAAATGCCAGAATGGAAGACAATCTGATATAGATTATTAGGAACAACAGCTGTAGAAAATCATGTCATTGATAACGGCATAATTCTTGCTCCAATCAGTTACGATTATTATTTTGTGTTAACTTTACCGCCTTATAGACCTAACAAAATTGACATGAGGAAGATCTTGATGTAACTTTAAATGAAGCTATAAAAACAAGGTATTAAAGAAGGGTTTTATTGTTCTGTTTACATCTTTTGGAATTCTTTAACACGAGCAGCATATATGCCGGCTTAAGTCCTTACTCACTTTCCACATCTTGGAGCAAAAGACGTGAATTTTCTCCCTTAGTAATAGTATTCGAGTACTTGTCTCGGTGCCCAAAGAAAGTAAAAAATACTGTTATTAATTTTCGATTAGCTTGAAAGTTAAACTTGGTTCCATAAAAGTTTCGAGGTCCTTTATCAACCTTGATTCTCGTGATCAAGAATCTATGTTGATAAAGCTACGTATCTATCCCAATAATCTTCAAACTTTAGAACCTTAAAGTTTTTCTGACTTGCACGGTTCATCTTGCAATCCAGACTGCCGTATCGCACACTCTTATCGGAGGATTTGAATTTCTCGATCTTCTAAACGTTTTCTCACCGGTGATTAAAGTTCTGGTAAACTCCCCTCTGTAGCAGATTAGTGCACAAACTGTTTAAGTTTTCGACACATTTCATATCTGAGACAGAATGGTCAATAAGAAGAATTTCTGTAATCTTATTTATTAATTTGAACACTACCTCATCTCGCTAACGTGAATAGAGCTTGCGTGTCGTTCCACCAACTTAAAGTTCATACTTCTCCCTTTTATAAGAAGAGGGTATTACAGACGAATAGGTTTGGGAACGGACAGCGGTTAGTTTTTGGTGAGCACCCAAGTAATTGCAATACTTCCCGTTTATAAACAACTACAATACTATTTGAGAATGGTTTCTGCTGAAGAAATTTACATAACACCTACAACGGTGTCACCTTTTCTTGATCGTTAACCTGATAGACACTGATTAATACAAAGAGTTGTGTTCTTACGGATATATTAGAGAATGTCTCCTGTGTGTTAACACTCGAGGCTATCAAATATGCATTTAACTAGAGTCCTTGCTGCTCACTAGGGCTTACATAAAAGGTTGTGCAAAGATGATTCACTAGGTTCCGGTCAATCATTAATAATATTTTCCTGATTCATTGCTGTGAAACTTGCTATGGAACCAATTATATTCTAAGAAGCAAAGCAGCCTTACTTTGGGCTTGAGACCGGTGATCTGATCGACGAGCCAAGAAAAGAATCGATTTTAAGTTCTTTTGAGGTCTTCTCTTACACGGTTAGGTGGAATATATTTATGGTATAGTAAGTCCTGTGTTCGCCATCTACTTATTAACGCTGGTCATCACCAAGCAACCAAACTGTTGGCCAATCAAATAAGCTTTTCATATAAGCTCACTGTATACTTTGATTAGTAACTAAGTTCTACTAATTACGTTAAGCATAGCTGTATATGGACAACAGTAATAAAAGAAATTATAACGGGAAGTCTGTAGCTGTTGATGGGTATTATTCAAAATCTTTTAAGAAACTACTAGAGTACTTCATAACCAGTTGCTGATTCTTTTAAGCTCAATAGAAGCACAACTGAAAGGAAATGCTACAAAATTATTAAATTTAAAGAAACTTAATCTTTAAGTTTAAAGAAACATAAACCAACCAAAAATTCAATCCGGACAAAATGGTCAAGATTACACTTTTCTTATTCGGCCGAATGGAGAAGGAAACATGTTCTCTCTAGTATAAGCCAAATCACTTATTACAAGGGAGGAATATTACAAAACTTTAATATGGCCTCTTTATACCCTACTAAGACAGCAGCTTTTCAGCATTCAATTGGGAAGTACCTCCTACTCCACGAGCGAAGTGGTCTAAGCATGAACCCAATCGAAAGAGTAAGGTGTGTGAAAGAGGAATCGCATATTTTAAGGACCCACACAGCTACCATCAGCTCCTGCAGGCTAATGTTACTAACCTTTAAATAACAAGTGACTGCAAGATGTGAACGAGCCACAAGTTAGTATAAAAAAGCAGATATGAAATATTGACGATTTTCTGCATTTTGCCAAGGGACTTCATGTACAAATGCCAGATCGGAGGACAATCTTGCATAGATAATGGCGAACAAAGCTATTGAAAACCAATATGTCGTTGAAAATAGCTTAGTTGTTGATTATTATCTTGAAATAACGTCCCCGCTATTTACACCTAACAAATGTACATGTATACGATCTTGTAATTTTGAAAGAAGATAAAAAAACAAGCTATAAAACATTAAGGTGGTTTATTGTTTAGTCTACATATTTTTGAAATTTTTAACTAGGGCGGCTTTGGTACCCGAAGAGAAAACCAAATTGTAGCAGGACACAAAGAAGTTAACAAGCAAAAACTTCAACAGTGAAATGGTCTAATCATAACCCAATCGAACAAGGTTGGTGTGTGAAACAGGATATGCGAATTCCAAGACACACACAGCTACCATCAGCTCCAACCGGATAAGCTTAATTACCTGTAGATAAAAAGATAGATTTGTTCAGGAGCTGATATGAAGAATTCAGGGTTTTTTGTATTCTGCCAAGAGAGATCATGTAGAAATGGCAGAATGGAAGACAAACTGATATAGATGATTAGAAAGAACAGCTGTAGAAAATCGACATGTCACTGACAACGGCATTATGCTTGCTCCAATCAGTTATGATTATTATTTTGTGTAAACGTCACCGCTCTATAGGCCTAACAAAATGGACATGAGGATGATCTAGATGTAACTTTAAATGAAGGTATAAAAATAAGTTATAAAACATAGTGGTTTATTGTTCTGTTTTAATTTTTTGGAATTCTTTAACACGAGCTACATATATGCCGACTTATGTACTTACTCACTTTCCACATCTTGGAGCAGAAGCCCTGAATATTCTCCCTTAGTAATAGTGTTCGAGTACTTGCTCGTCTTGATGGCTAAACTTGCGTCAATAAAAAATTTCGAGGGTCTTTTCCAACCTTGACTCAGTTCATCAAGATTCTATATTGATAACGCTACGTATCTATCCCAATATTCTTCAGGCTATAGAAACTTAAAGTCTTTCTGATTCGCACGGTTCATGTTGCACTACAGACTGAAGTATCGCACACTCTTTTAATCTTATTGGAGGATTTGAATTACTCGATCTTCTAAATATTTAATCACCGAGGAGTAAAGTTCTGGAGAGTTTTCCCTCTGTAGCAGATTAGTTCACCGACTGTATTAGCTTTTTGGCACCTTTCATATCTGAGACGGAATGATCAACAAGTAGAATCCCAAAATTTAGACGGTTGCATTTTCTGAACCCTTAACTTTGGCTGCAGTATATAGAGAAGGTCATAATCGTATTGCAATTCATCGAAAGGGACTAGATTCAACAGGGGACAACAACATTCATTTGAAGACAATTAAATCAATGCTAAAGTTTTCTCACGCAGCTGGTCATCTTTTCTATGGAAAATTTGCACATCACTATACTCAACAGATGGAAACCTTAGTAGAAAAAACTGTATTAGAGTATACAAGAAATTAACAACTCAAGGAACATTCACATTTCGCAGGACTATTGTGCTCATGTGTTTACCAGTTCATCATTTTATAAGTTCATCGGTCGGAATCGTCTCACAGGTCAAGAGAAGCGGCCCTGGGTGCACAATTTAATTACGTTCCTAATCTGCTAAAAAAAAAAACTCCTATTAGAGTTTCAGGCCATTAACCTGCATGTGAAACCTTCACAAGCATACGACCACAGGTGTAATATAACTGTTACGGAATATTGTTGAGCTTCGTGACCTTCTGTCTCAAAAGCAGCTTGGTAATATCGCAAAGGATCAAGGTGCTGAGAAGTCTTCATTGTTTGACTTGTAGCCTATAAAAGCTAGAGAAATAAGTATAAACAACTCGGATCGACGTTTTGTAGAGGTTTCATTCTTACGCCCCCTCTAGGATGAAAGTGTATAAGAGTTCTTTTCATGTAAAACAAATCGAAACATCGTTCTTTATTAAGAGAGTAAAATCTTGCTTCTTTTTAGGAGATTCAAAAACTAAACGGTAGTTATAAATACAGAAACTCCTGAAATGAGTCAAGCTTGGAAAAGACGCCTCGATATTTTTTATAAACTCCAGTTTAACTTTCGCAGTCTCTTTCACTTTTCTTGGGCAGTGGGACGAACAAGTTATCGGACACTATTCCCAAGAAGGGAATTTCAGTGCTTCTGGAGCAAGATGTTGGATGTGAGCCTAGGAAGTATTATATCTTTCAGATGACTTAACTGAAAAACTTTCAGTTACCTAAGTAAAAAAAAATATATTCTGTCAATTGATTATTTTTTTGCTGTCTCTGTTATACACCTGTTCTACGATACCTGTGTAACATCTGAGGAAACAGTATATCATCTGAGCGGCACGTTGATCTAATGCCACCTTCCTTAATTAAAAATATTTAAATGCGCAAGAATTTTAATTCGACTGCGCTGAGTATTGCAGTCTCTGTTGTACTGGGTTTTAAAACGCACACGTAGAAGAAAGAGTGCCACACGCAATGGTGTGAACTAAAAATTTCAAATCAAATCTGCTAAGCGCCATTCTCACCTTATATTTTATGGACTTAAATAACAATTAGACTCGGAAAGTGCCGAAATACAAAAAAAGAGCTTTCGGGAATATCTGGAACGATCCAACTTAAATCTGCCATTGGAGCCACGGCAATTCAATAAAAATTCTCAGAAACTTGGAGATCAATACAAGACTTTTTCAAATGAAACAAAGTTTTCGAAAGAGTAACGGCTCTTAGCTGGACTATGCAAGGAACGCACTCTAGGCACTATGCCATAATTTTCCGGTATATGATGCGATCATCTATGCAGAATTCTACAGCATTCTACAGGTTTTTCTATTTTAGTAAAGGAATTACTTGGTGATCTAGAATGGCTCTGGTAAACGGCCATGAATATGCTCGAATACATACCAGGCCATTTGAGAGTCTGGTTCAGTGTTAGAGATAAGTACACATCGCAAGCCTCAACTGTTGTAATGTAGATTTTGTGCAGTAACTTTCTGCTCTTGTAAAGAAAACCTTGAGTCGATGTACAGGACACGCAAGGTCTCTCTGCACGTCAGCAGAAATACATCTTGTTGATCATTCTGTCTCAGGTATGAAAGGTGTCAAAAGCAAATAAAATTGTTGCACTAATTTGCTACAGACGGGAAGTTTACCAGATTTTTGCTCACCGGTGAGAAACCGATTAGAGTATCGGGAAATTCAAATCCTACAATAAGGTTAATATGAGTGTGCAATATGGCAGTTTGTAGTGCATGATGAACTGTGCGAGCCAGAGAAACTTTCAGGTTCTATAGCCTGTATAGGTCTATAGATACGTAGCGTTATTAATATAGAATCTTGATGAAGTGAGCCAAGGTTGCTATAGACGCCTCGAAATTTTTTAAAGACGCAGTTTAACTTTCAGACTAAGCGAAAGTTAATAGCAGATTCTATTTCGCAGCGAGACGACTTTCTTTCTGCAGCGAGACGATCAAATTCTCGGACACTATTTCCAAGCGGGCAATTTCAGGGCTTCTGGTCCAAGATGTGGGAAATGAGCCTAGGAAGTTTTATATCTTTCCGGTGTACTTAACTGAAAATCTCCCAATCTAACCTGACTAAAAAAAAATATGTCAATTGATTACTTTGTTGCTGTCCCTGTTCTACCAAACTTTTATAACATCTCTGTATCGCGAATCAGTGCTTTACACCGCTAGCTTTAGTAATTCATCGGCCGGACTTGTCTCACAGGACCGCAGTGGTTGAACTGTCTAGCTGGACAAAATATAAAAACTGAGTTCTGAGAAATAGTGAGAAAAGGATGGGAAATCTTGGGGCAGGGTCCCAAGTGGTTGGAAAAAACCACTTAAATGCCTAATTACACATGGGGAAGTATGTCGGATCCGACGAACAAGATTAATTGTATTTAATGTAGAATCAGCTGATCGACAATTTCCCTGCTAGACCTTACGTCTGCAGCATATAACACAGACAGCTGTTGGTCAGTGCCAGGAATATAGTGTGACAACTGTAGATGAAGATATGACGTGCATGTGGCATGAATGAGGAGTGCCGTGGGTTTTTGGGTGGGCTTTGGCGTGATGGGAAACACTAGGGAATAAAAACGTATACTGTACTTAGGAATAGGTATAATGAATTCACGCGTAAAAACAATTCTCCACCAGTCTCCAGGTTCTAATGACTATAGATGTGTAGAGTAATGATTGTAGTGAGTGCATAATAACTATGACATGCAAATGTTCACTTAATTGTTGCTTCTTATACTTTCAAAAATGGAGTGTACGCTGACACAATAAGTCTTCTTCGACGCCTGGAGAGGTGAACCCAATAGCTGCAAGAGAACCAATAGTGTTTACACCTGTGTAATAGACAAATTAAGGTTCCAAATCTGTGATGAGGATGTAGCAGAGTGCGTCAGAAAGGTTACAGATAGTTTTTGTATACATGTCAAAGAGAAATTTCAAAAATGTCATCGAGCAATGAATGACTTTGTAATTAAATATGGTAAGTGGCTCGACAGTACAGTGGAGTTTTTTGGAAACGTATGGAATGCAGCGACATTACGACGACCAGTATCATTTAGAACAGGTGTGACACCGAGAACACCTGTAGGGCGTCCAAGAGAAATGTTTGAAGAAGCAAGTGAGAAAGCAAAGAGAAGACTGTTGTAGTCGTTAGTACAAAATCGACAACTGAAGAGTTAGTGTATGCAACGCACGTGGGTTTACGTGCAAAAGAAAAACGTGATGCTTCTTATATTGTGTGTCACCCAGGAGGGATCGCGAATCAAAAAGGCGTACAAGAGCCCAGAGACGACAGTACCAATTAAGATTATAAACGATGAGGCATTAGCAATATACGTTGAAGCGAAATCGACAAAGAAACAATACCAGTTTGTTCGTAACCAGGCAAAAGTTCATAATGCAAATATCTATTCGTCTAACTACAAAGTGTTAGAGGCAAACGACATACTATAAACTGTTAGAGGGAAAGAAAGCGTGCTACCCAGCCTATATTATCCCAGACGTATATGCGGAAGTGCAGCTGCAAGCATTACTTGATCATACTACCAAGCGGTTAAATTCCAAAAGCATTACTATACTGCGAGAGATCAATCAGGAAGTTGAAATGACCATGTTCTTCAAATGGTGTTTGTGATTGCGCGTCAGGTCAGAGCGCATACAAACAACGGTATAGTTCAGATACAGAAGACGATATACATAAATATACATATTTGTTTGTTATTTCGTTAGTGTCTTTAAAATTACAATATGGTTAAGAGACACTCTTGCATAGTCCACGGCGATTGCCAATACGCTATTGTCGGCCAATCAAGCTACTGTTCATGATAGAAACAGCAGAATTAACACGTTCAGAAGTTACTAAGATACAGCAGCAACTACAAGCTCTCTCACCAGCAACTATCAATTACAATGATCATCAAATAGTAGTGAAACACAGATTAAAGCTTACAATGGTAGATGTGATGGTCTGTAGTGATATCACAAACAAATCATATTAACGATGTTACATCTGCGGTGCATCTTCAAAGCAAATGAACGACCCAGACAAAACTACAGCGTTACCACCTGATACAACAACCTTTGAATACGGGTTGTCAAGTCAGCATTCCCGGATAAGGTGCTTTGAGTGTCTGCTGCACATTGCATATGGACTGGACATCATACCTGACAAGTGAGAATGAGGGATCAACCAAATGTGGATCAACGAAAGAAATTACTACAGAAGCGATTTCATGAAGAGATAGGTCTCCTGGTGGATGTGCCGACCCAGGCTCGGAACAAGCAATGAGGTAATATTGCCCGCAAATTTTAATCGAATCTATCATTATCAGCGTCCATTACTGTCATCAATTAAACGATTTGCAGTTCTTTAAGTGCCATTGCTAATGGTTATGCAATACGGAGGTCGTAAAATTTTCTTTCAGATATTCTGGATTGAGTAGTTATCAAAAGTTGTGCATTGATACGAAATGAAGCCATGTCAAATATGTTGATTTTAAAACAATATTTAACCGGGTCCCCGTAGCTTTAAAGTTCCCAACTTTTTGTTCAAATAAAATGGTTTTAGGTAATAATAACATTTTACCAGACAATACTATTAATTCATAAAACATGAAATACATGGTTTCAATATACGCAAATAACATTTAAGAGCTTAACTAACTTTCATAAATACCATATTAACACACGAAAAACCAGTGTTGAGCCCAGCTCAGAACTCTCAAACTTTAAGAGAATATCACTTTTCTGGATGCAAAATACGTAACACTGGCTTTCCAAAGGCGGCGCCTACATTGCTGAATTCAAATAAACTTGAAACAATATGGCTGCGAGCCTCTTTTCTTGTATTGTCTTGACTTCGAATTAAGCATATAATTTTGAATACAACTCAAAACGCAATACGATCATTAACCCCATTAAGAAATGAAATATACCCATTAAGAGCCAAATTAAAGAAATTTAAGAACGGTGCTCAGAAGTTATGTGATATTTTCTCTTGCAAATGCTGCGATAGATTAACCTGTAAGTGTGGTAAATCAAATTATATACCGCTTTTGGTCTGGGAGCTCATATTAGATCAGAGAAATCAGAGACAAACGACGAGTTGCAATGTACATGTAGCAGAAACCCATAGGCACAAAAGAAAGCATGACACATATATCGATTATGACGTTACGGTACAAATTACAAGAGGGTTACAATCCTTAGCCTCAGTCCCGTACTTGGAACATACATTAAGCGCTTCCACCCCGAATTCAGGCGATGAAGAGTTCGCATGAATCAATCGTTTAGAGAATAAAATCTAAAGTAAACCTAAATAAACAATAGTGAGCCCTAAACAAATGAGCACCGCAAAAGATTTAACAGGTATAACGATTAGGTCGGCTGCTAAAATTGTATCCGCTGTTTTAGAATATATGTATTTACTGAACAAAGCTAACTAAGACGAGGTAGTAGATAAAAACAAAATCCGTACGAAACTAGCAAAAAAGAAAAAGAAAAAAGAAACCGTCAACAGTGTAAAGCTACTAATTTTAAGGGTCTCTATTTTGATGGCCGAAAATACCAAACTATAGTTCTAATTGACAATTGCAATAGGCAAAGCACTGAAGAATATGCGGATTATATCGATTTGACCGATTGGTCAGAAGTAATACTAACGAAACCTCCAATTTCGGCTAACGTATCAATAGAAGAACCAACCGAAATGATTGTGGAAAAGAGGAGGTTTCAGTTCGTCTCGTTACCCTTCCACACGCAGGCATTGCAGAAGTGTCTAAAGGTAGTAACAAAAACTTCTTCAGAAGTATGCGGTAGTGTTGCACGAGACGGTTATATTCGCGCATAACTGGAAGCACGAAAGTATCTACCAAGCTTCGGAAATAAATCTCAATATTTTGTTCCAAGATCCCGCTAAGGAGCTTTAAGTAAGAGGAGGGTGGGCGGGTGGAACTCGCTGTGTTGCCATCTCCACGTGGTCAGTTCTGCGCTGGTTTGGTTTTTTTTTTGGTTAATTTTTCAACCTTGCCTTATGTATTTGTGTCCGTACTATTATATCTACTAAACACCAATCAGGCGAAGAGCTGCACATCAGATCAGGGGGTCAAGTTAAAGTGTTAGGAATCTTAACCAATTTTCTATACATACTTAAAATAATGGTATATATATTAAAAGAAATAATAACACTTTTCGGACCCGCAGGGCCTGGTGAAATATTTTTATCTTCCTCTGTTTTGGGGAAGAAACAGCATGATACAAGTTTTGCACGGTACTCAAACTTTATTTTCTGAAAACAAATATTTCAATAATATTTTCACTACTAACAACCATATTTTTTCAGCATTAACGTTCTTTTGGGCTCCCGGGGCCCGTTTAAATATCTTATTATCCGGCTCTGTTTTGGTAAGGAAACAACACATTATAAATTTTGCACGGTAGTCAAACAACTTTCTAAAAAATATATTTCAATAAAATTTTCACTATTCACAACTATTTTTTTTTTTTCAAAATTAACGCTCTTTGGGGCTTCCAGGGCTTAATTAAATATCTTTTAATCCGGATGTTTTGCTGAGGAAACATAATATAACATTATAAAACTTTTGCACGGTACTGAAACTTAACTTTCAAAAAATATATTTTAATAATAATTTCATTGCTGGCTACTTTTTCTGAAAATTGGTGTTCTTTTGGCCCCCGGGTCCCGGATAAATATATTTTTTTTCCGGCTGTATTTTGGTGAAGAAACATAACATAATACACAACTTTTGCATGGTACTGAAACTTAACTTTCTAAAAAATATATTTTAATAATGTTTTCATTGCTGGCTTTTTTTTTCAAAATTAACGTTCTTTGCCCCCCCCCCCCGGCCCCGTTAAATATCTTTTAATCCGGCTCTGTTTTGGTGAGGAAACATAATATAACATTATATAACTTTTGCACGGTACTCAATCTTAATTTTCTAAAAAAAAAATTTTCGGCCCTTTTCGGCCCACCCTATTATGCAATTAACTCTGAGGCAATTGATATGTATTCTTTGCAAACTGTCCGATTATATGTGGACCTGTATAACTGGTATTACATGCCGGCATTTGGGCATATATTAATCATACATGGGACATTGTCGAATGTGCGCTAGTTCCTATTGAACAGCTTTCCGAAGAGGCACAAGAAGCTCGGAATAAAGATTGTCGAAGGTTCCGAAAACATCATGCCAGGAAAAGTTCCCGTCAAAACAACATACAAGTTTTAATGCACATGTTAATCACGTCGGATCCCTCCATAACAAACCTTAGCAATTCACACTCAAACACAGTGATATCTTACCGAAGAAATACGTCTATTGTTAGAAGTTCCTCCCACGTGTGAAGCATACATTTCAGCTGATCATACTACTGAGAACAACAATAGTTCTTCCAGTGAGGATATGTGACTGCTTACCGCTTCGTGTCGCTCTGTGTACGTGCTCTGCCGTGTTTTCTTTGGTTATGAATTTTGTTAAGCTAGATGTGGCACTTGAACCAGTGTGAGGCCAAGAGAAGCGGGCCTGGTTCTACAAGGTATACACGTACCTAATTACGTAAGTATTTCCTAATAGATTTTCCGTTCATTAACCTGAATGTGAATCCTTAACAAGATTACGACCATAAGAATAATGTAACTGTTACAGAAAATTAAGTTTCATGGTCTTCTATTTGAAAAGTAGCTTGGAAAAGTCGCAAAGGAACAAGGTGCTGATCAATAAGCATTGATTATCCTAATGTGTAAATCCTAGGGCATTAAATCGAAACCTACTGCGATGGACTTCTAGTAGAGCTCTTATTCTTAGGACCCGGTCTTGGATAAAAATGTACATGGAGTCATTGCATGTATGGAATATCCAAAGATCGTTCTTTATTCAGAGTGTTAAACTTTACTTCCTTGTTAAAGGGTCGAAAACTAAATGGCAGTTACAAAATTTTGTGTCCTTGCAAATGGCAGAATCCTCGAAGTGAATCATATCCTATTGAACATCTTAATATATAAACAATCAAAAAATAAACAATTTTCATATACGTACGATTGAATGATACTATAGCACGCGAATGTATTCTAAATGAATTGGTTCTTGCTCGTTAAGTGTGTCCTGCTACGGTTTCGTTTTTTCTACGCGTACCAAAGCAGTTCGTGTTAAAGCATTCCAAAATATATAACAGAACAGTAAACCACCTTCATGTTATACACCTTTTCCTTACACCTACATTAACGTTTCATCAACATCGTTTTCATGTCCATTTTTTTTAGGTCTATAAGGCGGTGACGATATCACAAAATAATAATTATAGCTGATTGGATCAACAATTAAGCCGTTGTCAAAGACATATCTGTTTTCTACAGCTGTTGTTCGTTATCACCTATATCAGATTGTTCCGATCTGCCAATTCTACATGAACTCTCTGGCAGTATTCACAAAACCTTGAATACTTTATATCAGCTCTTTTATACTAACATGTGGTTCGTTGACAAACCTATCTTGCAATACTTTTTATCTACAGATAAGTAAGCTTATCAGGCTGGAGTCGCTGGTGACTGTTTGGGTTCTGGGATTCGCATATCCTCTTTCACAAACTAAACTCTTTCGATTGGGTACATGGAACCATGGAGCAATTGGTCTACACTTCGCTCGTGGAATTGGAGGTACTTCGGAATATAATTCTGAACAGCTGCCGTGTTAGTAGGGGGAAAAGTGGCCATATTGAAGCTTTGTAATATTCATCCCTGGTTATACCTGATATGGCTTATACCAGGGAGGACATGTATCCTTCTCCATACGGTGAATATGAAATGCGTAATAATGAGCATTTTGTCAGGATTGAGTTTTGGTTAGTTAAAGACTTTAACTAACTTTAAAAATTCTTGTTCATTTTGAAGGATCTTGTAGGCTGCCAAGTATTCACCGCTGAGAATAGCTGAGGTCGTGTCACAGCCTGTTGCATCATGAAAAAAATGAAAGCAATATTTTAATAACGCCAAAATTTCTTTAAATGTAATCATTTCGTAGCATTTCTTTTCTGGTAGTGGTTCTACTAACCTTAAAAGAATCAGCAACTGTTTATGAAGTTTTCTAGTAGGAATCTTAATGATCTGAATCAGTCCCATTAACAGCTACAGATTTCCCTCTTGTAGTTTCTTTCATTACTCTTGTCCATATAGAGCTACTTATATCTTTTGAACACTATTGCATCATTTGAAGCTGTCTAGTATTGATCTCAAAGTTTCTCAAGAACTGCTATTGAATTTTCGTGGCTTCAATGGCAGAATAAAATTGGATTGTGTAAAGAATTCCCGAGAGCTCTTTTTTCTCTTTTTGCACTTGCTAACGAGTTAATCCCCCAGAAAATTTCGTGGCCTTTATTAAAAACAGTTCGAAAATAATATCACCTGGAACTTCGCATAACAAGTCTTGTATTTCTTCGAATTGTTCCTTGAATATGTTTCTTGAGTTGTTAATTTCTTTTAATCGTCTGACACCGTATTTTCCTTCAGGGCTTCCATCTCTTGAGTATAGTGATGAGCAAATTTTTCATATAAAAGACGACCAGCTGCGTGAGAAACGGAAGCATTAATTTAATTGCCATCAAAGGAAGTTTCCAGTCCCCTGTTCAATTTAGTCCATTTGGAAGAATTCAATACGGTTATGACCTTGTCTATATATTGCAGCCAAAGTTAACAGTTCGCAAAATGTCACCGTCTTAATTTTGAGATTTCTTAATATGGTTTTTGTCATGCAATTTCATTTTCTTCTAAATGTTGCATAGCATTTCCTAATCCAGACGATAAAAGGATCGCATATCTTAGATTTTGTTATCTCCTCCTACGGTTGTAAATGTCTTCATAACCAAATTTAGAGGTCCCCGAGCAGAGTCTAGAAGTGATTTCTCAATGATCTTGAGTACGCATGGCCATTCAGCATTTTCACTAAAGTTGTCATAGTGTACAGGATACATCAAAGTTCTTCTATACCATTTCCTGATATAATGTATCCAATCGTGCCTAGAAATTACTTAAGTGCAAACCTCCTAAAGGCGGTACAACTTTGGACCGTTTACAAATTTGTTCAGCTGAGGTACGATTTGACACCTTTCCAGTCCAATTACTGTTCTAAGTCAGTTAAATGATATGCTTATAATTGAAGTAGAGGGATCAAATGTTCAAAAAAGATTTGTTATCACTTTCAGTTTATGTTTTTTTTTTTTTTAATGTTAGTGCTATCTAAGGAACGATGAGGTGTATTTGAATTAAAATATATAATAGATGCAAATAAAAGGTATCACAAGGAAAATATAATAAATAAGATGAGTCATTTTTAGGGGAGATATTTGCGGGATAAAAAAATACTATTAAGTAGTAATTTAAGCTTGACATGCTTACGTTATAATTTAACTAATTTTTCCATTAGGAGTAATTGTTATTTTACAATCATTGGGTTTAAGAGACCATTGCTTACTTTCAGCCACCCAATGAAAGTTCTTGTATTATTTTAGTTATTCAGTTAATAAATACTGAATGAGGGCAGGCCTCAACCACAATTGGTATGAAACTATGATTTGCACCACAAATTTCTGAACATTGACCGAAGAATAAGCGTGTGCGTGTAATATTAGCTGCTACTTGATTTAAACGTCCTGGAGTGGCATCTGCTTTAATACCAAAGGCGGGCATAGCTCATGAGTGAAGAACACCAGCAGCGGTGATTAAGATACGAATGTCAATATTAATAGGCAATACGATGCGATTGTCCACATCTAGAAGACGAAATGAATTAGGACTAATTTCATTGATGGGCACTAGGTAAGAATCAAATTCTGTTAGGGAGAAGTCAGAATATTCATAACTTCAGTATCATTGATGTCCAATTGTTTTAAGAGTAATTGCTGGCTGGTGAATTTCGTCTAGTAAGTATAAGAGTCGTAAACATGGGAGGGCGATAAAGATTAGTGTAATAGCAGGCAAAATTGTTCAAATAGTTTCTAGGGTTTGGCCCTCTAATAAGTTACGGATAATATATGTGTTTAGTAGAAGAGAGGCTAGTAAATAGCCTACGAGAACTGTAATTATAGTTACAATAAGTATTGTATGATCATGAAAAAATACTATTTGTTCTATTACAGGGGACGCTGCATCTTGAGGTCCTAGTTGATTTCAAATGGCCATTTCTAAAGAAGATGGTTAATCTTATGTTTGATGCTTAGGCCCAATGCACTTATCTGCCACCTTAGAAGCTTGTTAGTAAGGGAAGTTCTGCATAACTATGTTCTGCTGGCGGTAAGTTCTGGAATCATTCTAAAGATGTTGTTTGTTGATCCGAAAAGACTACTGGTCGAGCTCTCGCAAAGGCTTCTCACATAATAATTACAAGTACTAGTACGGCGATGAACGAAAGGAATGAGCCAATACTTGATACTATTTTTCATGTGGTGTAGGCATCTGGATAATCTGAATACCGGCGAGGTATCCCACTTAAACCTAAGAAATCTTGAGGGAAGAATGTGATGTTTACTCCTATAAATATTACTAGGAATTGAATTTTTAGTCATGTAGGATTTATTGTTGTTCCTCTAAACAGAGGAAATCAATGGATAAGTCCTGCTATGATAGCAAATACAGCACCTATAGATAGTACATAATGAAAATGTGCTACTACATAGTAAGCGTCATGGAGAACATTGTCTTAGGATGAATTTGTTAATACAACTCCCGTGAGGCCTCCAACAGTAAATAGGAAAATAAAACCTAAAGTTCATAAGATTGAAGGTGAGTAAGTTATTTGTGCGTCATGAAGTGTGGCAATTCATCTGAATACCTTAATTCCTGTAGGAACAGCAATGATTATTGTGGCAGCAGTAAAATAGGCACGAGTATCAACGTCTATACCAAAAGTGAATATATGATGAGCCCAAACAATAAATCATAGGGATCCAAATGCCAGTATTGCATAAATTATTCCTAAAACGCCAAATGTTTCCCTTTTACCACTTTCTTGGTTTACAATATTTAAAATTATGCCAAATCCCGGAAGAATTAAAATGTAAACTTCAGGATGACCAAAGAATCAAAATAGGTGTTGGTATAAAATTGGATCTCCCCCTCCTGAAGGATCAAAAAAGGAAGTATTAAGATTTCGGTCAGTTAGGAGTATTGTAATAGCTCCTGCCAATACATTAAGAGATAAAAGAAGTAGTACGGCAGTTATTACTACAGATCAAACGAATAATGGCAATCGTCCTAAAGTTATTCCGGGAGTTCGTATGTTAATTACGGTTGTAATAAAATTTACGGCCCCGAGAATTGAGGACACACCGGCTAAATGGAGGGAGAAAATAGAAAGATTAACGGAGGCTCCGGCGTGAGCAATAGCGCTGGAGAGAGGGGGATACACAGTTCATCCAGTTCCTGCACCACTCTCTACAATTCTTCCTGTTAATAGTAGAGTTAATGAAGGTGGTAATAATCAGAATCTTATGTTGTTTAGGCGAGGGAATGCCATATCAGGTGCTCCTAGTATTAAAGGCACTAGCCAATTACCAAACCCTCCAATTATAATTGGCATAGCTATAAAGAAAATCATAATGAAAGCATGAGCAGTAACAATTACGTTAAAATTTGGTAATCGCCAATTAAGCTACCTGGTCGGCCAAGTTCTGCTCGAATGAGAAGACTTAATGATGTTCCTACTATTCCTGCTCAAGCTCCAAAGATCAAGTATATTGTACCAATATCTTTATGATTTGTAGAAAATAATCATCGTTGCAAGTAAAATTAAATAGGGTGCCCGAAGTATTAGGTGATAGATAGTAAATCTATTTCTGGCTAATAAACCTCCTATTAGGTTTTATAGTCAATATTTAAGATGTCGGAATGCAATTCCGGAGTAGTAATTAATATATACTAAGACTTAAAAGGTTGCCTTTTATTTATAGCTTTGAAGGCCATTAGTTTTTTTTTAACTTGAAGTCTTTGTTTAAAGGATGTTGACAGTTAAAGGTAAAATAATTATGCCTCTTAATGAAATAGTAATGAATATCGATCTAATTGATGTTACTAGACTTTTTTTCATTAAAGATGTTCATGTTTGATTATAGTGATTAATGATGAAAGCAGCATAGGCAATTCGTATATAGGAGAAAAGAGTAATTAGTGCTGTTATTACTATTAGGGTGAGAATAATAAATGATATTTGTTCGGCAGTTTTTATAATGATGATTCACTTAGGTAAGAATCCTAAAAATGGTGGAATACCTCCTAAAGATAAAAGACTAGTAAAGATAGCTAATTTTGTTGTTACAATAATTTTATTAGAGAAAGTTTGATTAATATGGAATATTTTGTTTATTGCAAAAAGGGTGACTGCTATTATTGAAAGTAAGGCGTAAAATAAGAACTAGAGAGATCATGCTATGTCACTTAGCAGAAGGGCTATGATTATTCAGCCAGTGTGATTAATCGATGAAAATACTATGATTTTGCGTAGTGATGTTTGATTTAAGCCTCCGATTGAGCCTACTACTAAAGATAAAATTAAGGTTAGATAGATTAGATTTGTAGGATTTAAGCTGTAGGATAATAGGCCGAGGGGTGCCAATTTTTGTCATGTTATTAAAATAATGCAGTCTATTCAGAGCATAGCCTCTATTACTTCGGGTATTCAGAAGTGAAGAGGAGCTGCTGCTAAAGAGTTTTGCTCACCGGTGAGAGACCGATTAGAGAATCGGGAAATTCAAATCCTCCAATAAGCTTAATAAGAGTGTGCGATATGGCAGTGTGTAGTGCATGATGAACTGTGCGAGCCAGAGAAACTTTAAGGTTCTATAGCCTGTATAGGTCTATATATACGTAGCGTTATTAATATAGCATCTTGATGAAGTGAGCCAAGGTTGCTATAGACGCCTCGAAATTTTTTATAGACGCAGTTTAACTTTCAGGCTAAGCGAAAGTTAATAGCAGAATTTATTTCTCAGCGAGACGACTTTCTTTCGGCAGCGAGACAATCAAATTTTCGGACACTATTCCCAAGCGGGCAATTTCAGGGCTTCTGGTCCAAGATGTGGGAAGTGAGCCTAGGAAGTTTTATATCTTTCAGGTGTACTTAACTGAAAATATCTCCCTATCTAACCTGAGTAAAAATAATCTGTCAAATAATTACTTTGTTTCTGTCTCTGTTCTACCAGACTTGTATAACATCTTTGTATCGCGAATCAGTGCTTTACACCGCTAGCTTTAGTAATTCATCGGCCGGACTTGTCTCACAGGCCCGCAGTGGTTCAGCTGCCACATCTAGGTGGACAAAATATAAAAACTGAGTTCTGAGAAGAGGTGAGAAAAGGATGGGTATTCTTGGGGCAAGGTCCCAAGTGGTTGGAAAAATTCCCTTAGGTGCCAAATTACACATGGGGAAGTATGTCGGATCCGACGAACAAGATTAAATGTATTTAATGTAGAATCAGCGGATCGACAATTTCCGTGCTAGACCTTACGTCTGCAGCATATAACACAGACAGCTGTTGGTCAGTGCCAGGAATATAGTGTGACAACTATAGATGAAGGTATGACGTGCAAGTGACATGATTGAGGAGTGCCGTGGGTTTTTGGGTGGGCTTTGGCGTGATGGGAAACACTAGGGAATAAGAACGTATACATACTGTACTTAGGAATAGGTATAATGAATTGACGCGTAAAAACAATTCTCCACCAGTCTCCAGGTTCTAATGACTATAGATGTGTAGAGTAATGATTGTAGTTGTGCATAATAACTATGACATGCAAATGTTCACATAATTGTTTCTTCTTATACTTTCAAAAATGGAGTGTACGCTGAAATATAAGTCTTCTTCGACGCCTGGAGAGGTGAACCCATTAGCTGCAAGAGAACCAATAGTGTTTACACCTGTGTAATAGACTAATTAAGGTTACAAAACTGTGATGAGATGTAGCAGAGTGCGTCAGAAAGGTTACAGATAGTTTTTGTATACATGTCAAAGAGAAATTTCAAAAATGTCATCGAGCAATGAATAACTTTGTAATCAAATATGGTAAGTGACTCGACAGTACAGTGGAGTTTTGTGGAAACGTATGGAATGCAGCGACATTACGACGACCAGTATCATTTAGAACAGGTGTGACACCGAGAACACCTGTAGGGCGTCCAAGAGAACTGTTTGAAGAAGCAAGTGAGAAAGCAAAGAGAAGACGGTTGTAGTCGTTAGTACAACATCGACAACTGAAGAGTTAGTGTATGCAACGCACGTGGGTTTACGTGCAAAAGAAAAACGTGATGCTTCTTATATTGTGTGTCACCCAGGAGGGATCGCGAATCAAAAAGGCGTACAAGAGTCCAGAGACGACAGTACCATTTAAGATTACAAACGATGAGGCATTTGCATTATATGTTGACACGAAATTGTCAAAGAAACAATACCAGTTAGTTCGTAACCAGCCGAAAGTTCATAATGCAAATATCTATTCGTCTAACTATAAACTGTTAGAGGCAAAGAAAGTGTGCTACCCAGCCTATATTATCACAGACTTATATGCGGAAGTGCAGCTGCAAGCGATACTATCGAGCGGTTAATTTCCAAAAACAATACTATACTGAGAGAGATCAAACAGGAAGTTGAAATGCCCGTGTTCTTCAAATGGTGTTTGCGATTGCGTGTCAGGTCAGAGCGCATACAAACAACGGTATAATTCAGATACAGAAGACGATATACATATTTGTTTGTCATTTCGTTAGTGTTTCTAAAATTACAATATGATTAAGAGACACTCTGGCATAGTCCACGGCTATTGCCAATACGCTATTGTCGGTCAATCATGATAGAAACAGCAGAATTAACACGTTCAGAAGTTACTAAGGTACAGCAGCAACTACAAGCTCTCTCACAAGCAACTATCACTTACAATAATCATCAAATATTAGTGAAACACAGATTAAAGCTTACAAAGTTCCTAGGAAGACAGCATTGACACACCAAATCATTAGAGGGAAAGTTGATTTCACAATGAAGAAATGTTAAAAAATATTATTATCAGGACACTGCTACCGTGATTTCAGAATACTTTTTCAATCATTAACCTGGATATGGAGATATCTGATAAGAATGACTTTTCCTGCTCTATGAAATGTGTGGCACTTAGTTACTAATTAAAGCATACAGTGAGCTTATATGGAAAGATTATATGATTAGCCCTCAGTTTGGTTGCTTTGTGGTGACAATTGTTACTGAGTTTGTAGGGAACCCAGGCCTGACTATACCATAAATATTTTCTAACTAAACAAGGGAAGATCATAAACGAACCTAAAATGATTCTTTATTTGTCTCATGGATCAGATCACCGGTCTCAAAAGCAAAGTAAAACTCCTTCGGAACATAGTGAATCCTACACATCTCTGTATGTAAACACTAGTGAGCAGCAACGACGCTAATTAAATGCATATTTGATAGTTTCGAGTGTTAACAAACATAAGACTTTCTTTAAATAATATATCCGTAAGAACACAACTCTTTGGATTAAACGATCAAGAAAAGTTGAGAGCGTGATGGGTGTAAAGTAGATTTCTTCAGCAGGAACCACTCTCAAATAGTAATGTAGTTGCTTAAAAACGGGAAATATAGATATTGCTTCATTATCATTAATAAATTAATACTTATGTTTTTTAAATTTGGTATCACAACATTTTTCAATCTCAAGGGCCCATCTAAAAAAACCGCTGATCGTTCTCAAAGCTATATGACTGTGATTCCGTTGTCTTATTAAAGGGAGAAGTAAATTCATGTACGCCATGTGTAGCTATAAGAGCACTACTGCTTCGTTCTTAATACCTAGGTACACAACGCAAGATACTGCGGCGTCCGGTTCATTGTTGAATATCTATACCAGCTCTAAACCAATAGAAATTAAAGAATACATGGCGACGTCCACTTCTGATTTCTAAATTTCACACCATGTTTAGATAGACATAAGCCGCCATAAGCCCTTTAGCCCATGCGGACACTTACCTTATGAGCTCACCGTGATATTCAGTCTTTCTCAGCTAAAATCTATTTGTTTCGCACGTCACTGGTTTAAACTCGAATATTTCGAAATTACAAGTCCTAAGGACAATATGTTCTGGATTACTTTTCCCATTTGAACCCACCCTCTCTCGTCGGTTGTACTGCGTGCAAACTGATTCCACTCGTTATAATGTAAGTATCTGATGCAAGTATCAATATCTCGACATCTACTGATATTATCTTTTTACCTAAATGCATCCTTATATCTACAATTAGTATTACCATTATTTCTGCAGAAAGCCATGTTCGGCAGCCTTGTAGATAAATCTTATTTCTTCTGCCATATGAAAATTATAATTCAACAGATATTAGTCTGATACAACGTTTGAGTTGCAATTGAAAAAACCTAATCTCAGTACGCTTCTTATCAAATATTACTATGTCTGGTTGGTTGTAGTGCGTGCTAACTGCTTGCATTCTTTTTGATAAGACAACAAAACATCTCTCGACATCTCCTCTTAATAAAATGTAATCCGAACGTTTCGGAATCTTAGAATTACTATGTTTTATGAAAACAGTCTGAAGTATAGATCTAAGGACATATCTATGTATTTCAACCTTCTTATTACCAATGTTAACGGCTCTACTAAGGAATGTACTCTATGCAGCTTCCCATGGTATTCCGCTTTATGTAGGAAACACCAAAGCAGAAATCTACAAACGATTTGGTGCATCTATTTTTGTAAATGAATTTATTTGGTAATCTAGGGTGGCTCTGGTCAACGGCCATGGATATGCTCCCATACATACCAGGCCAAATGAATGTCTGGTTCAGCGTTAGAGATGAGTACACTTGGTAAGCCTATAATGCTGGCTATTAATAATGTATATTTTGTGGAGTAACTTTCTGCTCTTGAGAAAACAACTTTCAATCGGTGGCAGACACGGAAGCTCTTATCACGTCAGAGTGTTGAGCTGCTGTTGAATTTAAAAACAAAGATTACAAATATTATTCTTATTGATCTTTCCGTATCAGATATGCAAGGTGTCAAAAAGCTAATACAGTTGGTGCACTAATGTGCTACAGAGGGAAACTTACCAGAACTTTACTCACCGTTGAGAAAACGTCTAGAAAATTGAGAAATTCAAGTCTTCGAATAAGGTTAACACTTTAAGGCGGCGTGTTTGCTTTTAAAAAGTACTCAGAAAAACAGCCATTTTTGGTGTTTTTCAGTAAGAATTAAAAAATATTCTATAAGTTAATATGTATGTTTATTACACCACTAGAAAGATCAGTGTTTCCTCTACATTCACAAAAAAACATTACAAGCATACATGCGACATAAGGGGAGCTTCAATGGTTTATCTTGGATATGATTTTCGAGATAGGAAAAAAGTCCGTATTTTGAGTTCTTAAGTGTACCTCGCCTTGGTATGATAAACACGGAAACATTCTGGTAAGCATAGACCCACATCACGATCAGGACACATGCACGTTGTGTTCCTTCGCATCCGTTTGCCATCATATACCTTTCCTACATCAGTACAGACCTTATAATATCTAGTAGGTTTCTCTTTTTTTTTTCCGTAGCGGGAACCTTCTTTGCAAAATGTCTTTTGGTCTACCGGTTGGTTCAATGTAAGTTTCAGGAACTTGTTGAGCTTCGATACATGCTTTTTCACTCAAAGCTTGTCCCACTTTCTGCAGAAAGTCTGCTAAATGCACATTGTTCTTCTCTTGTCTACTTCTAGTTTTCTTGTATAGTATCCATGATATATTAAACACTTCAGTTGCTTCCGATTGAACGAGTAATACGCCACTAATTGATAACTTTTGTCCTCACAAACTTTGTATATATTGTAGTCTAACAATACGTTCGGTTTTGTCATCCCTACATGTCCGCTCTTTGATTTCTCTCTAACTTCAGTGGATGTAGCTTGATATTTAGTTGAAAGCATCAAGACATCCCTTGTATCTTTCCATTTCACTCACAAAAAATTATCTTTACGCTGAAACAAATTATCACCTTTTTTAAGTTCTTTTGAACAACTGTAGCTTTAGGGAAGTCCTTTCTACTTGCCATAAACGTTCCAACAGCCATTGTGTTCCTTTCCCAGGAACAAGAATGCTCAAAGTCAGGATCAGGTACTAAGTCAGGATCAAGTTCCGCATCGTCATTGCCATCTTCAAAATCCAACTCCTCTTCTGATCAGGAATTAATATAAATTTCATCTAATAAATCATCAATATTCTGGTCACTTAGTTTTCTTTCCATTCGTGTTCATTCAGTTTGAAAGGGGAAAAAAATGACGGAAGAACACCTGCCAAACATCTCTGTGCAACATGCTACAAGCTCAAATGCGATTACTTATTGTTCTCCATTCCTGCCTACAACGGATTCCATTTTTTCCCACTACGGTGTATCAGCGTACATACGTATCCCTACAGATTCTGCAAAATCATCTTGCACGTCTCTGGCATGCAAAAAAGAATCCTATATAATAACATTTGATTGCACGACCATAGCAAGTGCATGGCCTGATTAGCCAAAATACCGTGCTCGTGCTAAGCACGCGTATGGCGTTGAATGTGTTAATAAGTGTGTCCTATATGGCTGATTGTAGTGCAAGATGAACCTTGCGAGTCAGAAAAGCAGCTTGGTACAGTCGCAAAGCATCAAGGTGCTGAGCAGTGAGCAGTGATTGTCCTTATGTCGTATAAAACCTAGGGAAATAAGTTGAAACAAACAGGGATCGACGTGTAGTAGAGATTTCATTCTTACGCCCCCTCTTGGATAAAAATGTACAAGGAGTACTTGCATTTACCGCATATCGAAACATCGTTCTTTTTTAAGAGAGTTAAATTTGCTTCTTTTTTTGAGATTGGAAAACTAAACAGTAGTTACACAATGCTGTTGAACATCTTAACATATAAACAATCAAACACGAAACAATTGTTATTAACGTCCAATTTAATTGTACTGTAATACGCGAATGTGATATCTAAATGAATTGGTTTAGCTCGTTAAATTAGATTTGTCCTGCTTCGGATTTGTTATCTCTTCGGGTACCAAAGCAGCTCGTGTTAAAGAATTCCAAAAAATGTAAACTAAACAATAAACCACCTTCATGTTTTATACCTTCTTTTCATACCTTCATTTAGATTTACATCAAGGTCGTCTTCATGTCCATTTTGTTAGGTTTATAAGGTGGGGACGTTATTACAAAATAATAATCATAACTGATTAGATCAACAATTAAGCCATTGTCAATGACATTTTGTTTTTCAACAGCTGTTGTTCGTCATCATCTATATAAGATTTTATTCCGATCTGATATTTGTACATAAAGTCCCTTGGCAGAATGGAGAAAACCTTCAATATTTCATATATGCTCTTTTATACTAACATGTGGCTCGTCCACATCCTATCTTGCAGTCACTAGTTATGTACAGGTTAGTAACCTTAGCCGGCTGGAGCAGATTTTAGCTGGTGGTTCCTGGAATTCGCATATCCTTTTGACACACACAGCTCAATCGATTGGGTTCATGCTTAGACCATTAAGCGCCTGGAGTTGGAGGGACTGCCGAATTCAATGCTGAACAGCTGCTGTCTTAGTAAGGGAAAATATGATTATATTGTAGCTTTGTGACTACTCCCTTGTTATACCTGATATGGCTTATAAGAGGGTGAACATGTTTAATTCACAAACAGGCGATTAGGAAATGTGTAATCTTGACCATATTGTCAGAATTAGTTTTGGTTGCTGGCAGACTCTGACTAACTTTGACAATTCTTTTTCTATTTGAAAGATCTTAAAAAAGTGCCTTTTGCATCATGAAAAAAGTGAAACCAATCTTTTAATAACGCTAAAGTATCTTAAAATTTAATAAATTCGTAGCACTTAATTAAGTAGTGCTTGTATTGCCCTCAAAAGAATCAGCAACTGCTCATGAGGATTCTTAGAAGTATTGAATCAGTCCCATCAAAAGCAACAGATTTCCCGTTAGTAGTTACTTCCATTATTCTTATCCATATACTCCTATACTCCTTCGAAAACTGTTTGCATCATTTGATGGAATGTAGTATTGATCTCCAAGTTTCTCAAGATCTTTGATTGAATTAACGTGGCTTCAGTGGCTGATTTAAATTGGATCGTTGCAGGTATTTCCCGAGGCTCTTTTTGTCTTTCGGTACTTTCCGCGTCTAATTGTAATTTAAATCCATAAAATATAAGGTGAAAATAGCGCTTTGCATTATATTTATGCGTACTTAATGCAGACTTGAGTTGCCATATTTAGTCCATACCATTGCTGGTAGAAGAACTCTTCCTTCTAGGTGTGCGTTTTAAAACTCAGTAGAACAGAGACTGCAATACTCAGCGCAGGCGAATTGACATTCTTGCGCATTGAGATATTTATACACAAGGAAGGTAGCATTAGCTCAACTTGCCGCTCAGATGACAAACTGTTTCCCTCGAAAGTATTGCAGAACTTAATTTATTATAAGAGTATTTGGGAAGGAAGCATTAATCTTGCTAACGTTGTCTCACGTTGAGTTAATTAACCATATCCAGCTTCCTATACTCCTTCGAAAACTGTTTGCATCATTTGATGGAATGTAGTATTGATCTCCAAGTTTCTCAAGAACTTTGATCGAATTAACGTGGCTTCAGTGGCTGATTTAAATTGGATCGTTGCAGGTATTTCCCGAGGCTCTTTTTTGTCTTTCGGTACTTTCCGCGTCTAATTGTAATTTAAATCCATAAAATATAAGGTGAAAATAGCGCTTTGCATTATATTTATGCGTACTTAATGCAGACTTGAGTTGGCATATTTAGTCCATACCAATGCTGGTAGAAGAACTCTTCCTTCTACGTGTGCGCTTTAAAACTCAGTAGAACAGAGACTGCAATACTCAGCGCAGGCGAATTGACATTCTTGCGCATTGAGATATTTTTACACAAGGAAGGTAGCATTAGCTCAACTTGCCGCTTAGATGACAAACTGTTTCCCTCGAAAGTATTGTAGAACTTAATTTATTGTGAGAGTATTTGGGAATGAAGCATTAATCTTGCTAATGTTGTCTCACGTTGAGTTAATCCTCAGAACATTTCGCGGTCTTCATTAAGCACTGTTCGATAATCATATCACTTGGAACTTCCTTTAAAAGATGAATAGCTATCCAAAGGTTGTTTGAGAATAGGAAATTGAGACGCGAGACCTGAGTGAAGACTAGATTAAATCTTCAGAGAAGACAGCATTGACACACCAAGAACATGAGTGTATTGCATTAGAGGGTAAGTGGATGTCAGAATGAATCATTGTTATACGATATTCTCTTCAGACAATGGTACCGTGATAATAGATTACTTTTTCAAACAAAAACTTGGATATGGAGAATTTTCATCAAGGTACATTTGAAAAAAATGACCTTTTCTGCTCTATGAAAGGTGTGGTATTTTGTTACTAATCAAAGCATACAGTGAGCTTATATGAAAAGATTATTTGATTAGCCCACAGGTTCGTTGGTTTGTGATGATGACCAGTGTTACTAAGTTAGTAGCGAACTCAAGACTGACTATAGCGTTAATATTTCCACCTGACGGTGTAAGAGAAAATCTCAAAAAAAGTAAAATCGATTGTTTATTTATCTCTCCGAATAGATGACCGGTTTCAGGCCCAAAGGAAGGCTGCCTTGCAGGTTAGTACATAATGGGTTCCATAGCAAGTTTTTTTTTAGGATATAATCGGGAAAATATTATTAATAATAGAACGGAAACTAGTGAATCCTAAACAACTATGTATGTAAGTCCTAGTGAACAGCAAGGACGCTATTTAAACGCACATTTGATAGCCTCGAGTGTTAACACACTGGAGAATTTCTTTAACTAATATATCCGTAAAAACACAACTCTTTGTATTAATCAGTGTCCATCAGGTTTACGATCAAGAAAAGGTGACACCGTTATGGGTGTTTTGTAGATTTGTTCAGCATAAACCATTCTCAAATAGTATTGTAGTTGTTTATAAACGGGAAGTATTGCAATTACTTGGGTTCCTATTAAAAACAAACCGCTGTCCGTTCTCAAACCTATTCGTTTGAAGTACCCTCTTCTTATAAAAGTGAGAAGTATGAACTTTGAGTTGGTGGAAGGACACGCAAGCTCTATTCACTTTAGCGAGATGAGTTAGTGTTGAATTTAATAAATAAGGTTACAGAAATTCTTCTTATTGATCATTCTGTCTGAGATATGAAATGTTTCGAAAACTAAACAGTTTGTGCACTAATCTGCTACAGAGAGGAATTTACCAGAACTTTACTCACCGGTGAGAACGTTTAGAGGATCGAAAAATTCAAATCCTCCAATAAGCTTAATAAGAGTGCGATACGGAAGTCTGGAAAGCAAGATGAATCGTGCAAGTCAGAAAAACTTTAAGGTTCTAAAGCCTGAAGATTATTGGGATAGATACGTAGCGTTATCAACATTGATTCTTGATCAAGTGAATCAAGGTTGCTAAAGTCCCTCGAAAATTTTTATAGACGCAAGTTTAACTTTCAAGCTAATCGAAAGTTAATAGCAGTATTTATTACTTTCTTTGGGCACCGAGACAAGTAAGTACTCGAATACTATTACTAAGGGTGAAAATTCAAGGCTTTTGTTCCAAAATGTGGAAAGTGAGTAAGGACTTAAGCCAGCATATATACTGCTCGTGTTAAAGAATTCCAAAAAATGTAAACAGAACAATAAAAACGTTCTTTAATACCTTGTTTTTATAGCTTCATTCAAAGTTACATCAGGATCTTATTCATGTCAATTTTGTTAGGTCTATAAGGCGGTGACGTTAACACAAAATAATAATCGTAACTGATTGGAGCAAAAATTTGCCGTTATCAATGACATGATTTTCTACAGCTGTTGTTCCTAATCACCTATATCAGATTGTATTCCATTTTGCCATTTCTACATGAACTCTCTTGGCAGAATACACAAAACCCTGAATACTTCATATCGGCTCTTTTACACTAAAATGTGGTTCGTTCACAAACCTATCTTACAGTGAGTATTTATCTACAGCTAAGTCAGCTTATCCGGATGGAGCAGATGGCAGCGGTGTGGATCGTGCATTTCGCACATACTCTTAGGCACACCAACCACGTTCGATTAGGTTCATAACATTTAACTCCCGAAGTTTTTGCTCGCTAACTTGTGTGTATCCTGCTACAGTTTCGTTTTCTCTTCGGCTACCAAAGCCGATCGGGAAAAGATTTCGAAAGTATGTAAACTAAAGAATATACCACCAATTGGTTTTCAACAGCTATGTTCGTCATTATCTATTTAAGATTGTCTTCCGATCTGGCATTTGTAAATGAAGTTACTTGGCTAAAGGAAAAAACCTTCAATATTTCATATCTGCTCTTTTATACTAACGTGTGGCTCGTTCACATTCTACTAGTGTTACTAAGTTGGTAGCGAACACACGACTGACTGTACAGTTAATATTTTCCAACTAACCGTCTAAGGGAAGATCTCAAAAGAACCTAAAATCAATTCTTCATCTTTCTCATCGATCAAATCATCGCTCAGACAGAAGTAATGCTGCTTCGGGTGTTACAATATAATGGGTTCGAAAGCAAATTTTACAGGATACAATCGGGAAAATATTATTAATGGAAGACAAGAAAATAGTCAACCCTTACATTTCCGTATATAAGCCCTAGTGAACAGCAAGGACGATAATTAAATGCATATTTGATAGTCTCGACTGTTAACACACTGCAGACTTTCTTAAATAATATATCCGGAAGAACAAAACTCTTTGTATTAATCAGTGTCTATCAGGTTAACAATCAAGAAAAGGTGAGAGCGTTATGGGTGTTATGTAGATTTCTACAGTAAAAACCATTCTCAAATAGTATTCTAGTTGCTTATAAACGAAAAGTATAGCAATTACTTGATTATCACTGATATACTAATATTTTCTTTTTTTTTTTTTTTTTTTGCATTAGGTATCACAACATTTTCAATTCTAAGAGCCCACCTAAAACAAACCGCTGTCCGTTCCCAAACCTATTCGTCTGTAATGCCCTCTTCTGATAAAAGGAAGATGTAAATCCACGGTTTTTTAAATGGTACGCCATCACATAATGTTAGTTAAAGAGCTCTTAAAGCACTACTTCTTTGTTTTAAAGCGCTAGGTACACAACAGAAAATCCTACGCCCTCGGATTCATTGTTCAAAGGAGTCTTTGGAACCTTGAACGTCTTCATCAACATTCTAAATTGATAACGCTACGTATCTATCCGAATAATCTTCAGGCTATAGAACTTTCTGATTCGCATGGTTCATCTTGTAGTACAGAGTGCCATATTGTACACCCTTTTAATCTTATTGGAGCATTTGAATTTCTCGATCTTCTGAATGTTTAATCACCGGGGTTAGCTCTCCCTCTGTAGCCAATTAGTGGAACAACTTTATTAGTTTTTTGACACCGTTCATACCTGAGACAGAATGATCATCAAGATGTATTTCTGCTGACGTGAACAGACCTTGCGTGTTCATTCCATCGACTCAAAGGTTTCCACTCAAGAGCAGAAAGCTACTCCACCAAAAATCTACCTGATTAATAGCCATAGGCTTACGAAGTGTACTTATCTCTAACACTGAAATAGTCTGTCCGTTGGCCTGGTATGTATACGAGCATATTCATGTCCGTTGACCAGAGCCATTCTACATCACCAAGTAAATACCTTTACCAAAATAGAAGCACCAGATCATCTGTAGAATTCTGCTTAGATGATCGCATCATATAGCGGAATATCATCGGAAAGTGCCTAGAGTACATTCCTTGAATAGTCCAGCTAAGAGCCGTTAACAATGGCAACAACAATGTCGAATCACACAGATATGTGCTTTGATCTATACTTCAGACTGTTTTCAAGGAACATTGTATTAACAAGTTACAAAACATTCAGATATTTTACCAAGAGGAGATGTCGAGATACGTTTTGTTCTCTTCTTAAAACGAATGCAAGCAGTTAGCATGCAATACAACCCACCAGAGGCAAGAACAGACATATTATGTCAGGAAATGGTATAGAACATTACTTTATCCTGTACATTATGAAAACTTTGGTGAAAATGCTGAATGGCCATGCCTACTCAAGACCATTGAGAACTCACTTGTAGACTTTGCTCCGTGACTTCTACATGTGGTTATGAAGACATTTACAACCGTCGAAGGAGATTCAATCTAGGATATGCGATCTTTTCAACAACGTCTGGATTAGGAAATCAGTATGCAACATTATAAGAAAATGAAGCTGCATGACAAAAACCAAATTAAGAAATCACACAATTAAGATGGTTACATTTTCCAAAACGTTAACTTTGACTGCAGTATATAGAAAAGATCATAACCGTATATCAATTCATCCATGGGACTAAATTGAACACGGGACTAGAAACTTCATTTGATAGCAATTAAATTAATATTTCAGTTTTCTCACGCAGCTGGTCATCTTTTCTTTGAAAAAATTGCACATCACTATATTCAACAAATGGAGGCCTGAAGGCAAATACGGTGTAAGAGGTTTACAAGTAAAAATACAAGGAACATTGACATACTCGAACGAAGTTCCAAGTAATATGATTATCGAACAGCTTTTAAAGAAGGCAACGAAATTTTCTGGGGGATTAACTCAACGTCAGACACAACAATTTTTCATTCCCAATTACTGTTACGATACAAGAATTCTACAGGATTTTTGTGGGCATTAGTTTATCATCAGAGCGATACCTTGATCTAATGCCACTCTCCTTGTCTGATAATTTGTCAATGCGCAAGAATGTCAATTCGACTGCGGTGATTACCAAGAGTCTCTATTGTCTTGTGTTTTAAAAGCCACACGTAGAAGAATGAGGTTCTACACGCAAGTGTGTGGACTAACATTGGAAACACAAATCACCGTTGTAAACGTTTATAAATTATGTTAAACTCTATTTGACCTTATATTTTATGGATACAAATTACAATTAGACATAAAATGTGCCAAAAGAGAAAAAAGAGCTTTCGGGAAATATCTGGAACGATAAAATTTCTTTCTGCCATTGTAGCCACGACAATTAAGAGTTGTTGAGAAACTTGGAGATCAATAGTAGGCGGTTCGAAATTATGCAAACTGTGAGCAAAAGATAAAGGTAACTGTATATGGACAACAGTAATAGAAGAAACTACAAACGGGAAATCTGTAGCTGTTGATGGGTCTGATTTAGATCTTTTAAGAATCTTACAAGAGGACTCCATAAGCAGTTGTTGATTCTTTTAATATCAATAAAATCTCTACTGAAGGGAAATGCTACGAAATTATTAAATTTAAAGAATCTTTAGCCTCATTAAAAGATTGCTTTCACTTTTTTCATGATGCAACAATCTGTAACACGACCTCAGCTATTCTCAGCAGTGAATAGTTGGCATTTCTCAAGATCCTTCAAAAAGAAATAGGATAGTGCAAGTTAGTTAGATTCTTCAACCAACCAAAACTCAATCCGGACAAAATGTTCAAGATAACACATTTCTTATTCGCCCGTATGGAAAAGGAAACATATCCTCCGTGGTATAAGCGATATCAGGTATAACAAGGCAGGAATATTATAAAGCATCAATATGGCAACTTTTCCCCCTACTAACACGGCAGCTGTTCAGCATTCATTCGGAAGTACCTCCAACACCACGAGCGAAGTGTTCTAAACATAAACCCAATCGAAAGAGTTTGGTGTTTGATAGAGAATATGCAAATTTTAAGGACCCACACAGCTACCATAACAAAAGCCTGCAAGATGTGAACCAGCCAAATGTTAGTATAAAAGAGCAGATATCAAATATTGAAGGTTTTCTCCATTCTGCCAAGGGACTTCATGTACAAATATCACATCGGAAGGCAATCTTATATGGATGATGACGAACAAAGTTGTTGGAAACTAATATGTCATTAACAATTGCTAATTGTTGATCCAATCAGTTATGATTTTATTGAAATAACGTCCCCGCCTTATAGACCTAACCAAATGGACATGAAGACGATCTTGATTTAACTTTAAATGAAGGTAAAAAACAAAGTATCAAAGAAGGTGGTTTGTTCTTCTGTTTATCTTTTTTGGAATTCTTTAACATGAGCAGCATATATGCCGGCTAATGTATTTACTCACTTACCACATCTTGGAGCAGAAGCCATGAATTTTCTCCCTTAGTAATAGTGTTCGATTAATTGCTCGTCTCGGTGCCCAAAGAAAGTAATAATACTGCGCAATAACACACGTAATAAGACGTGTGTAGTTCTCTTATCATAACGAATGCAAGCCGTTAGCATGCACTACAACCAACCAGACATAGTAATATTTGTTAAAAAGCGAACTGAGATTAACATTTACCAATTACAACTTACAAGCTGTCATACTCAAAAAATTTTTGTAAAATTACCTTCAATAGGCAAAAGATTTAAGATTTACTTACAAGACTGCCGACTCTTGTTTGACATGTTCGTCCAACTTCGTCCAATTATTTTTTTAACCACGCATCACTTAGAGATCGATTTAACCCGGCAATTCCCATAGCGTTGTTTATAAAGATTAAACTTTCTCGCAAATAAAAGTTTTTATTTGGCACTCGTTAATACAAATTCATTTTATTTTGAGAAATTCATACCCCGGTAACATGGTGTCACCTACAGGTGACACTGGCAATACGTGTACAAACAGACACCATGCTAAACTTAATGAGAGTGGATGTTTTATTGTAAGTATATATGGTTCTCGTGTATATATTTTAAAACCAACAAAAATTCAACCTATATAAGAGATTGCACACACATTACAATACATCTCCAGCATAAATTAAGGTTCAAAAACCAAAGCAGTACATGAAACAGTTTGAACGCCATCAAATTGAGAGTTTGTTTTCCTTTTCTGCATACCTTGGGTTCCGATTAAAAAAAAAAAATCATCGATTGGCATTATGGAACTTATACCAGCAAAACTGATGTAACCCAACCTCGCACTTTCCACACACTATAGTTCTTTTGTAGCAGAAACCGCATCTTCTTTGGGGACAATCCACACGGGCGTGATCTTCAACACTTCAACTATTTCGCTGCTGCAGTGAAACTCTTTATGAAACAGGTGATGCATACACAACACTTTTCTTAGCACGTTTCCCATATTTTTGGCAATAGGCTTGCACTACTGCTCTCCTGAAATCACAATATGTAAATCGAGTCCCAGTGGTTGTGGTTCTAAATATTAGCAAAGCATTCTGGCACGCTGAATCGATTCCAAAAACAAACAGAGGGAACCACCACTTTTTAACCCGGTAACCTATCCGCATAAGGTGAACATTTTGGTCTAACCACTCTGCCTGTCCCATGTATCTGTTATATTTTTGTATAACTCGTTTTAATCTCTTATTATTATCCCTTTTCAATCATTGTAGAATACTATTACGATGAAGTCAAGGTACATCTATGCTATTGTACTGATCTTAAAGCGATTTCTGACGTAATGGAAGCATATTACAAAAAGCTTCACAAGGTCAGGGATGCATGTCCCATCGCAAGTGACCCAACAACTTGTCCATGATTTTAGCGCGCTTTCTCTTTACTATACCTTTTGACCTGACCGTGATATTCAGTCTTTCTCAGCTAAAGACTCCTTTTCCCGCCCGTCACTGTTTTTAAACTTGAATATTTCGTACTTGTAAGTCCTAAGGACAATATGTGCTGAAGTACTTATCCCATTTGAACCCACCCTCTCACGTCGATTGTACTGCATGCAATTTGATTCCATTCGTTCTAATGCATTTATCATGGCGGATCACGACATCTACTGATACTATCTTTTGTACCTTAGTGCATTTTTATATCTAATATTAGTATTACCATTACTTCTGCACAAAGCCACATTCGGCAGCAATGTAGATAAATCTTATTTCATCTGCTAAATGAATGTTATAAATCAACAAATATTAGTGTATTACAGCGTGTGAGTTGAAATTGTAAAATCCTAATCTCACTTCGCTTCTTATCAAACATTACTAAGTCTGGTTGGTTGTAGTGCATGCAAACTGCTTGCATTCGTTTTAATAAGACAATAACACACATCACGATATATCCCCATAGTAAAATTTTATCTGAACGTTTCGGTATCTTAGAATTAGTATGTTTTATGAAAACAGTATGAAGTATAGATCTAAGGTCATATCTGTGTATTTCGACTTTCTTCTTACCAATGTTAACGGCTCTAGTAAGGAATGTATTCTAGGCAGCTTCCCATGGTATTCCGCTAAATGCAGCGAACACCTAAGCAGAAATCTACAAACGATTTGGTGCTTCTATTTTTGTAAAGGAAAATATTTTGTGATCTAGGGTGGCTCTGGTCAACGGCCATGCATACGCTCCCATACCAGGCCAAATCTCAGTCTAGTTCAGCGTTAGAGATGAGTACACTTCGTAAGCCTCAAATGCTGGCTATTAAGCATGTACATTTTGTGGAGTAACTTTCTGCTGTTGAGAAGACAACTTTGAATCGGTGGCAGGACACAGAAGCTCTAATCACGTCAGCGAGTTGAGCTAGTTTTGAATTTAATAAATTAGATTACATATATTATTCTTATTGATCATTCCGTATCAGATATGTAAGGTGTCGAAAAGCTTATATGGTTGGTCCACTATTCTGCTACAGAGCGGAAGCTTACCAGAATTTACTTACCGGTTAGAAAATGTTGAGAAGATTAAGAATTTTGAATCCTTCAATAAGCTTAATAAGAGTGTGCGATATGGCAGTCTGTTGTGCAAGATCAACCGAGCGTGGGAGAATAACTTTAAGGTCCTATAGGCTACAGATTAATGTGATAGATACGTAGGGTTATCCATATAGCTTCTTGATTAAGTGAGTGAAGGTTGCAAAGGACGCCTCGAAATTTTTTATAGGTGCAAGTTCAACTTTCAACCTAATCGAAAGTTTTTCGCATTCACTATTACTTACTTTGGGCACCGAGACGAGCAAGTACTCGAACACTATTACTAAGGGAGAAAATTCAGGATTTCTGCTCCAACATGTCCAAAGTAAGCATAGCAAGTTTTATATCTTTAAGGTGTACTTGACTGAAAATCTCCCAATGTAACCTAAGTACAAAAAAAAACAACTTGTCACCTGATAATTTGGTTTACGTTTCTGTTCTACAACTGTTCTACCAAGCTTGAATAACTTCTTTGTATCGCGAATCAGTGCTTTACATCGCTAGCTTTAGTAATTCATTCTCCGGACTTGTCTCAAAAGCTAAGAGAAGCGCGCCAGACTCTACACGGTAATCACGCACCTATTTACCTAAGCATCTCCTACTAGATTTTCAGGCCAATTACCTGCATTTGAATCCTTTACAAGCTTACGACTATAAGTCTAGTATAACTGTTACAGAAAATTGTTAAGCTTCGCGGGCTTCTGTCTTAAAAGTCGCAACGGAACAAGGTGGTGAGCAGTAAGCATTGATTATACTTAGGTCGTAATAAACCTAGGCAAATATGTTGAAGCCAACTGTGATTCTCGTGTAGTAGAGCTTTCATTGGTACGACATCATCTTAGATAAAAATGTACATGGAGTCTTTGCATGTACGAAATATCCATACTTCGTTCTTTATTAAGGGTGAAACTTTACTTCCCTTCAGGAGAGTCGTAAATTAAACGGCAGTTACATAATTATAAGTGATCTTGCAGCTGGCAGAATCCTTGGAGTGATTCAACTGCTGTTGAACATCTTAACAAATAAACAATCATACAATAAACAATTGTTATAAACGTACAATTGAATGATACTGTAGTACGTGAATGTGATATCTAAATGAATTTGTTTTCTGTCGTTACCTTCAATGTGTCCGGTTACGGTTTCGTTTTCTCATCGGGTACCAAAGCAGCTCGTGTTAAAAGATTCCAAAATATGTAAACAGAACAATATACCACCATCATGTTTTATAACTCGTCCTTACACCTTCATTTAAAGTTTCATCAAGATCGTCTTTATGTCCATTTTTTTAGGTCTATAAGGCTAGGACGTTATTACAAAATAATAATCATAATTGATTGGATCAACAATTAAGCCGTTGTCAATGATATATTGGTATTCTACATCTGTAGTTCGCCATCATGTAAATCAGATTGTCTTCCGACCTTCCATTTTTAAATGAAGTCCCTTGGCAGAATGCTTACACTTACATGTGGTTCTTTCACAATCCTATTTAGCAATCACTATTTATCTACAGATGAGTAAGCTTATCCGGCTAGAGCCGATGGTAGCTGTGAGGGTCCTGGAGTTCGCATATCCCCTATCACACACCAACCTCATTCGATTTGGTTCATGCTTAGACCAATTCGCTTTTGGAGCTGGAGGTAATTCCGAATTCAATGCTTCACACCTGCCGTGCTAGTAACGGAAAAAGTGCCCATATTGAAGCTTTGTAATTTTTTTGTTATACCTGATAGGCTTATACCAAGTAGGCGGATCAGAAATGTCTAATTTTGACCAATGTTTCAGGATTGAGATTTGGTTGGTTGAAGACTCTAACTTGCACAATTCTTTTCCTTTTTGAAGGATCTTGAAGACAGCAACTATTCTCTCCTGAGTATAGCTGGGGTCGTCACAGGCTGTAGCATCATGAAAAAAGTGAAAGCACTCTTTAAATGATGCTCAAGATTCCATAAATTTAATGATTTCGTAGCATTTTCTTTGGGTTCTGCTTCCATGTGGCCTTAAAAGAATCAGCAACTGCTCATGAAAAATTCTACCAAGATTCCTAAAGCCGTCTAGTATTAATCTGCAAGTTTCTGAAGAACCGTGATTGAATTGTCGCGGCTTCATTGGCAGAACTAAATTCGGTCGTTGAGATATTTCACGAAAGTTTTTTTTGTCTTTCGACAATTTCCGTGTCTAATTGGAAATTAAATCCATAGAATATAAGTTGGAAATAGCGCTTAACATAATTTATAAACGTACTTAACGCAGCTTTGACTTGCCATTTTTAGTCTACGCCATTGCTTGCAGAAGGACTCTTCCTTCTTCGTGTGGGTTTTAGAACACAACACAACAGAGACTCTGCAATATTCACCGCATTCGAACTTATATTCTTGGGCATTGAGATAATTTCACACAAGAAATAACAACGTGTCGCTCAGATGATAAACTGTTTCTATCAAAAGTCCTGATTTCTTTTATCGTATCAGTATTAGGGAATGAATTAATAATCTTGCTAACGCTGTGTTTGACGTTCAGTTACTCCCCACGTAAATTTCGTGGTCTTCTTTAAGCACTCTTGGATAATCATATGAGTTGAACCTTCGTTTAAGAACTGTTTTTTTTTTTTTTTTTTTTTTTTTTTTTTTACGATTTGTGAATGTTCCTTCAGTTGTTAATTTATTTTAATCGTCTGATACCGTCTTGTCCTCCTCGTATAAGCCATATCAGATATAAAAAGAAAGTACTTACATGAATTCAATATAGCCTCTTTTCCAATTTCTAACACAGCAGCTGTGCAGCATTCAATTCTGATGTACCTCGAACTTCAGGACTGAAATGGTCTAAGCTTGAACAAAATCGAACGAGGTTGGTGTTTGAAAGAGGATATGCCAATTCCAGTACCCACACAGCTACCATCAGCTCCAGGCAGATAAGCTTACTTACCTGTAGATAAAAAATGACAGAACGATAGGATTGTGAACGAGCCACATGTTAGTGTAAAAGAGCCGATATGAAGAACTCAAGGTTTTGTGTATTCTGCCAAGAGAGTTATTGTAGAAATGGCAGAATGGAAGACCACAAAACACTGAATACTTCATATCGGCTCTTTTCCATTAACATGTGGCTCGTTCACAATCCTATCTTTCAGTCAGTTTTTATCTAGAGGTAAGTAAGCTTATCTGGCTGGAGCTGATGGTAGCTGTGTAGGTTCTGGAATTCGCATATCCTATATCACACACCAACATCGTTCGATTGGGTACATGCTTACACCATTTCACTCCTGAAGTTCGATGTACTTCCGAATTGAATCCTGCAAAGCTGCTGTATTAGAAACGGGAAAAGTGGCCATATTAAATCTTTGTAACTACTTCCTTGTTATATCTGATATGGCTTATACCAGGAGAACAGGACGGTATCGGAGGATTACAAGAAACTAATAACTCAAGGAACATTCACAATTCGCAGAAATGGACAACTTCTCAAACGAAAATCCAACTGATATGATTATCCAACAATGTTTAAAGAAGGCCACAAAATTTTAGTGGGGAGTAACTCAACGGCAGACACAACGTTAGCCAGATTCATCGTTCACTTCCTTATAAGCGCTATTTTCACCTGTATTTTATGTATTTAAATTACAATTAGACACGGAAAGTGCCGAAAGACAAAAAAGAGTTTTCAGGAAATATCTCTAACGATCGAATTTAAATCTGCTATTGACTGCCATGACAATTCAATCACAGATCTTGAGAAACTTAGAGATCAATACTAGATGTCTTCAAGTCATGGAAGCAGTTTTCAAATGAGTAAAGCTGGCTGTATATGGAGAAGAATAATGGAAGAACTACAAACGGGAAACCTGTAGCTGTTGATGGGTCTTATACGGATCTTATTGGAATACTTCATGAGCAGTTGCTGATTGTTTTAAAACCACATACAAGCAGAACTGATAGGAAATTCTGCGAAATTGTTAAATTAAAAGAAACTTTATCGTCTTTAAAAAATCGCTTTCACTTCTTTTCATGATGGCTGTGACACGTCCTCAGCTATATTCACCTGTGAATAGTTAGCTGCCTTCAAGATCCTTCATAAAAAAGAAGAATTGTGAAAGAACCAACCAAAACTAAATCCTCCAAAATGGTCAAGATTACATATTTCTTATTCGCCTGTATGGAGAAGGAAACATGTCCTCCATGGTATAAGCCATATCAGATATAACAAGGGAGTAGTTACAAACCTTCAATATGACCACTTATTCCCCTGCTAACACGGCAGTATTCAGCATTTAATTCGGAAGTCCCTCCAATTCCAGGAGCTAAATGGTATAAGCATGAACCCAATCGAGAGAGGATATGCGAATTCCAGGACCCACACAACTACCATCAGCTCCAGCCGGCTAATGTTACTAACCTTTAAATAACTAGTGACTGAAAGATAGGAATGTGAACGAGCCACATGTTACTATAAAAGAGCAAATATGAAAAGCAGAAGGTTTTCTCCATTTTGCTAAGTTACTTCATGTACAAATGGCTGTTCGGTAGAAAGATATTATATATATGATGACGAACAAAGCTGTTGAAAACCAATATGTCATTCACAATTCCTTAATTGTTGATCCAAACAGTTATGTTTATTATTTCGAAATAACGTCCCTGCCCCATAGACCAAACAAAATGGACATGAAGACTATATTGAAGTAACTTTAAAAGAACATATAAAAACAAGGTTTAAAATATTAAGGTGGATTATTGTTTAGTTTACATATTTTGGAATTTTTTAACATGAGCGGATTTAGTACCAGAAGAAAAAATAGAACCGTAGCAGAACACACACAATTTAACGAGTAATAACCAATTTATTAGGATATCACATTCGCATACTACAGTACAATTCAGTTGTACGTTTATAACAATTGTTTATTGTTTGATTGTTTATATGATAAGATGTTCTAATGCAGATGATTGATTCCAAGGATTCTGCCATCTGCAAGGATAGTAACAATTGTGTAACTACCGTTTAGTTTTCGAATCTCCTAAAAAGAAGGAAAGTTTAACTCTTTTAATAAAGAACGATGTTTCGATATGCGGTACATGCGAAGACTCCATCTTCATTTTTATGCAAGAGAGGGGCGTAAGAATGAAAGCTCTACTACACGTCGATTCCAGTTGGTTTCAACTTAGTGCCCTAAGTTTTATACAACATAAGTTCACTCAATGCTTACTGCTCAGCACCGTGTTTTTTTCTGAGTGTACCAAGCTGCTTTTGAGACAGAAGGTCACGAAGCTTAACAATATTCCGTAACAGTTTTATTACACTTATGGTCGTAAGCTTGTTACGGATTCAGGTTATTGGCTTGAAAATCTAATAGGAGTTCTTTAGGTGATTACGAACGTGATTACCTTGTAGACCCAGTCCCGCTACTCTTGGCCTATGAGAGAAATCCGTCCATTGAGTTGATAAAGCTAGCGGTAAAAAACACTCATTCGCAATACAAAGTAAATATACAGGCCTGGTAGAAAGGTGTAGAACACAGATTTATCAGATCAACAAATTTATCACTTGACTTTTTTTTTTTTTTTTTTTTTTTTTGTACTTAGGTTACATTCGTTGATTTTCAGTTAAGAACACCTTAAAGATTTACACTTTCCACACCTTTCCCTGAATTTCCTCCTTTAGTAATTGCTCGTGTCGGTGCCCAAAGAAAGTAATAAATACAGTTAATAACTTTCGCTTGCCTGACAAACTTGCGTCAAAAAAAATCTCGAGGTGTCTTTGCAACCTTGACTCACTTCATCAATATGATATATTGATAATGCTACGTATCTATTACACTAATCTTCAGGATAAAGAACAAAGTCTTTCTGACTCGAACGGTTCATTTTGCAGTCCAGACTGCCATAACGCACACTCTTTAAATAAGGAGGATTTGAGTTTATTTGAGCTTATAAACGTACAAGTATATGATACTGTTGTACGCGAATGAGATACCTAAATGAATAGGTTTTTGGTCGTTGCCTTAAATGTGTTCTGCTACGGTTTCGTTTTCTCTTTGGGTACCAAAGCAGCTTGTGTTGAAAGATTACAAAATATGTAAACAGAACAATAATCCAACTTCATGTTTTGTACCTTGTCCACACACCTTCATATAAAGTTTCATCAAGATATTCATGTCCATTTTGTTAGGTCTATAAGGCGGGGACGTTATTACAAAATAATAATCATAACTGATTGGATCAACAATTAAGGCGTTGTCAATACATTTTGGTTTTCTACAGCTTTTGTTCGTCATCATCTAAATCAGATTGTGTTCCGATCTTCCATTTGTAAAGGAACCCTTGACGGAATGCAGAAAACCTTGAATACTTCATATTGGCTCTTTTACACTTACATGTGACTCGTTCAATATTCTATCTAGCAATCACTTTTTATCTACTGATAAGTAAGCTTATCCGGCTGAAGCCGATGGTAGCTGATGGCATATCCTCTTTCACACACCAACCTCAGTCGGTTCGGTTCATTTCGTTTCCTGGACTTGGAGGTACTTCCGAATTGAATGCTGTACACCTGCCGTGATAGTGGCCATATTGAAGCTTTTTAACTACTTTTTTGTTATTCCTGATAGGCTTATACCAAGAAGGACATGTTTCCTTCTCCATACAGTCGGATAAGAAAATAATCTTGACTATTGTTTTAGGATTGATAATTGGCTCGTTGAAGACTGTGACTAACTTGAACAATACTGTTTCTTTTTGAAGGATCTTGAAGGTAGGCAATTATTCTCTCCTGAGTATAGCTGAGGTCGTGTCACTGGCTGTTGCATCATGAAAAAAGTGAAACCACTCTTTTAATGAAGCTAAATATTTTTTAAATATAATAATTTCATTACATTTCCTTTAGGTTTTGCTTCCATGTGGCCTTAAAAGAATCATCAACTGCTCATAAAGAATTCTACCAAGATTTTTAATAGATCTGAATCAGAGTCACCAACAGCTACAGATTTCCCGTTTGTAGTTTCTTCCCTCATTCTTGGCAAAATTACAGCTACCTTTTCTCATTCGAAAACTGCTTGCTTCGTTTGAAGCCGTCTAGTATTGATCTCCAAGTTTCTGAAGAACCGTGAATGAATTGTGGTGATTTCAATGGCATAAATAAATTCGATCGTTAAGATATTTCACGAAAGTTTTTTTTTCTTTCGTCAATTTCCCTGTCTAATTGTGATTTATATCCACAAAATATAAGGTGAAAGTAGCGCTTAACATAATACATATACGTACTTAACGCAGATTTGCCTGGCCGTTTATAGCGTACACCATTGCGTGTAGAAGCGCTCTTCCATTTACGTGTGGGTTTTAATACACAAGATAACAGAGAATCTGCAATATTCACCGTAATCAAATTGATATTCTTGCGTATTGATTTATTATCACACAACAAAAGTATCATTATATCATCGTGTCGCTCTGATGATAAACTGATGCCCACAAAAGTCCTGTAGAACTTCTGTTATCGTAACAGTATATGGGAATGAGGGAATAATCTTGCTAACGTTGTGTCTGACGTTGAGTTAATCTCCCAGATTATTTCGCGGCCTTCATTAAGCACTCTTCGATAACGATATCACTTGGAACTTCGCCCAAGAAGGCCTCTTTTTCTGCGAATTGTCAATGTTCCTTAAGTTATTAATTTCTTGTAATTCTCTGATACCGTACTTGTTTGCAAGGCTTCCACCTGTTGAGTTTAGTGATGTGCAAATTTATCATAGAAAAGATGAAAAGCTGCGTGAGAAAACGGAAGTATTAATTTAATAGCCTTGAAATAAAGTTTCTAGTCCCCTGTTGCTAGTCCGTTTGAATGAATTGCAATACGATTATGCCCTTCTCTATATGCACACACTACAATCATTACTCTACACATCTATAGTCATTAGAACCTGGAGACTGGTGGAGAATTGTTTTTACGCGTCAATTCATTATATCTATTCCTAAGTACAGTATACGTTCTTATTCCCTAGTGTTTCCCATCACGCCAAAACCCACCCAAAAACCCACGGCACTCTTCATTCATGCCACAAGCACGTCATACCTTCATCTACAGTTGTCACTCTATATTTCTGGCACTGACCAAAAGCTATCTGTGATATATGCTGTAGACGTAAGGTATAGCACGGAAATTGTCGATCAGCTGATTCTACATTAAATACAATTAATCTTGTTCGTCGGATCCGACATACTTCCCCATGTGTAATTTGGCACCGAAGTGGTTTTTTCCAACCACTTGGGACCTTGCCCCAAGATTTCCCATCCTTTTCTCACTATTTCTCAGAACTCAGTTTTTATATTTGGCCCAGCTAGACAGTTGAACCACTGCGGGCCTGTGAGACAATTCCGGCCGATGAATTACTAAAGCTAGCGGTGTAAAGCACTGATTCGCGATACAAAGATGTTATACAAGTCTGGTAGAACAAAGACAGCAACAAAGTAATCAATTGACCAAATTTTTTTTACTCAGGTTAGATTATGAGATTTTCAGTCAAGTACACCTGAAAGATATAAAACTTCTTAAGATCACTTCCCACATCTTGGACCAGAAGCCCTGAAATTGCCCGTTTGGGAATAGTGTCCGAGAATTTGATAGTCTCGCTGCCGAAAGAAAGTCGTCTCGCTGCGAAATAAATTCTGCAATTAACTTTCGCTTAGCCTGAAAGCTAAACTGCGTCTATAAAAAATTTCGAGGCGTCTATAGTAACCTTGGCTCACTTCATCAAGATGCTATATTAATAACGCTACGTATCTATAAACCTATACAGGCTATAGAACCTTAAAGTTTCTCTGGCTCGCACAGTTCATCATGCACTACAAACTGCCATATCGCACACTCTTATTAAGCTTATTGTAGGATTTGAATTTCCCGATTCTCTAATCGGTTTCTCACCGGTGAGCAAAAATCTGGTAAACTTCCCGTCTGTAGCAAATTAGTGCAACAATTTTATTTGCTTTTTGACACCTTTCATACCTGAGACAGAATGATCAACAAGATGTATTTCTGCTGACGTGCAGAGAGACCTTGCGTGTCCTGTACATCGACTCAAGGTTTTCTTTACAAGAGCACAAAGTTACTCCACAAAATCTACCTTACAACAGTTGAGGCTTACGATGTGTACTTATCTCTAACACAACCAGACTGTTATTTGGCCTGGTATGTATTCGAGCATATTAATGGCCGTTGACAAGAGCCATTCTAGATCACCAAGTAATTCCTTTACTAAACTAGAAAACCTGTAGAATGCTGTCGAATTCTGCATAGATGATCGCATCATATAGCGGAAAAAATTGCCATAGTGACTAGGGTGCGTTCCTTGCATAGTCCAGCTAAGAGCCGTTACTCTTTCGAGAACTGTTTGCATCATTTGAAAAGGTCTTGTATTGATCTCCAAGTTTCTCAAGAATTTAGATTTTATTGCCGTGGCTCCAATGGCAGATTTGAGTTGGATCATTCCAGATATTCCCGAAAGCTCTTTTTTGTATTTCGGCACTTTCCGTGTCTGTTATTTAAGTTTATAAAATATAAGGTGGAAATGGCGATTAGCAGATTTGATTATACATTTTTAGTTCACACCATTGCGTGTAGCACTCTCCCTTCGACGTGTGCGTTTTAAAACTGAGTACAACAGAGACTGCAATACTCAGCGCAGTCGAATTAAAATTCTTGCGCATTTAGATATTTTTAAACTAGGAAGGTGGCATTAGCTCAACGTGCCGCTCAGATGATATACTGTTTCCTTCGAATGTACTCTAGAACTTCTTTTAACGTAACAGTATTAGGAAATGAAGGATTAATCTTGCTAACATTGTTTCTCACGTTGAGTTAATCCCCAGAATATTTCGCAGCCTTCATTAAACACTGTTCGATAATAATATCGGTTGGAACTTCCCTCAAGAAGGCCTCTTATTCTGCGTATAGTTAAGGTTCCTTGAATTGATAATTTTCTGTGATTCTCTGATACCGTACTTGTCTCCAGGGCTTCCACCAGTTGAGTTAAGTGATATGCAAATTTTTCATAGAAAAGATTGCCAGCTGCGTGAGTAAACAGAAGCATTAATTTGATAGCCCTCAAATAAAGTTTCTAGTACCATGTTCAATCTAGTCCCTTTTAATGAATTGGAACACGATTATGACCTTCTCTATATACTGCAGACAAAGTCAACGGTTCGGAAAATGTCACCGTTCTAATTTTGAGATTTCCTAATATGGTTTTTGTCTTGCAGTTTCATTTTCTTGTAAATGTTGCATATGGATTTCCTCATCCAGACGTTGTTGAATAAGATCTCAGATCCTAGATTAATTCATCTCCTCCGATGGTTGTAAATGTCCCCGAGCAAAGTCTAGAAGTGAGTTCTCAATGATGTTGAATAGGCATGGACTCTCGGCATTTTCGCTAAAGTTGTCATAGTTACAGGATACTCTGAAGTTTTTCTATACAATTTCCTGACATAATATATCCATTCATGCCTCGAAATTACTTTACAGCAAACTTTGGGTCGTTCAGAAAATTCTTCAGGTGAATTACGATTTGAACATCTTTCCTGTATAACGGCTAATCTAATGTCATAACGCATGAGCTTTGCTCACTTTCCTCGCAGTTGTTTACAGTTTGCAGATGAGTAGAATAAATAGTATTAGTACTTGAAGTGAAATATTGAAGAAATACAGAGGGATTAAACTGCTTATATCAAAAGAAGAGGTACGTATCTCACCATTACAGAATCGTTCTGGCGAGGCTTTCACAAGATGATTAGCTATCCAAAGGTTGTTTGAGAATAGGAAATCGAGACGCGAGACGGGAGTGAAGACTTCATTAAATCTTCGGAGTAAGACAGCATTGACAGTGTATACCACTGGAGGGGAAGAGGATGTAAGAATGACGAAACGTGATACGATATTTGTTTCAAGACAATGCTGCCGTTTTATCAGATTATACTTTCATTCATCACTTACTAAATATAACTATGTCTTGTTGGTTGTAATGCATTCTAATTACTTGCATTCGTTTTGATAAGAATACAACATGTATCTCGATTTCTTTTGTTAGTAAACATCTGAATGTTTCAGTATTTTAGAATTAGTATGTTTTACAATGTTCTACAATGTTCTCAATACAATCTTATCTAAAAAAAGTCTTAAGTATAGTTCTAATCTCACTACAATTCTTATCAAATATTACTATCTCTGGTGGGTTGTATTGCATGCTAACTGCTTGCATTCGTTTTAAGAAGAGAACAACACGTATCTCGACCTCTCCTTTTAGTAAATTATCGGAATGTTTTGTAACTTGTTCCTTGAAAACAGTCTGAAGTATAGATCAAAGGACATATCCGCGTGTTTCGACTTTGTTGTTGCCAATGTTAACGGATCTTAGCTGGACTATGCAAGGAATGTACTCGAGCACTTTGCCATGATATTCCGCTATATGATGCGATCATCTAAGCAGAATTCTACAGACGATCTGGTGCTTATATTTTGGTAAAGGTAATTACTTGGTGACTTAAAGTGGCTCTGGTCAACGGACATGAATATGCTCACATACATACCAGGCCAAATGACAGACTGGTTCAGTGTTGGAGATAAGTACACATCGTAAGCCTAACTGCTGGCTATTAATCAGGTAGATTTTGTGGAGTAGCTTTCTGCCCTTGAGAGGAAACCTTTGTGTCGATGGAATGGACACGTAAGGTCTGTTCACGTCAGCAGAAATCCATCTTGTTGATCAATGTGCCTCAAGTATGAAAGGTGTCAAAAAGCTAATAAAGTTGTTGCACTAATTGGCTACAGAGGGAAAGCTTACTAGAAATTTACTTCCCGGTGATTAAACGTTTAGAAGATCGGGAAATTCAAATCCTCCAATACGATTAAAGGAGTGTACGATATGGCACTCTGTAGTGCAAGATAACTGTGCGAGTCAGAAAAACTTTAAGTTTGTATAACCTGAAGATTATTGGGATAGATAAGTAGCGTTATCAATTTAGAATCTTGATGAAGTGAGTCAAGGTTGCAAAAGACGTTCAAAACTTTTTTATGGACACAAGTTTAACCATCAAGCTAAGCGAAAGTTAATAGTATCTATTACTTTCTTTGGGCACCAAGAGGAGCAAGTACTCGAACAGTATTACTAAGGCAGAAGATTCAGGGCTTCTGCTCCAAGATGTGGAAAGTGAGGAAGTACATAAGTCTGCATATATGCTACTCGAGTTAAAGATTTCCAAAAAATGTAAACAGAACAATAAACCACTATGTTTTATAACTTGTTTATATAACTTCATTCAAAGTTATATGAAATCATCTTAATGTCCATTTTGTTAGGTCTTTAAGGCGTTGACGGTAACACAAAATAATAATCATAACTGATTGGAGCAAGAATTATGCCGTTGTCAATGACATGTTGATTTTCTACAGCTGTTGTTCCTAATCAATTTTATCAGATTGTCATCCATTCTGCCATTTTAAATGAACTCTCTTGGCAGAATACACAAAACCCTGAATACTTCATATCGGCTCTTTTACACTAAACTGTAGCTCGTTCACAAACCTGTCTATCAGTCACTTTTTATCTACAGGTAACTAAGCTCATCCGGCTGAAGATGATGGTAGCTGTCTGGGTCCTGGAATTGAATTCGCATATCCTCTTTCACACACCAATCTCGTTCGATTGGGTATACGCTTAGACCATTTCACTCCTGAAGTTTTTGCTCGTTAACTTGTGTGTCGTACAATGTCATTTTCTCTTCGGGCATCAAAGCCGCTCGTGATAAAGATTTCCAAAATATGTAAAGTAAACAATAAACGAACTTAAAGTTTTATACCTTGCTTTTTTTCTTCTTCTTTTAGAGTTACAACAAGATCGTCAACATGTCCATTTTGTTAGGAATATAAAGCGGGGACGTTATTTCTAAATAATAATCATAACTGATTGCATCAACAACTAAGCAATTTTCAATGACATAATGGTTTTCAACAGCTTTGTTCGTCATCATCTATATAAGATTGTTCTTCGATCTCGCATTTGTACATAAAGTTCTTTGGCAAAATGGATAAAACCTTCAATATTTCATATCTGCTCATTTATACTAACATGTGGCTCGTTCACATTACTATCATATAGTCATCTGTTATGTACACGTTAATAACATTAACCTGCAGGAACTGATGGTAGGTGTGTGGGTCCTTAAAATTTGCGTATCACACACCAAACTCTTTCGATTGGGTTCATGCTTAAACCACTTCGCTCGGGGAGTTGGAGGTACTTCTGCATTCAATGCTGAACAGCTGCCGTCTTAGTAGGGGATAAAGTGGCCATATTGAAGCTTTGTAATATTCCTCCCTTGTTATAAGTGATATGGCTTATACCAGAGAGAATATGTTTCCTTCTCCATACGGCCGAATAAGAAAAGTGTAATCTTGACCATTTTGTCCGGTTTGAGATTTGGTTGGTATATGTTTCTTTAAACTTAACTCTTAAGTTTCTTTAAATTTAATAATTTTTTAGCATTTCCTTTCAGTAGTGCTTGTATTGAGCTTAATAGAATCAGCAACTGCTTATGAAGTCTTCTAGTAAGTTTCTTAAAAGATTTTGAACCAGACCGATCAACAACTACAGTTTTCCGTTGTAATTTCTTCTATTACTGTTGTCCATACACAGCTATACTTTACGAAATTTGTGGCACTTGATTACTAATCCAAGCATACAGTGAGCTTATATGAAAAGCTTATTTGATTGGCCAACAGTTTGGTTGCTTTGTGATGACCAGTGTTAATATATTGATGGCCAACAAAGGTCTTATTATACCGTAAATATTTTCCACGTAACCGTGTAAGAGAAGATCTGAAAAGAACTTAAAATCGTTTCTTTTTTTGGCTTATCGATCAGATCACCGGTGTGAAACCCAAAGTAAAGCTTCTTTGCTGGTTAGAATATAATTGGTTACATAGCAAGTTTCAAAACAATGAATCGGGAAAATATTATTAATGATAGACCGGAACATAGTGAATCCTGCACAACTTTGTATGTAAGCCCTAGTGAGCAGCAAGGACTCTAATTAAATGCATATTTGATAGCCTCGTGAATTAACACACAGGAGACTTTCTTTAACTAATATATCCGTAAGAACACAACTCTTTGTATTAATCAGTGTCTATCAGTTTAACGATCAAAAAAAGGTAAGAGCGTTGTGGGTGTTATGTAGATTTCGTCAGCAGAAACCATTCCCAAATAGTATTGTAGTTGCTTATAAACGGGAAGTATAGCAATTACTTGAATATCATTGATAAATTAATACTTATTTTTCTTTCATTTGGTATCACAACATTTTTCAATTCCAAGGGCTCACCTAAAAATAACCGCTGTTCGTTCCCAAACCTATTCGTCTGTAATACCCTCTTCTTATATAAAGGAGAAGTAAATGCACATTTTTTTAAATGGTACGCCATCCTATAATGCGAGTTAAAAAGCTCTAAAAGTACTACTGTTTTGTTTTTGAGACCTAGGTACACAACACAAAATCCTTCGCCCTAGGGTTCATTGTTCAAACGAGTTTTTTACAACCTTGACTCACTTCATCAAGATTCTGATTTGATAACGCTACGTATCTATCCCAATAATCTTCAGGCTATAGAACCTTAAAGTCTTTCTGACTTGCACGGTTCATCTTGCACTACAGAGTGCCATATCGTACACACTTTTAATCTTATTGGAGGATTTGAATTTCTCGATCTTCTAAACGTTTAATCACCGGGGAGTAAAGTTCTGGTAAGATTTTCCTCTGTAGCCAAATAGTGCAAAAAATTTTGCAGATTTTTGACACGTTTCATACCTGAGACAGAATGATCAACAAGGTGTATTTCTGCAGACGTGAACAGACCTTGCGTGTCCAATCCATCGACTCAAAAATTTCCGCTCCAGAGCAGAAAACTACTCCACAAAATCTATCACATTAATAGCCAGCAATTAGGCTTACGAAGTGTACTTATTTCTAACACTGAACCAGTCTGTCCGTTGGCCGGGTGTGTATGCGAGCATATTCATGTCCGTTGACCAGATCCATTCTACATCACCAAGTAAATACCTTTACCAAAATATTACCTTTACCAAAATCGTCTGTAGAATTCTGCTTAGATGATCGAATCATATAGCGCATATCATGGCAAAGTGCCTCGAGTACATTCCTTTCATAGTCCAGCTAAGAGCCCTTAATATTGGCAATAACAAAGTCGAAACACACAGGTATGTGCTATGATCTATACTGCAGACTTTTTTCGGGAACATTGTGTTATCAAGTTACAAAGCATTCAGATATTTTACTAAGAGGAGTTCTCGAGATACGTGTTGTTCTCTTCTTAAAACGAATGCAAGCAGTTAGCATGCAATATAACCCACCAGAGGCACGAATAGAAACATTATGTCAGGAAATGGTATAGAAAAACTTTGCAGTATCCTGTACATTATGATAACTTCAGTGAAAATGCCGAATGGTCATGCCTACTCAAGATCATTGAGAACTCACTTGTAGACTTAGCTCCGGGACTTCTACATGTGGTTATGAAGACATTTACAACCGTCGAAGGAGATAACAAAACCTAGGATATGCGATCTTTTGAACTACGTTTGGGTAAGGAAATCAGTATGCAACATTATAAGAAAATGAAGCTGCATGACAAAAACCATATTAAGAAATTACACAATTAAGATGGTTACATTTTTCGAACCGTTAACTTTTACTGCAGTATATAGAAAAGGTCATAACCGTATAGGATTTCATCCATGGGACTAAACTGAACAGGGGACTAGAAACTTCATTTAATGGCAATTAAATTAAAATTTACGTTTTCTCACGCGTCTGGTCATATTTTCTTTGAAAAAATTGCAAATCACTATATTCAACAAATGGAGGCCTGGAGGCAAATACGGTGTCAGAGGTTTACAAGTAAAAACTCAAGGAACATTAGCGTTCTCGAACGAAGTTCCAAGTGATAAGTTTATCGAACAGTTTATAATGAAGGCAACTAAATTTTCTGGGGGATTAACTCAACGTCAGACACAACGTTTACAAGATTAATTTTTCATTCCAATTACAGTTACGGTTAAAGAAGTCTACAGGATTTTTATGGGCATCAGTTTATCATCAGAGCGATACGTTGATCTAATGCCACTCTCCTTGTGTGATAATATGCCAATGCGCAAGAATGTCAATTCGACTGCGGTGATTACGCAGAGTCTCTATTGTCTTGTGTTTTAAAAGTCACAAGAGACACAAGAGACACACAAGCTAACGAGCAAAAATTTCAGGAGTGAAATGGTCTAAGCATGAACCCAATCGAACGAGGTTGGTGTGTGAAAGAGGATATGCGAATTCCAGGACCCACAAAGCTACCATCAGCTCCAGCCGGATAAGCTTACATATCTGTAGATAAAAAGTGACTGAAAGATAGATTTGTGAACAAGCTTCATCTTAGTGTAAAAGAGCCGATATTAAGTATTCAGGGTTTTGTGTATTCTGCCAAGAGGGTTCATGTAGAAATGGGAGAATGGAAGACAATCTGATATAGATGATTAGGAACAACAGCTGTAGAAAATCAACATGTCATTGACAATGGCATAATTCTTGCTCCAATCAGTTATGATTATTATTTTGTGTTCCCGTCACCGCCTTAAAGACCTAACAAAATGGATATTAAGATGATCTTGATGTAACTTTGAATGAAGGAATAAAAACAATTTATAAAACAAGGTGGTTTATTGTTCTGTTTACCTTTTTTGGAATTCCTTAACACGAGCAGCATATATGCCGACTTATGTACTTACTCACTTTCCACATCTTGGATCAGAGGCCCTGATTCTTCTCCCTTAGTAATAGTGTTCGAGGACTTGCTCCTCTCGGTGCACTAAGAAAGTAATAGATACTGGTATTAACACTCCCTTACGGTACTAATTACTATAATATCAACAAATTAATTCTATATCATCAGTTAAAGTTGATTCACTTAGTCTCAATATAAAAAAATTATATGCGTAAGAACATCCTTGAATCAAATGCACAGAAACCTCCTCGATATAAACGAATAGCTCAACTAAGTTCAATTTTCTATTAATTCAATCTAGGTACACCTTCCGGTACGTTCACTATGTTACGACTTATCTCACCTAAACAAATGAGAGCGACGGGCGATGTGTACATATCTTAGAGCCCTACTCATAATAGCAACATAACTTACATTACATTCAAATCCACCTTCATTTAAATAATTTCATAATAAAATCCGTATAAACATTCTATTGTAATCCATCTCTTCTTACTGATAAGCTGCACCTTGACCTGAAGTCCTCCTCAATAAAGATAATGAAGGTCTCTAATACCTTCAACTACGGCTGTATAAAAACTGCGAAACAACAATAAGTAAAATATATCGTGGATTGTCTATTACCCGACAGATTCCTCTCAACAGCCTAAAATACCGTTAAATCCTTTGAGTTTCAAGAACATAACTACTATTACCCAGGTATTTCATTTTACATTAAAAATAATAATGTATCTAATCCTAGTTTAACAAATAATTTCATAGCCTCAAACATAAAACTCATTATTTTAAATAATTTCACCTAAAAATAAATAAAACAAAGTCCTTTAATTTAAATTTATAACTACAGCTTAACCTTCTTCCCTACAACCCCCTCGTCTATCAACGGCAGCTGTCACGAATTTCGTCGCGTCTCCTTAAACCTTAACTGCTTGAAACATTAATCAATACACAAAAACCAGTACTGCGACCAATTGTACTTCATTATTTTCCTTTAAGATCAATAATATTCATTTCTTATCAGGAAGGTAACATGTACAACTAGATAAATAAGAGAAGAAAACCCAAGATAATACTTTATTATTATTTTATAACGCTAAAATAAATAATTATTAATTATGTATTTAATCTAACTAAAAAAATTAGTTGTTAATAAACCCTAATTACCCCCTTGTCTAGGATACAATTTAGTTTTTTTCCCCCTCAAACACATTTGTATCCTATACAAGTATATTTACTTTCTCCTGACACATATGCTGTAAAAACTAGCATATATTGGATACATTAAGCTTATTAATATACCTTTAGCCGGTATCTCAGGTTAATTAAGAGGATTTAATAGATTTTCAAGTTTTAATTATTATTAATATAATATTTCTAAATGTAATTGTTATAACACAATATTGATATATTTAAATTCTCATATACCACTATAAATAATTATTAAATAATAAGCGCCTGATTAAAGGATTATCGTAATAGATAAATCAAGTATTTTAATATACTCTTATTACACCTCAAAGAATTAAACTTTCACCTTTGACATCAAAAATCAACTACAATTAGTGCGCCGTACACTAATGTGTAGAAAGATAAGCTAAGATAAGCTAGTGGGCTCATACCCCGCATATGAAGATTATTCTTCTTTTTCTAATGCTCACTAATCCTTAGACTCTTTAATTCTCCACAACACTTGTGTTAGGAACTCTTATTTCCCTAACTGCCTCATCATGATTTGTTACTTCAATTGTTCTTGAAATTAACCTCTCATTCATCCCCCTGATTTCAAAGACCAACAATCAACGTCACATCGAATGTCCTTTAAATTACCTTTTAGTACAAGCTATACCAAGATCCTTACTTCTAATAGCAATTATTTTACTCTACATAGGACTGCGAACTACATTTTATTTAATCACTATTTCCTTGCTTTTTAAAATAGGCGCAGCTCCTGTCCACTTCTGAATGCCCGAAGTAATAAAGGCCATACCTTGAAGAGAATGCATTAATTTAATAACATGACAAAAATTAGCGCCCCTTGGTTTACTTTCTTACTGCTTAAAGCCTACAAATGCAATCTACCTAATCTTAATTTTATCTTTAGTAGTAGCCTCAATCGGAGGTTTAAATCAAACATCACTACGTAAAATCATAGCATTCTCATCTATTAATCACACTGACTGAATACTTATAGCCCTACTATTAAGTGATATAACATGATCCCTCTACTTCCTATTTTATGCCTTACTTTCAGCAATAGCAGTCACTCTTTTCGCAATAAACAAAATATTTCGTATTAATCAAACTTTCTCTAATAAAATTGTTGTAGCAACAAAATTAGCTATTTTCACTAGTCTTTTATCTTTAGGTGGCCTTCCGCCATTCTTAGGATTTTTACCCAAATGAATCATTATTATACAAACTGCCGAACAAATGTCATTTATTATTCTTACCCTAATAGTAATAACAGCAGTAATTACCCTTTTTTATTATATGTGAATTGCTTATGCTGCCTTCATTATTAATCATCATAACCAAACATGAACATCCTTAATGAAAAAAAATTAAGAAACCGATTAGATCAATATTCATTATTATTTCGTTAAGAGGCATAATATATTTTACCTTTAACTGCCAACATCCTTTAAACAAAGACTTTAAGTTTAAAAAACGAATGGCCTTCAAAGCTATAAATAAAAAGCAATCTTTTAGGTTTAGTACTACTCCGGAATTGCAGTCCGATACCATAAATATTGACTATAAAACCTAATAATAGGTTTAGTAACCATAAATAGATTTACTATCTATCGCCTAGTGCTTCGGCCACCCTATTTAATTTTATTTGAACGATGGTTATTTTCTACAAACCATAAAGACATTGGTACAATATACTTGATCTTTGGGGCTTGGGCAGGAATAGTAGGAACATCATTAAGTCTTCTCATTCGAGCAGAACTTTGTCGACCAGGTAGCTTAATTGGTGACGACCAAATTTATAACGTAATTGTTACTGCTCATGCTTTCATTTTGATTTTCTTCATAGTTATGATAATTATATTTTGGGGCTTTGTTAATTGATTAGCACCTTTAATATTGGAGCACCTGACATAGCATTCCCCTGTCTAAACAACATAAGATTCTGATTGCTACCACCCTCACTAACTCTACTATCAACAGGAAGAATTGTAGAAAGTGGTGCGGGGACCAGATGAACTGTATATCCTCCTCTCTCCAGAGCCATTGCTCACGCCGGAGCCTCTGTCGATCTTCCTATTTTCTCCCTCCACCTAGCTGAGGTATCCTCAATTCTTGGGGCAGTAAATTATATTACAACTCTAATTAACATACGAACTCCCGGAATAACTTTAAAACGAATACAATAATTTTTTTTTTATCTGCAGTAATCACTGCTGTATAACTTCTTTTATATCTTCCCGTATTAGCAGATTCTATTACAATACTCTTAGCTGACCGAAATCTTAACACCTCCTTCTTTCACCCTTCAAGAGGAGGAGATCCATTCTATATCAATATCTATTCTGATTCTTTGGTCATCCCGAAGATTACATTTTAACTAATCAAGGGAAGATCTTAAAGGAACCACAATGATTATTTATTTGTCTCATGGATTAGATCACTGCTATCAGGCCCAAGGTAAGGCTGCTACGGAGTTTAGATCATAATGGGTTCCATAGCAAGTTTTTCCTAATGCAATCGGGAAAATATTATTAATGATAGACCGGAACCTAGTGAATCGTACACAACTCTGTATCTAAGTCCTACTGAACACAAACGACGCTAATTAAACCCATATTTGATAGCCTCGAGTGTTAACACACAGCAGACTCTCTTTAAATAATATATCCATAAGAACACAATTCTTTGGATTAAACCATTCCTATCAGGCTAACAACTAAGAAAAAGGTTATGAATCCTAAGTAAATTTATTCAGCAGGAAGCACTCTCAAAAAGTAATGTAGTTACATATAAACGGGAGGTATAGCAATTGCGTGATTATCATTGATAAATTAATACTTGTATTTTTACATTTGGTATCACATTTTTTAATCCCAAGGGCCCACCTAAAACAAACCGCTGTTCTTTCTGTGATACTTTTGTTTTATTAAAGGGAGAAATAAATCCACGGTTTTTTAAATGGTACACCATTCCATACTGTGAGTTAAGGAGCTCTAAAAGCAGTACTACTTCGTTTTTGAGAGCTAGGTACAGAAGATTTCACGGTTCAGATTCGTTTTTAAATTCCTTTACTACATATAAACCAATAGGAATTAAGGAATAGATGCCAATGTCCACTTCTGACTTCTAATTTTCACAGCATTGTAAATACGACATAGGTCGGCATAAGCCGTTTTGCCTTACCGGACACTTATTTTTCAACAATTTTTTTGAGTATTACAGCGTGTAAGTTGTAATTGCAGAATGCTAATCTCACTACGCTTGTTATCTAATATTAATATGTCGGATTGCTTGTAGTGCATGCTAACTGCTTGCGTTCGTTTTGGTAAGAGAACAACACGTATCTCGACATCTCTTCTTAGATATCTGAATGTTTCTTTAATTTGAAATTACAATGTTCTCTGAAAACAGTCTGTTGTATAGATCTAAGCACATATCTGTGTGTTTCATCATTTTCTTGTAAATGTTAAGGGCTCTTAGCAGGACTGTGGAAGGATTGTACTCTAGGCAGTATATGCAGCGACATCTATGCATAATTCTACAGACGATTTGGTGCTTCTATTTTTGTAAAGGAATTTACTTGGTGATATACAGCGGCTCAGGTCAACGTGTACATACCAGGCCAAATGAAAGTCTGGTTCAGTGTTAGAGATGAGTACACTAAACCTCAACTGCTGGCGATTAATCGGGTAAATTTTGTGGAATAGCATTCTGCTCTTGAGAAAATACCTTTGAAAAAATACCTTTGTTGATGTCTGTGTTCTACACCTTTTCTACCAGGACTGTATAGCTTCTTTGCCTAGACGTTGACTGCCAAGGCCGAAATTCGATTCCGATCCCCAAGGGCCATCAAATGTTCTATCCTGAAATTCAATCTTTTAACATCACTTATGTTTCAGGTGTACTGTTTTTGATTCAGAAATTTAACTGTTACTCAGGGGAGGCGAGGCCCACATACAGACCTCATGGCCTCTCAGTAAGTTAGAAAAATATACCTCATCTGCGCCGCAGGCCATTCAGAGGGATTTCACTACAGGGCAGGATGGCCACATAAACTCCTTTAACAAAGCCAAGACTAATGCCCAAACCTGAAAAAAAACGACTTAAAGAAGAAGAAATATGAAGCCCGCATGTGGGTTACCTGGCCCCTATGAAATACTATGTTAAGCCCATATGCGGGCTTCACGGCAGTCAACGTGTTAAACCTCTAGCTTTATAAATTCATCGGCCGGACTTGTCTCCCAGGCCAAGAGAAGCGGGCCTGGGTCTACAAGGTAATCACGTACCTAATTACCTAAAAATCTCCTATAGAGTTTCAGGCCAATAATATGCATGTGAATTCGTTACAAGCTTACGACCATAAGTGTAATATAACTGTTACGGTAAATTATTAAGCTTCGTGGCCTTCTGTCTGTAAAGCAGCTTGGAATAGTCGCAAAGTAACAAGGAGCTGACCAGTAAGCATTGATTGTCCTTATGTCGTGTAATACCAAGGGCAATAAGTTGAAACCAACTGGGATCGACGTGTAGTAGATCTTTCATTCTTATGTCCCCTCTTGGATAAAAATGTACATGGAGTCTTTGCATGTACCGCATATCGAAACATCGTTCTTTATTAAGACAGTTAAACTTTGCTTCTTTTTAGGACAGTCAAAAAGTAACGGTAGTTACAAAAATTTTAGTGTCCTTGCAGAGGTCAGAATCCTTGGAGTCAATCTGCTATAGAACATCTTAGCATATAAACAATCAAACAATAAACAATTGTTATAAACGTACAATTGAATGGTACTGTAGTACGCGAATGTGTAGTGGTACTGTAGTATCCTTTTTCAAACACAAACCTCATTCAATTGGATTCATGCTTAGACCATTTCGCTCCGGGACTTTTAGGTACTTGCGAATTGAATGCTGCACACCTACCGTTCTAATAGGGGAAAAAGTGGCCATATTGAAACTTTGTAACTACTTTTTTGTTACAACTGATAGGCTTATAACTAGAAGGACATGTTTCCTTCTCCATACAGGCGGATAAGTAATTTATTATCTTGACCATTGTTTCAGGATTGATATTTAGTTAATTGAAGATTGTGACTAACTTACACAATTTTTCTTCTTTTTGAAGGTTCTTGAAGGTAGGCAACTATTCTCTCCTGTTGCATCATCAAAAAAGTGAAAGCACTCTTTTAGTGAAGCTCAGGATTCCTTAAATTTAATGTTTTCGAAGTATTTACTTTCGATTCTGCTTCCATGTGGTCTTAAAAGAATCAGCAACTTGCAAAAAATTCTACCAGTAATTAAAAATTGAACATCCCAGTCCATCCTAAAATTTTTCTTTAATCACCGCATCACCTCATCATATATAGAATCTTGATGATGAGAGTCAAGGTTCTATAGACGCCTCGATATTTTTTATAGACGCAAGTTTAACTTTCATTTAATCGAAAACTAATAGCAGTATCTATTAATTTCTTTGGGCACCGAGACGAGCAAGTACTCGAACACTATTACTAAAGGAGAAAATTCAGGTTTTCTGATCTAAGATGAGGAAAGTGAGTAAGGATAAAAGCCGGCATATAAGGTGCTCTACTTAAAGAATTCCAAAGAATGTAAAGAGAACAATAAACCACCTTCTTTTATACCTTGTTTTTTACCTTCATTTAAAGTTACATCAAGATCATCTTCATGTCCATTTTGTTAGGTTTATAAGGCGGCGACGGTAACACAAAATAATAATCATAACTGATTGCAGCAAGAATTATGCCGTTGTCAATGACATGTTGATATTCTACATCTGTTGTTCTTAATCATCTATATCAGATTGTCTTCCATTCTGCCATTTCTACATGAACTCTCTTGGCAGAATACACGAACCCCTGAGTACTTCATATCGGCCCTTTTACATTAAAATGTGTCTCGTTCACAAACCTATCTTTCAGTCACTTTTTATCTAGTGTTAAGTAAGCTTATCCGGCTGGAACTGATGTTAGCTGTGGGGGTCATGGAATTCGCAAATCGTCTTTCACACAACAACCACGTTCCAGGGGGTTCATGCTTAGACCATTTCACTCCGGAAATTTTTGCTCGTTAACTTGTGTCTGTCCTGCTAGAATTCCGTTTTCTCTTCGGGCACCAAAGCTGCTCGTGTTAAAAATTTAATTAATATGTAAATAAATGATAAAACAATTTGTTGTTTTATACCTTGGTTTTTACTTTTTTTAAAAGTTAAATCAAGATCGTCTTCATGTCCATATGGTTAGGTCTATAAGGCGGGGACGTTATTTCAATAAAATCATAACTGATTGGATCAACAATTAGCAATTGTTAATGACATATTGGTTTCGAACAACTTTGTTCGTCATCATCTATATAAGATTGCCTTCCGATGTGATATTTGACATGAAGCCCCTTGGCAGAATGGAGAAAACCTTCAATATTTGATATCTGCTCTTTCATACTAACATTTGGCTGGTTCACATCTTGCAGGCCTTTGTTATGGTATCTGTGTGGGTCCTTAAAATTTGTATATTCTCTTTCACACACAAAACTCTTTCGATAGGGTTCATGCTGAGACCACTTCGCTCGTGGTGTTGGAGGTTCTTCCGAATTGAATGCTAAAAAGCTGCCGTGTTAGTAGGGGGAAAAGTTGCCATATTGATGCTTTGTAATATTCCTCTCTTGTTATACCTGATATGGCTTATACCACGGAGGATATGATTCCTTCTCCATACGGGCGAATAAGAAATGTGTAATCTTGAACATTTTTCCGGATTGAGTTTTGGTTGGTTGAAGAATCTAAATAACTTGCACAATCCTTCTTCTTTTTGAAGGATCTTGAGAGCTGCCAACTATTCACTGCTGAGAATAGCTGAGGTCGTGTTACAGCCTGTTGAGTCATGAAAAAACTGAAAACAATCTTTTAATGAGGCTCAAGTGTCTTTAAATTTAATAATTTCGTAGCATTTCCTTTCAGTAGAGCTTTTATTGACATTAAAAAAATCAACAACTGCTTATGAAGTTCTCTAGTAAGATTCTTAAAAGATCTGAATCAGAGTCATCAACAGCTACAGATTTCCCGTTTGTAGTTTCTTCTATTACTGTTGTACATATACAGCTACCTTTATCTTTTGCTCACAGTTACATAATTTCGAACCGTCTACTATTGATCTCCAAGTTTCTCAACAACTTTATTGTCGTGACTACAATGGCAGAAAAAAAATTTATTGTTCCGTATATTTCCCCAAAGCTCTTTTTTCTCTTTTGGCACTTACCATGTCTAATTGTAATTTCTATCCATAAAATATATGGTGAAATAGAGTTTAACATAATTTATAAACGTTTACAACGGAGAATTGTGTTTCCAATTTTAGTCCACACACTTTGCGTGTAGAACCTCATTCTTCTCCGTGTGGCTTTTAAAACACAAACAATAGAGACTTTGCGTAATCACCGCAGTCGAATTGACATTCTTGCGCATTGACAAATTATCACACAATGAGAGTGGCATTAGATCAAGGTATCGCTCTGATGATAAACTGATGCCCATAAAAATCCTGTAGACTTCCTTTATCGTAACAGTAATTGGGAATGAAAAATTAATCTTGCAAACGTTGTGTCTGACGTTGAGTTAATCCCCCAGAAAATTTCGTTGGCTTCCTTAAAAGCTGTTCGATAATCATATTACTTGGAACTTCGTTCGAGTATGTCAATGTTCCTTGAGTTTTTACTTGTTGTAATTCTCTGACACCGTATTTGCTTCCAGGCCTCCATTTGTTGAATATAGTGATGTGCAATTTTTTCAAAGAAAAGATGACCAGCTGTGTGAGAAAACGGAAATATTAATTTAATTGCCATCAAATGAAGTTTCTAGTCCCCTGTTCAATTTAGTCCCATTTATGAATAGCAATACGGTTATGATCTTTTCTATATACTGCAGTCAAAGTTCACGTTTCGGAGTTTGTAACCATCTTAATTGTTTGATTTCTTAATATGGTTTTTGTCATGCAGCTTCATTTTCTTATAATGTTGCATAGTGATTTCCTATTCCAGACGCTGTTGAAAAGATCGCATATCCTAGATTATATCTCCTTCGACAGTTGTAAATGTCTTCATAACCACATGTAGAAGTCCCGGAGCAAAGTCTACAGTTGAGTTCTCAATGATCTTGAGTAAGCATGGCTATTCTGCAATTTCACCAAAGTTTTCATAATGTACAGGATAAAGTAAAGTTCTATACCATTTCCAGACATATTATGTCTGTTCGTGCCTCTGGTGGGTTGTATTGCATGCTAACTGCTGGCATTATTTTTAAGAAGAGGTCAAAACGTATCTCGACATCTCCTCTTGGTAAAATATCTGAATGTTTTGTAACTTGTTAAGACAATGTTCCCTGAAAACAGTCTGAAGTATAGATCAAAGGACATATCTGTTTGTTTCGACTTTGTTGTTGCCAATGTTAACGGCTCTTAGCTGGACTATGCAAGAAATGTACTCGAGGCACTTTGCCAGGATATTCCGCTATATGATGCGATCATCTAAGCAGAATTCAACAGACGATCTGGTGCTTCTATTTTGGAAAAGGTATTTACTTGGTAATTTAGAATGGCTCTGGTCAACGGACATGAATATGCTCTCATACATACCAGACCAAGTGACAGACAGGTTCAGTGTTAGAGATAAGTATACTTCGTAAGCCTATGGCTATTAATCAGGTAGATTTTTGGTGGAGTAGCTTTCTGCTCTTGAGTGGAAACCTTTGAGTCGATGGAATGAACACGCAAGGACTGTTCACGTCAGCAGAAATACATCTTGTTCATCATTCTGTCTCAGGTATAAACGGTGTCAAAAAGCTAATAAAGTTGTTGCACTAATTGGCTACAGAGGGAGAGCTAACCCCGGTGATTAAAAATTCGGAAGATCGAGAAATTCAAGTACTCCATAAAAGATTAAAAGAGTGTACAATATGGCACTCTGTTGTGCAAGATGAACCATGCGAATCACAAAGACTTTTAGTTCTATAGCCTGATGATTATTCGGATAGATACGTAGCGTTATCAATTTAGAATGTTGATAAAGACGTTCAAGGTTGCAAAAGACTCCTTTGAACAATGAATCCGAGGGCGTAGGATTTTGTGTTGTGTACCTAGGTCTTAAAAACAAAGAAGTAGTGCTTTTAGAGCTCTTTAACTAACATTATGTGATGGCGTACCATTTAAAAAACCGTGGATTTACTTCTCCCTTTTACGAGAAAAGGGCATTAGACACGAATACGTTTGGGAACGGTCAGCGGTTTGTTTTAGGTGGGCTCAGAATTGAAAAATGTTGTGATACATAATGCAAAATAAATAAATAAATAAATAAATAAATAAATAAATAAATATTAATATATCAGTGATAATCAAGTAATTGCTATACTTTTTGTGTATAAGCAACTAGAATACTATTTCAGAATGGTTTCTGCTGAAGAAATCTACATAACACCCACAACGCTCTCACCTTTTCTTGATTGTTAACCTGATAGACACTGATTAATACAAAGAGTTGTGTTCTTCCGGATATATTATTTAAGAAAGTCTGCAGTGTGTTAACAGTCGAGACTATCAAATATGCATTTAATTATCGTCCTTGCTTTTCACTACAGCTTATATTCGGAAATGTATAGGATTGACTATTTTCTTGTCCTCCATTAATAATATTTTCCCGATTGTATCCTGTAAAATTTGCTTTCGAACCGATTATATTCTAACACCCGAAGCAGCATTACATCGGCCTGATTTGAACGATGAGAAAGATGAAGAATTGATTTTAGGTTCTTTTGAGATCTTCCCTTAGACGGTTAGTTGGAAAATATTAACTGTACAGTCAGTCGTGTGTTCGCTACCAACTTAGTAACACTAGTAGAATGTGAACTAGCCACTTGTTAATAGAAAAAAGCAGATATGAAATATTGAAGGTTTTTTCCATTTAGCCAAGTAACTTCATTTACAAATGCCAGATCGGAAGACAATCTTACATAGATAATGACGAACAGAGCTGTTGAAAACCAATTGGTGGTATATTCTTTAGTTTACATACTTTCGATATCTCTAACCCGAGCGGCTATGGTAGCCGAAGAGAAAACGAAATTGTAGCAGGATACAGACAAGTTAGCGAGCAAAAACTTCGGGAGTTAAATGGTCTAAGTATGAACCCAATCGAACGTGGTTCTCCAACATTTTATCGCGCTTTCTCTTTTCTATACCTTTTGAGCTCAGCGCGATATACATTCTTTCTCAGCTATAGACTTCTTGTTCCGCATTTCACTGGGTTTAAAGTCGTTTAAAGTCCAAAGGACAATATGAGCTGCCGTACATTTCCCATTTTAAACCGCACGCTTCCGTCGGTTGTACTCCATGCAAACTCATTCGACTCGTTCTTATGCAAGTATCATGGCGGATCTCGACATTTGCTGTCATTATCTTTTTATCTAAATGCATCCTGATATCTACAATTAGTAATACCATTATTTCTGCAGAAAGCAACAGTCGGCAGCCTTGTACATAAATCTTAAAACATTTGCAAATGAAGGAAATTTTTCATCAGATTTTAGAGTAAAACAGCGTGTAAGTTGCAATTGAAAAATCCTAATCTCACTACGCTTCTTAAAAAATATTACTATGTCTGGTTGGTTGTATTGCATGCTAACTGCTTGCATTCGTTTTGATAAGACAACAACACATATCTGGATAACTACTCTGTATAATATCTGAATGTTTCTGTAACTAGGTAATACAGTGTTCAATGAAAACAGTCAGAAGTATTGATATCTGTGTGTTTCGACTTTCTTCTTGCCAATGTTAACGGCTCTTAGCTGGACCGTGCAAGGAATTTACTCTTGAAAGTTTGCCATGATATTCCGCTATATGCAGCGATCATCTATACAGAATTCTACATAAGATTTGCTGCTTCTATTATTGTAAAGGTAACACTTGGTGATATAGGAGGGCTCTGGTGAACGGCCATGGATATGCTCGCATACATACGAGGAAAAATGACGTCTGATTCAGTGTTAGGGGGAGTACATTTCGTAAGCCTTAACTGCTGGCGATTAATCTGGTACATTTTGTGGAGTAGCTTTCTACTGTTGAGAAGAAACCTTACACGCAAGCTCTATTTACGTCAGCAAAATCAGGTAGCTTGAATTTAATAAATAAGATTACACAAATTCTTCCTGTTGATAATTCCGTCTCAGATACGAAAGGTGTCAAAAAGCTAATACAGTTGGTGCACGGGAAAATCAAATCCTCCTATAAGCATAATAAGAGTGTACGATACGGCACTCTCTAGAGCAAGATGAACCGTGCGAGTCAGAAAGACTTTCATGTTCTACAGCCTAAAGATTATTGGGATAGATACGTAGCTTTATCAATATGGAATGTTGATGAAGTGAGTCAGGGATCAAAAGCGCCTCGAAATTTTTTATAGACGCAAGTTTAATTTTCAAGCTAATCGAAAGCTAATAGCTGTACCTTTTACTTTCTTTGGGCACCGAGACGAGCAAGTAGTCGAACACTATTACTAAAGGAGATAATTCAAGGCTTCTGCTCCAAGATGTGGAAAGTGAGTAAGGACATAAGCCGGCATATAAGCTGCTGGTGTTAAAGAATACCAAAAAATGTAAAATTGTAATATACCAAGATTTTTTATACCTTGTTTTTATACCTTCATTTTAAGTTACATCAAGATCAACTTCATGTCCATTTTTTTAAATCTATAAGACGGTGACGTTGACACAAAATAATAATCAAAACTGATTGGACCAAGAATTGTCAATGACGTTGATTTTCAACTGCTGTTGTTCCTAATCATCTATATCAGATTGTCTTCCATTCTTATTTTCTACATGAACTCCCTTGACAAAGTACACAAAACACTGAATACTTCATATCGGCTCTTTTACTTTAACATGTGGCTCTTTCACAATCCTATCTTTCATTCAGTTTTTATCTAGAGGTAAGTAAGCTTATCTGGCTGGAGCTGATGGTAGTTGTGTGGGTTCTGGAATTCGCATATCATATATCACACACCAACATCGTTCGATTGGGTTCATGCTTAGATCATTTCACTCCTGAAGTTCGAGGTACTTCCGAATTGAATGCTGCAAAGCAGCTGTATTAGAAACGGGAAAAGTGGCCATATTGAATCTTTTAAACTACTTCCTTGTTATATCTTATATGGCTTATACCAGGAGAACAGGACGGTATCGGATGATTACAAGAAACTAATAACTCAAGGAACATTCACAATTCTCAGAAATGGAAAACTTCTTAAATGAAGATCCAACTGATATGATTATCCAACAGTGCTTAAAGAAGGCCACAAAATTTTCGTGGGGAGAAAGTCAACGGCAGACACAACGTTAGCCAGATTCATCGTTCACTTCCTTATACTGTTACGATAAAAGAAGTTCTACAGGACTTATGAAGGAAAGAGTTTATCATCTGAGCGACACGTTGAGTTAATGTCATCATTCTTGTGTGAAAATATCTCAATGGGCAAGAATGTAAGTTGCAATGCGGTGAATATTTCAGAGTCTCTGTTGTGTGGTGTTATAAACCCACACGTAGAAGGATGAGTCTTATACACGCAATGGCGTGGACTAAAAATGGAAAATCAAATCTGCGTTAAGTACTTTTATAAATTATGTTAAGCTATTTTCACTTGTAATTTATGGATTTAAATTACAATTAGACACGGAAAGTGCCGAAAGAGAAAAAAGAGCTTTCAGGAAATATCTGTAACGATCGAATTTAAATCTGCCATTGAAGCCATGACAATTCAATCACAGATCTTGAGAAACTTAGAGATTAATACTAGATGTCTTCAAGGCATGGAAGCAGTTTTCAAATGCGTAAAGCTAGCTGTATATGGAGAAGACTAATGGAAGAAACTACAAACGGGAAACCTGTAGCTGTTGATGGGTCTTATTCGGATCTTATAAGAATCTTATTAGAATACTTGATGAGCAGTTGCTGATGGTTTTAAAACCACATACAAGCAGAACTGATAGGAAATTCTGTGAAATGGTTAAATTAATAGAAACTTTATCGTCTTTAAAAAATAGCTTTCATTTTATTGTCACGTCCTCAGCTATATTGAGCTGTGACTAGTTAGCTGCCTATAAGATCCTTCATAAAGAAGAAGAATTGTGAAAGAACCAACCAAAACTAAAATAAATTCTACAAAATGGTCAAGATTACATATTTCTTATTCGCCTGTATGGAGAAGAAAACATGTCCTCCATTGTATAAGCCATATCAGATATAACAAGGGAGTAGTTACAAAGCTTCAAAATGACCACTTCTTCCCCTGCTAACACGGCAGTATTCAGCATTTAATCAGAAGTCACTGCAATTCCAGGAGCTAAATGGTCTAAGCATGAACCCAATCGAAAGATGATATGCGAATTCCAGGACCCACACAACTATCATCAGCTTCAGCCGGCTAATGTTACTAACCTTTAAATAACAAGTGACTGCAAGATAGAAATGTGAACGAGCCACATGTAACTATAAAAGAGCAAATATGAAAAGCTGGTTTTCTCCATTTTGCTAAGTTACTTCATGTACAAATGGCAGTTCGGTAGAAAGATCTTATATATATGATGACGAACAAAGCTGTTGAAAACCAATATGTCATTGACAATTTCTTAATTGTTGATCCAAACAGTTATGATTATTATTTCGAAATAACGTCTCTGGCCCATAGACCAAACAAAATGGACATGAAGAAGATATCGAAGTAACTTTAAAAGAATGTATAAAAACAAGGTTTAAAATATAAAGGTGGATTACACTAGTTAACAAAGGTTTTGTTACATAAAAGGAAATACCTGTTCTTAAAGGAACTTTTTCTCTGAATTCGAATATGCACTCGGTTTTTCTCCATCACGTACGATTTTCCCGTAACAGAGGGATTTTCGGGAAAATCCCTCAAAAATTTCCCTCTTCGTTTATTTTACACCCCAAGATCTTGTCCCCTTGCATATACTAACTTAGAAATTATACCTAAGTATACTTTGATTCATATTTAACAAGCCCTCCAAGTTTTGTAATAATCGCTTTATTCTTTCTAGAGAAATAAATATGTTTGTATGTATACTGTGTGTACTGTTTATTGCACCTTATAGTAATGTTTTCAGATCTCTTAAGTTGAGGTAAAACGTTTTGCTTTATTACCACAAACACATATATAAAATATAATACAATATAATTTACAAGTGTGGCAATTTACACTAAACAATAACACAAATGTACCAAGAGGTCATGAAAAGACAATCAAAACTATCACAATATATGAAACTTCCATTGGGTTACAAAAACGTACACTACTTCCTTCTTTTGTAAGAAATGTTGCATTCTCTAACAAGACCCCAACAATAGTCTCCCTTCATTGAAGGATCCCATCGTCCCTGGTACCTTTTCTCCATAGCCATTATATCTTGGTGGAATCTTTCCCCCTGTTCGTCGCTGAGAGCACCTAGGTTAGCAGGAAAGAAGCTGAGGTGGGAGTGCAAAAAGTGGATTTTTAAAGACATCCTACAACCCAACTCTTTGTATTTCTGTATCATGTCCTGTACGATTTCTGTGTAACTCTCAGCTTTGTTATTGCCCAGAAAGTTGAGCACAAAAAACTTAAATGCTGTCCCGGCAGCTAGCTCAGCACTATTTAACTTGCTGTCAAAGCTATCATCAAGCATTAATTTCCTAATTTTTGGGACCAATAAACACTCCCGCTGAAATCTTAGCATCATTCAGGTTAGGTAACTTATCTCGCAAATACTTGAAACCTTCACCAGATGTGTCCATGGCTTTGACAAAGTTTTTCATAAGTCCTAACTTGATATGAAGTGGCGGTAGTAATATCTTATTAGGATCTACCAAAGGAGCGTATTTGACGTTGCATTCTCCAGGTACGTAATTTACACTAGGTTCCCATTCCTTCACTTCATAATGTTTGTCATCAGCTCGGCTATCCCATAAACATAAAAAAACATTGGTACTTCGTGTAACCACACTGCAGTCCTAATAAAATACCAACTACCTTGAGATCACAACATATTTGCCAACAATGGTCCTTGTAATTTATAAGATTTAGCAAAGTTGACATGGTGTCATAGGATTCCTTAATCTTCACTGAGTGCGCAAGTGGTATAGAAGGTTTTTTATTTCCATTATGTAAAAGGACAGCTTTAAGCTGTTAACAAATATTGATAACCATTTCATGAACAAAACGAAAAAACTTGGAGAATTGTATATATATATATATATATTAAGATATACATATACTGTACGTTAAAAAAATATATATACGTTGGAAGTACATTCTATTTTTATACACGTTTCTAATTTACAGAGAGCAATACAAGTGTGTTGTTGACAATTGTAAATAATCATTTTTATGTCTGTTTTTGTAGTAATAAAGGAAATCGTTTTTACCCCAACTCAGGAGATCGGAAAGCATTACTATCAGGTGCAATAAACAGTGCACACAGTATACAAATATATCTATTTCTCTAGAAAGAACAAAGCGATTTTTACAAAACTTTTAGGGTTTATTAAATATAAAACAAGGTATACTTAGGTATAATTTCTATGTTACTATATATAAAAGGACAGGAGCTAGGGGAATAATATATCTGAAAAAGGGAAATTTTTGAGGGAATTTCCCGAAAATCCCTCTGTTACGGGAAAACTGTACGTGATGGAGAGAAACCGAGTGCATATTCGAATTCAGCGCAAAAAGTTCCTTTAAGATCAGGTGATTTTTCTCATGTAACAAACAAAAAGTTTAAATTTGTTAACTAGTGTTATTGTTTAGTTTACATATTTTGGAATTTTTTAACATGAGCGGCTTTAGTACCCGAAGAGAAAATAAAACCGTTGCAGAACAAACTCAATTTAACGAGCAATAACCAATTCATTAGGATATCACATTCGCATACTACAGTACAATTCAATTGTACGTTTATAACAATTGTTTATTGTTTGATTGTTTATATGATAAGTTGTTCTAATGCAGAAGATTGATTCCAAGCATTCTGCCATCTGCAAGGATAGTAACAATTGTGTAACTAACGTTTAGTTTTCGAATCTCCTAAAAAGAAGCAAAGTTTAACTCTTTTAATAAAGAACGATGTTTCGATATGCGGTACATGCAAAGACTCCATGTACATTTTTATCCAAGAGGGGGCGTAAAAATGAAAGCTCTACTACACTTCGATCCCAGTTGGTTTCAACTTAGTGCCCTCAACACAAGTCCACTCAATGCTTACTGCTCAGCACCGTGTTTCTTTCTGAGTGTACCAAGCTGCTTTGGAGACAGAAGGTCACGAAGCTTAACAATATTTCGTAACCGTTATATTACACTTATAGTCGTAAGCTTGTAAAGGATTCAGGTTATTGGCCTGAAAATCTAAAAGGAGTTCTTTTGGTGATTACCAAAGTGATTACCTTGTTGTAAACCCAGGCCCGCTACTCTTGGAATGTGAGAGAAATCCGTCCATTGAATTTATAAAGCTAGCGGTAAAAAACATTCATTCGCAATACAAATTAATTATACAGGTCTGGTAGAAAGGTGTAGAACACAGATTTATCAGATCAACAAATTTATCACTTGACAGTTTTTTTTTTTTTTTTTTTTTTTGTACTTAGTTTACATTCGTTGATTTTCAGTTAAGAACACCTTAAAGATTCACACTTTCCACATCTTTCCCTGAATTTCCTCCTTTAATAATTGCTCGTGTCGGTGCCCAAAGAAAGTAATAAATACAGTTAATAAATAACTTTCGCTTGCCTGACAGTTAAACTTGCGTCTATAAAAAATCTCGAGGTGTCTTTTGCAACCTTGACTCACTTCATCAATATGCTATATTGATAACGCTACGTATCTATTACACTAATCTTTAGGCTATAGAACCTTAAAGTCTTTCTGACTCGCACGGTTCATTTTGCAGTCCAGACATTTTACGCACACTCTTTTAATAAGGAGGATTTCAGCTTATTGGAGGAATTGAGTTTTTCGATTTTCTAAACGTTTTCCCACCGGTGAGTAAAGTTCTGGTAAGCTTCCCCTCTGTAGCAGATTAGTGCACCAACTGTATTAGCGTTTTGACACCTTTCATACCTGAGACAAAATGAACAACAAGAGTATTTCTGTAATCACAAAGAAAGTGTTCTACCCAGCATATATTATCACAGACGTATATGCGGAAGTGCAGCTGCAAGCGTTACAGGAAGTTGAAATGACCGTGTTCTTCAAATGGTGGTTGTGATTGCGTGTCAGGTCAAAGCGCATACAAACAACGGTATAATTCAGATACACAAGACGATATACATAAATATACATATTTGTTTGTTATTTCGTTAGTGTCTCTAAAATTACAATATGATTAAGAGACACTCTGGCATAGTCCACGGCGATTGCCAATACGCTATTGTTGGTCAAACATGATAGAAACAGCAGAATTAACACGTTCAGAGTTACTAAGGTACAGCAGCAACTACAAGCTCTCTCAGAAGCAACTATCACTTACAATGATCATCAAATATTAGTGAAACACAGATTAAAGCTTACAAAGTTCCTAGGAAGACAGCATTGACACACCAAAATATTAGAGGGAAAGTGGATTTCACAATGAAGAAATGTTAAAAGATATTATTATCAAGACAATGCTACCGTGATTTCAGAATACTTTTTCATTCATTAACCTGGATATGGAGGTATCTGATATGAATGACTTTTCCTGCTTTATGAAATGTGTGGGACTTTGTTACTAATAGAATGAGCTTATATGGAAAGATTATATGATTAGCCCTCAGTTTGGTTGCTTTGTGATGACCATTGTTACTGAGTTTGTAGGGAACCCAGGCCTGACTATACCATAAATATTTTCTAACTAAACAAGGGAAGATCATAAAAGAACCTAAAATGATTCTTTATTTGTCACATGGATCAGATCACCGATCTCAAAACCAAAGTAAAACTGCTTCGGAACATAGCGAATCCTACACATCTCTGTATGTAAACACTAGTGAGCAGCAACGACGCTAATTAAATGCATATTTGATAGTTTCGAGTGTTAACAAACAGGAGACTTTCTTTAAATAATATATCCGTAAGAACACAACTCTTTAGATTAAACGATCAAGAAAAGGTGAGAGCGTGATGGGTGTAAAGTAGATTTCTTCAGCAGGAACCACTCTCAAAAGTAATGTAGTTGCTTAAAAACGGGAAATATAGATATTGCTTCATTATCATTAATGAATTAATACTTATGTTTTTAAAATTAGGTATCACAACATTTTTAATCTCAAGGGCCCATCTAAAAAAAACCGCTGGTCGTTCCCAAAGCTATATGACTGTGATACCGTTGTCTTATTAAAGGGAGAAGTAAATCCATGTACGGCATGTGTAGCTATAGGAGCACTACTGCTTCGTTCTTAATATCTATACTAGCTCTAACCCAATAGAAATTAAAGAATACATGGCGACGTCCACTTCTGATTTCTAAATTTCACACCATGTTTAGATAGACATAAGCCGCCATAAGCCCTTTAGCCCATGCAGACACTTTGAAATGGAATCCTGATTTATTGGCAACCCTCTTGCACCTTAAACAACGAATTAAAAATCAAAATCCCCGTCCATCTTCTAAATTATTTCTGTAATCACCGGATCACTTAGAGATCGTTTTAATCTTTTATTATTATCTTTTCTCATATATTGTAGACTACTATTACAACGAAGTCACGTGACATCTCTGCTAATGTTCTCATTTTAAAGTGATTTCTGGTGGTGCAGATGCATATAACAAAAAGCCTGACAAGCTCGGGGATGCCTGCCCTATCGGAAGTGACCCATCATCTTGTCCATCGTTATAATGCACTTCCTCTTTACTATACCTTATTAGTCTGATACAACGTTTGAGTTGCAATTGAAAAAACCTAATCTCACTACGCTTCTTATCAAATATTACTATGTCTGGTTGGTTGTATTGCGTGCTAACTACTTGCATTCTTTTTGATTAGACAACAACACATATCTCTACATCTACTCTTAATAAAATGTAATCTGAACGTTTCGGAATCTTAGAATTACTATGTTTTATGAAAACAGTCTGAAGTATACATCTAAGGACATATCTCTGTATTTCGACCTTCTTATTACCAATGTTAACTGCTCTACTAAGGAATGTACTATATGCAGCTTCACATGGTATTCCGCTTTATGCAGGAAACACCTAAGCAGAAATCTACAAACGATTTGGTGCATCTATTATTGTAAATGAATTTATTTGGTGATCTAGGGTGGCTCTGGTCAATGGCCATGGATATGCTCCCATACATACCAGGCCAAATAACTGTCTAGATCAGCGTTAGAGATGAGTACACTTCGTAAGCCTATGATGCTGGCTATCAATCATGTACATTTTGTGGAGTAACTTTCTGCTCTTGAGAAGACAACTTTCAATCGGTGGCAAGACACGGAAGCTCTAATCACGTCAGAGTGTTGAGCTGGTGTTGAATTTAAAAACTAAGATTAAAAATATTATTCTTATTGATCTTTCCGTATCAGATATGCAAGGTGTCAAAAAGCTAATACAGTTGGTGCACTAATCTGCTACAGAGGGAAACTTACCAGAACTTTACTCACCGTTGAGAAAACGTTTAGAAAATTGCGGAATTCAAGTCCGCCAATAAGGTTATCACTTTAAGCCGGCGTGTTTGCTTTTAAAAAGTACTCAGAAAAACAGCCATTTTTGGTGTTTTTCAGTAAGAATTAAAAAATATTCTATAGGTTAATATGTGTGTTTATTACACCATTAGAAAGATCAGTGTTTCCTCTCCATTCACAAAAAAACATTACAAGCATACATGCGTCATAACGGGAGCTTCAATGGTTTATCTTGGATATGATTTTCGAGATAGGAAAAAAGGCCGTACTTTGAGTTCTTAAGTGTACCTCGCCTTGGTATGATAAACACGGAAACATTCTGGTAAGCATAGACCCACATCACAATCAGGACACATCCACGTTGTGTTCTTTCGCATCCGTTTGCCATCATATACCTTTCCTACATCAGAAAAGACCCTACAATATCTAGTAGGTTTCTCTTTTTTTCCCGTAGCGGGAACCTTCTTTGCAAAATGTCTTTTGGTCAATCTGTTGGTTCAATGTAAGTTTCAGGAACTTGTTGAGCTTCGATACGTGCTTTTTCACTCAAAGCTTGTCCCACTTTCTGCAGAAAGTCTGCTAAATGCACATTGTTTATCTCTTGTCTACTTCTAGTTTTTTGTATAGTATTCATGACATATTAAGCACTTCAGTTGCTTCCGATTGATCGAATAATACGCCACTAATTAATCACTTTTGTCCTCACAAACTTTGTATATATTGTAGTCTAACACTACGTTCGGTTTTGTCATCCCTACATGTCCGCTCTTTGATTTCTCTGTAACTTCAGTGGATGTAGCTTGATATTTAGTTGAAAGCAACAAGACATGCCTTGTATCTTTCCATTTCACTCACAAAAAATTATCTTTACGCTGAAAGATTATATACCTTTTTTAAGTTCTTTTGAACAACTGTAGCTTTAGGCAAGTCCTTTCTACTTGCCGTAAAAGTTCCAACAGCCATTGTGTTCCTTTCCCCGGAACAAGAAGGCTCAAAGTCAGGATCAGGTACTAAGTCAGGATCAAGTTCTGCATCGTCATGGCCATCTTCAAATTCCAACTCCTCTTCTGATCAAGAATTAATATAAATTTCATCTAATAAATCATCAATATTCTGGTCACTTAGTTTTTTGCATTCGTGTTCATTCAGTTTGAAAGAGGAAAAAATGACGGAAGAACACCTGCCAAACATCTCTGTGCAACATGCTACGAGCTCAAATGAGACTACTTATTGTTCTCCTTTCCTGACTGCAACGGATTCCATTTTTTCCTACTACGGTGTAACAGCGTACATAGGTATCCCTACAGATTCTGCAAAATTATCTTGCAGGTCTCTGGCATGAAAAAAGAATCCTATATAATAACATTTGATTGCACGACCATAGCAAGTGCATGGCGTGCTTAGCCAAAATACCGTGCTCGTGCTAAGCACGCGAATGGCGTTGAATGTGTTAATAAGTGTGTGCTATATGGCAGACTGTACTGCAAGATGAACCTTGCGAGTCAGAAAAGCAACTTGGTACAGTCGCAAATAATCAAAATGCTGAGCAGTAAGCATTGATTGTCCTTATGTCGTATAAAACCTAGGTAAATAAGTTGAAACAACCAGGGATCGACGTGTAGTAGAGATTTCATTCTTACGCCCCCTCTTGGATAAAAATGTACAAGGAGTCCTTGCATGTACCACATATCGAAACATCGTTCTTTTTTAAGAGAGCTTCTTTTCTTGCTCTTCTTTGCTTCTTTTTTTGAGATTCGAAAACTAAACAGTAGTTACACAATGTTTAGTATTCTTCCAGATGGCAAAATTATTTGTGTCAATCATCTGCTGTTGAACATATAAACAATCAAACACTAAACAATTGTTATTAACGTCTAATTTAATTGTACTGTAATACGCGAATGTGATATTTAATGAATTGGTTTAGCTCGTTAAATTAGATTTGTCCTGCTACGGATTTGTTTTCTCTTCGGGTACCAAAGCAGCTCGTGTTAAAGAATTCCTAAATATGTTAACTAAACAATAAACCACCCTCATGTTTTATACCTTCTTTTCATACCTTCTTTTAGATTTACATCAAGGTCGTCTTCATGTCCATTTTGTTAGGTTTATAAGGCGGGGACGTTATTACAAAATCATAATCATAACTGATTAGATCAACAATTAAGCCATTGTCAAAGACATTTTGTTTTTCAACAGCTGTTGTTCGTCATCATCTATATAAGATTGTATTCCGATCTGATATTTGTACATAAAGTCCGTGTCAATGCTGTCCTACTACGAAGATTTAATCAAGTCTCCACTCCCGTCTCGCGTCTTGATTTAGTATTCTGAAACAACCTTTGGATAGCTATTCATCTTGTGAAAGCTTCGCCAAAACGATTGTGTAATGGTGAGATGCGGACCTCTTCTTTTGATATGAGCTGTTTAAACCCTCTGTATCTCTCAATATTTCAACTACAAGTACTAATACTATATATTCTACTCATCTGCATACTGTAAATAACTGTGAGAAAAGTGTGCAAAGCTCATGCGTTATGACATTAGAGCAGCCATTATACAGGAAAGATGTTGAAATCGTAAATCACCAGAAGAAATTTCTGAACGGTCCAAAATTTGCTGTGAAGAAATTTCTAGGCATGAATGGATATATTATATCCGGAAATTGTATAGAAAAACTTCGGAGTATCCTGTAACTATGACAACTTTAGTGAAAATGCCGAGAGTCTATGCCGAGAGAGATGACAAAATCTGGGATCTGCGATTTAATTCAACAACGTCTGGATGAGGAAATCCATATCCATATTTGCAAGAAAATGAAACGGCATGACAAAAATCATATTAGGAAATGTCAAAATTAGGACGGTGACATTTTCCGAACCGTTAACTTTGGCTGCAGTATATAGAGAAGGTCATAATAGTATTCCAATTCATTAAAAGGGACTAGATTGAACAGGGGACTAGAAACTTTATTTGAAGGTTATCAAATTAATGCTTCTGTTTTCTCACGCAGCTGGCCATCTTTTCTATGAAAAATTTCCACATCACTAAACTCAAATGGAGGAAGCCCTGGTGGCAAATACGGTATCAGAGAATTACAAAAAATTAACAACTGAAGGAACATTCACAATTCGCAGAATAAGAGGCCTTCTTGAGCGAAGTTCGAAGTGATATTATTATCGAAGAGAGTTTAACGAAGGCCGCGAAATTTTCTGGGGATTAACTCAACGTGAGAAACAAAGTTAGCAAGATTAATCTTTTATTCCCGAATACTGTTATGTTAAAAGATTTTCTAGTGTACTTTCGTAGGAAACAGTATATCATCTGAGCGGGACGTTGAGCTAATGCCACCTTCCTTGCTTAAAAATATCCAAGTGCGCTAGAATTTTAATTCGACTGCGCTGAGTATTGCAGTCTCTGTTGTACTGACTTGTGAGGTTTAAAACGCAGGCGTAGAAGGAAGAATTGTACACGCAATGGTGTGAGCTAAAAATATCAACTCAAATCTGCTAAGCGCCATTTTCACCTTATATTTTATGTATTCAAATTACAATTAGGAACGGAAAGTGCAGAAATACGAAAAAGAGCTCTCGGGAAATATCTGCAACAATCCAATTTAAATCAGCCATTGGAACCACGGCAATTCAATCAAAGTTCTTGAGAAACTTGGAGATTAATTCAAGACTCCTTCAAATAATGCAAACAGTTTCGAAAGAGAAAAGGTAGATGTATATGGACAAGAATACTGGAAGATACTACAAACGGGAAATCTGTAGCTTTTGACGGGACTGATTCAATACTTCTAAGAATCTTCATGAGCAGTTGATGATTCTTTTGAGGCCAATACAAGCACTACTGAAAGTAAGTGCTACGAAATTAATAAATTTAAAGATACTTTAGGGTCATTAAAAGATTGGTTTCACTTTTTTCATGATGCAAAAGGCCTCAGCTATATTCAGCAATGAATAGTTGGCAGTCTTTAAGATCATTCAAAAAGAAGAAGAATTGTTAAAGTTAATCAGAGTCTACAAGCAACCAAAACTAATCCTGACAAAATGGACAAGATTACACATTTCTTATTCCCCTGTTTGTGAAGGAAACATGTTCACCCTGTTATAAGCCATATCAGGTATAACTAGGGAGCAGTTACAAAGCTTTAATATGGCCAAAATTTCCCCTATTAATACAGCAGCTGTTCAGCATTCAATTCGGCAGTCCCTCCAACTCCAGCAGTTAAATGGTCTAAGCGTGAACCCAATCGAATGAGGTGAGTGTGTCAAAGAGGATATGCGAATTCCAGGACCCACCATCTACCATCAGCTCCAGCCGGTTAAGGTTACTTACCTGTACAGAACAAGTGACTGCAAGATATTATTGTGGACGAGTCACAAGTTAGTATAAAAGAGCAGATATGAAATATTGAAGGTTTTCACAATTCTGCCAAGGGACTTCAAGTACAAATATCACATCGGAAGATGGATGATGACGAACAACATCTTTTGAAAACCAATAGGTCATTGACAATGGCTTAAATGTTGATCCAATCAGTTATGATTATTACTTGGTAATAACGTCCCCCCTTATATACCTAACAAAATGGACATGAAGACGATCTTGATGTAGATATAAAACTAGGTAAAAAACAAGGTATAAAACACGAAAGTGGCTTATTCTTTAGTTTACATATTTTAGGATTCTATGATACAAGCTTCTTTGGTACCCGAAGAGAAAACAAAACCGTAGCAGGACAAATCAAATTTAAAGAGCTAAACCAATTCATTTAGATATCTCATTCGTGTACTACAGTACCATTCATTTGTACGTTAAATTCAATTGTTTATTGTTTGATTGTTTATATGTTAAGATGTTCAACAGCAGATCATTGACACAAAGGATTTTGCCATCTGCAAGAACACTAAACATATTTTAACTACCGTTTAGTTTTCGAATCTCCTAAAAAGAAGCAAAGTTTAACCCTCTTAATAAAGAAAGATGTTTCGATATGTGGTACATGCAAAGACTCCATGTACATTTTTATCCAAGTGGAACGTATGAATGAAAGCTCTACTACACGTCGATCGCTGTAGGTTTCAACTTATTGGCCTAGGTTTTATACGACATAAGGAAAATCAATGCTTACTGATCAGTGCCTTGATCCTTTGCTACTTTACCAAGCTTCTTTTCAGACAAAAGGCCAAAAAGCTTAACATTATTCAGTAGCATTTATATTACACTTATGGTCGTAAGCTTGTAAAGTATTCACATGCAGGTTATTGGCCTGAAATTCTAATAGGAGTTTTTTAGGTAATTGGGAAGGTGGTTACCTCGTAGAACTAGGCCCGCTTCTCTTGGCCTGTGAGAAAAGGCCGGCCGATGTATTTATAAAGCTAGCTGTTTAATGCACTCATGATACATAGTAATTGCATGTATCCTACTATGCAAGATACATGATACTTGCAATTGATAACTCATGATACAAAATAGTTATACAGATCTGGTAAAACAGGTGTGGAAGACAGACATCAACAAAATTATCAATTGACAGTTTTTTTTTTTTTTTTTTTTTTGTACATAGGTTACATTCGGTGATTTTCTGTTAAGAACACCTGAAAGACCTAAAATTTCTTATGCTTACTTTGCACATCTTGGAGCAGAAGCCCTGAAATTTCTCCCTTAGTAATAATGATACATGGTCGCTTACTCTGAGGGAAGAACATGGACTGAAAGTATTTGAGAACAGGATCCTGAGAAGAATATTCGGACCCAAGAGGAACGAGAATGGTGAATGGCGGAAGCTTCATAACGAGAAACTACATAGTTTATACGGTTTACCCAACATTGTTAGGGTCGTCAAGTCTAGGAGGCTTAGGTGGGCAGGTCATGTAGCTAGAATGGAAGAAAGTAGAAACGCTTTCAAAGTCTTGACTGGTAGACCCATAGGAAAACGACCATTAGGAAGACCTAGGCGCAGATGGGAGGACAATATTAAGATGGATCTCGCAGAGATAGGAATACAAAGTAGAAACTGGATGCAATTAGCTAAGGATAGAAGTCAGTGGAGAGCTTTTGTGAACGCAGCACTGAACCTCCGGGTTCCATAGGCCATAGAGTTAGTTAGTTAGTTAGTTAGTAATAACGTTCGAGTACTTCCCGTCTCGGTGCTCAAAGAAACTAATAGATACTGCATTAACTTTCGATTAGCCTGAAAGTTAAACTTTCGTCTATAAAAATTTCGAGGCGTCTTTTGCAACCTTCACTCACTTCAGCAAGATGCTATATTGATAACGCTATGTATATATCACACTAATCTTTAGGCTATAGAACCTTAAAGTCTTTCTGACTCGAACGGTTCATCTTGCACTACAGACTGCCATATCGCACACTCTTATTAACACTTTGAACGTCATACGCTTGTATAGCACGAGCACGGTAATTTTGCTAAGCAGGCCATGCACGTGCTATGGACGTGCAATCAAATGTTATTATATAGGTGTCCTTTTTGCATGCCAGAGATGTGCACTATTATTTGCCAAATCTGTAGGGATACCTCTGTATGCTACAGCAGATATGAAATACTGAAGGTTTTCTTCACTTTGCTGTTACTTCATGTACAAATGGCACTTCGGAAGACAATCTTATATATATGATGAACTAAGCTGTTGAAAACCAATATGTCAATCACAATTGCTTAATTGTTGACCCGAATAGTTATGATTATTATTTTGAAATAACGTCCCCGCCCCATAGACCTAACAAAATGGACATAAACGCGATACTCAAGTAACTTAAACGAACGTATAAAAACAAGGTTTAAAATATTAAGGTGGATTATTGTTTAGTTTACATATTTTGGAAATCTACAACACGGGCTACTTCGGTACCCTAAGAGAAAACGAAACCGTATCAGGACACACAGCGAGCAATAACCAATTCATTTCGATATCAGATTTTCGTACTAAAGTATCATTCAATTGTACGTTTATTGTTTATTGTTTGATTCTATATATGCTAGGACTTTCAACAACAGGTAATTGACTCCGAGGATTCCGCCAACTGCTAGGACACTTAAATTTGTGTAACTGCCGTTTAGTTTTCGACTCTCCTAAAGAGAAGTCAAGTTTAACACTCTTAATAAAGAACGATGTTTGGACATTCCGTACATGCAAAGACTCCATGTACATTTTTATCCAGACCGTGTAGTAAGAATGAGATCTCTACTACAGGTCCATCGCAATTGGTTTCGACTTATTGCCCTACGTTTTATACGACATAAGGATAGTCAATGCTTCTCAGCACCTTGTTCCTTTGCGACTGTACCAACCTATTTTTCAGACAGAAGCCCGCGAAGCTTAACAATTTTCTGTAACAGTTATACTAGACTTATGGTCGTAAGCTTGTAATGGATACAAATACAGGTTATTGGCCGGAAAATCTAATAGGATATCCTAAGGTAATTAGGTACGTAATTATCTTGCAGAACCAGACCCGCTTCTCTTGGCCTGTGAAACAAGTCCGGCCGATGAATTTCTAAAGCTAGCGGTGTAAATCACTGATTTGCGATACAAAGATGTTATACAGGTAAAGTAGAAAAGGTGTATAACAGAGACAGCAAGAAAGTAATCAGTTGACAATATTTTTTTCTACTTTGGTTACATTGTGATGTTTTCATTTAAGTCACTTGAAAGATATAAAACTTCCTAAGCTCACTTCCCACACTTTGCAACAGGAGCCCTGAAATTGCCTTCTTGGGATAGTTCGTCCGCTGCCCAAGGAAAGTAAAAGAGACTGTGATAATTTTTCTTTTAGCCAGAAAGTTAAACTGGAGTTTATAAAAAATATCGAGGCGTCTTTTCCAAGGTTGACTCATTTAATCGAGATTCTATTTTTATAACTACCGTTTAGTTTTCGAATCTCCTAAAAAGAGGCAAAGTTTAACTCTTAATAAAGAACGAAGTTTTTACATACAAAGACCTCATGTACACTTTAATCCAAGAACGAAACTTCTAAAAAACGTGGATCCCACTTGGTTTCAACTTATTTCCCTAGATTTTATAGGCTATAAGTACAATCAATGGATATTTCTCACACCTTGATCCTTTGCGACCGTACCAAGAAGCTTTTGAGACAGAAGGTCACGAAGCTTAACAATATTCCGTAACAGTTATATTGCACATGTGATCGTAAAATTGTAAAGGAATGACATGCTTGAAACCCTAATAGGAGTTTTTTAGAAATTAAATTTAGGAATTAAATTTAGAAATATTATATTAATAATAATTAAAACTTGAAAAATCTATTAAATCCTCTTAATTAACCTGAGATACCGATTAAGGTTATATTAATAAGCTTAACATATCAAGTATATGTTAGTTTTTACAGCATATGTGTGTGGAGAAAGTAAATATACTTGTATAGGATACAATTTTGTTTGAGGGGGGAAAAACTAAATTGTATCCTAGACAAGAGGGAAAATAGGGTTTATTAACTACTAATTTTTATTTTTAGATTAAATACATAATTAATAATTATTTATTTTAGCGTTATAAATTAAGAATAAAGTATTATCTTGGCTTTTCTTCTCTTATTTATCTAGTTGTACATGATAATTAATGCATATTATTGATCTTAAAGGTATATAATGAAGTACAATTGGTCGCAGTACTTGTTTTCTTTTATTGATTAATGTTTCAAGCAGTTAAGGTTCAATGAGACCCGGCGAAATTCGTGCCAGCTGCCGCGGTGTAACTAGGGGGTTGAAGGGAAGGGGTAGTGATGGTTAAGCTGTAGTTATAAATTTAAATTAAAGGACTTTGTTTTATTTTTTTTTAGGTGAAATTATTTAAAATAATGAGTTCTATGTTTGAGGCTATAAAATTATTTTTAAACTAGGATTAGATACCCTATTGTTTTTAATGTAAAATGTAATACCTGGGTAATAGTAGTTATGTTCTTGAAACTCAAAGGATTTGACGGTATTTTAGGCTCTTCAGAGGAATTTGTGCCGTAATCGACAATCCACGATATATTTTACTTACTGTTGTTTCGCAGTATGTATACCGCCGTAGTTGAAGGTATTAGAGACAGTTACAGACCTTCATTATCTCTATTCAGGAGGACATCAGGTCAAGGAGATGGATTACAATAGAATGTTTATACGGTTTTTATTATGAAATTATTTAAATGAAGGTGGATCTGAATCTAATGTTTGTTATGTAGCTATTATGAGTGGGGCTCTAAGATATGTACACATCGCCCGTCGCTCTCATTTGTTTAGGTGGGATAATTCGTAACAAAGTGGGCGTACCGGAAGGTGTGCCTAGATTGGATTAATAGCAAAATAGAGCTTGTTAGTTGAGCTATTCGTTTACATCGAGGAGGTTTCTGTACAATTGATTGAAGGATGTTCTTATGCATATTATTTTATTATATTGAGGCTAAGCGAATCAACTTTAATTGATGTTATAGAATTAATTTGTTGATATTATAGTTAATTAGTACCGTATGGGACTGTTAATAGGAGTATCTATTACTTTCCTTGTGCACCAAGAGGAGCAGGTACTCGAACACTATAACTAAGGGAGAAGATTCAGTGCTTCTGCTCTAAGATGTGGAAAGTGAGTAAAAACATAAGTCGGCTTATATGCTGTTCGTGTTAAAGAATTCCAAAAAATGTAAACAGAACAATAAACCACCTTGTTTATAAATTGTTTTTATACCTTTATTCAAAGTTACATCAAAAACATCTTAATATCCATTTTGTTAGGTCTTTAAGGCAATGACGGAAACACAAAATAATAATCATAACTGATTGGAGCAAGAATTATACCGTTGTCAATGACATGTTGATTTTCTACAGCTGTTGTTCCTAATCATCTCTATCAGATTGTGATCCATTCTGCCATTTTTACATGAACTCTCGTGGCAGAATACACAAATACCTAAATACTTCATATCGGCTCATTTACACTAAAATGTAGCACGTTCACAAACCTATCTTTCAGTCACTTTTTATCTACAGGTAAGTAAGCTTATCCGGCTGGAGCTGATGGTAGCTGTGTGGGTCCTGGAATTCGCATATCCTCTTTCACACACCAACCTCAATCGATTAGGTTCATGCTTAGACCATTTAACTCCTGGAGTGGTTGCTAGTTAAGTTGTGTGTATCGTGCTACAATTTCATTACTCTTCGGGTACCAAAGCCGCCCGTGTTAACGATTTCAAAAATATGTAAACTAAACAATAAACCACCTTAATGTATTATAGCTTGTTTTTTTTAACTTCTTTTAAAGTTACATCAAGATCGTCTACATGTCCATTTTGTTAAATCTATAAAGCAGAGACATTATTTCAAAATAATAATCATAACTAATTCGATCAACAACTAAAAATTTTCAATGACATATTGTTTTTCAACAGCTTTGTTGGTTTTTATCTATATAAGATTGTCCTCCGATCTGGCAAAATTGAGAAAACCTTCAATATTTCATATCTGCTCTTTTATACTAAAATGTGGCTCGTTCACATCTGGCAGTCATTTGTTATTTAAAGGTTAGTAACATTAGCCAACTGGAGCTGATAGTAGCTGTGTGGGTCCTGGAATTCGCATATACTCTATCACACACCAACCTCATTCGATTGGGTTCATGCTTAGACCATTTCGCTCCTGGAGTTGGAGAGACTTTCGAATTGAATGCTGAACAGCTGCCGCGTTAGTAGGGGGAAAAGTGGCCATATTGAAGCTTTGTAACTATTCCCTTGTTATACCTGATATGGCTTAAACCAGAGAGGATATGTTTCCTTATCCATAGAGGCTAATAAGATTTGTGTATCTTGACCATTTTTTCAGGGTTGAGTATCGGTTGGTAGAAGACTGACTAACTTTCACAATTCTTCTTTTTTTGAAGATTCTATTCACTGCTGATTATAGCTGAGGACGTGACACAGCCTGTTGCATCCTGAAAAAAGTGAAAGCAATCTTTTTCTGACGCTACAGTCTCTCTAAAACTCATAAATTCGTAGCATTTCCGATCAACAACTGCTCATGAGGTCTTCTAGTAAGATTCTTAAAGAATCCGAAAAAAAACATCAACAGCTACAGAATTCCAGTTTGTAGTTTCTTCCATTATTTTTCTCCATATACAGCTACGTTTACTCATTCGAAAACTGCATCACTTGAAGCCGTCTTGTTTTGATCTCAAAGTTTCAAAAGAAGTGAGATTAAATTGTCGTGGTCTCAATGGTAGATTTAAATTCAATCGTTGCAGGTATTACCCAAAATATCTTCGTCTTTCGGTACCTTTCGTGCATAATTGTATCTTATATCCATAAAATATAAAAAGAAAAAATAATGTCAAAATTTATAAACGTACTAAACATACTTAATTTCGAGGTTTTGTAATTCGGTTTCTGTCATGCGTTTTCATTTTCTTTCAAATGTTGCATATTGATTTCCTCATCCAGACGTAGCTGAATAAGATCGCAGATCCTACTTTTTGTCATGTCCTCCGACGGTTGGAAATGTCTTAATAACCACATGTAGAGGTCCCCGAGCTGTCTAGAAGTGAGTTCTCAATGATCTTGAGTAAGCATGGCTATTCAGCATTTTCACTAGAGTTTACATAGTGTACAAGATACACCAAAGTTCTTCTATACCATTTCCTCACATAATATATCCAAAAGTGCCTAGAAATTATTTGGAAACCTCCTAAAGGCGATACATCTTTGGACCGTTCAGAAATTTATTCAGCTGAGGTACGATTTTTACACCGTTCGAGTAAAATGGCTGATCTTTCAGTAAAAGTCATAACGCATGAGCTTTGTAAACTTTTCTTGCACTCATTTACTGTATGCATAAGAGTAGAGTATTAGTATTTGATATTAAAATACTGAAGAAATCCAGAGGGACTACACTGCTTATATCAAAAGGATAGGAGTGTAATTCACCATTACACAATCGTTGTGGCGAAACTTCCACAAGATGAATAGCTATCCTAGGCTGTTTGAGAAAAGGAAATCAAGACGCGAGACGCTAGAACGAAGACTTGATTATATGTTCGGAGTAAGACAGCATTCACACACCAATAACATGAGTGTATAGTATTAGAGGGAAACAGGATGTCAAAATGAATAAATGTGATACGATATTCTTATCAAGACAATGCCACTGTAATATCATTGAAACACTTGGAAATGGAAAATTTTCATGAAGAGAATTCTGAAATAAATGACTTTTTTGCTCTATGAAATGTGTGGCACTAAGTTATTAATCAAAGCATACAGTGAGCTTATTTGATTAACCTACAGTTTGGTTGCTCTGTGATGACTGAGGACTGAGGATTGATTATATCGTATATATCCACGTGTAGGAAAACGTGGAGGAAAAATGGTGTAGGAAAATTCCACATAACCGTGTAGGAAAAAATCTCAAAAGAACTTAAAATCGTTTCTTTACTTGTCTCATCTTTCAAGTCCAAAGTTATGCTGCTTTGAAGGTTAGAATATAATTGGTTCGATAGCAAGTTTTACAGTATATTAATGGAATCGGGAAAATATTAATGGAAGAATGGAACCTAGTGAATCCTACAGAACTCTATATGTAAGTTTTAATGGGCAGCAGTTTTAATAAGCTGCCGTACATTTCCCAATTCAAACCGCACGCTCCCGTCGGTTGTGCTGTATGCAAACTGATTCCACTCGTTCTTATGCAAGTATCATGGGGGATCTCGACATCTGCTGTTATTATCTTTTTATCTAAATACATCCTGAAATCTACAGTTAGTAATACCATTATTAGTGCAGAACACCACAGTCGGCAGTTTGTAGTTAAATCTTAAAATTTTGCAAACCAAAGAAATTTTCAACAGATTTTAGAGTATTACAGCGTGCAAGTTGGAATTGGAATTGGCTTAGCTCGTTAAATTTGATTTGTCCTGCTACGGATTTGTTTTCTCTTCGGGTAGCAAAGCAGCTCGTGATGAAGAATTCCAAAATATGTAAACTAAACAATAAACCACCTTCATGTTTTATACCTTCTTTTCATACTTTCTTTTAGATTTACATCAAGATAGTCTTCATGTAAATTTTGTTAGGTTTAGACGGCGGGGACGTTATTACAAAATAATAATCATAACTGATTGGATCAACAATTAAGCCATTGTCAATGACATTTTGTTTTTCAACAGCTGTTGTTCGTCATCATCTATATAAGATTGTATTCCGATCTGATATTTGTACATGAAGTCCCTTGGCAGAGTGGAGAAAACCTTCAATATTTCATATATGCTCTTTTATACTAACATGTGGCTCGTCCACATCCTATCTTGCAGTCACTAGTTATGTACAGGTTAGTAACCTTAACCGGCTGGAGCTGATGGTAGCTACGGTGGGTCCTGGAATTCGCGTATCCTTTTGACACACACATCTCAATCGATTGGGTTCATTCTTAGACCATTAAGCGCCTGGAGTTGGAGGGACTGTCGAATTCACTGCTGAACAGCAGCTGTCTTAGTAAGGGAAAATATGATTATATTGAAGCTTTGTGACTACTCCCTTGTTATACCTGATATGGCTTATAAAAGGGTGAACATGTTTCCTTCACAAACAGGCGATTAGGAAAAGTGTAATCTTGACCATATTGTCAGGATTAGTTTTGGTTGCTTGTAGACTCTGACTAACTTTAACAATTCTTTTTCTTTTTGAAAGATCTTAAAGACTGGTGAGTATAGCTGAGGCCTTTTGCATCATGAACAAAGTGAAACCAATCTTTTAATGACGCTAAAGTATCTTTAAATTTGATAATTTCGTAGCACTTAATTAAGTAGTGCTTATATTGGCATCAAAAGAATCAGCAACTGCTCATGAGGATTCTTAGAAGTATTGAATCAGTCCAATAAAAAGCTACAGATTTCCAGTTTTTAGTTTCTTCCATTATTCTTATCCATATACAGCTACCTTTACTCCTTCGAAAAATGTTTGCATCATTTGATGGAATCTAGTATTGATCTCTTAGTTTCTCAAGAACTTTGATCGTTTTGCCGTAGCTTCAACGCCTGATTTAAATTGGATCGTTGCAGAAATTTCCCGAAGGCTCTTTTTTGTCTTTCGGTTCTTTCCGCGTCTAATTGTAATTTAAATCCATAAAATATAAGGTGAAAATAGCGCCTAGCATTATTTATATAAGTTCTTAATTTGTTTTGAGTTGCCATATTTAGTCCACACCATTGCTGGTTGAAAAACTCTTCGTTCTACGTGTGCGCTTTAAAACTCAGTAGAACAGAGACTCCTATCTGAGCGCAGGCGAATTGACATTCTTGCGCATTGAGATATTTTTACACAAGGAAGGTGGCATTAGCTCAACTTGCCGCTCAGATGATAAACTGTTTCCCTCGAAAGTATTGTAGAACTTATTTTATCGTAAAAGTATTTGGGAATGAAGCATTAATCTTGCTAACGTTTTCTCACGTTGAGTTAATCCCCAGAAAATTTCGCGGCCTTCGTTAAGAACTGTTCGATAATCATATCACTTGGAACTTCCTTTAAAAGATGAATAGGTATCCAAAGGTTGTTTGAGAATAGGAAATTGAGACGCGATACCTGAGTGAAGACTAGATTAAATCTTCAGAGAAGACAGCATTGACACACCAAGAACATGGGTGTATTGCATTAGAGGGTAAGGGGATGTCAGAATGAATAATTGTCATACGATATTCTCTTCAGACAATGGTACCGTGATATAAGATTACTTTTTCAATCAAATCTTGGATATGAAGAATTTTCATCAAGGGACATTTGAAATATATGACTTTTTTTGCTCTATGAAAGGTGTGGTACTTAGTTACTAATCAAAGCATACAGTGAGCTTATATGAAAAGATTATTTGATTAGCCCACAGTTTCGTTGGTTTGTGATGATGACCAGTGTTACTAAGTTAGTAGCGAACTCAAGACTGACTATACCATAAGTATTACCACCTAACGGTGTAAGAGAAGATCTCAAAAAAAGTAAAATCGATCGAAATATCCCTCCGATCAGATGACAGGTTTCAGGCCCAAAGGAAGGCTGCCTTGCAGGTTAGAATATAATGTGATCCATAGCAAGTTTTTTTAGGATATAATCGGGAAAATATTATTAATAATAGAACGGAAACTAGTGAATCCTAAACAACTATGTATATAAGTCCTAGTGAACAGCAAGGACGCTATTTAAACGCACATTTGATAGCCTCGAGTGTTAACACACTGGAGAATTTCTTTAAGTAATACATTCGTAGGAACACAACTCTTTGGAATAAACCGTTTCTATCAGGTTAAGAATAAGGAGAAAGGTGAGAGCCTTGTGAGTCGTAAGTAGATTTCTTCAGCAGGAATCACTCTCTAATAGTATTGTACTTGCATATAAACGGGAAATATAGTAATTACTTGATTATCATTCATTAGTTAATACTTATTTTTTTACATTTGATATCGCAACATTTTTCAATCAAAAGGGCCCACCTAAAACAAACTGCGGTTAATTCCCAAAGCTATACGTCAGTGATACCCTCGTCTTATTAAACGGAGAAGTTAATCTACGGTTGGTTCGATATTTAATAATGTGAGTTAAAGAGGTCTAAAAGCACTACTGCTTCGTTTTTGAGACCTAGGTACACAACAAAAGATCCTACGGCATCGTATTCAATGTTCAATTCCTTTACTACCTGTAAGCCAATAGGAATTAAGGAATAGATGCCGATCTCCACTGCTGATTTCTAAATTAAGCAGCATGTAAGAAGGACATAAGCCAGCATAAACCATTTAGCCTTACCGGACATCTCAGAATAGAACCCTCGAATTATTGGCACGCCTTTTGCACTATAAACCACTAATTAAAAATCGAACAACTTCGTCCATCCTCAAAATCATTTCTTTAATTACCGCATCTTTTAAAGATCGATTTAATCTCTAATTAATATATCTTTTCAGACAATGTAGAATACTATTACAAAAAAGTCAAGTGAAATCTCACCTAATGATCTCATTTTAATGCGATTTCTGTCATTATGGATGCATATTACAAAAGGGTTCACAACCTCGGGGTTGCCTATCCTTTTGCAAATGACCCATCAACTTCTCCAAAATTTTAACGCGCTTTCTCTTTTCTATACCTTTTGAGCTCAGCGCGATATACATTCTTTATCAGTTAAAGACTTCTTGTTCCGCATTTCACTGGGTTTTAAGTCGTTTATACTCCAAAGCACAATATGAGCTGCCGTACATCTCCCATTTCAAACCGCACGCTCCCGTCGGTTGTACTGCATGCAAACTGATTCCACTCGTTCTTATGCAAGTATCATGGCGGATCTCGACATCTACTGTAATTATCTTTTTATCTAAATGCATCCTGATATCTACAATTAGTAATACCATTATTTCTGCAGAAAGCAAGTCATAAGCCTTGTAGATAAATCTTAAATCTTGTGCAAATGAAGGTAATTTTTCAACAGTTTTTTGAGTAAAACAGCGTGTAAGTTGCAATTGAAAAATCCTAATCTCACTACGCTTATAAAATATTACTATGTCTGGTTGATTGTATTGCATGCTAACTGCTTGTATTCGTTTTGAAAGACAACACGTATATTATGTCAGGAAATTGTATAGAAAAACTTTGGAGTATCCTGTAACTATGACAACTTTAGTGAAAATGCCGAGAGTCCATGCCTACTCAACATCATTGAGAACTCACTTCTAGACTTTGCTCGGGGACATTTACAACCGTCGGAGGAGATGACTAAATCTAGGATCTCAGATCTTATTCAACAACGTCTGGATGAGGAAATCCATATGCAACAAGAAAAAGAAACTGCATGACAAAAACCATATTAGGAAATCTCAAAATTAGGACGGTGGCATTTTCCGAACCGTCAACTTCGGGTGCAGTATATAGAAAATGTCATAATCGTATTCCAATTCATTAAAAGGGACTAGATTGAACAGGTGACTAGAAACTTTATTTGAAGACTATGAAATTAATGCTTCTGTTTACTCACGCAGGTGGCCATTTTTTCTATGAAAAATTTCCACATCACTAAACTCAACTGGTGGAAGCCCTGGAGGCAAATACGGTATCAGAGAATTACAGAAAATTAACAACTCAAGGAACATTTACAATTCGCAGAATAAGAGGCCTTCTTGAGCGAAGTTCCAAATGATATTATTATCGAACAGAGTTTAATGATTTCCGCGAAATTTTCTGGGGATTAACTCAACGTGAGAAACAAAGTTAGCAAGATTAATCCTTCATTCCCAAATACTGTTACGTTAAAAGAAGTTCTAGAGTACTTTCGAATCATCTGAGCGGCACGTTGAGCTAATGCCACTTTCCTTGTTTAAAAATATCTCAATGCGCAAGAATTTTAATTCGACTGCGCTGAGTATTGCAATCTCTGTTGTACTGAGTTTTAAAACGCACACGTAATAGGGAGAATGCAACACGCAATGGTGTGAACTAAAAATGGCAACTCAAATCTGCTAAGCGCCATTTTCACCTTAGTGCCGAAATACAGAAAAGAGCTTTCGGGAAATATCTGGACGATCCAACTTAAATCTGCCATTGGAGCCACGGCAATTCAATCAAAATTCTTGAGAAACTCTGAGATCAATACAAGACTCCGTCAAATGATAGAAATAGTTTTCTAACGAGTAATGGCTCTTAGCTGGACTATGCAAGGAATGTACTCTAGGCACTATGCCATGATTTTCCGCTATATGATGCGATCATCTATGCAGAATTCTACAGCATTCTACAGGTTTTTCTATTTTAGTAAAGGATTTACTTGGTGATCTAGAATGGCTCTGGTCAACGGCCATGAATATGCTTGAATACATACCAGTCCAAATGACAGTCTGGTTCAGTGTTAGAGATAAGTACACATCGTAAGCCTCAACTGTTGTAAGGTAGATTTTGTGGAGTAACTTTCTGCTCTTGTAAAGAAAACCTTGAGTCGTTGTACAGGACGCGCAAGGTCTCTCTGCACGTCAGCAGAAATACATCTTGTTTATCATTCTGTCTCAGTTATGAAAGGTGTTAAAAAGCAAATAAAATTATTGCACTAATTTGCTACAGACGGGAAGTTTACTTATTAAATATTTTTAGCTGGATTTTATTCTAAGGACTTAATTTTGGAAATTTCTTCTTTGTCTTTAATTAATGTAGCCAGCTTTTTCTTGTTGTTTTTTTCTACAGGCCTAACTGTATGCTATTCAGTACGTTTAAGATTTTATTTAACGGGTAAGGGCTTTCGGGATGCTAATATTCATTCTATTAGTGATAATGAAGGTTGAGTTATATGTAAGGAAATATTAGGATTGGTAGTAATGGCAATTTTAGGAGGTGCGACATTGAGTTGACTGATTTTTCCTACTGTTAATTGTGTTGTTCTACCTTTACATCTAAAAATAGGCGCCCTACTTGTGAGTATAGTAGGTTTGTGGGTTGGCATTTTATTAACAAGCTATTCTATTGGACAGTCTTTAGTGTGTATGAAATTTTATTTTAGTTCTACAATAATAGGAAGCATGTGATTTTTACCTTATTTATCAACTAATTATATTATTAAATTACCTTTATATCTAGGAGGCGCATATTATAATAACATTGATCAAGGGTGGAGAGAATGTCTTGGTACTCATGGCATGTATAGTAGTTTTAAGGACGGTTCAATATTAATTCAACATTCACAAGATAATTTATTTAAAATGTATTTATTAATTTTTTTAATCTTTACAATTTTCCTCTGCTTCTTTATATTTGTGTATTTAGGTAGCTTATAGTGAAAGCATAGTATTGAAGATACTAAGAAGAATTATGGTCCCTAAATATACTCCCTGAGAAGAGCACTCTCTTTTTTACCCTGAAAAGGTAATGTAATATTTATACTAAGGGGGTTATAATTATTTTATATTAAGAGATGTTAACGGTAATATCCGCTAAAGATAAAGTTAGCAGCTTCTTGATTATTCACATCTCCTTAGTTGGGGCGAGGAATACCCAGTAGTATCATTAACAGTGAGATGCCTCTTTTTGGCTTCAACTAACAAGCAGGGGTCAAAAGACCAAATGTTCAGGTCGAAACTGAGTGCAATTGTTTGCTTCCTACTTATGAGATAAATTGACAGCAACATTTTTTGGATGCAAACCAAATATTATATTTAACTATTATTCCATCTTATTAGACGCCTCATGTTAGAGATCCTTGATTTCATTCATGATAAAGGCCCACTAGGAGAATTAATAAGAATGTTAATCTAACGAGAGATCAGGATAACGTATTAGTGCTGTTAATAGTAATTGTTATTGGGAGTAGAAGGGCAATTTCTACATCGAAGATGAGGAAGATTACAGCAATAAAAAAGAATCGTAATGAGAAAGGGAATCGGGCTGATGATTTAGGGTCGAATCCACGTTCAAAGGGGGAATTTTTTTCTCGGTCATTAATAACTTTTTTGGAAAGAAGAGTTGAAATGGCTATAACGATTAAGCAAATAATAATAGTTAATAGACCAGTTGTTAAAACTGTATTAATTGCCTATTTCATTTAAATGATCTTTTTGATTGGAAGTCAAATATACTATATATATTAAATAGGCTAACCTCCTCATCAATAAATAGAAATATAAAGGAATAGTCACACTACATCTACAAAATGTCAATATCAGGCAGCAGCCTCAAATCCAAAACGGTGTGTAGGAGAAAAATTTGATAAAAGGTGACGTAATAAACAAGTGGCTAGGAATGTAGAACCAATGATAACGTGAAGACCGTGGAAGCCTGTTGCTATAAAGAATGTTGAACCGTAGACAGCGTCTACAATAGCGAATGGGGCTTCATAATACTCGTATGCTTGTAGTGCAGTAAAGTATAAGCCAAGGAGGATTGTGAGTAGTAGACCTTGAGTGGCTTAAGTGTGATTACCTTCTATTAATGTGATGAGCTCATGTTACAGTGACTCCTGAGGCGAGTAGAATTGCAGTATTGAGTAAGAGAATATGCATTGGGTTGAATGGAACGATGCCTGTTGGAGGCCAGAAAGATCCAATTTCTACTGTTGGTGCTAGTCTACTATGAAAGAAGGCCCAAAAAAATGAAACGAAAAAGAATACCTCAGAAATAATAAATAAGATTATACCTCACCGAAGTCCTAATGTAACTTGTATAGTGTGCAATCCTTGATATGTTCCTTCTCGAGACACATCCCGCCATCATTGAATTATGGTTAGTAATGTAATTAGTATGCCTAGGAAGAATACGGAAGGATCATATTGATGAAATCACTTAGTGAGACCTGTGGTTGTAATTAAGGCCCTTAGAGCTCCAGTAAGTGGTCAGGGGCTTTGATCAACAAGGTGATTTTGTGGTGCTCACATATGTAACTTCTCTTGAATATAGTGTGACTAGGACGGCGAATACATATGATTGAATTACTGCAACAGAAGATTCTAGTATTAGAAGGGTAATTTGTCCAATTATTAGTAATGAAAGTATGGAAAGAGATAAAGAAGGGCTTGTAGTACCTAGTAAGGTTAAGAGGAGATGCCCTGCAATTATATTTGCTATTAATCGAACAGCTAGGATTCCAGGCAGAATGATGTTACTAATTATTTCAATGCATACTATAAAGGGTATGAGAGTGACCGGAGTTCCGGAAGGAACGAGATGGGCGAATATATCTTGAGTGTGATTTATTCAGCCGTAGATTATGAAACTTATTCAAAGGGGGAGGGCAAGAGTTAACGTAAAAGTTAGATGTCTAGAGCTGGTAAATACATAAGGGAATAAGCCTATAAAATTATTAAATAAGATGAAGGAGAATAAAGAAATGAATAGGAAGGTTCTTCCTTGATGACTAATAGGACAAAGAATAGTTTTGAATTCCTTATGAAGGGTTAGTGTAATTTTATTTCATAAAATGTTTGGCCGTCCCGGCAAGAATCAAAATGGGATTGGAATAATTAGAAGTCCAATTACTGTTCTAAGTCAGTTAAATGATATGTTTATAATTGAAGTAGAGGGATCAAATGTTGAAAAAAGATTTGTTATCACTTTCAGTTTATGGTTGTTTTTTTAATGTTAGAGCTATCTAAGGAAGGATGAGGTGTATTTGAATTAAAATATATAATAGATGCAAATAAAAGGTAGCACAAGGAAAATATAATAAATAAGATGAGTCATTTTTAGGGGAGATATTTGCGGGATAGAAAAATACTATTAAGTAGTAATTAAAGCTTGACATGCTTACGTTATAATTTAGCTAATTTTTCCATTAGGAGTAATTGTTCTTTTACAATCATTGGATTTAAGAGACCATTGCTTACTTTCAGCCACCCAATGAAAGTTCTTGTATTATTTAAGTTATTCAGTTATTAAATACTGAATGAGGGCAGGCCTCAACAACAATTGGTATGAAACTATGATTTGCACCACAAATTTCTGAACATTGACCGAAGTATAAGCCTGTGCGTGTAATATTAGCTGCTACTTGATTTAAACGTCCTGGAATGGCATCTACTTTAATACCAAAGGCGGGCATAGCTCATGAGTGAAGAACATCAGCAGCGGTGATTAAGATACGAATGTTAATATTAATAGGCAATACGATGCGATTGTCCACTTCTAGAAGACGAAATGAATTAGGACTCATTTCATTGATGGGCACTATGTAAGAATCAAAATCTGTTAGGGAGAAGTCAGAATATTCATAACTTCAGTATCATTGATGTCCAATTGTTTTAAGAGTAAAAGCAGGCTGGTGAATTTCGTCTAGTAAGTATAAGAGTCGTAAAGATGGGAGGGCGATAAAGATTAGTGTAATAGCAGGCAAAATTGTTCAAATAGTTTCTAGTGTTTGGCCCTCTAATAAGTTACGGTTAATATATGTGTTTGGTAGAAGAGAGGCTAGTAAATAGCCTACGAGAACTGTAATTATAGTTACAGTAAGTATTGTATGATCATGAAAAAATACTATTTGTTCTATTACAGGGGACGCTGTATCTTGAAGTCCTAGTTGATTTCAAATGGCCATTTCTAATGTTAATCTTATGTTTGGTGCTTAGGCCCAATGCACTTATCTGCCACCTTAGAAGTTTGTTAGTAAAGGAAGTTCTGCATAACTATGTTCTGCTGGCGGTAAGTTCTGGAATCATTCTAAAGATGTTGTTTGTTGATCCGAAAAGACTACTGGTCGAGCTCTCGCAAAGGCTTCTCACATAATAAATACAAGTACTAGTACGGCGATGAAGGAAAGGAATGAGCCAATACTTGATAGTATATTTCATGTGGTGTAGGCATCTGGATAATCTGAATACCGGCGAGGTATCCCACTTAAACCTAAGAAATGTTGAGGGAAGAATGTGATGTTTACTCCTATAAATATTACTAGGAATTGAATTTTTAGTCATGTAGGATTTATTGTTGTTCCTCTAAACAGAGGGAATCAATGGATAAGTCCTGCTATGATAGCAAATACAGCACCTATAGATAGTACGTAATGAAAATGTGCTACTACATAGTAAGCGTCATGGACAACATTGTCTTAGGATGAATTTGTTAATACAACTCCCGTGAGGCCTCCAACAGTAAATAGGAAAATAAAACCTAAAGTTCATAAGATTGAAGGTGAGTAAGTTATTTGTGCGTCATGAAGTGTGGCAATTCATCTGAATACCTTAATTCCTGTAGGAACAGCAATGGTTATTGTGGCAGCAGTAAAATAGGCACGAGTATCGACGTCTATACCAACAGTGAATATATGATGAGCCCAAACAATAAATCCTAGGAATCCAATTGCCAGTATTGCATAAATTATTCCTAAAACGCCAAATGTTTCCTTTTTACCACTTTCTTGGTTTACAATATGTGAAATTATGCCAAATCCCGGAAGAATTAAAATGTAAACTTCAGGATGACCAAAGAATCAAAATAGGTGTTGGTATAAAATTGGATCTCCCCCTCCTGAAGGATCAAAAAAGGAAGTATTAAGATTTCGGTCAGTTAGGAGTATTGTAATAGCCTGCCAATACATTAAGAGATAAAAGAAGTAGTACGGCAGTGATTACTACAGATCAAACGAATAATGGCAATCGTCCTAAAGTTATTCCGGGAGTTCGTATGTTAATTACGGTTGTAAAAAAATTTACGGCCCCGAGAATTGAGGACACACCGGCTAAATGGAGGGAGAAAATAGAAAGATCAACGGAGGCTCCGGCGTGAGCAATGGCCTTGGAGAGAGGGGGATACACAGTTCATCCAGTTCCTGCACCACTCTCTACAATTCTTCCTGTTAATAGTAGAGTTAATGAAGGTGGTAATAATCAGAATCTTATGTTGTTTAGGCGAGGGAATGCCATATCAGGTGCTCCTAGTATTAAAGGCACTAGCCAATTACCAAAGCCTCCAATTATAATTGGCATAGATATAAAGAAAATCATAATGAAAGCATGAGCAGTAACAATTACGTTATAAATTTGGTCATCGCCAATTAAGCTACCTGGTCGGCCAAGTTCTGCTCGAATGAGAAGACTTAATGATGTTCCTACTATTCCTGCTCAAGCTCCAAAGATCAAGTATATTGTACCAATATCTTTATGATTTGTACAAAATAATCATCGTTGCAAGTAAAATTAAATAGGGTGCCCGAAGTATTAGGTGATAGATTGTAAATCTATTTATGGCTAATAAACCTTCTATTAGGTTCTATAGTCAATATTTATGATGTCGGACTGCAATTCCGGAGTAATAGTTAATATATACTAAGACCTAAATGGTTGCCTTTTATTTATTGCTTTGAAGGCCATTTGTTTTTTCTTAACTTGAAGTCTTTGTTTAAAGGATGTTGACAGTTAAAGGTAAAATAATTATGCCTCTTAATGAAATAATAATGAATATCGATCTAATTGATGTTACTAGACTTTATTTCATTAAAGATGTTCATGTTTGATTATAGTAATTAATGATGAAAGCAGCATAGGCGTATAGGAGAAAAGAGTAATTAGTGCTGTTATTACTATTAGGGTGAGAATAATAAATGATATTTGTTCGGCAGTTTTTATAATGATGATTCACTTAGGTAAGATTCCTAAAAATGGTGGAATACCTACTAAAGATAAAATCTAGTAAAGATAGCTAATAATTTTATTACAGTTACAATAATTTTATTAGAGAAAGTTTGATTAATATGGAATATTTTGTTTATTGCAAAAAGGGTGACTGCTATTATTGAAAGTAAGGCGTAAAATAAGAAGTAGAGAGATCATGCTATGTCACTTAGCAGAAGGGCTATGATTATTCAACCAGTGTGATTAATCGATGAAAATGCTATGATTTTGCGTAGTGATGTTTGATTTAAGCCTCCGATTGAGCCTACTACTAAAGACAAAATTAAGGTTAGATAGATTAGATTTATAGGATTTAAGCTGTAGGATAATAGGCCGAGGGGTGCCAATTTTTGTCATGTTATTAAAATAATGCAGTCTATTCAGAGCATAGCCTCTATTACTTCGGGTATTCAGAAGTGAAGAGGAGCTGCTCCTAAAGAGTTTTGCTCACCGGTGAGAGACCGATTAGAGAATCGGGAAATTCAAATCCTCCAATAAGCTTAATTAGAGTGTGCGATATGGCAGTGTGTAGTGCATGATGAACTGTGCGAGCCAGAGAAACTTTAAGGTTCTATAGCCTGTATAGGTCTATAGATACGTAGCGTTATTAATATAGCATCTTGATGAAGTGAGCCAAGGTTACTATAGACGCCTCGAAATTTTTTATAGACGCAGTTTAACTTTCAGGCTAAGAGAAAGTTAATAGCAGAATTTATTTCGCAGCGAGACGACTTTCTTTCGGCAGCGAGACGATCAAATTCTCGGACACTAATCCCAAGCGGGCAATTTCAGGGCTTCTGGTCCAAGATGTGGGAAGTGAGCCTAGGAAGTTTTATATCTTTCAGGTGTACTTAACTGAAAATATCCCCCTATCTAACCTGAGTAAAAAAAATCCTGTCAAATGATTACTTTGTTGCTGTCTCTGTTGTACCAGACTTGTATAACATCTTTGTATCGCGAATCAGTGCTTTACACCGCTAGCTTTAGCAATTCATCGGCCGGACTTGTATCACAGGCCCGCAGTGGTTCAGCTGCCACATCTAGGTGGACAAAATATAAAAACTGAGTTCTCAGAAGAGGTGAGAAAAGGATGGGAATTCTTGGGGCAAGGTCCCAAGTGGTTGGAAAAATTCCCTTAGGTGCCAAATTACACATGGGGAAGTATGTCGGATCCGACGAACAAGATTAAATGTATTTAATGTAGAATCAGCGGATCGACAATTTCCCTGCTAGACCTTACGTCTGCAGCATATAACACAGACAGCTGTTGGTCAGTGCCAGGAATATAGTGTGACAACTATAGATGAAGGTATGACGTGCAAGTGACATGATTGAGGAGTACCGTGGGTTTTTGGGTGGGCTTTGGCGTGATGGGAAACACTAGGGAATAAGAACGTATACATACTGTACTTAGGAATAGGTATAATGAATTGACGCGTAAAAACAATTCTCCACCAGTCTCCAGGTTCTAATGACTATAGATGTGTAGAGTAATGATTGTAGTGTGTGCATAATAACCATGACATGAAAATGTTCACATAATTGTTTCTTCTTATACTTTCAAAAATGCAGTGTACGCTGACACAATAAGTCTTCTTCGACGCCTGGAGAGATTAACCCATTAGCTGCAAGAGAACCAATAGTGTTTACACCTGTGTAATAGACAAATTAAGGTTACAAAACTGTGATGAGGATGTAGCAGAGTGCGTCAGAAAGGTTACAGATAGTTTTTGTATACATGTCAAAGAGAAATGGCAAAAATGTCATCGATTAATGAATAACTTTGTAATCAAATATGGTAAGTGACTCGACAGTACAGTGGAGTTTTGTGGAAACGTATGGAATGCAGCGACATTACGACGACCAGTATCATTTAGAACAGGTGTGACACCGAGAACACCTGTAGGGCGTCGAAGAGAACTGTTTGAAGAAGGAAATGGGAAACCATAGAGAAGATGGTTGTAGTCGTTAGTACAACATCGACAACTGAAGAGTTAGTTAATGCAACGCACGTGGGTTTACGTGCAAAAGAAAAACGCGATGCTTCTTATATTGTGTGTCACCCAGGAGGGATCGCGAATCAAAAAGGCGTACAAGAGTCCAGAGACGACAGTACCAATTAAGATTACAAACAATGAGGCATTTGCATTTATGTTGACGCGAAATTGTCAAAGAAACAATACCAGTTAGTTCGTAACCAGCCGAAAGTTCATAATGCAAATATCTTACTATAAACTAATTCGTATAACTATAAACTGTTAGAGGCAAAGAAAGTGTGCTACCCAGCCTATATTATCACAGACTTATATGCGGAAGTGCAGCTGCAAGCGTTACTTGATCATACTATCGAGCGGTTAATTTCCAAAAACAATACTATACTGAGAGAGATCAAACAGGAAGTTGAAATGCCCGTGTTCTTCAAATGGTGTTTGTGATTGCGTGTCAGGTCAGAGCGCATACAAACAACGGTATAATTAGGATACAGAAGACGATATACATATTTGTTTGTCATTTCGTTAGTGTTTCTAAAATTACAATATAGTTAAGAGACACTCTGGCATAGTCCACGGCGATTGCCAATACGCTATTGTCGGTCAATCATGATAGAAACAGCAGAATTAACACGTTCAGAAGTTACTAAGGTACAGCAGCAACTACAAGCTCTCTCACAAGCAACTATCACTTACAATGATCATCAAATATTAGTGAAACACAGATTAAAGCTTACAAAGTTCCTAGGAAGACAGCATTGACACACCAAAAACATTAGAGTGAAAGTGGATTTCAGAATGAAGAAATGTTAAAAGATATTATTATCAAGACAATGCTACCGTGATTTCAGAATACTTTTTCAATCATTAACCTGGATATGGAGATATCTGATAAGAATGACTTTTCCTGCTCTATGAAATGTGTGGCACTTAGTTACTAATTAAAGCATACAGTGAGCTTATATGGAAAGATTATATGATTAGCCCTCAGTTTGGTTGCTTTGTGATGACAATTGTTACTGAGTTTGTAGGGAACCCAGGCCTGACTATACCATAAATATTTTCTAACTAAACAAGGGAAGATCATAAAAGAACCTAAAATGATTTTTTATTTGTCTCATGGATCAGATCACCGGTTTCAAAACTAAAGTAAAACTGCTTCGGAACATAGTGAATCCTACACATCTCTGTATGTAAACACTAGTGAGCAGCAACGACGCTAATTAAATGTATATTTGATAATTTCGAGTGTTAACAAACAGGAGACTTTCTTTAAATAATATATCCGTAAGTACACAACTCTTTGGATTAAACGATCAAGAAAAGTTGAGAGCGTGATGGGTGTAAAGTAGATTTCTTCAGCAGGAACCACTCTCAAATAGTAATGTAGTTGCTTAAAAACGGGAAATATAGATATTGCTTCATTATCATTAATAAATTAATACTTATGTTTTTTAAATTTGGTATCACAACATTTTTCAATCTCAAGGGCCCATCTAAAAGAAACTGCTGAACGTTCCCAAAGCTATATGACTGTGATACCGTTGTCTTATTAAAGGGAGAAGTAAATTCATGTACGCCATGTGTAGCTATAAGAGCACTACTGCTTCGTTCTTAATACCTAGGTACACAACGCAAGATACTGCGGCGTCCGGTTCATTGTTGAATATCTATACCAGCTCTAAACCAATAGATATTAAAGAATACATGGCGGCGTCCACTTCTGATTTATAAATTTCACACCATGTTTAGATAGACATAAGCCGCCATAAGCCCTTTAGCCCATCCGGACACTTTGAAATGGAACCCTGAATTATGGCAAGCCCCTTGCACCTTAAACAACTAATTAAAAATCGAAGTCCCCGTCCATCTTCTAAATTATTTATGTAATCACTTTGAGATCGTTTTAATCTTTTATTATTATCTTTTCTCATATATTGTAGACTACTATTACAATGAAGTCACGTGAAATCTCTGCTAATGTTCTCATTTTAAGGTGATTTCTGGTGGTGCAGATGCATATAACAAAAAGCCTGACAAGCTCGGGGATGCCTGCCCAATCGCAAGTGACCCATCATCTTGTCCATCATTATAACGCACTTCCTCTTTACTATACCTTATGAGCTCACCGTGATATTCAGTCTTTCTCAGCTAAAGTCTATTTGTTTCGCACGTCACTGGTTTAAACTCGAATATTTCGAATTTGCAAGTCCTAAGGACAATATGTACTGGAGTACTTTTCCCATTTGAACCCACCCTCTCTCGTCGGTTGTACTGCGTGCAAACTGATTCCACTCGTTTTAATGTAAGTATCTGATGCAAGTATCAATATCTCGACATCTACTGATATTATCTTTTTACCTAAATGCATCCTTATATCTACAATTAGTATTACCATTATTTCTGCAGAAAGCCATGTTCGGCAGCCTTGTAGATAAATCTTATTTCTTCTGCCATATGAAAATTATAATTCAACAGATATTAGTCTGATACAACGTTTGAGTTGCAATTGAAAAAACCTAATCTCAGTACGCTTCTTATCAAATATTACTATGTCTGGTTGGTTGTAGTGCGTGCTAACTGCTTGCATTCTTTTTGATAAGACAACAAAACATCTCTCGACATCTCCTCTTAATAAAATGTAATCCGAACGTTTCGGAATCTTAGAATTACTATGTTTTATGAAAACAGTCTGAAGTATAGATGTAAGGACATATCTGTGTATTTCAACCTTCTTATTACCAATGTTAACGGCTCTACTATGGAATGTACTCTATGCAGCTTCCCATGGTATTCAGCTTTATGTAGCAAACACCAAAGCAGAAATCTACAAACGATTTGGTGCATCTATTTTTGTAAATGAATTTATTTGGTAATCTAGGGTGGCTCTGGTCAACGGCCATGGATATGATCCCATACATACCAGGCCAAATGACTGTCTGGTTCAGCGTTAGAGATGAGTACACTTGGTAAGCCTATAATGACGGCTATTAATAATGTACATTTAGTGGAGTAACTTTCTGCTCTTGAGAAAACAACTTTCAATCGGTGGCAGACACGGAAGCTCTAATCACGTCAGAGTGTTGAGCTGCTGTTGAATTTAAAAACTAAGATTACAAATATTATTCTTATTGATCTTTCCGTATCAGATATGCAAGGTGTCAAAAAGCTAATAGTGTTGGTGCACTAATCTGCTACAGAGGGAAACTTACCAGAACTTTACTCACCGTTGAGAAAACGTTTAGAAAATTGAGAAATTCAAGTCTTCCAATAAGGTTAACACTTTAAGGCGGCGTGTTTGCTTTTAAAAAGTACTCAGAAAAACAGCCGTTTTTGGTGTTTTTCAGGAAGAATTAAAAAATATTCTATAGGTTAATGTGTGTGTTTATTACACCACTAGAAAGATCAGTCTTTCCTCTACATTCACAAAAAAACATTACAAGCAAACATGCGACATATGGGGAGCTTCAATGGTTTAACTTGGATATGTTTTTCGAGATAGGAAAAAAGTCCGTACTTTGAGTTCTTAAGTGTACCTCGCCTTGGTATGATAAACACGGAAACATTCTGGTAAGCATAGACCCACTTCACAATCAGGACACATGCACGTTGTGTTCTTTCGCATCCGTTTACCATCATATACCTTTCCTACATCAGAACAGACCTTACAATATCTAGTAGGTTTCTCTTTTTTTCCGTAGCGGGAACCTTTGCAAAATGTCTTTTGGTCAATCTGTTGGTTCAATGTAAGTTTCAGGAACTTGTTGAGCTTCGATACATGCTTTTCACTCAAAGCTTGTCCCACTTTCTGCAGAAAGTCTGCTAAATGCACATTGTTCTTCTCTTGTCTACTTCTAGTTTTCTTGTATAGTATCCATGACATGTTAAACACTTCAGTTGCTTCCGATTGAACGAGTAATACGCCACTAATTGATCACTTTTGTCCTCACAAACTTTGTATATATTGTAGTCTAAAACTACGTTCGGTTTTGTCATCTCTACATGTCCGCTCGTTGATTTCTCTGTAACTTCAGTGGATGTAGCTTGATATTTAGTTGAAAGCTTCAAGACATCCCTTGTATCTTTCCATTTCACTCACAAAAAATTATCTTTACGCTGAAAGATTATATACGTTTTTTAAGTTCTTTTGAACAACTGTAGCTTTAGGCAATTCCTTTCTACTTGCCATAAACGTTCCAACAGCCATTGTGTTCCTTTCCCAGGAACAAGAAGGCTCAAAGTCAGGATCAGGTACAAAGTCAGGATCAAGTTCCGCATCGTCACGGCCATCTTCAAATTCCAACTCCTCTTCTGATCAAGAGATAATATAAATTTCATCTAATAAATCATGAATATTCTGGTCACTTAGTTTTCTTGCATTCGTGTTCATTCAGTTTGAAATGGAAAAAAAACTGACGGAAGAACACCTGCCAAACATCTCTGTGCAACATGCTACGAGCTCAAATGAGACTACTTATTGTTCTCCATTCCTGACTACAACGGATTCCATTTTTTCCTACTACGGTGTAACAGCGTACATAGGTATCACTACAGATTCTGCAAAATCATCTTGAACGTCTCTGGCATGCAAAAAAGAATCCTATATAATAACATTTGATTGCACGACCATAGCAAGTGCATGGCCTGATTAGCCAAAATACCGTGCTCGTGCTAAGCACGCGTATGGCGTTGCATGTGTTAATAAGTGTGTGCTATATGGCAGACTGTAGTGCAAGATGAACCTTGCGAGTCAGAAAAGCAGCTTTGTACAGTCGCAAAGGATCAAGGTGCTGAGCATTAAGCAGTGATTGTCCTTATGTCGTATAAAACCTAGGGAAATAAGTTGAAACAAACAGGGATCGACGTGTAGCAGGGATTTCATTCTTACGCCCCCTCTTGGATAAAAATGTACAAGGAGTCCTTGCATGTACCGCATATCGAAACATCGTTCTTTTTTAAAAGAGTTAAATTTGCTTCTTTTTATGAAATTCGAAAACTAAACAGTAGTTACACAATGTTTAGTATTCTTGCACATTGCTAAATTCTTTGTGTCAATCATCTGGTGTTGAACATCTTAACATATAAACAATCAAACACGAAACAATTGTTATTAACGTCCAATTAAATTGTACTGTAATACGCGAATGTGATATCTAAATGAATTGGTTTAGCTCGTTAAATTAGATTTGTCCTGCTACGGATTTGTTTTCTCTTCGGGTACCAAAGCAGCTCGTGTTAAAGAATTCCAAAAAATGTAAACTAAACAATAAACCACCTTCATGTTTTTTACCTTCTATTCATACCTTCATTTAGATTTACATCAAGGTCGTCTTCATGTCCATTTTGTTAGGTTTATAAGGTGGGGACGTTATTACAAAATAATAATCATAACTGATTAGATCAACAATTAAGCCATTGTCAATGACATTTTGTTTTACAACAGCTGTTGTTCGTCATCATCTATAGAAGATTGTATTCCGATCTGATATTTGTACATAAAGTCCCTTGGCAGAATGGAGAAAACCTTCACTATTTCATATATGCTCTTGTATACTAACATGTGGCTCGTCCACATCCTATCTTGCAGTCACTAGTTATGTACAGGTTAGTAACCTTAGCCGGCTTTAGCAGATGGTAGCTGGTGGGTCCTGGAATTCGCATATCCTTTTGACACACACACCTCAATCGATTGGGTTCATGCTTAGACCATTAAGCGCCTGGAGTTGGAGGGACTGCCGAATTCAATGCTGAACAGCTGCTGTCTTAGTAAGGGAAAATATGATTACATTGAAGCTTTGTGACTACTCCCTTGTTATACCTGATATGGCTTATAAAAGGGTGAACATGTTTCCTTCACAAACAGGCGATTAGGAAATGTGTAATCTTGACCATATTGTCATGATTAGTTTTGGTTGCTGGCAGACTCTAACTTTAACAATTCTTCTTCTATTTGAAAGATCTTAAAGTCTGCTAAGTATAGCTGAGGCCTTTTGCATCATGAAAAAAGTTAAACCAATCTTTTAATAACGCAAAGTATGTTTAAATTTAATAAATTCGTAGCACTTAATTAAGTAGTGCTTGTATTGCCCTCAAAAGAATCAGCAACTGCTCATGAGGATTCTTAGAAGTATTGAATCAGTCCCATCAAAAGCTACAGATTTCCCGTTTGTAGTTTCTTCCATTATTCTTATCCATATACAGCTACATTTACTCCTTCGAAAACTGTTTGCATCATTAGAAGGGATCTAGTATTGATCTCTAAGTTTCTCAAGAACTTTATCGAAATGCCGTAGCTTCAACGGCTGATTTAAATTGGATCGTTGCAGATATTTCCCGAAGGCTCTTTTTTGTCTTTGGGTACTTTTCGCGTCTAATTGTAATTTAAATCCATAAAATATAAGGTGAAAATAGCGCTTTTCATTATTTATATGCGTACTTAAAGCAGACTTGAGTTGCCATATTTAGTCCATACCATTGCTGGTAGAAGAATTCTTCCTTCTACGTGTGCGCTTTAAAACTCAGTAGAACAGAGACTGCAATACTCATCGCAGGCGAATTGACATTCTTGCGCATTGAGATATTTTTAAACAAGGAAGGTGGCATTAGCTCAACTTGCCGCTCAGATGACAAACTGTTTCCCTCGTAAGTATTGTAGAACTTAATTTATTGTAGGAGTATTTGGGAATGAAACATTAATCTTGCTAACGTTGTCTCACGTTGAGTTAATCCTCAGAACATTTCGCGGCCTTCATTAAGCACTGTTCGATAATCATATCGCTTGGAACTTCCTTTAAAAGATGAATAGCTATCCAAAGGTTGTTTGAGAATAGGAAATTGAGACGCGAGACCTGAGTGAAGACTAGATTAAATCTTCAGAGAAGACAGCATTGACACACCAAGAACATGAGTGTATTGCATTAGAGGGTAAGTGGATGTCAGAATGATTAATTGTCATACGATATTCTCTTCAGACAATGGTACCGTGATATAAGATTACTTTTTCAAACAAAAACTTGGATATGGAGAATTTTCATCAAGGGACATTTGAAAAAAATGACCTTTTCTGCTCTATTAAAGGTGTGGTATTTTGTTACTAATCAAAGCATACAGTGAGCTTATATGAAAAGATTATTTGATTAGCCCACAGTTTCGTTGGTTTGTGATGATGACCAGTGTTACTAAGTTAGTAGCGAACTTAAGACTGACTATAGCGTTAATATTTCCACCTAACGGTGTAAGAGAAGATCTCAAAAGAGTAAAATCGATTGTTTATTAATCTCTTCGAATAGATGACAGGTTTCAGGCCCAAAGGAAGGCTGCCTTGCAGGTTAGTATGTAATGGGTTCCATAGCAAGTTTTTTTAAGGATATAATCGGGAAAATATTATTACTAATAGAACGGATACTAGTGAATACTAAACAACTATGCATGTAAGCCCTACTGAACAGCAAGGACGCTATTTAAACGCACATTTGATAGCCTCGAGTGTTAACACACTGGAGAATTTCTTTAAGTAATACATTCGTAGGAACACAACTCTTTGGAATAAACCGTTTCTATCAGGTTAAGAATAAGGGGAAAGGTGAGACCCTTGTGAGTCGTAAGTAGATTTCTTCAACAGGAATCACTCTCTAATAGTATTGTAGTTGCATATAAACGGGAAATATAGTAATTGCTTGATACTTCCATTCATAAGTTAATACTTATTTTTTTTACATTTGATATCGCAACATTTTTCAATCCCAACGACCCACATAATACAAACCGCGGTTAATTCCCAAAGGTATACGTCAGTGATACCCTCGTCTTATTAAACGGAGAAGTTAATCTACGGTTGTTTCGACATTGTATAATGTGAGTTAAAGAGCTCTAAAAGCACTACTGCTTCGTTTTTGAGACCTAGGTACACAACAAAAGATCCTACGGCATCGTATTCAATGTTCAATTCCTTTACTAGCTTTAAGCAAATAGGAATTAAGGAATAGATGCCAATGTCCACTGCTGACTTCTAAATTTCACAGCATGTAAGAAGGACGTAAGCTGGCATAAACCATTTAGCCTTACCGGACATTTCGAAATAGAACCCTCGAATTATTGGCACGTTTTTTGCACTCTAAACCACTAATTAAAATTCGAACATCTCCGTCCATCCTCAAAATCATTTCTTTAAATACCGAATCTTTTACAGACCGATTTAATCTCTAATTATATCTCTTTTCAGACATTGTAGAATACTATTACAAAAAAAGTCATCTATATAAGATTGAGTTCCATCTGCCATTTGTACGTGAAGTCCCTTGGCAAATTTGAGCAAACGTTCAATATTTCATATCTGCTCTTTTATACTAACATTTTTCTCGTTCACATCTTGCAGTCACTTGTTATTTAAAGGTAAGTTACATTAGCCGGCTTTAGCTGATGGTAGCTGTGTGGTTCCTGGAATTCGCATGTCATCTTTCACACACCAACCTCATTCTTTTGGGTTCTTGCTTATATCATTATCTCCTGGAGTTGGAGGGTCTGCCGAATTGAAAGCTGAACAGGTGCTGTTTTAGCAGGTGGAAAAGTGGCCATATTGAAGCTTTGTAACTACTCCCTTGTTATACCTGATATGGCTTATACCAGGAAGGACATGTTTCCTTCTCCATACATGCTAATAAGAAATGTGTAATCTTAACTAGATTGTCAGGATTGAGTATCGGTAGGTAGAAGACTCTGACTAACTTTCAAAATTCGTTTTTTTATTGAAGGATCTTGAAGACTGTCATCTATTCACTGCTGATTATAGCTGACTACGTGACACAGCCTGTTGCATCCTGAAAAAAGTGAAAGCAATCTTTTAATGACGCTACAGTTTCTCTAAAATAATTAAATTCGTAGCATTTACTTTCAGATGAACAACTGCTCATGTAGTCTTCTAGTAAGATTCTTAAAATGTCCGAATAAATCCCATCAACAGCTAAAGATTTCCAGTTTGTAGTTTCTTCCATTATTCTTCTCTTTATAAAGCTACCTTTACTCCTTCGCAAACTGCATCACTTGAAGCCGTCTTGTATTCATCTCCAAGTTTCTCAAGGATTGTGATTGAATTGTCGTGGCCTCAATGGCAAATTTAAATTCGATCGTTTCAGGTATTTCCCGAACACCTTCTTGTCTTTCGATACTTTTTGTGTTTTGTTGTTTAATATATCCATAAAATATAAGGTGAAAGTAGCGCTTAACATAATTTATAAATGTACTTAACGTACTTAATTTCGAGGTTCTGTAATGTGGTTTTTGTCATGCAATTTCACTTTCTTTTAAATGTTGCATATTTATTTCCTCATCTAGACGTAGTTGAATAAGATCGCAGATCCTAGTTTTTGTCATCTCCTCCGACGGTTGAAAATGTATTGATAGCCACATGTAGAGGTCCACGAGCAAAGTCTAGAAGCGAGTTCTCAATGATTTTGAGTAATCATGGCCATTCACCATTTTCACTTAAGTTTACATAGTGTACAGGATACACCAAAGTTCTTCTATACCATTTCCAGATATAATATAGCCAATCGTGCCTAGAAATTATTTGGAAATCTCCTAAAGGCGATACATCTTTGGACCATTCAGAAATTTCTTCAGCTGAGGTACGATTTGAACACCATTCCAGTGTAATGGCTGATCTATACCATTTCCCGATATGATGTATCAAATCGTGCCTAGAAATTACTTATCTGGAAACCTCCTAAACGCGCTACAACTTGGGCCGTTCAGAAATTTCTACAGCTCCAGGTACGATCTGAACACCGTTGCAGTATAATGGCTGATCTAATGTTATAACGCATGTGCTTTGTTCACTTTTCTTGCGCTCATTGCATAAGAGTAGAGTATTAGTATTTGATATTAAAATACTGAAGAATAACACAGGGACTACACCGCTTATAACAAAAGGATAGGTGTGTAACTCACCATTACAGAATCGTTGTGGCGAAACTTTTTGAAGATGAATAGCCATCCAAGGATGTTTCAGAAAAGAAAATCAAGACACGAGACGCTAGAACGAAGACTTGATTATATCTTAGGATTAAGACAGCATTCACACACCAAGAACATTTGTGTATAGTATTATAGGAAAAGAGGATGTCAGAATGAATAAATGTGATACGATATTCTTATCAAGTCAATGCTACTGTAGTATGATTCAAAAACTTGGATATGGAGAATCTTCTTCAAGAGAATTCTGAAATAAATGACTTTTTTGCTGTATGAAATGTGTGGCACTAAGTTATTAGTCAAAACATACAGTGAGCTTATTAGATTAAACTACAGTTTGGTTGCTTTGTTATGACAAAGGACTGAGGATTGATTATACCGTTTATATTTTCCACATAACCGTTTAGTAAAAGATCTCAAAAGAACTTAAAATCGGTTCTTTACTTATCTCATCGATCAGATAACCGCTCTCAGGTCTAAAGTTAGGCTGCTTTAGATGTTAGAATATAATTGGTTCCATAGCAAGTTTTACAGTATACAATTGGGAAAATATTATTAATGAAACACTGGAACCTAGTGAATCCTACACAACTCTATATGTAAGTTTTAGTGAGCAGCAAGGACGCTAATTAAACGCATATTTGATAGGCTCGAACGTTAACACACAGGATTCCTTCTTTAAATTATATATATATCCTTAAGAACACAACTATTTGGATTAAAAGGTTTTTATCAGGCTAACAATTAAGAAAAAGGTGATTGCGTTATGAGTCTTAAGTAGATTTTTTCAGCAGAAAGCACTCTCAAATTGTAATGTAGTTGCATATAATTGCTTGATTATCGATGATAAATTAATACTTAAGTTTTTTACATTAGGTATCACAATTCCAAGGGCCCACCTAAAACTAACCGCGGTTAATTTCCAAAGCTATACGTCTGTGATACCCCCGTCTTATTAAAGGGAGAAGTTAATCCACGTTTGTTTAAATGGTACGACATTGTATAATGTGAGTTAGGGAGCTCTAAAAACACTACTGCTTCCTTTTTGAGACCTAGGTACACAACAAAAGATACTACGGCATTGTATTCAATGTTGAATTCCTTTACTAGCTCTAAGCCAATAGGATTTAAGGAATAGATGCTGATGTCAAGTACTGACTTCTAATTTTCACAGCATGTAAGAAGGACATAAGCCGGCATAAACCATTTAGCCCTTCTGGACATCTCGAAATAGAACCCTCGAATTATTGGCACGCCTTTTGCACTCTAATACACTAATTAAAAATCGATTATCTCCGTCCATTCTCAAAATTGTTTGTTTAATTACCGCATCACTTAGAGATCGATTTAATCTCTTTTTAATATCTGTTTGTAGACATTGTAAAATACTATTACAAAAACGTCAATTGAAGTCTCCGCTAATGTTCTCATTTTAATGCGATTTCTGTCGTTGTGGATGCATATTACAAAAAGCATCACACCGTGATATTAAGTCTTTCTCAGTTAAGGACTTCTTTTTCCGCACGTCACTGGTTTTAAAATCGAATATTTCGAATTTGCAAGTCCTAAGGACAATATGTGCTGAAGTACTTTTCCTATTGGAACCTAGCCTCTCACGTAATTGTACTGCATGAAAACTGATTCCACTCGTTCTAGTGCGTTTCATGCCGGATCTCGACATCTACTGATATTATCTTATTACCTAAATGTATCCTTACAATTAGTATTACCATTATTTCTGCAAAAAGCCACATTCGGTAGCCTTGTAGATAAATCTTATTTCTTCTGCTATATGAATTTTATAAATCAACACATACTAGTCTATTACACCGTGTGAGTTGAAATTGAAAAATCCGAATCTCACTTCGCTTCATATGAAATATTACCATGTCTGGTTGGTTGTAGTGCATGCTAACTGCTTGCATTCATATGATAAAGCAACAACACATATCTTGACATCTCCACTTAGTAAAATTTTATCTGAACGTTTCGGTATCTTAGAATTAGTATGTTTTATGAAAACAGTCTGAACTATAGATCTAAGGACATATTTGTGTATTTCGAATTTCTTCTTACCAATGTTAACCGCTCTACTACGGAATGTACTCTAGGCAGCTTATGCAGCGAACACCTAAGCAGAAGTCTACAAACGATTTGGTGCTTCTATTTTTGTAAAGGAATTGATTTGGTGATCTAGGGTATCTATGGTCAATGATCATGGATATGCTCCCATACATACCAGGCAAAATGACAGTCTGGAACAGCGTTACAGATGCTTACACTTCGTAACCCTCAAATGCTGGCTATTAATGATATACATTTTGTGGAGTAACTTTCTGCTCTTGAGAAGACAACTTTCATTCGGTGGCAAGACACGGAAGCTCTAATCAGGTCATAGAGTTGAGCTAGTGTTGGATTTAATAAATAAGATTACAGATATTGTTCTTATTGATCATTCCGTATCAGATATGTAAGGTGTCGAAAAGCTTATATGGTTGGTCAAATATTCTGCTACAGAGCGGAACCTTACCAGAATTTCCATACCGGTGAAAAGATGTTGAGAAGATTAAGTATTTTAAATCCTTCAATAAGCTTAATAAAAGTTTGCGATATTGGAGTCTGTAGTGCAAGACCAACCGCGCGTGCGAGAAAGACTTTAAGGTCCTATAGCCTAAAGATTAGTGTGATAGATATGTAGGGTTATCAATATAGCATCTTGATGAAGTGAGTAACGGTTGCAAAAGACGCCTCGAAATTTTTTATAGTCGCATGTTTAACTTTCAACCTAATCGAAAGTTTTTCGCAATCTCTATTACTTATTTGGGCACCGACACGAGCAAGTACCCGAACACTATTACTAAGGGAGTAAATTCAGGGTTTCTGCTTCAACATGTCGAAAAAAAGCATAGGAAGTTTTATATCTTTTAGGTGTACTTGATTGAAAATCTCCCAATGTAACCTAAGTACAAAAAAAATCTGTCACCTGATAATTTTTTTGTTGTTTCTGAAGTTGAGTTAATCCCCGAGAAAATTTCGTGCCCTAAATTAAGCACTGTTCCATACTCAAATCTCGTGCAACTTCTTTCAAGAAGGCCTCTTTTCCTGCGAATTGTGAATGTTCCTTGAGTTGTTAATTTCTTGTATAATCTGGTAAAGTTTTTTCCACTAAGGTTTAGATCTGTTGAGTATAGTGATGTGCAAATTTTCCATAGAAAAGATGACCAGCTGCGTAAGAAAACGAAAGCAATGATTTAATTGCCTTCAAAGGAATGTTGTAGTCCGCTGATGAATATAGTCCCTTTCGATAAATTGCAATACGATTATGACCTTCTCTATATACTGCAGCCAAAGTTAACGGTTCGTAAAATGTAACCGTCTAAAATTTGGGATTCTTGTTGTTGATCATTCCGTCTCAGATATGAAACGTGCCAAAAAGCTAATAAAGTCGGTGCACTAATCTCCTACAGAGGGAAAGCTCTCCAGATCTTTACTCCTCGGTGATTAAATGTTTAGAAGATCGAGTTATTCAAATCCTCCAATAAGATTAAAAGAGTGTGCGATATGGCACACTGTAGTGCAAGATCAACCGGGCGGATTAGAAAGACTTTAAGTTTCTATAGCCTGAAGATTATTGGGGTAGATGCGTAGCGTTATCAATATAGGATATTGATGAACTGAGTCAAAGTTGGAAAAGACCCTCGAATCTTTTTATTGACGCAAGTTTAACCATCTAGACGAGCAAGTACTCGAACACTATTACTAAGGGAGAAGATTCAGGGCTTCTGCTCCAAGATGTGGAAAGTGAGTAAGTACATAAGCCGACATATATGCAGGTCGTTTTAAAGAATTCCAAAAAATTAAAACAGAACAATAAACCACCTTGTTTTATAACTTATTTTTATACCTTCATTTAAAGTTACATCAAGATCATATTCATGTCCATTTTGTTAGGCCTATAGGGTGGTAACGTTTACACAAAGTAATAATCATAACTGATTGGGGCAAGCATAATGCCGTTGTCAATAACATGTCGATTTTCTACAGCTGTTGTTCCTGATCATCTATATCAGATTGTCTTCCATTCTGCCATTTCTGCATTATCTCTCTTGGCAGAATACACAAAACCCCGAATTCTACATATCGGCTCCCTAACAAAACTATCTTTTTATCTACAGGTAACTAAGCTTATCCGGCTGAAGCTAATGGTAGCTGTGTGTGTCTTGGAATTCGCATATCCTGTTTCACACACCAACCTCGTCCGATTGGGTTCATGCTTATACCATTACACTGCTGAAGTTTTTGCTTGTTAACTTCTGTGTGTCCTGTTACAATTTGGTTTTCACTACGGGTACCAAAGCCGCTCGTGTTAAAAATTTCAAAAATATGTAGACTAAACAGTAAACCACCTTAATGTTTTATAGCTTGTTTTTTTAACTTATTTTAAAATTACATCAAGATTGTCTACATGTACATTTGTTAGGTCTATAAAGCGGGGACATTATTTCAAAATAATAATCATAACTGATTGGATCAACAACTAAGCTATTTTCGATGACATATTGGTTTTAAAAGCTTTGCTCGCCTTTATCTATACAAGATTGTCTTCAATCTGGCATTTGTACATGAAGTCCCTTGGCAATATGCAGAAAACCTTCAATATTTCATATCAGCTTTTTTATACTAACTTGTGGCTCGATCACAACTTGCAGTCACTTGTTATTTAAAGGTTAGTAACATTAGCCTGCAGGAGCTGATGGTAGCTGTGTGGGTCCTTAAAATATGCGTTTCTTCTTTCACACACCATACTCTTTCGATTGGGTTCATGCTTAGACTACTTCGCTCGTTGAGTAGGAGGTACTTCGGAATTGAATGCTGAAAAGCTGCCGTGTTAGTAGGGTATAAAGTGGCCATTTTAAAGTTTTGTAATATTCCTCCCTTATAATAAGTGATTTGGCTTTTACTAGAGAGAACATGTTTCCTTCTCCATTCGGCCGAATAAGAAAAGTGTAATCTTGACCATTTTGTCCGGATTGACTTTTGGTTGGTTTATGTTTCATTAAACATAACTATTAAGTTTCTTTAAATTTAATAATTTTGTAGCATTTCCTTTCATTAGTGCTTGTATTGAGCTTAAAAGAATCAGCAACTGGTTATGAAGTCCTCTAGTAAGTTTCTTAAAAGATATTGAATCAGACCCATCAACAGATACAGACTTCCCATTATAATTTCTTTTATTACTGTTGTCCATATACAGCTATGCTTAACGTAATTTGTAGAACTTAGCTACTAATCAAAGCATACAGTGAGCTTATATGAAAAGCTTATTTGATTGGCCAAGAGTTTGGTTGCTTTGTGATGACCAGTGTTAATAAGTAGATGGCGAACACAGGACTTCCTATACCGTAAATATATTCCACCTAACTTAAAATCGATTCTTTTCTTGGCTCATCGATCAGATCAACGGTCTCAGACCCAAAGTAAGACTGCTTTGCTTGTTAGAATATAATTGGTTCCATAGCAAGTTTAAAAACAGTGAATCGGGAAAATATTATTAATGATTGACCGGAACCTAGTGAATCACCTTTGCACAACCTTTTATGTTAGCCCTAGTGAGCAGCAAGGACTCTAGTTAAATGCATATTTGATAGCTTCGAGAGTTAACACACTGGAGACTTTCTTTAACTAATATATCCGTAAAAACACAACTCTTTGTTTTAATCAGTGTCCATCAGGTTTACGATCAAGAAAAGGTGACACCGTTATGGGTGTTATGTAGATTTCTTCAGCATAAACCATTCTCAAATAGTATTGTAGTTGTTTATAAACGGGAAGTATTGCAATTACTTGGGTGCCCATTAAAAACAAACCGCTGTCCGTTCCCAAACCTATTCGTTTGTAGTACCCTCTTCTTATAAAAGTGAGAAGTATGAACTTGGTTGAAGTTGGTGGAAGTTGGTGGAAGGACACGCAAGCTCTATTCACTTTAGCGAGATGAGTTAGTGTTGAATTTAATAAATAAGGTTACAGAAATTCTTCTTATTGATCATTCTGTCTGAGATATGAAATGTGTCGAAAAGCTAAACAGTTTGTGCACTAATCTGCTACAGAGAGGAATTAACCAGAACTTTACTCACCGGTGAGATAACGTTTAGAAGATCGAAAAATTCAAATCCTCCGATAGGCTTAATAAGAGTGCGATACGGAAGTCTGGATAGCAAGATGAAGCGTGCAAGTCAGAAAGACTTTAAGGTTCTAAAGCCTAAAGATTATTGGGATAGATACGTTGCAAAAGGCCCTCGAAATTTTTTATAGACGCAAGTTTAACTTTCAAGCTAATCGAAAGTTAATAGCTGTATTTATTACTTTCTTTGGGCACCGAGACAAGTAAGTACTCGAATACTATTACTACGGGAGAAAATTCAGGGCTTTTGTTCCAATATGGAAAATGAGTAAGGACTTAAGCCAGCATATATGCTGCTAGTGTTAAAGAATTCCAAAAAATGTAAACAGAACAATAAAGCCCTTCTTTAATACCTTGTTTTTATAGCTTCATTCAAAGTTACATCAAGATCTTCCTCATGTCAATTTTGTTAGGTCTATAAGGCGGTGACGTTAACACAAAATAATAATCGTAACTGATTGGAGCAAGAATTTTGCCGTTAACAATGACATGATTTTCTAAAGCTGTTCATCTATATCAGATTGTCTTCCATTCTGCCCTTTCTGCATGAACTTTTTTGGCAGAATACACAAAACCCTGAATACTTTATATCGGCTCTTTTACACTAAAATGTGGTTCGTTCACAAACCTATCTTACAGTGACTATTTATCTACAGCTAAGTCAGCTTATCCGGCTGGAGCAGATGGCAGCTGTGTGGATCGTGCATTTCGCACATACTCTTAGGCACACCAACCACGTTCGATTAGGTTCATACCATTTAACTCCCGAAGTTTTTGCTCGCTAACTTGTGTGTATCCTGCTACAATTTCGTTTTCTCTTCGGCTACCAAAACCGCTCGGGAAAAGATTTCGAAAGTATGTAAACTAAAGAATATACCACCAATTGGTTTTCAACAGCTGTGTTCGTCATTATCTATGTAAGATTGTCTTCCGATCTGGCATTTGTAAATGAAGTTACTTGGCGAAATGAAAAAACCTTCAATATTTCATATCTGCTTTTTTATACTAACATGTGGCTCGTTCACATTCTACTAGTGTTACTAAGTTGGTAGCGAACACACGACTGACTGTACAGTTAATATTTTCCAACTAACCGTCTAAGGGAAGACCTCAAAAGAACTTAAAATCAATTCTTCATCTTTCTCATCGATCAAATCATCGCTCAGACAGAAGTAATGCTGCTTCGGGTGTTAGAATATAATGGGTTCGAAAGAAAATTTTACAGGATACAATCGGGAAAATAGTATTAATGGAGGACAAGAAAATAGTCAACCCTATACATTTCCGTATATAAGCCCTAGTGAACAGCAAGGACGATAATTAAATGCATATTTGATAGTCTCGACTGTTAACACATTGCAGACTTTCTTGAAATAATATATCCGGAGAACACAACTCTTTGTATTAATCAGTGTCTATCAGGTTAACAATCAAGAATTGGTGAGAACGTTATGGGTGTTATGTAGATTTCTACAGCAGAAACCATTCTCAGATATTATTCTAGTTGCTTATAAACGAAAAGTATAGCAATTACTTGATTATCACTGATATATTAATATTTATTTATTTATTTATTTATTTATTTTTTTTTTTTTTTTGCATTAGGTATCACAACATTTTTCAATTCTAAGAGCCCACCTAAAACAAACCGCTGTCCGTTCCCAAACCTATTCGTCTGTAATGCCCTCTTCTTATAAAAGGAAGATGTAAATCCACGGTTTTTTAAATGGTACGCCATCACATAATGTTAGTTAAAGAGCTCTTAAAGCACTACTTCTTTGTTTTAAAGCCCTAGGTACACAACAGAAAATCCTACGTTTCGGATTCATTGTTCAAAGGAGTCATTTGCAACCTTGAACGTCTTCATCGACATTCTAAATTGATAAAGCTACGTATCTATCCGAATAATCTTCAGGCTATAGAACTTAAAATCTTACTGATTCGCATGGTTCATCTTGCACTATTGTACACCCTTTTAATCTTATTGTAGTATTTGAATTTCTCGATCTTCTGAATGTTTAATCACCGGGGTAAGCTCTCCCTCTGTAGCCAATTAGTGGAACAACTTTATTAGCTTTTTGACACCGTTCATACCTGAGACAGAATGATCAACAAGATGTCATTCTGCTGACGTGAACAGTCCTTGCGTGTTCATTCCATCGACTCAAAGGTTTCCACTCAAGAGCAGAAAGCTACTCCACCAAAAATCTACCTGATTAATAGCCATAGGCTTACGAAGTATACTTATCTCTAACACTAAACCAGTCTGTCCGTTGGCCTGGTATGTATGCGAGCATATTCATGTCCGTTGACCAGAGCCATTCTACGTCACCTAGTAAATACCTTTACCAAAATAGAAGCACCAGATCGTCTGTAGAATTCTGCTTAGATGATCGCATCATATAGCGGAATATAATGTCAAAGTGCCTCGAGTACATTCCTTGCATAGTCCAGCTAAGAGCCGTTAACATTGGCAATAACAAAGTCGAAACAGACAGATATGTGCTTTGATATATACTTCAGACTGTTTTCGGGTACATTGTAATATCAAGTTACATAACATTCAGATATTTTACTAAGAGGAGATGTCGAGAACGTGTTGTTCACTTCTTAAAACAAATGCAAGCAGTTAGCATGCAATACAACCCACCAGAGGCAAGAACAGACATATTATGTCAGGAAATGGTATAGAACTTTACTTTATCCTGTACATTATGAAAACCTTGGTGAAAATGCTGAATGGCCATGCCTACTAAAGACCATTGAGAACTCACTTGTAGACTTTTCTCCGGGACTTCTACATGTGGTTATGAAGACATTTACAATCGTCGAAGGAGATATAATCTAGGATATGCGATCTTTTCAACAACGTCTGGATTAGGAAATCAGTATGCAACATTATAAGAAAATGAAGCTGCATGACAAAAACAAATTAAGAAATCACACACTTAAGATGGTTACATTTTTTGAAACGTTAACTTTGACTGCAGTATATAGAAAAGATCATAACCGTATAGCAATTCATCCATGGGACTAAATTGAACAGGGGACTAGAAACTTCATTTGATAGCAATTAAATTAATATTTCCGTTTTCTCACGCAGCTGGTCATCTTTTCTTTGAAAAAATTGCACATCACTATATTCAACAAATGGAGGCCTGGAGGCAAATACGGTGTCAGAGGTTTACAAGTAAAAATACAAGGAACATTGACATACTCGAACGAAGTTCGAAGTAATATGATTATCGGACAGCTTTTAAAGAAGGGAATGAATATTTCTGGGGGATTAACTCAACGTCAGACACAACAATTTTTCATTCCCAATTACTGTTACGATTAAAGAATTCTACAGGATTTTTGTGGGCATTAGTTTATCATCAGAGCGATACCATGATCAAATGCCACTCTCCTTGTGTGATAATTTGTCAATGCGCAAGAATGTCAATTCGACTGCGGTGATTACCAAGAGTCTCTATTGTCTTGTGTTTTAAAAGCCACACGTAGAAGAATGAGGTTCTACACGCAAGTGTGTGGACTAATATTGGAAACCCAAATCTCCGTTCTAACCGTTTATAAATTATGTTAAACTCTATTTGACCTTATGTTTTATGGATACAAATTACAATTAGACATGAAATGTGCCAAAAGAGAAAAAAGAGCTTTCGGGAAATATCTGGAACGATAAAATTTCTTTCACCCATTGTAGCCACGACAATTAAGAGTTGTTGAGAAACTTGGAACTTGGAATAGTAGGCGGTTCGAAATTATGCAAACTGTGAGCAAAAGATAAAGGTAGCTGTATATGGACAACAGTAATAGAAGAAACTACAAACGGGAAATCTGTAGCTGTTGATGGGTCTGATTCAGATCTTTTAAGAATCTTACAAGAGGACTTCATAAGCAGTTGTTGATTCTTTTAATGTCAATAAAAGCTCTACTGAAAGGAAATGCTACGAAATTATTAAATTTAAAGAAACTTTAGCATCATTAAAAGATTGCTTTCACTTTTTTCATGATGCAACAGGCTGTAACACGATCTCAGCTATTCTCAGCAGTGAATAGTTGGCAGTTCTCAAGATCCTTCAAAAAGAAGATGGATTGTGCAAGTTAGATTCTTCAACCAACCAAAACACGATCCGGACAAAATGTTCAAGATAACACATTTCTTATTCGCCCGTATGGAGAAGGAAACATATCCTCCGTGGTATAAGCGATATCAGGTATAACAAGGCAGCAATATTACAAAGCATCAATATGGCAACTTTTCCCCTACTAACACGGCAGCTGTTCAGCATTCATTCGGAAGTACCTCCAACACCACGAGCGAAGTGTTCTAAGCATAAACCCAATCAAAAGAGTTTGGTGTTTGATAGAGAATATGCAAATTTTAAGGACCCACACAGCTACCATAACAAAGGCCTGCAACATGTGAACCAGCCAAATGTTAGTATAAAAGAGCAGATATCAAATATTGAAGGTTTTCTCCATTATGCCAAGGGACTTCATGTACAAATAACACATCGGAAGGCAATCTTATATAGATGATGACGAACAAAGTTGTTGGAAACTGATATGTCATTAATAATTGCTAATTGTTAATCCAATCAGTTATGATTTTATTGAAATAACGTCCCCGCCTTATAGACCTAACCAAATGGACATGAAGACGATCTTGATTTAACTTTAAAAGAAAGTAAAAACCAAGGTATAAAACATGAAGTTGTTTTATCATTAATTTACATATTTAAGAAATTTTTAACACGAGCGGCTTTGGTGCCCAAAGAGAAAACTGAATTCTAACAGGACAGACACAAGTTAACAAAAAAACTTCCGGAGTGAAATGGTCTAAGCATGAACCCACTGGAACGTGGTTGTTCTGTGAAAGACGATTTGCGAATTCCATGACCCCCACAGCTAACATCAGTTCCAGCCGGATAAGCTTATTTACCTCTAGATAAAAAGTGACTCAAAGATAGGTTTGTGAACGAGACACATTTTAATGTAAAAGGGCCGATATGAAGTACTCAGGGGTTTGTGTATTCTGCCAGGAGAGTGCATGTAGAAATAGTAGAATGGAAGACAATCTGATATAGATGATTAAGAACAACAGGTGTAGAATATGAACATGTAATTGACAACGGCATAATTCTTGCTGCAATCAATTATGATTATTATTTTGTGTTACCGTCGCCGCCTTATATATCTACCAAGATGGACATGAAGATGATCTTGATGTAACTTTAAATGAAGGTAAAAAACAAAGTATCAAAGAAGGTGGTTTATTCTTCTGTTTATCTTTTTTGGAATTCTTTAACATGAGCAGCATATATGCCGGCCAATGTCCTTACTCACTTACCACATCTTGGAGCAGAAGCCATGAATTTTCTCCCTTAGTAATAGTGTTCGATTAATTGCTCGTCTCGGTGCCCAAAGAAAGTAATGAATACTGCGCAATAACACACGTAATAAGACATGTGTAGTTCTCTTATCATAACGAATGCAAGCCGTTAGCATGCACTACAACCAACCAGACATAGTAATATTTGTTAAAAAGCGAACTGAGATTAACATTTTCCAATTACAACTTACACGCTGTCATACTCAAAAAATTTGTTGTAAAATTACCTTCAATAGGCAAAAGATTTAAGATTTACTTACAAGACTGCCGACTCTTGTTTTCTGCAGAAATAATGGTATTAGTAATTGTAGATATCAGGATGCATTTAGGTAAAAAGATAATAACAGTAGATGTCGAGATGCCCGATGATACATTCATTAGAACCAGTGGAATGAGTTTGCGTGCAGTACAACCGACGAGAGCGGGTGGGTTGAAATGGGAAAAGTACGGCAGCTCATTTTGTCCTTAGGACGTGCAATTCGAAATATTCGAGTTCAAACCCAGTGAAGTACTTAATAAGAAGTCTTCAGCTTAGAAGGAATGAATATCAGGGTGAGCTCATAAGGTATAGTAAAGAGAAAGCGCGTTAAAATGATGTTCAAGGTGATGGGTCACTTGCGATAGGACAGTCATCCCCGAGCATGTGAAGCTTTTTGTAATATCCATCCACAACGACGGAAATCGCCTTAAAATGAGAACATTAGTTGAGATGTCACTTGACATCATGTTAAAGGTTTTCTACAATGTCTGAAAACTGATATAAATAAGAGATTAAATCGATCTCCAAGTGATGCGGTGATTAAAGAAATAACTTTGAGGATGGACGGGGATGTTCGATTTTTATTTAGTGGTTTAGAGTGCAAGAGGCCAATAATTAGAGGGTTCTGTTTCGAAATGTCCGGTAAGGCTAAACGGCTTATGCCGGCCTATGTCCAATTACAATGTTGTGAAAATTAGAAGTCAGCAGTAGACATCGGCATCTATTCCTTAATTCCTATTGGTTTGCAGCTAGTAAAGGAATTTAACACCGAATCTGAAGACGTAGGATCTTGTGTACCTAACTCTCAAAAACAAAGCAGTAGTACTTTCAGAGCTCCTTAACTTACATTCTGCAATGGCGTACCATTTAAAAAACCGCGGAATTACTTCTCCCTTTAATATGACGAGGGTATCACAAACAGCTGTTTGTTTTAGGTGGGCCCTTGGGATTGAAAAATGTGTTACCAAATGTAAAAATTATAGTATTAATTTTTTATACTGCGTCCTGCTGAAGAAATCTACTTACGAATCATATCATTTTTCTTAATTGTTAGCCTGATAGGAATGGTTTAATCCAAAGAATGGATATATTATTTAAAGAAAGTCTCCTCTGTGTTAACACTCGAGGCTATCAAATATGGTTTTAATTTGCGTCGTTTGTGTTCACTAGGACTTAGATACAGAGTTGTGTAGGATTCACTAGGTTCCGGTCTATCATTAATAATATTTTCCCGATTGTATCCTGTAAAACTAGGTATTGAACCTATTATATTATAACCTCGAAAGCAGCCTTGCTTTGGGTCTGAGACGGTGATTTGATGGATGAGAGATATGAAGAATTGATTTTAGGTTCTGTTGTGATCTTCCCTTAGACGGTTAGCTGGAAAATGTTTACCGTACACTCAGTCCTGTGTTCGCTACCAACTTAGTATCGTCTCCTCTGAGGGTTGTAAATGTCTACATAACCACATGTAGAGTTCCCCGAGCCAAGTCTAAAAGTGAGTTCTCAATTATCTTGAGTAGGCATGGCGTTATGAGTCCTAAGTAGATTTCTTCAGCAGGAAGCACTCTAAAAAAGTAATGTAGTTAAGTTACATATAAACGGGAAGAATAGTAATTGCTTGATTATCATTGAAAAATTAATACTTATATATTAACATTTGGTATCACATTTTTCAATACCAGGGGCCCACCAAACAAACCGCTGTTCGTTCTTTGATACCCTCGTCTTATTAAAGGGAGAATTAAATCCACGGTGTTTTAAATGGTATGCCATTGCATAATGTGAGTTAGATAGCTATAAAAGCACTACTGCTTCGTTTTTAACACCTAAATACACAACACAAGATACTACGGCCTCCGATTCATTGTTGAATTTCTTTACTAGCTCTAAGCCAATAGGAATTAAGGAATACATGGTGACGTCCACTGCTGATTTCTAAATTTCACAGCATTTTTAGAAAGACATAAGCCGCCATAACCCCTTTAGCCTAACCGACACCTCGAAATAGACCCTCGAATTATTGGCACGTTTGTTGCACATTAAACCACTAATTAAAAATCGTACATGTTCGTCCAACTTCGTCCCATTATTTTTTTAACCACGCATCACTTAGAGATCGATTTAACCCGGCAATTCCCATAGCGTTGTTTATAAAGATTAAACTTTCTCGCAAATAAAAGTTTTTATTAGGCACTCGTTAATACAAATTTCATTTTATTTTGAGAAATTCATACCCCGGTACCATGGTGTCACCTACAGGAGACACTGGCAATACGTGTACAAACTGACACCATGCTAAACTTAATGAGAGTGGATGTTTTATTGTAAGTATATATGGTTCTCGTGTATACATTTTAAAACCAACAAAAATTCAACCTATATAAGAGATTGCACACACATTACAATACATCTCCAGCATAAATTATGGTTCAAAAACCAAAGCAGTACATGAAACAGTTTGAACGCCATCAAATTGAGAGTTTTTTTTCCTTTTCTGCCAACCTTGCGTTCCGATTTAAAAAAAAATCATCGATTGGCATTATGGAACTTAAACCAGCAAAACTGATGTAACCCAACCTCGCACTTTCCACACACTATAGTTCTTTTGTAGCAGAAACCGCATCTTCTTTGGGGACAATCCACACGTTCGTGATCTTCAACACTTCAACTATTTCGCTGCTGCAGTGAAACTCTTGATAAAACAGGTGATGCATACACAACACTTTTCTTAGCACGTTTCCCATATTTTTGGCAATAGGCTTGCACTACTGCTGTCCTGAAATCACAATATGTAAATCGCCTCCCAGTGGTTGTGGTTCTAAATATTAGCAAAGCATTCTGGCACGCTGCTTCGATTCCAATAACAAACAGAGGGAACCACCACTTTTTACCCCGATAACCTATCCGCATAAGGTGAACATTTTGGTCTAACCACTCTGCCCCTCCCATGTATCTGTTATATTTTTTTATAACTCGTATTAATCTCTTATTATTATCCCTTTTCAATCATTGTAGAATACTATTACGATGAAGTCAAGGGACATCTATGTTATTGTACTGATCTTAAAGCGATTTCTGACGTAATGGAAGCATATTACAAAAAGCTTCACAAGGTCAGGGATGCATGTCCCATCGCAAGTGACCCATCAACTTGTCCATGATTTTAGCGCGTTTTCTCTTTACTATAGCTTTTGACCTGACCGTGATATTCACTCTTTCTCAGCTAAAGACTTCTTTTCCCGCCCGTCACTGTTTTTAAACTTGAATATTTCGAATTTGCAAATCCTAAGGACAATATGTGCTGAAGTACTTATCCCATTTGAACCCACCCTCTCACGTCGATTGTACTGCATGCAAACTGATTCCATTCGTTCCAATGCATGTATCATGGCGGATCACGACATCTACTGATACTATCTTTTTATCTTAATGCATTTTTATATCTAATATTAGTATTACCATTACTTCTGCAGAAAGCCACATTCGGCAGCAATGTAGATAAATCTTATTTCATCTGCTAAATGAATGTCATAAATCAACAGATATTAGTGTATTACAGCGTGTGAGTTGAAATTGTAAAATCCTAATCTCACTTCGCTTCTTATCAAACATTACTAAGTCTGGTTGGTTGTAGTGCATGCAAACTGCTTGCATTCGTTTTAATAAGACAATAACACATATCTCGATATATCCCCTTATTAAAATTTTATCTGAACGTTTCGGTATCTTAAAATTAGTATGTTTTATGAAAACAGTATGAAGTATAGATCTAAGGTCATATCTGTGTCTTTCGACTTTCTTCTTACCAATGTTAACGGCTCTAGTAAGGAATGTATTCTAGGCAGCTTCCCATGGTATTCCGCTAAATGCAGCGAACACCTAAGCAGAAATCTACTAACGATTTGGTGCTTCTATTTTTGTAAAGGAAAATATTTTGTGATCTAGGGTTGCTCTAGTCAACGGCCATGGATACCCTCCCATACATACCAGGCCAAATCACAGTCTAGTTCAGCGTTAGAGATGAGTACACTTCGTAAGCCTCAAATGCTGGCTATTAATCATGTACATTTTGTGGAGTAACTTTCTGCTCTTCGGAAGACAACTTTCAATCGGTGGCAGGACACAGAAGCTCTAATCACGTCAGCGAGTTGAGCTAGTTTTGAATTTAATAAATTAGATTACAGATATTATTCTTATTGATCATTCAGTATCAGATATGTAAGGTGTCGAAAAGCTTATATGGTTGGTCCACTATTCTGCTACAGAGCGGAAGCTTACCAGAATTTACTTACCGGTTAGAAAATGTTGAGAAGATTAAGAATTTTAAATCCTTCAATAAGCTTAATAAGAGTGTGCGATATGGCAGTCTGTTGTGCAAGATCAACCGCGCGTGGGAGAATAACTTTAAGGTATTATAGGCTACAGATTAATGTGATAGATACGTAGGGTTATCCATACAGCTTCCTGATGATGTGAGTGAAGGTTGCAAAAGACGCCTCGAAATTTTTTATAGGTGCAAGTTTAACTTTCAACCTAATCGAAAGTTTTTCGCATTCACTATTACTTACTTTGGGCACCGAGACGTGCAAGTACTCGAACACTATTACTAAGGGAGAAAATTCAGGGTTTCTGCTCCAACATGTCCAAAGTAAGCATAGCAAGTTTTATATCTTTAAGGTGTACTTGACTGAAAATCTTCCAATGTAACCTAAGTTAAAAAAAAAAAAAAAAAAAAAACCTGTCACCTGATAATTTTGTTGACGTTTCTGTTCTACACCTGTTCTACCAATCTTGTATAACTTCTTTGAATCGCGAATCAGTGCTTTACACCGCTAGCTTTAGTAATTCATTCTCCGGACTTGTCTCACAATCTAAGAGAAGCGGGCCAGACTCTACACGGTAATCACGCACCTATTTACCTAAGCATCTCCTATTAGATTTTCCGGCCAATAACCTGTATTTGTATCCTTTACAAGCTTACGACTATGTCTAGTATAACTGTTACAGAAAATTGTTAAGTTTCGCGGGCTTCTGTCTGAAAAGTAGGTCAGTACAGTCGCAATGGAACAAGGTGGTGAGCAGTAAGCATTGATTATACTTAGGTCGTATTAAACCTAGGCAAATATGTTGAAGCCAACTGTGATTCTCGTGTAGTAGAGCTTTCATTGGTACGACATCATCTTAGATAAAAATGTACATGGAGTCTTTGCATGTACAAAATATCCATACTTCGTTCTTTATTAAGGGTGAAACTTTACTTCCCTTCAGGAGAGTCGTAAATTAAACGGCAGTTACATAATTATAAGTGATCTTGCAGCTGGCAGAATCCTTGGAGTGATTCAACTGCTGTTGAACATCTTAACAAATAAACAATCAAACAATAATCAATTGTTATAAACGTACAATTGAATGATACTGTAGTACGTGAATGTGATATCTAAATGAATTTGTTTTCGGTCGTTACCTTCAATGTTTCCGGCTACGGTTTCGTTTTCTCATCGGGTACCAAAGCAGTTCGTGTTAAAAGATTCCAAAATATGTAAACAGAACAATAAACCACCTTAATGTTTTATAACTCGTCCTTACACCTTCATTTAAAGTTTCATCAAGATCGTCTTTATGTCCATTTTTTTAGGTCTATAAGGCTAGGACGTTATTACAAAATAATAATCATAATTGAATGGATCAACAATTAAGCCGTTGTCAATGATATATTGGTATTGTACAGCTGTAGTTCGCCATCATCTAAATCAGATTGTCTTCCGACCTTCCATTTTTAAATGAAGTCCCTTGGCATAATGCTTACACTTACATGTGGCTCTTTCTCAATCCTATCTAGCAATCACTTTTTATCTACATATGAGTAAGCTTATCCGGCTGGAGCCGATGGTAGCTGCGAGGGTGCTGGAGTTCGATAATCCCCTATCACACACCAACCTCATTCGATTTGGTTCATGCTTAGACCAATTCGCTTTTGGAGCTGGAGGTAATTCCGAATTCAATGCTTCACACCTGCCGTGCTAGTAACGGAAAAAGTGCCCATATTGAAGCTTTGTAACTTTTTTGTTATACCTGATAGGCTTATACCAAGTAGGCGGATCAGAAATGTCTAATTTTGACCAATGTTTCAGGATTGAGATTTGGTTGGTTGAAGACTCTAACTTGCACAATTCTTTTCCTTTTTGAAGGATCTTGAAGACAGCAACTATTCTCTCCTGAGTATAGCAGGGGTCGTCACAGGCTGTAGCATCATGAAAAAAGTGAAAGCACTCTTTAAATGATGCTCAAGATTCCATAAATTTAATGATTTCGTAGCATTTCCTTTGGGTTCTGCTTCCATGTGGCCTTAAAAGAATCAGCAACTGCTCATGAAAAATTCTACCAAAATTCTTAAAGCCACCAAGTATTAATCTGCAAGTTACTGAAGAACCGTGATTGAATTTTCGCGGCTTCATTGGCAGAACTAAATTCGATCGTTGAGATATTTCACGAAAGTTTTTTTTGTCTTTCGACAATTTTCGTGTCTAATTGGAAATTAAATCCATAGAATATAAGTTGGAAATAGCCCTTAACATAATTTATAAACGTACTTAACGCAGCTTTGACTTGCCATTTTTAGTCTACGCCATTGCTTGCAGAAGGAATCTTCCTTCTTCGTGTGGGTTTTAGAACACAACACAACAGAGACTCTGCAATATTCACCGCATTCGAACTTATATTCTTGCGCATTGAGATAATTTTACACAAGAATTAACAACGTGTCGCTCAGATGATAAACTGTTTCTTTCAAAAGTCCTGATTTCTTTTATCGTATCAGTATTAGGGAATGAATTATTAATCTTGCTAACGTTGTGTTTGACGTTCAGTTACTCCCCACGTAAATTTCGTGGTCTTCTTTAAGCACTCTTGGATAATCATATGAGTTGAACCTTCGTTTAAAAACAATTTATTTTATTTTATTTTTTTTTTTTTACGATTTGTGAATGTTCCTTCAGTTGTTAATTTATTTTAATCATCTGATACCGTCCTGTTCTCCTGGTATAAGCCATATCAGATATAACAAGAAAGTAGTTACATGAATTCAATATAGCCACTTTTCCAATTTCTAACACAGCAGCTGTGCGGCATTCAATTCTGATGTACCTCGAACTTCAGGACTGAAATGGTCTAAGCTTGAACTCAATCGAACGAGGTTGGTGTTTGAAAGAGGATATGCCAATTCCAGTACCCACACAGCTACCATCAGCTCCAGGCAGATAAGCTTACTTACCTGTACATAAAAAATGACAGAACGATAGGATTGTGAACGAGCTACATGTTAGTGTAAAAGAGCCGATATGAAGAATTAAAGGTTTTGTGTATTCTGCCAAGAAAGTTATTGTAGAAATGGCAGAATGTAAGACCACAAACCAACCTCGTTCGATTGGGTTCATGCTTACACCATTTCACTCCTGAAGTACGAAGTACTTCCGAATTGAATGCTGCAAAGCTGCTGTATTAGAAACGGGAAAAGTGGCCATATTAAATCTTTGTAACTGATATCTGATATCTGATATGGCTTATACCAGGAGAACAGGACGGTATCGGAGGTTTACAAGAAACTAATAAGTCAAGGAACATTCACAATTCGGAGAAATGGACAACTTCTCAAACGAAAATCCAACTGATATGATTATCCAACAGTGCTTAAAGAAGGCCACGAAATTTTAGTGGAGAGTAACTCAACGGCAGACACAACGTTAGCCAGATTCATCGTTCACTTCCTTATAAGCGCTATTTTCACTTGTATTTTACGGATTTAAATTACAATTAGACACGGAAAGTGTCGAAAGACAGAAAAGAGTTTTCAGGAAATATCTGTAACGATCGAATTTAAATCTGCCATTGACTGCCATGACAATTCAATCACAGATCTTGAGAAACTTAGAGATCAATACTAGGTGTCTTCAAGTCATGGAAGCAGTTTTCAAATGAGTAAAGCTAGCTGTATATGGAGAAGAATAAAGGAAAAAACTACAAACGGGAAACCTGTAGCTGTTGATGGGTCTTATTCGGATCTTATAAGAATCTTATTAGAATACTTCATGAGCAGTTGCTGATTGTTTTAAAACCACATACAAGCAGAACTGATAGGAAATTCTGCAAGATTGTTAAATTAAAAGAAACTTTATCGTCTTTAAAAAATCGCTTTCACTTCTTTTCATGATGGATGTGACTCGTCCTCAGCTATATTCAGCTGTGAATAGTTAGCTGCCTTCAAGATCCTTCATAAAGAAGAAGAAATGTGAATGAACCAACCAAAACTAAATAATCCAAAATGGTCAAAATAATATATTTCTTATTCGCCTGTATGGAGAAGGATACATGTCCTCCATGGTATAAGCCATATCAGATATAACAAGAGAGTTGTTTCAAAGCTTCAATATGACCACTTCTTCCCCTGCTAACACTGCAGTATTCAGCATTTAATTCGGAAGTCCTTCCAATTCCAGGAGCTAAATGGTATAAGCATGAACCCAATCGAGAGAGGATATGCGAATTCCAGGACCCACACAACTACCATCAGCTCCAGCCGGCTAATGTTACTATCCTTTAAATAACAAGTGACTGCAAGATAGGAATGTGAACGAGTCACATGTTACTATAAAAGAGCAAATATGAAAAGCAGAAGGTTTTCTCCATTTTGCTGTTACTTCATGTATAAATGGCTGTTCGGTAGAAAGATCTTATATATATGATGACGAACAAAGCTGTTGAAAACCAATATGTCATTCACAATTCCTTAATTGTTGATCCAAACATTTATGTTTATTATTTCGAAATAACGTCCCTGCCCCATGGACCAAACAAAATGGACTTGAAGACTATATTGAAGTAACTTTAAAAGAACGTATAAAAACAAGGTTTAAAATATTAAGGTGGATTATGGTTTAGTTTACATATTTTGGAATTTTTTAACATGAGCTCCTTTAGTACCCGAAGAAAAAATAGAACCGTAACAGAACACACACAATTTAACGAGTAATAACCAATTTATTAGGATATCACATTTGCACACTACAGTACAATTCAGTTGTACGTTTATAACAATTGTTTGTTGTTTGATTGTTTATATGATAAGATGTTCTAATGCAGATGATTGATTCCAAGGATTCTGCCATCTGCAAGGATAGTAACAATTGTGTAACTACCGTTTAGTTTTCGAATCTCCTAAAAAGAAGCAAAGTTTAACTCTTTTAATAAAGAACGATGTTTCAATATGTGGTACATGCAAAGACTCCATATTCATTTTTATGCAAGAGGGGGCGTAAGAATGAAAGCTCTACTACACGTCGTTTCCAGTTGGTTTCAACTTAGTGCCCTAAGTTTTATACAACATAAGTCCACTCAATGCTTACTGCTCAGCACCGTGTTCCTTTCTGAGTGTAACAAGCTGCTTTTGAGACAGAAGGTCACGAAGCTTAACAATATTCCGTAACAGTTATATTACACTTATGGTCGTAAGCTTGTAAAGGATTCAGGTTATTGGCCTGAAAATATAATAGGAGTTCGTTTGGTGATTACGAACGTCATTACCTTGTAGACCCAGGCCAGCTACTCTTGGTCTGTGAGAGAAATCCGTCCATTGAGTTTATAAAGCTAGCGCTAAAAAACACTCATTCGCAATACAAAGTAAATATACAGGCCCGGTAGAAAGGTGTAGAACACAGATTTATCAGATAAACAAATTTATGATTTTTTTTTTTTTTGTACTTAGGTTACATTCGTTGATTTTCAGTTAAGAACACCTTAAAGATTCACACTTTCCACACCTTTCCCTGAATTTCCTCCTTTAGTAATTGCTCGTGTCGGTGCCCAAAGAAAGTAAAAAATACAGTTAATAACTTTCGCTTGCCTGACAAACTTGCGTCAAAAAAAAATCTCGAGGTGTATTTGCAACTTTGACTCACTTCATCAATATGATATATTGATAACGCTACGTATCTATTACACTAATCTTCAGGATAAAGAACCTTAAAGTCTTTCTGACTCGAACGGTTGATTTTGCAGTCCAGACTGCCATAACGCACACTCTTTAAATAAGGAGGATTTGAGTTTATTTGAGCTTATAAACGTACAAGTATATGATACTGTAGTACGCGAATGAGATACCTAAATGAATTGGTTTTTGGTCGTTGCCTTAAATGTGTTCTGCTACGGTTTCGTTTTCTCTTTGGGTACCAAAGCAGCTCGTGTTGAAAGATACCAAAATATGTAAAAAGAACAATAATCCAACTTCATGTTTTGTACCTTGTCCACACACCTTCATATAAAGTTTCATCAAGATCTTCATGTCCATTTTGTTACGTCTATAAGGCGGGGACGTTATTACAGAATAATAATCATAACTGATTGGATCAACAATTAAGGCGTTGTCAATGACATATTGGTTTTCTACAGCTGTTGTTCGTCGTCATCTAAATCAGATTGTGTTCCGATCTTCCATTTGTAAAGGAACCCTTGACGGAATGCAGAAAACCTTGAATAATTCATATTGGATCTTTTACACTTACATGTGGCTCGTTCAATATTCTATTTAGATGATGAATCACTTTTTATTTACTGATAAGTAAGCTTATCCGGCTGAAGCCGATGGTAGCTGATGGCATATCCTCTTTCACACACCAACCTCAGTCGGTTCGGTTCATTTCGCTTCCTGGACTTGGAGGTACTTCCGAATTGAATGCTGTACACCTGCCGTCATAGTGGCCATATTGAAGCTTTGTAACTACTTTTTTGTTATACCTGATAGGCTTATACCAAGAAGGACATGTTTCCTTCTCCATACAGTCGGATAAGAAATTAATCTTGACTATTGTTTAGGATTGATAATTGGCTCGTTGAAGACTGTGACTAACTTGCACAATTCTGTTTCTTTTTCAAGGATCTTGAAGGTAGGCAATTATTCTCTCCTGAGTATAGCTGAGGTCGTGTCACTGGCTGTTGCATCATGAAAAAGTGAAACCGCTAAATATTTAATGAAGCTAAATATTTTTTAAATATAATAATTTCATAGCATTTCCATTCGGTTCTGCTTCCATGTGGCCTTAAAAGAATCATCAACTGCTCATGAAGAATTCTACAAGATTTTTAATAGATCTGAATCAGAGTCACAAACAGCTACAGATTTCCCGTTTGTAGTTTCTTCCCTTCTTCTTGTCAAAATGCAGCTACCTTTACTCTTTCGAAAACTGCTTGCTTCGTTTGAAGCCGTCTAGTATTGATCTCCAAGTTTCTGAAGAACCGTGATTGAATTGTGGTGACTTCAATGGCATAATTAAATTCGATCGTTAAGATATATCACGAAAGTTTTTTTTCTTTTGTCAATATCCGTGTTTAATTGTGATTTATATCCATAAAATATAAGGTGAAAGTAGCGCTTAACATAATACACATACGTACTTCACGCAGATTTGCCTGGCCATTTATAGCGTACACCATTGCGTGTAGAAGGGCTCTTCCATTTAAGTGTGGGTTTTAATACACTAGATAACAGAGAATCTGCAATATTCACCGTAATGTAATTGATATTCTTGCGTATTGATTTATTATCACACAACAAAAGTATCATTATATCATCGTGTCGTTCTGATGATAAACTGATGCCCACAAAAGTCCTGTAGAACTTCTGTTATCGTAACAGTATATGGGAATGAGGGAATAATCTTGCTAACGTTGTGTCTGACGTTGAGTTAATCTCCCAGATTATTTCGCGGCCTTCATTAAGCACTCTTCGAAAATAATATCACTTGGAACTTCGCTCAAGAAGGCCTCTTTTTCTGCGAATTGTCAATGTTCCTTGAGTTAGTAAGTGATGAATGAAAGTATAATCTGATAAAACGGCAGCATTGTCTTGAAACAAATATCGTATCACGTTTCGTCATTCTTACATCCTCTTCCCCTCCAGTGGTATACACTGTCAATGCTGTCTTACTCGGAAGATTTAATCAAGTCTTCACTCCCGTCTCGCGTCTCGATTTCCTATTCTCAAACAACCTTTGGATAGCTATTCATCTTGTGAAAGCCTCGCCAGAACGATTGTGTAATGGTGAGATACGAACCTCTTCTTTTGATATAAGCAGTTTAATCCCTCTGTATTTCTTCAATATTTCACTTCAAGTACTAATACTATATATTCTACTCATCTGCATACTGTAAACAACTGCGAGAAAAGTGAGCAAAGCTCATGCGTTATGACATTAGATTAGCCATTATACAGGAAAGATGTTCAAATCGTAAACACCTGAAGAAATTTCTGAACGGTCGAAAGTTTGCTGTCAAGTAATTTCTAGGCATGAATGGATATAATATGTCACGAAATTGTATAGAAAAACTTCGCAGTATCCTGTAACTATGACATGATGAACTGTGCGAGCCAGAGAAACTTTAAGGTTCTATAGCCTGTATAGGTGTAGCGTTATTAATATAGCATCTTGATGAAGTGAGCCAAGGTTGCTATAAACGCTTCGAAATTTTTTATAGACGCAGTTTAACTTTCAGGCTAAGCGAAAGTTAATAGCAGAACTTATTTCGCAGCGAGACGACTTTTTTTCGGCAGCGAGACGATCAAATTCTCGGACACTATTTCCAAGCGGGCAATTTCAGGGCTTCTGGTCCAAGATGTGGGAAGTGAGCCTAGGAAGTTTTATATCTTTCAGGTGTACTTAACTGAAAATCTCCCAATCTAACCTGAGTAAAAAAAATTCTGTCAATTGTTTACTTTGTTGCTGTCTCTGTTCTACCAGACTTGTATAACATCTTTGTATCGCGAATCAGTGCTTTACACCGCTAGCTTTAGTAATTCATCGGCCGGACTTGTCTTACAGGCCCGCAGTGGTTCAACTGTCTAGCTGGACCAAATATAAAAACTGAGTTCTGAGAAATAGTGAGAAAAGGATGGGAAATCTTGGGGCAAGGTCCCAAGTGGTTGGAAAAAACCACTTAAGTGCCAAATTACACATGGGGAAGTATGTCGGATCCGACGAACAAGATTAAATGTATTTAATGTAGAATCAGCTGATCGACAATTTCCGTGCTAGACCTTACGTCTGCAGCATATAACACAGACAGCTGTTGGTCAGTGCCAAGAATATAGTGTGACAACTATAGACGAAGGTATGACGTGCATGTGGCATGAATGAGGAGTGCCCTGGGTTTTTGGGTGGGCTTTGGCGTGATGGGAAATACTAGGGAATAAGAACGTATACTGTACTTAGGAATAGGTATAATGAATTGACGCCTAAAAACAATTCTCCACCAGTCTCGAGGTTCTAATGACTATAGATGTGTAGAGTAATGATTGTAGTGTGTGCATATAGAGAAGGGCATAATCGTATTGCCATTCATTCAGACGGACTAGCAACAGGGGACTGGAAACTTTATTTCAAGGCTATTAAATTAAACTTCCTCTTTCTCACGCAGCTATTCATCTTTCCTATGATAAATTTGCACATCACTAAACTCAACAGGTGGAAGCGTTGCAAACAAGTCCGGTATCAGAGAATTACAAGAAATTAACAACTCAAGGAACATTGACAATTCGCAGAAAAAGAGGCCTTCTTGAGCGAAGTTCCAAGTGATATTATTTTCGAAGAGTGCTTAATGAAGGCCGCGAAATAATCTGGGAGATTAACTCAACGTCAGACACAACGTTAGCAAGATTATTCCCTCATTCCCATATACTGTTACGATAACAGAAGTTCTACAGGACTTTTGTGGGCATCAGTTTATCATCAGAACGTCACGATGATATAATGATACTTTTGTTGTGTGATAATAAATCAATACGCAAGAATATCAATTACATTACGGTGAATATTGCAGATTCTCTGTTATCTTGTGTATTAAAACACACACGTAAATGGAAGAGCCCTTCTACACGCAATGGTGTAAGCTATAAATGGCCAGGCAAATCTGCGTTAAGTACGTATATGAATTAAGTTAAGCGCTACTTTCACCTTATATTTTATGGATATAAATCACAATTAAACACGGAAATTGACGAAAGAAAAAAAAACTTTCGTGATATATCTTAACGATCGAATTTAATTATGCCATTGAAGTCACCACAATTCAATCACGGTTTTTCAGAAACATGGAGATCAATACTAGACGGCTTCAAACGAAGCAAGCACTTTTCGAAAGGGTAAAGGTAGCTGTATTTTGACAAGAATAAGGGAAGAAACTACAAACGGGAAATCTGTAGCTGTTGGTGATTCTGATTCAGATCTATTAAAAATCTTAAGAGAATTCTTCATGAGGAGTTGATGATTCTTTTAAAGCCACATGGAAGCAGAAACGAAAGGAAATGCTATGAAATTATTATATTTAAAAAATATTTAGATTCATTAAAAGAGCAGTTTCACTTTTTTCATGATGCAAAAGCCAGTGACACGAATCAGCTATGCTCAGGAGGGAATCATTGCCTACCTTCAAGATGCTTAAAAAAGAAACATAATTGTGCAAGTTAGTTACAGTCTTCAACGAGTCAAATATCAATCCTAAAGCAATAGTCAAGATTAATTTCTTATCCGACTGTATGGAGAAGGAAACATATCCTTCTTGGTATAAGCCTATCAGGTATAACAAAAAAGTAGTTACAAAGCTTCAATATGGCCACTATCACGGCAAGTGTACAGCATTCAATTTGGAAGTACCTCCAAGTCGAAAACTAAACGGTACATACACAATTGTTACTATCCTTGCAGATGGCAGAATCCTTGCAATCAATCATCTGCATTAGAACATCTTATCATATAAACAATCAAACAATAAACAATTGTTATAAACTGAATTTTACTGTAGTATGCGAATGTGATATCCTAATGAATTGGTTATTACTCGCTAAATTGTATGTGTTCTGCTACGGTTCTATTTTTTCTTGGGGTACTAAAGCCGCTCATGTTAAAAAATTCCAAAATATGTAAACTAAAAAATAATCCACCTTTATATTTTAAACCTTGTTTTAATACGTTCTTTTAAAGTTACTTCAATGTAGTCTTCATGTCCATTTTGTTTGGTCTATGGGGCAGGGACGTTATTTCGAAATAATAATCATAACTGTTTGGATCAACAATTAAGGAATTGTGAATGACATATTGGTTTTCAACAGCTTTGTTCGTCATCATATATATAAGATCTTTCTACCGAAATGCCATTTGTACATGAAGTAACTTAGCAAAATGGAGAAAACCTTCAGCTTTTCATATTTGCTCTTTTATAGTAACATGTGGCTCGTTCACATTCCTATCTTACAGTCACATGTTAATTAAAGATTAGTAACATTAGCCAGCTGGAGCTGATGGTAGTTGTGTGGGTCCTGGAATTCACATATCCTCTCTCGATTGGGTTCATGCTTGGAGCATTTAGCTCCTGGAATTGGAGGGACTTCCGAATTAAATGGTGAATACTGCCGTGTTAGCAGGGGAAGAAGTGGTCATATTGAAGCTTTGTAAATACTCCCTTGTTATATCTGATATGCCTAATACCATGGAGGACATGTTTCCTTCTCCATACAGGCGAATAAGAAATATGTTATCTTGACCATTTTGGAGGATTTAGTTTTGGTTGGTTCTATCAAAATTCTTGTTCTTTATGAAGGATCTTGAAGGCAGCTAACTATTCACAGCTGAGTATAGCTGAAGACGAGACACAGCCATCATGAAAAGAAGTGAAAGCGATTTTTTAAAGACGATAAAGTTTCTTTTAATTTAACAATTTCGCAGAATTTCCTATCAGTTCTGCTTGATGTGGTTTTAAAACAATCAGCAACTGCTCATGAAGTATTCTAATAAGATTCTTATAAGATCCGAATAAGACCCAACAACAGCTACATGTTTCCTGTTTGTAGTTTTATCCATTATTCTTCTCCATATACAGCTAGCTTTACTCATTTGAAAACTGCTTCCATGACTTGAAGACATCTAGTATTGATCTCTAAGTTTCTCAAGATCTGTGATTGAATTGTCATGGCAGTCAATGGCAGATTTAAATTCGATCGTTACAGATATTTCCTGAAAACTTTTTTTTGTCTTTCGGCACTTTCCGTGTCTAATTGTAATTGAAATCCATAAAATACAAGTGAAAATAGCTTAACATAATTTATAAACGTACTTAACGCAGATTTGATTTTCCATTTTTAGTCCACGCCATTGCGTGTATAAGACTCATCCTTCTACGTGAGGGTTTTAAATACCACACATCATAGACTGTGCAATATCATTGAGATATTTTCACACAAGAAAGATGGCATTAACTCAACGTTTCGCTCAGATGATAAACTCTTTCCTTCATAAGTCCTGTAGAACTTCTTTTATCGTAACAGTATAAGGAAGTGAACAATGAATCTGGCTAACGTTGTGTCTGCCGTTCAGTTACTCCCCACTAAAATTACGTGGCCATATTTAAGCACTGTTGGATAATCATATCTGTTGGATTTTCGTTTAAGAAGTTTTCCATTTCTGCGAATTGTGAATGTTTCTAGAGTTATTAGTTTCTTGTAATCCTCCGATACCGTCCTGTACTCCTGGTATAAGCCATTTCAGATATAACAAGGAAGTAGTTACAAAGATTCAACATGGCCACTTTTCCCGGTTCTAATACAGCAGCTTTGCAGCATTCAATTCGGAGTACCTCGAACTTCAGGAGTGAAATGGTCTAAGCATGAACCCAATCGAACGAGGTTGGTGTGTGATATAGGATATGCGAATTCCAGAACCCACACAACTACCATCAGCTCCAGCCAGATAAGCTTACTTACCTCTAGATAAAAACTGACTGAAAGATAGGATTGTGAACGAGCCACATGTTAATGTAAAAGAGCCGATATGAAGTATCCAGTGTTTTGTGTATTTTGTCAAGGGAAAATACAGAATAGAAGACAATCTGATATAGATGATTAGGAACAACAGCAGTTGAAAATCAACGTCATTGACAACGGTTTAATTCTTGATCCAATTCGTTTTGATTATTATTTTGTGTTAATGTCTCCGCATTATAGATTTTAAAAAAATGGACATGAAGTGGATCTTGTAACTTTAAATGAAGGTATAAAAACAAGGTATAAAAATGGTGGTTTATTGTCCTGTTTACATTTTTTGGTATTCTTTAACACCAGCAGCTTATATGACGGCTTATGTCCTTACTCACTTTCCACATCTTGGAGCAGAAGCCTTGAATTTTCTCCTTTAGTAATAGTGTTCGAGTACTAGCTCATCTCGGTACCCAAAGAAAATAATAGATACTGAAGGTAATAGCTTTCGATTAGCTTGAAAATTAAACTTGCGTCTATAAAAAATTTCGAGGTGCTTTTGAACCTTGAGTCACTTCATCAAGATTCTATATTGATAAAGCTACGTATCTATCCCAATAATCTTAAGGCTGTAGAACATGAAAGTCTTTCTGACTCGCACGGTTCATCTTGTACTAGAGAGTGCCATATCGCAAACTCATAAAGCTTATAGGAGGATTTGAATTTCCCGTGCACCAACTGTATTAGGTTTTTGACAACTTTCGTTTGTGAGACGGAATTATCATTACGAAGAATTTATGTAATCTTATTTATTAAATTCAACACTACCTCATTTTGCTGACGTGAATAGAGCTTGCGTGTAAGGTTTCCTCTCAAGAGCAGAAAGCTACTCCACCAAATGTACCAGATTAATGGCCAGCAGTTGAGGCTTACGAAATGTACCTACCCTAACACTGAATCAGACGTCATTTTTCCTGGTATGTATGCGAGCATATCCATGGCCGTTCACCAGAGCCCTCCTAATTCACCAAGTGTTACATTTACAATAATAGAAGCAGCAAATCTTATGTAGGATTCTGTATAGATGATCGCTGCATATAGCGGAATATCATGGCAAAATCTCTAGAGTACATTCCTTGCACAGTCCAGCTAAGAGCCGTTAACATTGGCAAGAAGAAAGTCGAAACACACAGATATGTGCCTGGATCAATACTTCTGACTGTTTTAAGTGAACATTGTATTACCTAGTTACAGAAACATTCAAATATTATACTAAGAGTAAATATCCAGATACGTGTTGTTGTCTTATCAAAATGAATACAAGCAGACAGCACGCAATACAAGCAACCAAACATAGTAATATTTTATAAGAAGCGTAGTGAGATTAGGATTTTTCAATTCCAACTTACACGCTGTTTTACTCAAAAATTTGTTGAAAAATTATTTACATTTACAAAAGATTTAAGATTTATCTACAAGGGTGCCGACTGTTACTTTCTGCAGAAATAATGGTATTACTAATTGTAGATATCAGGATGCATTTAGATAAAAAGATAATGACAGCAGATATCGAGATTCGCCATGATACTTGCATAAGAACGAGTGGAATCAGTTTGCATGCAGTACAACCGACGGGAGCGTGCGGTTTGAAATGGGAAATGTACGGCAGCTCATATTGTCCTTTGAGTATAAACGACTTAAAACCCAGTGAAATACGTAACAAGAAGTCTTTAACTGATAAAGAAATTTAGAAAGAAGTCAGCAGTGGACATCGGCATCTATTCCTTAATTCCTATTGCCTTACAGTTGGTAAAGGAATTGAACATTGAATACGATGCCGTAGGATCTTTTGTTGTGTACCTAGGTCTCAAAAACGAAGGAGTAGTGCTTTTAGAGCTCTTTAACTCACATTATACATTGTCGAAACAACCGTAGGTTAACTTCTCCGTTTAATAAGACGAGGGTATCACTGACGTATAGCTTTGGGAATTAACCGCGGTTTGTATTAGGTGGGCCCTTGGGATTGAAAAATGTTGCGATATCAAATGTATATAAGTATTAACTTATGAATGATAATCAAGCAATTACTATATTTCCCGTTTATATGCAACTACAATACTATTAGAGAGTGATTCCTGTTGAAGAAATCTTCTCATAAGGTTCTCACCCTTCTCCTTATACTTAACCTGTTAGAAACGGTTTATTGCAAAGAGTTGTGTTTTTACGAATGTATTACTTAAAGAAATTCTCCAGTGTGTTAACACTCGAGGCTGTCAAATGTGCGTTTAAATAGCGTCCTTGCTGTTCACTAGGACTTACATACATAGTTGTTTAGGATTCATTAGTTTCCGTTCTATTATTAATAATACTTTTCCCGATTATATCCTAAAAAAACTTGCTATGGAACCCATTATATTCTAACCTGCTAGGCAGCCTTCCTTTGGGCCTGAAGCCTGTCATCTGATCGATGAGACAAATAAACAATCGATTTTACTTTTTTTGAGATCTTCTCTTACACCGTTAGGATGAAATATTTACGCTATAGTCAGTCTTGAGTTCGCTACTAACTTAGTAACACTGGTCATCATCACAAACCAACGAAAGTGTGGGCTAATCAAATAATCTTTTCATATAAGCTCACTGTATCCTTTGATTAGTAACAAAGTACCACACCTCTCATAGAGCAAAAGGTCACTTATTTCAAATGTCCCTTGATGAAAATTCCCCATATCCAAGTTTTTGTTTGAAAAAGTAATCTTATATCACGGTACCATTGTCTGAAGAGAATATCGTATGACAATGATTCATTCTGACATTAACTTATCCTCTAATGCAATACACTCGTGTTCTTGGTGTGTTAATGCTGTCTTCTCTGAAGATTTAATCTAGTCTTCACTCAGGTCTCGCGTCTCAATTTCCTATTCTCAAACAACCTTTGGATAGCTATTCATCTTTTAAGGGAAGTTCCAAGGATATAATTATCGAACAGTGCTTAATGAAGGCCGCGAAATGTTCTGGGGATTAACTCAACGTGAGAACACGTTAGCAAGATTAATGCTTCATTCCCAAATACTCTTACGATAAAATAAGTTCTACAATACTTTCGAGGGAAACAGTTTATCATCTGAGCGGCAAGTTGAGCTAATGCCACCTTCTTTGTGTAAAAATATCTCAATGCGCAAAAATGTCAATTCGCCTGCGCTGAGTATTGCAGTCTCTGTTCTACTGAGTTTTAAAGCGCACACGTAGAAGGAAGAGTTCTTCAACCAGCAATGGTGTGGACTAAATATGGCAACTCAAGTCTGCATTAAGTACGTATATAAATAATGCAAAGCGCTATTTTCACCTTATATTTTATGTATTTAAATTACAGTTAAACGCGGAAAGTACCGAAAGACAAAAACTGCCTCGGGAAATATCTGCAACGATCCAATTTAAATCAGCCATTGAAGCCACGGCAATTGAATCAAAGTTCTTGAGAAACTTGGAGATCAATAGTAGACGGTTTCAATTATTGGAAATAAACTTTCTAGTCCCCTGTTCAATCTAGTCCCTTTTAATGAATTGGAATACGATTATCACCTTCTCTATATACTGCAGCCAAAGTTAACGGTTCGGAAAATGTCACCGTCCTAATTTTGAGATTTCCTAATATGGTTATTGTCATGCAGTTTCATTTTCTTGTAAATGTTGCATATGAATTTCCTCATCCAGACATTGTTGAATAAGATCTCAGATCCTAGATTGAGTCATCTTTTCCGACGGTTGTAACTGTCCCCGAGCAAAGTCTAGAAGTGATTTCTCAATGATGTTGAGTAGGCATGGACTCTCGGCATTTTCACTAAAGTTGTCATAGTTACTGGATACTGCGAAGTTTTACTATACAATTTCCTGAAAGAAGAGGTCCGTATCACACCATTACACAATCGTTCTGGCGAAGCTTTCACAAGATGAATAGCTATGCAAAGGTTGTTTGAGAATAGGAAATCAAGACGCGAGACGGCAGTGAACACTTGATTAAATCTTCGGAATAAGACAGCATTGACACACCAAGAAGATGAGCGTATACCACTTGAGGGAAAGAGGATGTAAGAATGACGAAATGTGATACGATATTCGTTTCAAGGCAATGCTACCGTTTTATCATATTACACTTTCATTCATCACTTATTAAATATTACTATGTCTGGTTGGTTGTAATGCATTCTAACTACTTGCATTCGTTTTGATAAGAATACAACATGTATCTCGATATCTCTTCTTTGTAAACATCTGAATTTTTTTAGAATTTTGGTATTTTAGAATTACTATGTTTTACAATGTTCTACAATGTTCTCAATACAATCTCATCTAAAAACAGTCTAAAGTATAGTTCTAATCTCACTACAATTCTTATCAAATATTACTATCTCTGGTGGATTGTATTGCATGCTAACTGCTTGCATTCGTTTTCAGAATAGAACAACACGTATCTCGAAATCTCCTCCTAGTAAAATATCTGAATGTTTTGTAACTTGATAATACAATGTTCCCTGAAAACAGTCTGAAGTATAGATCAAAGGACATATCTTTGGGTTTCGACTTTGTTGTTGCCAATGCTCGTAGCTGGACTATGCAAGGAATGCACTAGAGGCACTTTGGCATGATATTCCGCTATATGATGCGATCATTTAAGCAGAATTCTACAGACGATCTGGTGCTTCTATTTTGGTAAAGGTATTTAATTGTTGACTTAAAGTGACTCTGGTCAACGGACATGAATATGCTCGCATACATCCCAGGCCAAATGACAGACTGGTTCAGTGTTAGAGTGATGTACACTTCGTAAAACTAACTGCTGACTATTAATCAGGCAGATTTTGTGGTGTAGCTTTCTGCACTTTAGAGGAAACCTTTGAGTCGATGGAATGGACACGCAAGGTCTGTTCACGTCAGCAGAAATACATCTTGTTGATCACTCTGTCTCAGGTAAGAATGGTGTCATATGCTAATAAAGTTGTTGCACTAATTTACAGAGGGAAAGCTTACTAGAACTTTACTTCCCGGTGATTAAACGTTTAGAAGATCGAAAAATTCAAATCCTCCAATAAGTTTAAAGGAGTGTACGATATGGCACTATCTAGTGCAAGATGAACTGTGCGAGTCAGAAAGACTTTAAGTTTCTATAACTTGAAAATTATTGGGATAGATACGTAGCGTTATCAATTTAGAATCTTGATGAAGTGAGTCAAGGTTGCAAAAGACGCTCTAAATTTTTATAGACGCAAGTTTAATCATCAAGGTAAGCGAAAGTTAATAGCAGTATCTATTACTTTCTTTGGGCACCGAGAGGAGCAAGTGCTCGAACATTATTACTAAGGGAGAAAATTCAAACCTTCTGCTCCAAGATGTGGAAAGTGATTACATAAGTCGGCATATATGCTGCTCGTGTTAAGTAATTCCAAAAAAATGTAAACAGAACAGTAAACCACCTTGTTTCATAACTTGTTTTTATACCTTTATTCAAAGTTACATCAAGATCATCTTGATGTCCATTTTGTTAGGTCTTAAGGCGGTGACGGTAACACAAAATAATAATCATAACTGATTGGAGCAAGAATTAAGCTGTTGTTTATGAAATGATTTTCTAGAGCTGTTGTTCCTAATCATCTATATCAGATTGTCTTCCATTCTGCCATTTCTACATGAGATCTCTTGGCAGAATAACAAAACCCTGAATACTTCATATCGGCTCTTTTACACTAAAATGTGTCTCGTTCACAAACCTATCTTACAGTCACTATTTATCTACAGGTAAGTAAGCTTATCCGGCTGGAGTTGATGGTAGCTGTGTGAGTCCTGGATTTCGCATATCCACTTTCGCACACCAACCACGTTCGATTGGGTTCATGCTTAGACCATTTAACTCCCGAAGTTTTTGCTCGTTAACTTGTGTGTATCCTGCTACAATTTCGTTTTCTCTGCGGCTACCAAAGCCGCTCAGGTTAAAGATTTCCAAAAGATGTAAACTTAAGAATATACCACCTACTGGTTTTCAACAGCTTTTTTCGTCATTATCTATGTATGATTGTCTTCCGATCTGGCATTTGTACACGAAGTTTCTTGGGTAAATGGAAAAAACTTTCAATATTTAGTATCTCCTTTTTTCTACTAACATGTGGCTAGTTTACATTCTACTAGTGCTACTAAGTTGGTAGCGAACACAGGCCTGACTGTACAGTTAATATTTTCCAACTAACCGTCTAATTGAAGATCTCAAAAGAACCTAAAATCAATTCTTCATGTTTCTCATCGATCAAACCATCGGTCTCAGACGCAAAGTAAGGCTGCTTCTGAGGTTAGTATATAATAGTTTACAAAGCAAATTTTACAGGATACAATTGGGAAAATATTATTAATGAAGGACCAGAACATAGTGAATCCTATACATCTCTGTATATAAGCCCTAGTGAGCAGCAAGAACGCTAATTAAATGGATATTTGTTAGTCTCGAGAGTTAACACACAGGAGACTTTCTTTAAATATATATACGTAAGAACACAACTCTTTGTATTAATCCGTGTCTGTCAGGATAACGATCAAGAAAAGGTGAGAGCGTTGTGGGTGTTATGTTGATTTCTTCAGCAGAAACCATTCTCAAATAGTATTCTAGTTGCTTACAAACGGGAAGTATAGCAATTACTTGATTATCATTGATAAAATAATATTTATTTTTTTGCATTAGGTATCACAACATTTTTCAATTCTAAGAGCCCACCTAAAACAAACCGCTGTCCGTTCCCAAACATATTCGTCTGTAATGCCCTCTTCTTATAAAAGAGAAAAGTAAATCCACGGTTTTTAAATGGTACGCCATCGCATAATGTGAGTTAACGGTTTGTTAGGTCTGCTTTGTTTTTGTTGCTGTTGCTCTTGCAGACTTAACATCAGTTAGGTCTGCTTTGTTTTTAAGACCTAAGTACACAACACAAAATCCTTCGCCCTCGCGTTCATTGTTCAAACGAGTCTTTTGCAACATTGACTCACTTCATCAAGATTCTGAATTGATAACGCTACGTATCTATCCCAATAATGTTCAGGCTATAGAACTTTAAAGTCTTCCTGACTTGCACAGTTCATCTTGCACTACAGAGTGCCATATCGTACACTCTTTTAATCTTATTGGAGGATTACAACTTCTCAATCTTCTAAACGTTTAATCACAGGGAAGTAAAGTTCTAGTAAGCTTTCCCTTTGTAAATTAGTGCAACAACTTTATTAGCTTTTTGACACCTTTCATACTTGAGACATTTGATCAACAAGATGTATTTCTGCTGACGTGAACAGACCTTGCGTGTCCATTCCATCGACTCAAAGGTTTCCACTCAAGAGCAGAAAACTACACCACAAAATCTACCAGATTAATAGCCATCAGTTAGGCTTACGAAGTGTAATTATCTCTAACACTGAACCAGTTTGTCATTTGGCATGGTATGTATGAGAGCATATCATGTCCGTTGTCCAGAGCCATTCTACATCACCAAGTAAATACGTTTACCAAAATAGAAGCACCAGATCGTCTGTAAAATTCTGCTCAGATGATCGCATCATATAGCGGAATATCATGGCAAAGTCCCTAGAGTACATTCCTTGCATAGTCCAGCTAAGAGCCGTTAACATTAACAACAACAAAGTCGAAACACACAGATATGTACTTTGAACTATACTTCAGATTGTTTTCGGGGAACATTGTATTATCAAGTTACAAAACATTCAGATATTTTACTAAGAGGACATTTCGAGATACCTGTTGTTCTGTTCTTAAAACGAATGCAAGCAGTTAGCATACAATAACACCCACCAGAGACACGAATAAACACAATATATCATCTTTCCTTTGAAAAAATTGCACATCACAAACTTCAATAAAAGAAAGTCCTGGAGGCAAATACGGAGTCAGAGGATTACTACAAATTAGAAACTCAAGGAACATTAACATTCTCGAAAGAAATTCCAAGTGATATGATTATCATACAGTTTTTAATGAAGGCAACGAAATTTTCTGGGGGAATAACTCAAGGTTAGTCACAACGTTTGCAAGATTAATTTTTCATTCCCAGATTACTGTTAAGATAAAAGAAGTCTTCAGGACTTTTGTGGGCATCAGTTTATCAACAGAGCGATACGTTGATCTAATGCCACTCTCCTTGTGTGATAATATGCCAATGCGCAAGAATGTCAATACGAATGCGGTGATTACGCAGAGTCTCTATTGTCTGGTGTTTTAAAAGTCACACGTAGAATGAAGAACTTCTACACGCAATGGTGTGGACTAAAAATGCAACACAAATCTCAGTTGTAAATGTTTATATATTTTGATAAACTCTCTTTGACTTTATATTTTATGGATCTAAATTACAATTAGACATGGAAAGTGCCAAAAGAAAATAAATGAGCTTTCGGGAAATATCTGCAACGATAAAATTTTTTTCTGCCATTGAAGCCACGACAATTCAATCAGAGTTGTTGAGAAACTTGGAGATCAATAGTAGACGGTTCTAATTATGGAAACTTTGAGCAAAAGATAGAGCTAGCTGTATATGGACAACAGTAATAGAAGAAACTACATCTGTAGCTGTTGATGGGTTTGATTCAGATCTTTTAAGAATCTTACTAGAGGACTTCATAAGCAGTTGCTGGTTCTTTTAATGTCAATAAAAACACTACTGAAAGGAAATGCTACGAAATTATTAAATTTAAAGAAATTTTAGCATCATTAAAAGATTGCTTTCACTTTTTTCATGATGCAACAGGCTGTAACACAACCTCAGCCATTCTCAGCAGTGAATAGTTGGCAGCCCTCAAGATCCTTCAAAAAAAAAAAAAAAGAAAAATTGTGCAAGTTAGTTAGATTCTTCAACCAAGCAAAACTCAATCCGGACAAAATTGTCAAGATTACACATATCTTATTCGCCCGTATGGAGAAGGAAACATATCCTCAATGGTATAAGCCATTTCAGGTATAACAAGGGAGAAATATTGCAAAGCATTAATATGGCCACTTTTCCCCCGGCTAAGACTGCAGCTGTTCAGCATTCAATTCGGAAGTAACTCCAACACCACGAGCGAAGTGTTCTAAGCATGAACCCAATCGAACGAGGTTGGTGTGTGAAAGAGGATATGCGAATTCCAGGACCCACACAGCTACCATCAGCTCCAGCCGGATAAGCTTACTTACCTGTAGATAAAAAGTGATTGAAAGATAGGTTTGTGAACGGGCTATATTTTAGTGTAAAAGAGCCTATATGAAGTATTCAGGGTTTTGTGTAATCTGCCAAGAGAGTTCATGTAGAAATGGCAGAATGGAAGACAACAATGGAAGATGGAAGATGATTAGGAACAACAGCTGTAGGAAATCAACATTTCATTGACAACGCCATAATTCTTGCTCCAATCAGTTATGATTTTATTTTGTGTCACCCTCACCGCCTTAAAGACCTAACAAAATGACTATTAAGATGATATTGATGTAACTTTGGATGAAGGTATGAAAATAATTTATAAAACAAGGTGGTTTATTGTTCTGTTTACCTTTTTTGGAAATCTTTAACACGAGCAGCATATATGCCGACTTATGTACTTACTCACTTCCCACATCTTGGAGCAAAAGCCCTGAATTTTCTCCCTTAGTAATAGTGTTCGAATACTTGCTCCTCTCGGTGCACAAAGAAAGTAATAGATACTGCTATTAACAGTCCCTTACGGTACTAATTAACTATAATAATATTAACAAATTAATTCTATATCATCAATTAAAGTTTATTCGCTTAGCCTCAATATAAAAAGATTAAATGCATAAGAACATCCTTCAATCAATTGCACAGAAACCTTCTCGATATAAACGAATAGCTCAACTAACAAGCTCTATTTTGCTATTAATCCAATCTAGGCACACCTTCCTGTACGTTCATTATGTTACGACTTATCTCACCTAAACAAATCTGGCTCGATTCTCTTAGCTTGTGAGACAAGTCCGGAGAATGAATTACTAAAGCCAGCTGTGTAAAGCAATGATTCGCGATACAAACAAGTTATACAAGCTTGGTAGAACAGGTGTAGAACAGAAACGTCAACAAAATTATCAGGTGACAGATTTTTTTTTGTACTTAGGTTACATTGGGAGATTTTCAGTCAAGTACACCTGAAAGATATAAAACTTCCTATGCTTACTTCGGACATGTTGGAGCAGAAACCTTGAATTTTCTCCGTTAGTAATAGTGTTCGAGTACTTGCTCGTCTCGGTGCCCAAAGTGAGTAATAGAGATTGCAAAAACTTCGATTAGGTTTAAAGTTAAACTGCATCTATAGAAAATTTCGAGGCGTCTTTTGCAACCTTCACTCACTTCATCAAGATGCTATATGGAGTGAACACTACCTACGTATATAACACACTAATCTTTATTCTATAGGACAAATTTATTCTCGCACGCGCGGTTGATAATGCACAACAGACTGCAATATGGCACACTCTTATTAAGCTTATTGAAGGATTTAAAAATATTAATCATCTCAACATTTTCTAACCGGTAAGTAAATTCTGGTAAGCTTCCGCTCTTTAGCAGAATAGTGGACCAACCATATAAACTTTTCGACACTTTACATATCTGTTAGGGAATGATCAATAAGTATATTTTCTGTAATCTAATTTATTAAATTCAAAACTAGCTCAACTCGCTGACGTGATTAGAGCTTCTGTGACCTGCCACCGATTGAAAGTTGTCTTCCCAAGAGCAGAAAGTTACTCCACAAAATGACAATGATTAAGGCTTACGAAGTCTACTCATCTCTAACGCTGAACTAGACTGTGATTTGGCCTGGTATGTATGAGAGCGTATCCATGGCCGCGGAATACCATGGGAAGCTGCCTAGAATACATTCCTTACTAGAGCCGTTAACATTGGTAAGAAGAAAGTCGAAAGACACAGATATGACCTTAGATCTATACTTCATACTGTTTTCATAAAACATACTAATTTTAAGATACCGAAACGTTCAGATAAAATTTTACTAAGGGGATATATCGAGATATGTGTTATTGTCTTATTAAAACGAATGCAAGCAGTTTGCATGCACTACAACCAACCAGACTTAGTAATGTTTGATAAGAAGCGAAGTGAGATTAGGATATATCTATTTCAAGTCACACGCTATAATACACTAATATCTGTTGATTTATAACATTCATTTTAGCAGAAGAAATAAGATTTATCTACATGGCTGCCGAATGTGGCTTTCTGCGGAAGTAATGCTAATACTAATTGTAGATATAAAAATGCATTAAGATAAAAAGATAATATCAGTATATGACGTGATCCGCCTTGATACTTGCATTAGAACGAATGGAATCAGCTTGCATGCAGTACAATCGACGTGAGAGGGTGGGTTCAAATGGGAAAAGTACTTCAGCACATATTGTCCTTAGGACTTGCAAATTTGAAATATTCGAGTTTAAAATCAGTGACGTGCGGGAAAAGAAGTCTTTAGCTAAGAAAGACTGTATATCACAGTGAGCTCAAAAGGTATAGTAAAGACTAAGCGCGCTAAAATCATGGACAAGTTGATGGGTCACTTGCGATGGGACATGCATACCTGACCTTGTGAAGCTTTTTGTAATATGCTTACATTACGTCAGAAATCGCTTTAAAATCAGAACATTAGCAGAGATGACACTTGACTTCATCGTAATAGTATTCTATAATGATTGAGAAAGGATAATAATAAGAGGTTAAAACGAGTTATAAAAAAATATAACAGATACATGGGAGGATAGAGAGGTTTGACGAAAATGTTCACCTTATGCGGATAGGTTACCGGGGAAAAAAGTGGTGGATTCCTCTGTTTGTTTTCGGAATCGACGCAGCGTGCCAGAATGCTTGGCTAATATTTAGAACAACAGCCACTGGGAGTCGATTTACATATTGTGATTTCAGAACTGTAGTGCAGGCCTATTGCCAAAAATATAGGAAACGTCCTAAGAAAAGTGTTGTGTATGCATCATCTGTTTCATCAAGAGTTTCACTGGAGCTGCGAAATAGTGGAAGTGTTGAAGATCACGACCGTGTGGATTATCTCCAAAGAAGATGCGGTTTCTGCTACAAAAGGACTATAGTGTGTGGATAGTAAGAGTTTGGGTTACATCAGTGTTGCTGGTATAAGTTCCATAATGCCAATCGATGATTTTTTTTTTTAATCGGAACGCAAGTTTGGCAGAAAAGGAAAACAAACTCTCAATTTGATGGCGTTCAAACTGTTTCATGTACTGCTTCGGTTTTTGAACCTTAATTTATGCTGGATATTTATTGTAATGTGTGTGCAATCACTTATATAGGTTGAATTTTTGTTGGTTTCAAAATATATACACAAGTACCATATATACTTAGAATAAAACTTCCACTCTCATTAAGTTTAGCATGGTGTCAGTTTGTACAGGTATTGCCAGTGTCACCTCTAGGTGACACCATGGTACCGGGTACCGGGGTATGAGTTCCTCAAAATAAAATGAAATTTGTATTAACGAGTGCCTAATAAAAACTTTTATTTGCGAGAAAGTTTAATCTTAATAAACAACGCTACGGGAATTGCAGTGTTAAATCGATCTCTAAGTGATACGTGAATAAAAAAATAATTGGACGAAGTTGGACGATGTTCGATTTTTATTTAGTGGTTTAGGGTGCAACAAGCGTGCCAATAATTCGAGGGTTCTATTTCGAGGTTTCCGGTAAGGCTAAAGGGCTTATGGGGGCTTATGTCTTTCTAAAAATGCTGTGAAATTTAGAAATCAGCAGTGGACGTCACCATGTATTCCTTAATTCCTATTGGCTTAGAGCTAGTAAAGAAATTCAACAATGAATCGGAGGCCGTAGTATCTTGTGTTGTGTATTTAGGTGTAAAAACGAAGCAGTAGTGCTTTTATAGCTACTTTACGCACATAATGCAATGGCATACCATTTAAAAAACCGTGGATTTACTTTGTCCTTTAATTGGACGAGGTTATTAAATAACGAACAGCGGTTTGTTAGGTGGGCCCCTGGGATTGAAAAATGTGATACCAAATGTAAATATATAAGTATTAATTTTTCAATGATAATCAAGCAATTACTATACTTTCCGTTTATATGTATCTTAACTACATTACTTTTTGAGAAGGCTTCCTGCTGAAGAAATCTACTTAGGACTCATAACGCCATGCCTACTCAAGATAATTGAGAACTCACTTTTAGACTTTGCTCGGGGAACTCTACATGTGGTTATGTAGACATCTACAACCCTCGGAGGAGACGATACTAAGTTGGTAGCGAACACAGCACTGACTGTACGGTAAACATTTTCCAGCTAACCGTCTAAGGGAAGATCACAACAGAACCTAAAATCAATTCTTCATATATCTCATCGATCAAATCACCGGTTCAGACCCAAAGCAAGGCTGCTTTGGAGGTTAGTATATAATGGGTTCAATACCTAGTTTTACAAGATACAATCGGGAAAATATTACTAATGATAGACCGGAACCTAGTGAATCCTACACAACTCTGTATCTAAGTCCTAGTGAACATAAACGACTCAAATTTAACCCATATTTGATAGCCTCGAGTGTTAACACAGAGGAGACTTTCTTTAAATAATATCTCCATAAGAACACAATTCTTTGGATTAAACCATTCCTATCAAGCTAACAATTAAGAAAAAGGTTATGAGTCCTAAGTAGATTTCTTTAGCAAGAAGCACTCTCAAAAAGTAATGTACTTACATATAAAAAAAAGTATAGCAATTGCTTGATAATCACTGATAAATTAATACTTTAATTTTTACATTTGGTATCACATTTTTCAATCCCAAGGGCCCACCTAAAACAAACCGCTGTTCGTTTTGTGATACCCTTGACTTATTAAAGGGAGAAGAAAACCCACGGTTTTTTAAATGGTACGGCATTGCATAATGTAAGTTAAGGAGCTCTAAAAGAACTACTGCTTCGTTTTTGAGAGTTAGGTACACATGATCCTACGGCCTCAGATCCGATGTTAAATTCCTTTACTAGCTGCAAACCAATAGGAATTAAGGAATAGATGCCGATGTCCACTGCTGACTTCTAATTTTCATAGCAAACTGGATATCTGTAGCTGTTGATGGGTTTTAGCCGGATCTTCTAAGAATCTTACTAGAAGACTTAATGAGCAGTTGTTGATCTGAAAGGAAATGCAACGAATTTATTAAATTTAGAGAAACTATAACGTCATTAAAAGATTGCTTTCACCTTTTTCAAAATGAAACAGGCTGTGTCACGTCCTCAGCTATAATCAGCAGAGAATGGGTGACAGCCTTTAAGATCCTTCAAAAAAAAAAAATTGTGTTAGAGTCACAGTCTTCTACCAACCGATACTGAATCCTGACAATCAGGTCGAGATTACACATTTGTTATTAGCCTGTATAGAGAAGGAAACATGTCCTCTCTCTTATAAGCCATATCACGTATAACAAGGGAGTAGTTACAAAGCTACAACATGGCCACTTTTCCCCCTGCTAAAACAGCAGCTTTTCAGCATTCAATTCGGATGTCTCTCCAACTCTAGGAGAGAAATGGTCTAAGCATGAACCCAATTGAATTAGGTTGGAGTGTGAAAGTGGATATGCGAATTCCAGGAACCACACAGCTACCATCAGCTCCAACCGGCCAATGTTAGTTATTTTTAAAGAACAAGTGACTGCAAGATGTGAACGAGACACATGTTAGTATAAAAGAGCAGATATGATATAATATATCCAATCGTGCCTAGAAATAATTTGGGAACTTCCTAAAAGCGATACATCTTTGGACCGTTCAGAAATTTCTTCAGATGAGGTACGATTTGAACACCATTCCAGTTTAATGGCTGATCTATACCATTTCCCGACATGATGTATCAAATCGTGCCTAGAAAATACTTAACTGGAAACCTCCTAAAGGCGGTAAAACTTGGGCCGTTCAGAAATTTCTGCAGCTCCAGGTACAATTTGAACACCGTTGCAGTATAATGGCTGATCTAATGTCATAACGCATGTGCTTTGTTCACTTTTCTTGCGCTCATTGCATAAGAGTAAAGTATTAGTATTTGATATTAAAATACTGAAGAATAGCAGAGGGACTACACTGCATATATCAAAAGGATAGGTGTGTAACTCACCATTACACACACAATCGTTTTGGCGAAACTTTTTCAAGATGAATAGCCATCCAAGGTTGTTTCACAAAAGGAAATCAAGACGCGAGACACTAGAACGAAGACTTGATTATATCTTAGGATTAAGACAGCATTCACACACCAAGAACATTTGTGTATAGTATTATAGGAAAAGAGGATGTCAGAATGAATAAATGAGATACGATATTCTTATCAAGTCAATGCTACTGTAGTATGATTCAAATACCTGGATATGGAGAATCTTCTTCAAGAGAATTCTGAAATAAATCACTTTTTTTCTGTATGAAATGTGTGGCACTAAGTTATTAGTCAAATCATACAGTGAGCTTATTTGATTAACCCATAGTTGGTTGCTTTGTTATGACTGAGGACTGAGGATTGATTATACCGTATATATTTTCCACATAACCATGTAGGAAAAGATGTCAAAAGAACTTAAAATCGGTTCTTTACTTATCTCATCGATCAGATCACAGCTCTGATGTCTAACGTTAGGCTGTTTTGGATGTTAGAATATAATTGGTTCCATAGCAAGTTTTACAGTATACAATTGGGAAAATATTATTAATGAAAGACCGGAACCTAGTGAATCCCACACATCTCTATACGTAAGTTTTATTGAGCAGCAAGGACGCTAATTAAACGCATATTTGATAGGCTCGAGTGTTAACACACAGGATTCTTTCTTTAAATTATATATATCCGTAAGAACACTACTCTTTGGATTAAAAGGTTTTTATCAGGCTAACAATTAAGAATAAGGTGATTGCGTTATGAGTTTTAAGTATATTTCTTCAGCAGGAAGCATTCTCAAACTGTAATGTAGTTGCATATAATTGCTTGATTATCATTGATAAATTAATACTTAAGTTTTTTACATTTGGTATCACAAAATTTTCAATCCCAAGGGCCCACCTAAAACTATCCGCGGTTAATATCCAAAGCTATACGTCTGTGATACCTTCGTCTTGTTAAAGGGAGAAGTTAATCCACGGTTATTTAAATGGTACGACATTGTATAATGTGGGTTAAGGAGCTCTAAAAATACTACTGCTTCGTTTTTGGGACCTAGGTACACAACAAAAGATCCTACGGCATCGTATTAAATGTTGAATTCCTTTACTAGCTCTAAGCCAATAGGATTTAAGGAATAGATGTTGATGTCAACTGCTGACTTCTAAATTTCAGAGCATGTAAGAAGGTTATAAGCCGGCATAAACCATTTAACCCTACCGGACATCTCGAAATAGAACCCTCGAATTATTGGCACGACTTTTGCACTCTAAAACACTAATTAAAAATCGATTAACTCCGTCCATCGTCAAAATTGTTTGTTTAATTACCGCATCACTTAGAGATCGATTTAATCTCTTATTAATATCTGTTTTCAGGCATTGTAAAATACTATTACAAAAATGTCAATTGAAATCTCTGCTAATGTTCTCATTTTAATGCGATTTCTGTCGTTGGGGATGCATATTACAAAAAGGATCACACCGTGATATTAAGTCTTTCTCAGCTAAAGACTTCTTTTTCTGCACCTCACTGGTTTTAAACTCGAATAATTTGAATTTGCAAGTCCAAAGGACAATATGTGCTGAAGTACTTTTGCTATTTGAACCCACCCTCTCACGTCGATTGTACTGCATGAAAACTGATTCCATTCGTTCTAGCGCGTTTCATGCCGGATCTCGACCTCTACTGATATTGTCTTTTTATCTAAATGCAAGTTTACCATTAGTATTACCATTATTTCTGCAAAAAGCCACATTCGGTAGCCTTATAGATAAATCTTATTTCTTCTGCTATATGAATGTTATAAATCAACAAATACTATTCTATTACAACGTGTGATTGGAAATTGAAAAATCCTAATCTCACTTCACTTCTTATGAAATATTACTATGTCTGGTTGGTTGTAGTGCATGCTAACTGCTTGCACTCTTTTTGATAAGACAACAACACATATCTCGACATCTCCTCTTAGTAAAATTTTATCTGAACGTTTCGGTATCTTGGAATTAGTATGTTTTATTAAAACAGTTTGAAGTATAGATCTAAGGACATATCTGTGCATTTCGACTTTCTTCTTATCAGTGTGAACGGCTCTGCTAAGGAATGTACTCTATGCAGCTTCTCATGGTATTCCGCTATATGCAGCGAACACCTAAGCAGAAATCTACAAACGATTTGGTGCATATATTTTTGTAAATGAATTTATTTCGTGATCTAGGGTGGCTCTGGTTAACAGCGATGGATATGCTCCCATACATACCAGGCCAAATGACAATCTGGATCAGCGTTAGAGATGAGTACACTTCGTAAGCCTCAAATGCTGGCTATTAATCATGGACATTTTGTGGAGTAACTTTCTGCTCTTGAGAAGACAACTTTCAATCGGAGGCTAGACACGGAAACTCTAATCACGTCAGAGAGTTGAGCTAGTGTTGAATTTAATAAATAAGATTACAGATTTTGTTCTTATTGATCATTCAGTATCAGATATGTAAGGTGTCGAATAGCTTATATGGTTGGTCCACTATTCTGCTACAGAGCAGAACATTACCAGAATTTCCTTACCGGTGAAAAGACGTTGAGAAGAATAAGTATTTTAAATCCTTCAATAAGCTTAATAAGAGTGTGCGATATGGCAGTCTGTACTGCAAGAACAACGGCGCGTGCGAGAAAGACTTTAAGGTCCTATAGCCTAAAGATTAGTGCGATAGATACGTAGGGTTATCATTATAGCATCTTGATGAAGTGAGTGAAGTTGCAAAAGACGCATCGAAATTTTTTATAGATGCAAGTTTAACTTTCAACATAATCGAAAGTTTTTCGCAATCTCTATTATTTACTTGGGCACCGACACGAGCAAGCACCCGAGGACTATTACTAAGGAAGAAAATTCAGGGTTTCTGCTCCATGTCGAAAGCAAGCATAGGAAATTTAATATCTTTCAGGTGTACTTGACTGAAAATCTCCCAATGTAACCTAAGTACAAAAAAAATCTGTCACCTGATAATTTTGATGACGATTCTGTTCTACACCTGTTCTACCAAGCTTGTATAACTTCCTTGTACCGCGAATCAGTGCTTTTTCACCGCTAGCTTTATTAATTCATTGGCCGGACTTATCCCACAAGCTAAGAGAAGCGGGCCTGATTCTACACGGTAATCACGCACCTATTTACCTAAGGATCTCCTCTAAGATTTTCAGGCTTACGACTCTAACTCTACTATAACTGTTACAGAAAATTGTTAAATTTCGCGGGCTTCTGTGTGAAAAGTAGGTTGGTATAGTCGCAAAGGAACAAGGTGGTGAGCAGTAAGCATTGAATATACTTATGTCGTATAAAACCTAGGCCAATAAGTTGAAACCAACTGTGATCGTCGTGTAGTATAGCTTTCATTCTTAGAACATCATCTTACATAAAAATGTACATGGAGTCTTTGCATGTACGGAATATCCAAACTTCGTTTTTTGTTAAGAGTTTTAAACTTTACTTCTCTTTTGGTTGAGTCGAAAACTAAACGGCAGTTACATAATCTAAAGGGTCCTGGCACATGAAAGAATCCTTGAAGTGAATCATCTGCTGTTAAACATCTTAACATATAAACAAACAAACAATATATAATTGTTTTAAACGTACAAATATATCATATTGTAGTACGCGAATGATATACCTAAAGGAATTGGTTTTTGGTCGTTACCTTAAATGTGTCCGGCTACGGTTTCGTTTCCTTTTCGGTACCAAAGCAGCTCGTGTTAAAAGATTCCAAAATATGTAAACAGAACAATAACACTAGTTAACAAATTTAAACTTTTTGTTTGTTACATGAGAAAAATCACCTGATAAAGGAACTTTTTGCGCTGAATTCGAATATGCACTCGGTTTCTCTCCATCACGTACAGTTTTCCCGTAACAGAGGGATTATCGGGAAATTCCCTCAAAAATTTCCCTTTTTCAGATATTTTATTCACCTAGCTCCTGTCCCCTTACATATAGTAACATAGAAATTATACCTAAGTATACCTTGATTTATATTTAATAAACCCTAATAGTTTCGTAAAAATCGCTTTGTTCTTTCTAGAGAAATAAATATATTTGTATATATACTGTGTGCACTGTTTATTGCACCTGATAGTAATGCTTTCAGATCTCCTGAGTTGGGGTAAAAACGATTTGCTTTATTACTACAAACACAGACATAAAAATGAATATTTACAATAGTCAACAACACACTTGTATTGCTCTCTGTAAATTAGAAACGTGTATAAAAATAGAATGTACTTCCAACGTATATTTTTTTAAACGTACAGTATATGTATATCTTAATACATATATATACAATTCTCCAAGTTTTTTCGTTTTGTTCATGAAATGGTTATCAATATTTGTTATCAAATGTTATGTTATGTTATCAAACATAATTTGTGCGTCGTGCTACGTCACTTTACTTGCATGGGCCAAAGGGAAACGGAGGTTCATGAAATTTGCTGTACCAATGGTGTGAAGAGAACCCACCAACCATCTGGATGATTGTTATTTTTGTCTCACAGAAGTTAAGGTACATTCTAAAAAAAGCAAATACACAATAAGTTATCCCAACGTTAAATCCGCAATTAGACCTATTCCGCACGGGGATGAACTTCCACTTCCCGAGCCCCCTACCAACTGGGAAGAAATATGGCCAAAAGACTCTGATGATGATCATGACCTTGATGAACCATCGACATCAACATGTACATCCAAGGATCCAACGTTCATCCCTGACTGTGTTCGCGAGCCACATTTCATCCGGCAATGTGAACTTAATGACCTAGTCCGTGATTGGCACCTGACAAAACAAGAGGCGGAACTTCTGGGATCAAGGCTCCAGCAGTGGAACTTATTGGATGCAGAAACGAACATATCAGTGTACAGGAAAAGGCATGTTCAATTTTCAAGCTATTTCCCAATGCAAAATAATGTGTGCGTATGTACGGATATAAATGGGTTGATGGCGGAGCTAGGAATTCCTTACGTTCCAGAAGAATGGAGGTTATTTATCGACGCGTTAAAGGTCAGCCTTAAAGCTGTCCTTTTACATAATGGAAGTAAAAAACCTTCTATACCACTTGCGCACTCAGTGAAGATTAAGGAATCCTATGACACCATGTCAACTTTGCTAATTCTTATAAATTACAAGGACCATTGTTGGCAAATATGTTGTTATCTCAAAGTAGTTGGTATTTTATTAGGACTGCAGTGCGGTTACACGAAGTACCAATGTTTTTATGTTTATGGGATAGCCGAGCTGATGACAAACATTATGAAGTGAAGGAATGGGAACCTAGAGTGAATTACGTACCTGGAGAATGCAACGTCAAATACGCTCCTTTGGTAGATCCTAATAAGATATTACTACCGCCACTTCATATCAAGTTAGGACTTATGAAAAACTTTGTCAAAGCCATGGACACATCTGGTGAAGGTTTCAAGTATTTGCGAGATAAGTTACCTAACCTGAGTGATGCTAAGATTTTATCGGGAGTGTTTATTGGTTCCCAAATTAGGAAATTAATGCTTGATGATAGCTTTGACAGCAAGTTAAACAGTGCTGAGCTAGCTGCCTGAACAGCATTTAAGTGTGTTGTGCGCAACTTTCTGGGCAATAACAAAGCTGAGAGTTACACAGAAATCGTACAGGACATGATACAGAAATACAAAGAGTTGGGTTGTAGGATGTCTTTAAAAATCCACTTTTTGCACTCCCACCTCAGCTTCTTTCCTGCTAACCTAGGTGCTCTCAGCGACGAACAGGGGAAAAGATTCCACCAAGATATAATGGCAATGGAGAAAAGGTACCAGGGACGATGGGATACTTCAATGAAGGGAGACTATTGTTGGGGTCTTGTTAGAGAATGCAACATTTCTTACAAAAGAAGGAAGTAGTGTACGTTTTTTTAACCCAATGGAAGTTTCATATATTGTGATAGTTTTGAATGTCTTTTCATGACCTTTTGGTACATTTGTATTATTGTTTATTGTAAATTGCCACACTTGTAAATTATATTGTATTATATTTTATATATGTATTTGTGGTAATAAAGCAAAACGTTTTACCTCAACTTAAGAGATCTGAAAGCATTACTATAAGGTGCAATAAACAGTACACACAGTATACATACAAATATATTTATTTCTCTAGAAAGAACAAAGCGATTATAACGAAACTTGGAGGGTTTGTTAAATATGAATCAAAGTATACTTAGGTATAATTTCTATGTTAGTATATGCAAGCGGACAAGATCTTGGGGTGTAAAATAAACGAAAAGGGAAATTTTTGAGGGATTTTCCCGAAAATCCCTCTGTTACGGGAAAATCGTACGTGATGGAGAAAAACCGAGTGCATATTCGAATTCAGCGCAAAAAGTTCCTTAAGAACAGGTATTTCCTTTTATGTAACAAAACCTTTGTTAACTAGTGTAATCCAACTTCATGTTTTATACCTTGTCCTCACACCTTCATATAAAGTTTCATCATGATCTTCATGTCCATTTTGTTAGGTCTATTAGGCGGGGACGTTATTACACAATAATAATCATAACTGATTGGATCAACAATTAAGGCGTTGTCAATGATATATTGGTTTTCTACAGCTGTTGTTCGCCATCATCTAAATCAGATTGTTTTCCGATCTTCCATTTGTAAAGGAACCCTTTACGGAATGCAGAAAACCTTGATTACTTCATATTGGCTCTTTTACACTTACATGTGGCTCGTTCAATATCCTATCTAGCTGATGGCATATCCTCTTTCACACACCAACCTCAATCGATTCGGTTTATGCTTATACCATTTCGCTTCTGGACATGTAGCTACTTCCGAATTGAATGCTGTACACCTGCCGTGATAGTAGGGGTAAAAGTGGCCATATTGAAGCTTTGTAAATACTTTTTTGTTATACCTGATAGGCTTATACCAAGAAAGACATGTTTCCTTCTCCATACAGTCGGATAAGAATTTAATCTTGACTATTGATTTAGGATTGACATTTGGCTCGTTGAAGACTGTGACTAACTTGCACAATTCTGTTTCTTTTTGAAGGATCTGGAAGGTGGGCAACTATTCTCTCCTGAGTATAGCTGAGGTCGTGTCACTGCCTGTGGCATCACGAAAAGAGTGAAACCGCTCTTTTAATGAAGCTACATGTTTTTTAAATATAATAATTTCATAGCATTTTCTTTCGGTTCTGCTTTCATGTGGCCTTAAAAGGATCATCAACTGCTCATGAAGAATTCTACCAAGATTTTTAAAAGATCTGAATCAGAGTCACCAACAGCTACAGATTTTACGTTTGTAGTTTCTTCCCTTATTCTTGTCAAAATACAGCTACCTTTACTCTTTCGAAAACTGCTTGCTTCGTTTGAAGCCGTCTAGTATTGATCTCCAAGTTTCTGAAGAACCGTGATTGAATTGTGGTGACTTCAAAGGCATAATTAAATTCGATCGTTAAGATATTTCACGAAAGTTTTTTTTTTCTTTCGTCAATTTCCGTGTCTAATTGTGATATATATCCATAAAATATAAGGTGAAAGTAGCGCTTAACATAATTCATATACGTACTTAACGCAGATTTGACTGGCCATTTATAGCGTACACCATTGCGTGTAGAAGGGCTCTTCCATTTACGTGTGGGTTTTAATACACAAGATAACAGAGAATCTGCAATATTCACCGTAATCAAAATGATATTCTTGCGTTTTGATTTATTATCACACAAGGAAAGTATCATTATATCAACGTGTCGCTCTGATGATAAACTGATGCCCACAAAAGTCCTGTAGAACTTCTGTTATCGTAACAGTATATGGGAATGAAGGAATAAATAATCTTGCTAACGTTGTGTCTGACGTTGAGTTAATCTCCCAGAATATTTCGCGGCCTTCATTAAGCACTCTTCGATAATGATATCACTTGGAACTTCGCTCAAGAAGGCCTCTTTTTCTGCGAATTTTCAATGTTCCCTCAGTTGTTAATTTCTTGTAATTCTCTGATACCGTACTTGTTTGCAAGGCTTCCACCTGTTGAGTTTAGTGGTGTGGAAATTTCTCATAGAAAAGATGAAAAGCTGCGTGAGAAAACGGAAGCATTAATTTAATAGCCTTGAAATAAAGTTTCTAGTCACCTGTTACATCTAGTCCTTTTGAATGAATTGCAATACGATTATGCCCTTCTCTATATACTGCAGTCAAAGTTAACGGCTCGGAAAATGTAACCATCTTAATTTTGAGAATTCTTAATATGGTTTTTGTCATGCAATTTCATTTTCTTCTAAATGATGCATATTGATTTCCTAATCCAGACGTTGTTGAATAAGATCGCAGATCCTAGATATTGTCATCTCCTCCGACGGTTCTAAATGTCTTCAACCACATGTAGGAGTCCCCGCGCAAAGTTTAGAAGTGATTTCTCAATGATCTTGAGTAGGCATGGTCATTCAGCATTTTCACTAAAGTTGTCATAGTGTACAGGATGCACCAAAGTTCCATACCATTCGTGCCTAGAAATAACTTAACTGCAATACTCCCAATCGCGGTAAAACTTTGGACTGTTGAGAAATTTCTTCAGCTGAGTTAGAATTTGAACATATATCCTGTATAATGGCTGATCTAATTTCATAACGCGTGCGCTTTGATCACTTTTCTTGCAGTTATTTACAGTATATAGATAAGTAGATGCCTCTGGACATCGGCCATGGGTATGCTCGCATACATACCAAGCCTGGATGAGTACACTTCGTAAGCCAAAACTACTTGTGTTTTATCGGGTACATTTTGTGGAGTAGCTTTCTCCTCATTGAGAAAATACATTTGAATCGAGCTACAGGGCACACAAGCTCTATTCACGTCAGCGAGATGTGGTAGTGTTGAATTTTATAAATAGGATTACAGAAAGATTTCTTATTGATCATTTTGTCTCAGGTATGAAAGGTGTCAAAACGCTAATACAGTTGGTACACTAATCTGCTACAGAGGGGAAGCTTACCAGAACTTTACTCACCGGTGAGAAAACGTTTAGAAAATCGACAAACTCAAATCCTCCAATAAGCTCAAAACCTCCTTATTAAAAGAGTGTACGTTATGGCAGTCTGGACTGCAAGATGAACCGTGCGAGTCATAAAGACTTTAAGGTTGTATAGCCTGAAGATTAGTGTGATAGATACGTAGTGTTATCAATATAGCATCTTGATGAAGTGAGTCAAGGCTGCAAAAGACACCTCGAAATTTTTTATAGACTCAAGCTTAACTGTCAGGCAAGCGAAAGTTATTAACTGTATTTATTACTTTCTTTGGGCACCGACACGAGCAATTACTAAAGGAGGAAATTCAGGGAAAGGTGTGGAAAGTGTGAATCTTTAAGGTGTTCTTAACTCAAAATCACCGAATGTAACCTAAGTACAAAAAAAAAAAAAAAAAAAAAATCTGTCAAGTGATAAATTTGTTGATATGTTAAATCTGTGTTCTACACCTTTCTACCAAGCCTGTATAATTACTTTGTATTGCGAATGAGTGTTTCTTACCGCTAGCTTTATAAATCAATGGACGGGTTTCTCTCACAGGCCTGGGTCTACAAGGTAATCACGTTCGTAATCACCAAAAGAACTCCTATTTGATTTTTAGGCCAATATTCTGAATCCTTTACAAGCTTACGACCATAAGTGTTAATATAACTGTTACGGAATATTGTTAAGCTTCGTGACCTTCTGTCTCAAAAGCAGCTTGGTACACTCAGAAAGGAACACGGTGCTGAGGAGTAAGCATTGAGTGGACTTATGTTATATAAAACTTAGGGCACTAAGTTGAAACCAACTGGGATCGACGTGTAGTAGAGCTTTCACTCTTACGCCCCTCTTGGATAATAATGAACATGGAGTCTTTGCATGTACCGCATATCGAAACTTCGTTCTTTATTAAAAGAGTTAAACTTTGCTTCTTTTTAGGAGATTCGAAAACTAAACGCTAGTTACACAATTGTTACAATCCTTGCAGATGGCAGAATCCTTGGAATCAATTATCTGCATTAGAACATCTTATCATATAAACAATCAAGCAATAAACAGTTGTTATAAACGTACAATTGAATTGTACTGTAGTATGCGAAAGTGATATCGTAATGAATTGGTTATTGCTCGTTAAATTGAGTGTGTTCTACTACGGTTCTATTTTCTCTTCGGGTACTAAAGCCACATGTTAAAGAATTCCAAAATATGTAAACTAAACAATAATCCACCTTTATATTTTAAACCTTGTTTTTATACGTTCTTTTAAATTTACTTCAATATCGTCTTCTTGTCCATTTTGTTTAGTCTATGGCGCAGGAATGTTATTTTTAAATAATAGTCATAACTGTCAATTGTGAATGACATATTGGCTTTCAGCAGCTTTGTTCGACATCATTGAGCTGAGCGAAGCGAAGCTCTTATATTTGGGTTAGCCGTTTGGTTGTCCGCGAACTCCTCCTACATTGTTTGGCCGATCTCAACCAAACTTGGCACGCTGATAGAGTATGTCGTGCTGAGTGACAACATAGGTCGGAATCAAAAATCTGATGTACCATCGAGGAATAATCTTCGAAAAACGCTTACCCCTAGACCGTTTGTCCGATCTCAACCAAACTTAGCACGCTGATAGAATATGTCGTGCTGAGAGACAACGTAGGTCGAAATCGAAAATCCGATGTACCATCGACGAATAATCACCGAAAAACGCTTACTCCTAGACCGTTTGGCCGATCTCAACCAAACTTAGCACGCTGATAGAGGATGTTGTGCTGAGTGACAACATAGGTCGAAATCAAAAATCCGATGTACCATCGAAAAATAATAACCGAAAAACGCTTCCTGATTACATAGTTTAAGCTCGCTCAGCTCATTTCATTGCAATCGGGTATATACATTGCAATCCTAGTATATATAAGATTTTTCTTCCGAACTGCCATTTGTACATGAAGTAACTTAGCAAAATGGAGAAAACCTTCAGCATTTCATATTTGCTCTTTTATAGTAACATGTGGCTCGTTCACATTCCTATCTTGCAGTCACCTTTTATTTAAAGTTTAGTAACATTAGCCGGCTGGAGCTGATGGTAGCTGTGTGGGTCCTGGAATTCGCATATCCTCTTTCGATTGGGTTCATGCTTAGACCATTTAGCTCCTGGAATTGGAGGGACTTCCGAATTAAATACTGAATACTGTCGTGTTAACGGATGAAGAAGTGGTAATATTGAAGCTTTGTAACTACTCCCTTCTTATATCTGATATGGCTAATACCATGGAGGACATGTTTCCTTCTCCATACAGGCGAATGAGAAATATGTAATCTTGACCATTTTGGAGGATTTAGTTTTGGTTGATTCTTTCACAATTCTTCTTCTTTATGAAGGATCTTGAAGGCAGCTAACTATTCACAGCTCAATATAGTTGAGGACGTGTCACAACCATCATGAAAAGAAGTGACTGCTATTTTTTTAAGACGATAAAGTTTCTTTTAATTTAACAATTTCGCAGAATTTCCTATCAGTTCTGTTTGTATGTGGCTTTAAAACAATCTGCAACTGCTCATGAAGTATTCTAATAAGATTCGAATAGTACCCATCAACAGCTACCGATTTCCCGTTTGTAGTTTCTTCCATTAGTCTTCTCCATATACAGCTAGCTTTACTCATTTAAAAACTGCTTGCATGACTTGAAGACATCTAGTATTGATCTTTGTTTCTCAAGATCTGTGATTAAATTATCATGGCTTCAATGGCACATTTAAATTCGAACGTTACAGATACTTTCTGAAACCTGTTTTTTGGCTTTTTGCACTTTCCGTGTCTAATTGTAATTTTAAATCCATAAAATACAAGTTAAAATAGCGCCTAAAATAATTTATAAACGTACTTAACGCAGATTTGATTATCCATTTTTATTCCACGCCATTGCGTGTATAAGACTCATCCTTCTACGTGTGGCTTTTAAAAAACCACACAACAGAGACTCTGCAATATTCACCGCATTGCAACTTATATTCTTGCGCATTGAGATATTTTCACACAAGAAAGATGGCATTAACGTGTCACTCAGATCATAAACTCTTTCCTTCATAAGTCCTGTAGGACTTCTTTTATCGTAACAGTATAAGGAAGTGAAAGATGAATATGGCAAACGTTGTCTGCCGATGAGTTACTCCCCTCGAAAGTATCATGGCCATATTTAAGCACTGTTGGATAATCATATCAGTTGGACCTTCGATTAAGAAGTTTTCCATTTCTGCGAATTGTGAATGTTTCTTGAGTTATTAGTTTCTTGTAATCCTCCGATACCGTCCTGTTCTGCTGGTATAAGCCATATCAGATATAACAAGTAAGTAGTTACAAAGATTCAATATGGCAACTTTTCCCGTTTCTAAAACAGCAGCTTTGCAGCATTCAATTCCGAAGTACCTCGAACATCAGGAGTGAAATGGTCTAAGAATGAACCCAATCGAACGAGGTTGTTGTGTGATATAGGATATGCGAATTCCAGACCCCACACAGCTACCATCAGCTCCAGCCAGATAAGCTTACTTACCTCTAGATAAAAACTGACTGACAGATAGGATTGTGAACGAGCCACATGTTAATGTAAAAGAGCCGATATGAAGTATTCAGTGTTTTGTGTATTTTGTCAAGGGAGTTCATGTAGAAAATTCAGAATGGAAGACAATATGATATAGATGATTAGGAACAACAGCAGTTGAAAATCAACGTCATTGACAACGGTTTAATTCTTGATCCAATCAGTTTTGATTATTATTTTGTGTTAACGTCACCGCCTTATAGATATAAAAAAAAATGGACATGAAGTTGATCTTGATGTAACTTTAAATGAAGGTATAAATACAAGGTATAAAAAATTGTGGTTTATTGTCCTGTTTACATTTTTTGGTATTCTTTAACACGAGCAGCTTATATGCCGGCTTATGTCCTTACTCACTTTCCACATCTTAGAGCAGAAGCCTTGAATTTTCTCCTTTAGTAATAGTGTTCGAGTACTTGCTCGTCTCGGTGACCAAAGAAAGTAATAAATAAATACTGAAGATAATAGCTTTCGATTAGCTTCAAAATTAAACTTTCGTCTATAAAAAATTTCGAAGTGCTCTAGAACGTTGACTCACTTCATCAAGATTCTATATTGATAAAGCTACGTGTCTTTTCCAATAAACTTTTGGCTGTAGAACAAGAAAGTCTTTCTGACTCGCACGGTTCATCTTTTACTAGAGAGTGCCATATCGCACACTCTTATTAAGCTTATAAGAGGATTTGAATTTCCCGTGCACCAACTGTATTAGGTTTTTGACAACCTTCGTATCTGAGACGGAATTATCATTAGGAAAAATTTATGTAATCTTATTTATTAAATTCAACACTACCTCATTTTGCTGACGTGAATACAGCTTGCGTGTAAGGTTTCTTCAGAAAATACTCCACAAAATGTACCAGATTAATCGCCAGCAGTTGAGACTTACTAAATGTACTCACCCTAACACTGAATCAGACGTCATTTTTTATGGTATGTATGCGAGCATATCCATGGCCGTTCACCAGAGCCCTTCTAATTCACCAAGTGTTACATTTACCAAAATAGAAGCAGCAAATCTTGTGTAGAATTCTGTATAGATGATCGCTGCATATAGGGGAATATCATAACAAACTCTCTAGAGTACATTCCTTGCACAGTCCAGCTAAGAGCCGTTAACATTGCCAAGAAGAAAGTCGAAACACACAGATATGTGCCTCATCAATACTTATCTGTGCCTCATCAATATACTGTTTTAAGTGAATATTGTATTCCCTAGTTACAGAAACATTCAGATATTATACTAAGAGTAGATATCCAGATACGTGTTGTTGTCTTATCAAAACGTATGCAAGCAGTTAGCATGCAATACAAGCAACCAGACATAGTAATATTTTATAAAAAGCGTAGTGAGATTAGGATATTTCAATTGCAACTTACAAGCTGTTTTACTCAAAAATCTGTTGGAAAATTACTTTCATTTGCAAAAGATTTAAGATTTATTTACAAGGCTGCCGACTGTTGCTTTCTGCAGAAATAATGATATTACTAATTGTAGATATCAGGATGCATTTAGATAAAAAGATAATGACAGCAGATATCGAGATCCACCATGATACTTGCATAAGAACGAGTAGAATCAGTTTGCATGCAGTACAACCGACGGGATCGTGCGGTTTGAAATCGGAAATGTACGGCAGCTCATATTGTCCTTTGGAGTTTAAACGACTTTAAACCCAGTGAAATGCGGAACAAGAAGTCTTTAGCTGATAAAGAATGTATATCGCGCTGAGCTCAAATGTATAGAAAAGAGAAAGCGCGTTAAAATGTTGGACAAGTTGATGGGTCATTTGCAATAGGATAGGCAACCCCGAGCTTCTGAACCCTTTTGTAATATGCATCCACAATGACAGAAATCACATTAAAATTAGAACATTAGCAGAGATTTTACTTGACTTTTTTGTAATAGTATTCTACAATGTCTCAAAAGAGATATTAATTAGAGATTAAATCGATCTCTAAAAGATGCGGTAATAAAACAAATGATTTTGAGGATGGACGGAGATGTTCGATTTTAAATTAGTGGTTTAGAGCGCAAAAGGCGTGCCAATAATTCGAGGGTTCTATTTCGAAATGTCCGGTAAGGCTAAATGGTTTATGGCGGCTTCTGTCTATCTAAAAATGGTGTGAAATTTAGAAATCAGCAGTGGACGTCGCCATGTATTGTTTAATTTCTATTGGGTTAGAGCTAGTATAAATATTCAACAATGAACCGGACGCCGCATTATATTGCGATATGTACCTGTCTTAAGAACGAAGCAGTAGTGCTTTTATTAGTAGTACCATTTCAGAAACCGCCGGTTTACTTCTCCCTTTAATAAGACAACGGCATCGAAGTCATATAGCTTTGGGAACGACCAGCGGTTTGTTTTAGGTGTAGTTAAAACATAAGTATTAATTTATAAGTGATAATCAAGCAATTACTATATTTTCCGTTTGTAAGCAACTACAATACTATTTAGGAGTGGTTCCTGCTGAAGAAATCTACTTAACAACCTTCACGCTCTCACCTTTTCTTGATTGTTTAATCCAAAGAGTGTTGTTCTTACGACTATCAAATAACACTCGAGACTATCAAATATTCATTTAATTAGCGTCGCTGCTGCTCACTAGTGTTTACATACAGAGATGTGTAGGATTCATTAGGTTCCGGTCTATCATTAATAATATGGCACCGAAGCAGTTTTACTTTGGTTCTGAAACCGGTGATCTTATCCATGAGACAAATAAAGAATCATTTTACGTTCTTTTATGATCTTCCCTTGGTTAGTTAGAAAATATTTATGGTATAGTCAGGCATAGGTTCCCTACAAACTCAGTAACACTGGTCATCACAAAGCAACCAAACTGAGGGCTAAACATATAATCTTTCCATATAAGCTCACTGTATGCTTTAATTAGTAACTAAGAGCCACACATTTCATAGAGGAATAAAAGTCATTCTTATCAGTTTTCTCCATATCCAGGTTAATGAATGAAAAAGTATTCTGAAATCACGGTAGCATTGTCTTGATAATAATATCTTTTAACATTTCTTGATTCTGATAACCACTTTCCCTCTAAGGTTTTTGGTGTGTCAATGCTGTCTTCCTCGGAACTTTCAAACCTTCCCTCGCATCTCGCGTATGTATTTCCTATTCTCAAACAACCTTTGGATAGCTATCCATCTTGAGAAACCTTCGCCACAACGATTTTGTATTGGTAAAATACACACTTCTCCTTTTGTTGTAGGCAGTGTAGTCCCTCTATATTTTTCAATATTTCAACATCAACTACTAATACTATATATTATACTCTCTGCATACAGTAAATAAGTGCATGAAAAATGAACAAAGCATATATGTTATGACATTAGATCAGCCATTATACTGGAAAGGTGTCAAATCGTACCTCAGCTGAAGAAATTTGTGAATGGTCCAAAGTTGTACCGCCTTCTCACGCAGCTGGTCATCTTTTCTAATAAAAATTTGCACATCACTATACTCAAGAGATGGAAGCCCTGAAGGAAAATACGGTGCCAGACGATTACAAGAAATTAACAACTCAAGGAACATTCTCAAGGAACAATTCGCAGAAAAAAAGAACTTCTTGTGCGAAGTTCCAAGTGATAATATTTTCGAACAGTTTTTAATGAAGGCCACGAAATTTTCTGGGGGATTAACTCGTTAGTAAGGGCAAAAAGAGAAAAAAGAGCTCTCGGGGATTATCTACACGATCCAATTTTATTCTGCCATTGAAGCCACGAAAATTCAATTACAGTTCTTGAGAAACTTGGAGATCAATACTAGACAGCTTCAAATGATGCAAATAGTGTTCAAAAAATATAAGTAGCTCTATATGGACAAGAGTAATGGAAGAAACTACAAAATGGAAATCTGTAGCTGTTGATGGAAGTGATTCAGATCTTTAAGATTCCTACTAGAAAACTTCATAAGCAGTTGCTGATTCTTTTAAGGTTAGTAGAAGACTACTGAAAAGAAATGCTACGAAATGATTACATTTAAAGAAACTTTGGCGTTATTAAAATATTGCTTTCATTTTTTTCATGATACAACAGGCTGTGACACGACCTCAGCTATTCTCAGCTTTGAATACTTGGAAGCCTACTGGATCGTTCAAAGAATCTTAACAAGAATTCTTAATGTTAGTTAAAGTCTTCAACTAACCAAAACTCAATCCTGACAAAATGCTCATGATTACGCATTTCTAATTCGCCCGTATGGAGAAGGATACATGTCCTGCCTGGTATATGCCATATCAGGTATAACAAGGGAGGAATATTACAAAGCTTGAATATGGCCACTTTTCCCCCTACTAACACGGCAGCTGTTCAGAATTGAATTCGGAAGTACCTCCAAGACCACGAGCGAAGTGGTCTAAGCATGTACCCAATCGAAAGAGTTTGGTGTGTGAAAGAGAATATGTGAATTCCAGAAACCAAACAGTCACCATCGACTCCAGCCTGATAAGCTTACTTATCTGTAGATAAAAAATGATTGCAAGATAGGTTTGTCAACGAACCACATAAAGAGCTGATAAATGCGCTGATATTAATTATTCAAGGGTTTGTGCATTCTGCCAGAGAGTTCATGTAGAATTGGCAGATCGGAACACAATCTGATATAGATGATAACTAACAACAGCTGTAGAAAAGAGATATGTCTTTGACAACGGCTTAATTGCTGATCCAATCAGCTATAATTATTATTTTGTGATATCCTCCCCGCCTTATAGACCTAAAAAAATTGACATGAAACGATCTTGATGAAACGTTAATGAAGGTGTATAACATGAAGGTAGTTTATTGTTCTGTAATATTTTTTGGAATGCTTTAACACGAACTGCTTTGGTACGCGTAGAAAAAACGAAACCGTAGCAGGACACACTTAACGAGCAAAAACCAATTCATTTAGATATCACATTCGCGTGCTATAGTATCGTTCAACCGTACGTCTATGAAAATATTTTATATTTTGATTGTTTATATATTAAGGTGTTCAACAGGATATGATTGACTTCGAGGATTCTGCCATTTGCAAGGACAAAATTTTGTAACTGCCATTTAGTTTTCGACCCTTTAACAAGTAAGTAAAATTTAACACTCTTAATAAAGAACGATCTTTGGATATTCCATACATGCAAAGACTCCATGTACATTTTTATCCAAGACCGGGTCGTAAGTATAAGATTTCTACTAGACGTCCATCGCAGTTGGTTTCGACTTAATGCCCTAGGATTTATACAACATTATGATAATCAATGCTTATCTCAGCACCTTGTTCCTTTGCGACTTTTCCAAGCTACTTTTAAACTAGAAGCCTATGAAACTTAATTTTCTGTAACAGTTATATTAGTTTTATGGTCGTAATCTTGTAAAGGATTCACATTCAGGTTATTGAACGGAAAATCTATTAGGAAATCCTTACTTAATTAGGTACGTGTTTACCTTGTAGAACCAGGCCCGCTTCTCTTGGCCTCACACTGGTTCAATTGCCACATCTAGCTTAACAAAATTCATAACCAAAGAAAACACGGCAGAGCACGTACACAGAGCGACGCGAAGCGGTAAGCAGTCACATATCCTCACTGGAAGAACTATTGTTGTTCTCAGTAGTATGATCAGCTGATATGTATGCTTGACACGTGGGAGGAACTTCTAACAATAAACGTATTAATTCGGTAAGATGTCACTGTGTTTGAGTGTGAATTTGCTAAGGTTTGTTATGCAGGGATCCGACGTGATTAACAACATGTGCATTAAAACTTCTATGTTGTGACGGGAACTTTTCCTGGCATGATGTTTTCGGAACCTTCGACAATCTTTATTCCGAGCTTCTTGTGCCTCTTCGGAAAGCTGTTCAATAGGATCTAGCGCACATTTGACGATGTCCCGTGTCCCGGGGGCCCCAAAGAACGTTAATTTTGAAGGAAAAAAAAACAGCAATGAAAACATTATTAAAATATATTTTTTTAGAAAGTTAAGTTTGAGTACCATCAAAAGATGTGTAATATTATGTTATGTTTCTTCACCAAAATAGAGCTGGATAAAAAGATATTTATCCGGGCGCCGGGGGCCCGAAAGAACGACAATTTTGAAAAAAAAAATGTAGCCAGCAATGAAAATATTATTAAAATATATTTTTAGAAAGTTAAGTTTCAGTACCGTGCAAAATTTATAATGTCATGTTTCCTTACCAAAACAGAGCCGGATAAAAAGATATTTAACCGGGCCCCGGGAGCCCAAAAGAACGTATATTGAAACCATGTATTTCATGTTTTATGAATTAATAGTACTGTCTGGTAAAATGTTATTTGAACCATTTTATTTGAACAAAACCATTTGCTAAAACCATTTTATTTGAACAAAAAGTTGGGAATTTAGGGCTACGGGGACCCGGTTAAATATTGTTTTAAAATCAACATATTTGACGTGGCTTAATTTCGTATCAACGCACAACTTTTGATAACTACTCAATCCAGAATATCTGAAAAAAATTTTATCGGCCCTCCCTATTGCATAACCACTAGCAATGGTACGTAAAAGACTGCAAATCGTTTAATTGATGACAGTAATGGACGCTGATAATGATGGATTCGAGTAAAACTTGCGGGCAATATTGCCTCATTGCTTGTTGCGTAGCCTGGTTTCGGCACATCCACCAGGAGACCTATCTCTTCACGAAATCGCTTCTGTAGTAATTTCTTTAGTAGATCAACATTTGGTTTATCCCTCTTTCTCACTTGTCAGGTATGATGTCCAGTCCATATGCAATGTGCAACAGACACTCAAAGCACCTTATCCGGGAATGCTGACTTGACAACCCAAATTCAAACGTTGTTGTGTCAGGTGGTAATGCTGTAGTTTTGTCTGGATCCGTTCATTTGTTTTGAAGATGCACCGCAGATGTAACATCGTCAATATGATTTGTTTGTGATATCACTACAGACCTTCACATCTACCATTGTAAGCTTTAATCTGTGTTTCACTACTATTTGATGATCATTGTAAGTGATAGTTGCTGGTGAGAGAGCTTGTAGTTGCTGCTGTATCTTAGTAGCTTCTAAACGTGTTAATTCTGCTGTTTCTATCATGGACAGTAGGTTGATTAGCCGACAATAGCGTATTGGCAATCGCCGTGGACTATGCCAGAGTGTCTCTTAACTATATTGTAATTTTAGAGACACTAACGAAATAACAAACAAATATGTATATTTATGTTTATCGTCTTCTGTATCTGATCTATACCGTTGTTTGTATGCGCTCTGACCTGACGCGCAATCACAAACTCCATCTGAAGAACATGGTCATTTCAACCTCCTGATTGATCTCTTGCAGTATAGTATTGTTTTTGGAAATTAATCGCTCGATAGTATGATCAAATAACGCTTGCAGCTGCACTTCCGCATATACGTCTGTGATAATATAGGCTGGGTACGATGCTTTCTTTGCCTCTAACAGTTTTAGTTAGACGAATAGATATTTGCATTATGACATTTGCCTGGTTATGAACTAACTGGTATTGTTTCTTTGTCAATTTCGCGTCAACATATAATGCTAATGCCTCATCGTTTGTAATCTCAATTGGTACTGTCGTCTCTGGACTCTTGTACGCCTTTTTGATTTGCGATCCCTCCTGGTTGACACATAATATAAGAAGCATCACGTTTTACTATTGCACGTAGACCCACGTGCGTTGCATACACTAACTCTTCAGTTGTCGATGTTGTACTAACGACTACAACAGTCTTCTCTTTGCTTTCTCACTTGCTTCTTCAAACAGTTTTCTTGGACGCCCTACAGGTGTTCTCTGTGTCACACCTGTTCTAAATGATACTGGTCGTCGTAAAGTCACTGCATTCCATACGTTTCCAGAAAACTCCACTGTACTGTCGAGCCATTTACCACATTTGATTACAAAGTTATTCGTTGCTCGATGACATTTTTGCCATTTCTCTTTGACATGTATACAAAAACTATCTTAACCTTTCTGATGCACTCTGCTAGATCCTCATCACAGTTTTGTAACCTTAATTTGTCTATTACACAGGTGTAAACACTATTGGTTCTCTTGCAGCTATTGGGTTCAACTCTTCAGGCGTCGAAGAAGACTTATTGTGTCAGCGTAGACTCCATTTTTGAAAGTATTATGTGTACATTTGCATTTCATAGTTATTATGCACACCACAATCATTACTCTACACATCTATAGTCATTAGAACCTGGAGACTGGTGGGGAATTGTTTTTACGCGTCAATTCATTATACCTATTTTTAAGTACAGTTTACGATATTATTCCCTAGTGTTTCCCATCACGCCAAAGCCCACCCAAAAACCCACGGCACTTCTCATTCATGTCACATGAAGGTCATACCTTCATCTATAGTTGTCACACTATATTCCTGGGACTGACCAACAGCTGTCTGTGTTATATGCTGCAGACGTAAGGTCAAGCACGGAAATTGTCGATCCGCTGATTCTACATAAAATACAATTAATCTTGTTCGTCGGATCCGACATACTTCCCCATGTGTAATTTGGCACCGAAGTGTTTTTTTCCCACCACTTGAGACCTTGCCCCAAGAATTCCCATCTTTTTCTCACTATTTCTCAGAACTCAGTATTAAAATTTGTCCAGCAAGATGTGGCAGTTGAACCACGGCGGGCCTGTGAGACAAGTCCGGCCGATGAATTACTAAAGCTAGCGGTGTGAAGCACTGATTCGCGATACAAAGATGTTATACAAGTCTGGTAGAACAGACACAGCAACAAAGTAATCAATTGACAGAATTTTTTTTACTCAGGTTATATTGGTAGATTTTCAGATAAGTACACCTCAAATATATAAAACTTCCTAGGCTCACTTCCCACAACTTAGACCAAAAGCCCTGAATAACCCGCTTGGGAATAGTGTCCGAGAATTTGATCGTCTCGCTGCCGAAAGAAAGTCGTCTCGCTGCGAAATAAATTATGCTATTAACTTTCGCATAGCCTGAAAGTTAAACTGCGTCTATAAAAAATTTCGAGGCGTCTATAGCAACCTTGGCTCACTTCATCAAGATGCTATATTAATAACGCTATGTATCTATAGACCTATACAGGCTATAGAACCTTAAAGTTTCTCTGGCTTGCACAGTTCATCATGCACTACACACTGCCATATCTCACACTCTTATTAAGCTTATTGGAGGATTTGAATTTCCGATTCTCTAATCGGTATCTCACCGGTGAGCAAAAATCTGAAAAACTTCCCGTCTGTAGCAAATTAGTACAACAATTTTATCTGCTTTTTAACACCTTTCATACCTGAGACAGAATGAACAACAAGATGTATTTCTGCTGACGTGCAGAGAGACCTTGCGTGTCCTGTACATCGACTCAAGGTTTTATTAACAAGAGCAGAAAGTTACTCCACAAATTCTACCTTACAACAGTTGAGGCTTACGATGTGTACCTATCTCTAACAATGAACCAGACTGTCATTTGGCCTGGTATGTATTCTAGCATATTCATGGCCGTTGGCCAGAGTCATTCTAGATCACCAAGTAATTCCTCTACTAAAATTGAAAAACCTGTAGAATGCTGTAGAATTCAGCATGGATGATCGCATCATATAACGGAAAATCATGGCATAGTGCCTAGAGTGCATTCCTTGCATAGTCCAGGAAAGAGCCGTTACTCTTTCGAAAAATGTTTGCATCATTTGAAGGAGTCTTGTATTGATCTGAAGAATTTTGATTGAATTGCCGTGGCTCCAATGGCAGATTTAAATTGGATCGTTCCAGATATTTCCCGAATGGTCTTTTTTGTATTTCGGCACTTTCCGTGTATAATTGTAATTTAAATCCATAAAATATATGGTGAAAATGGCGCTTAACAGATTTGAGTTGCCATTTTTAGTTCACACCATTGCGTGTAGCACTCTCCCTTCTACGTGTGCGTTTTAAAACTCAGTACAACAGAGACTGCAAACCTCAGCACAGTCGAATTAAAATTCTTACGCATTGAGATATTTTTAAAGAAGGTGCCACTAGCTTAACGTGCCGCTCAGATGATATACTGTTTCCTTCGAAAGTGCTCTAGAACTTTATTTAACGTAACAGTATTTGGGAATGAAGGATTAATCTTGCTAACTTTGTTTCTCACGTTGAGTTAATCCCCCAAAAAATTTCGCGGCCTTCATTTAACTCTGTCCGATAATAATATCACTTGGAACTTCGCTCAAGAAGGCCTCTTATTCTGCGGATTGTGAATGTTCCTTGAGTTGTTAATTTTCTGTAATTCTCTGATACCGTATTTGTCTCCAGGGCTTCCACCAGTTGAGTTTAGTGATGTGGAAAATTTTTCATAGAAAAAATGGCCAGCTGCGAGAGCATTAATTTGATAGCTTTCAAATAAAGTTTCTAGTCCCCTGTTCAATCTAGTCCCTTTTAATGAATTGGAATACGATTACGACCTTCTCTATATACTGCAGCCAAAGTTAACGGTTCGGAAAATGTCACCGTCCTAATTTTGAGATTTCCTAATATGGTTTTTGTGATGCAGTTTCATTTTCTTGTAAATGTTGCATATGGATTTCCTCATCCAGACGTTGTTGAATAAGATCTCAGATCCTAAATTTAATCATCTCCTCCGACGGTTGTAATAGTATCCGAGCAAAGTCTCTCTTCTTAGTAAACATCTGAATGTTTCGGTATCATAGAATAACTATGTTTTACAATGTTCTACAATGTTCTCAATACAATCTTATCTAAAAACAGTCTAAAGTATAGTTTAATCTCACTACAAATCTTATGAAATATTACTATCTCTGGTTGGTTGTATTGCATGCTAACTGCTTGCATTCGTTTTAAGAAGAGAGCAACACGTATCTCAACATCTCCTCTTAGTAAAATATCTGAATGTTTTGTAACTTGATAATACAATGTTACCTGAAAAGATTCTGAAGTATAGATCAAAGCACATATCTGTGTTTCGACTTTGTTGATGCCAATGTTAACGGCTCTTAGCTGGACTCTGCAAGGAATGTACTCGAGACACTTTGCCATGATATTCCGGTATATGATGCGATTATCTAAGCAGAATTCAACAGACGATCTGGTGCTTCTTTTTTGGGTAAAGGTATTTACTTGGAGACTTAAAGTGGCTCTGGTCAACGGACATGAATATGCTCGCATACATACCACACCAAATGACAGACTGGTTCAGTGTTAGAGATAAGTACACCTCGTAAGCCTAACTGCTGGCTATTAATGAGGTAGATTATGTGGTGTAGCTTTCTGCTCTTGAGAGGCGATAATCATATCACTTGGAACTTCGCTCACGAAGGCCTCTTTTTCTGCGAATTGTGAATGTTCCTTGAGTTGTTAATTTCTTGTAATTCTCTGATACCGTACTTGTTTCCAAAGCTTCCACCTGTTTAGTTTAGTGATGTTCAAATTTATCATAGAAAAGATGTACAGCTGCGTGAGAAAACGAAAGCATTAATTTAATAGCCTTGAAATATAGTTTTCAGTCCCCTGTTCCATCTAGTCCTTTTTGATGAATTGCAATACGATTATGACCTTCTCTATTTACTGCAGGCAAACTCAACGGTTGGGAAAATGACACCGTCCTAATTTTGAGATTTCCTAATATGGTTTTTGTCATGCAGTTTCATTTTCTTGTAAATGTTGCATATGAATTTCCTCATCCAGACGTTGTTGAATAAGATCTCAGATCCTAAATTTTGTCATCTCCTCCACAGTTGTAAATGTCCCCGAGCAAATTCTAGAAGTGAGTTCTCAATGATCCTCAGTAGGCATGGACTCTCGGCATTTTCACTAAAGGTGTCATATTGTTCACGATACTCCAAAGTTCTTCTATACCTTTTCCTGAAATAATGTATCCATTCGAGCCTAGAAATTACTTAACTGCAAACTTTGGACCGTTCAGAGATTTCTTCAGGTGATTTACGATTTCAACATCTTTCCTGTATAATGGCTGATCTAATGTCATAACGCATGTGCTTGGTCACTTTTCTCGCAGCTATTTACAGTATGCAGATGAGTAGAATATTTAGTATTAGTAATTCATGTTGAAATATTGAGAAATGTAGAAAGATTACAAAGCTTATATCAAAAGAAAAGGTCTGTATCTCACCATTACACTATCGTTGTGGCGAAAATTTCACAAGATGAATAGCTATCCAGAGGTTGTTTGAGAATAGGAAATTGAGAAGCGAGACCTGAGTTAAGACTAGATTAAATCTTCAGAGTAAGACAGCATTGACACACCAAGAACATGAGAGTATAGCATTAGAGAGTAAGTGGATGTCAGAATGAATAACTGTGATACGATATTCTCTTCAGACAAAGGTAACGTGATATCCGATTACTTTCTCAATCAAAAACTTGAATATGGAGAATTTTTATCATGGGACATTTGAAACAAATGACTTTTTCTGCTCTATGAAAGGTGTGCTACTTAGTTACTAATCAAAGCATACAGGGAACTTATATAAAATGATTATTTGATTAGCGCACAGTTTCGTTGCTTTGTGATGATGACCAGTGTTACTGAGTTGGTAGCGAACACAGGACTGAATATACCGTAAATATTTCCACCTAACCGTGTAAGAGAAGATCTCAAATAAAGTAAAAACTATTCTCTATTTGTCTCAGCAATCAGATGACAGGTTTCATGCCCCAAAATGGCTGCCTTGCAGGTTAGATTGTAATGGGTTTCATAGGAAGTTTTTTTTTTTGGATATATTATTAATGATAGACCGGAAACTAGTGAATCCTAAACAACTATGTACGTCCTAGTGAGCAGCAAGGACGCATAATGTGATTAAAGGAGCTCTAAAAGCATTACTGCTTCGATTTTGAGACCTAGGTACACAACACAAGATCCTACGGCCTCGGATTCAATGTTGAATTCTTTTACTTCTGGAAGCCAATAGGAATTAAGGAATACCGATGTCCACTGCTGACTTCTAAATTTCCTAGCTTTGTAAAAAGGACATAAGCCGACATAAGTCCTTTAGCCTTACGGGACACCTCGAATTAGTACCCTCGAAATATTGAAACGCCTGTGGAAGTCTAAACCACTAATTAGAAAACGAACATCCCCGTCCATCCTAAAAAATTATTTCTTCATTCACCGCATCACTTAGAGATCCATTTAACCTCTTATTAATATCTCTTTTTAGAAATTATAGAATACTATTACAATGAAGTCAAGTGTAATCTCTGCTAATGTTCTCATTTTAAAGAGATTTCTGTCGAGTTAGATCATATTAAAAAAAAAAGCTTCACAAGGTCAGGGAAGCATGTACCATCGCAAGTGACCCATCAACTTGTCCGACATTTTAACGCGCTTTCTCTTTACTATACCTTATGAGCTCACCGTGATATTCAGACTTTCTCTGCTAAAAAAAAATTCTTTTTCCGCACGTCACTGGTTTTAAGTTCGAATATTTGAATTTTCAAGTCCTAATCCAAAGGTTGTTAATAAGATCGCATATCCTAGATTTGGCATCTCCTCCGAGGGTTGTAAATGTCTACATACCCACATGTAGAGGTTGCCGAGCAAAGTCTAGAAGTGTGTTCTCTATAATCTTGAGTAGGCATGGCCATTCAGCATTTTCACTAATGTTGTCATTGTGCACAGGATATGCAAAAATTCTTCTATAGCATTTCCTGACATAATGTATCCAATCGTGCCTAGAAATTAATTAATTGGAAACCTCTAAAATGCGGTACATCTTTTGACCGTTCAGAAATTTCTTCTGCTGAGGTACGATTTGAACACCGTTGCCGTATAATGGCTGATCTAATGTCATAACGCATCTGCTTTGTTCACTTTTCTTGCACCCATTTACTGTACGCATAAGAGTAGAGTATTAGTATTTGATATTAAAATAATGAAGAAATCCAGAGGGACTACACTGCTTATATCCAAGCGATAGGTGTGTAACACACCATTACACAATCGTTGTGGCGAAACTTTCACAAGATGAATAGCTATCCAAGGTTGTTTGAGAAAAGGAAATCATGACGCGAAACGCTAGAGCGAAGACTCGATTATATCTTCGGAGAAAGACAGCATTGACACACCAATAAAATGAGTGTAGAATGAATACATGTGATACGATATTCTCATCAAGACAATGCTACTGTAATATCATTCAAAAACTTGGATATGGAGTTATTTTCATCAAGAGAATTCTCAAAAGAAACTGACTTTTTTTGCTTTTTGAAATGTGTGGCACTAAGTTATTAATCAAAGCATACAGTGAGCTTATTTGATTATCCTACTGAGGACTGAGGATTGATAATACCGTATATGATTTCCACATAACCGTGTAGGAAAAGATCTCAAAAGAACTTGAAATCTGTTCTGTACTTGTCTCATTGATCAGATCACCCCTCTCAGGTCAAAGTTAAGCTGCTTTGGAGGTTAAAATACAATTGGTTCCATAGCAAGTTTTACAGTATACAATCGGGAAAATATTATTAATGATAGACCGGAACCTATTGAATCCTAAACAACTATGTATGTAAGTCCTGGTGAGCAGCAATGACGCATAATGAGATTAAAAAATCTCTAAAAGAACTACTGCTTCGTTTTTGAGACCTAGGTACACAACACAAGATCCTACGGCCTAGGATTCAATATTGAATTCGATTACTTCTGGAACCCAATATTAAATAAGGAATAGATACCGATGTCCACTGCTGACTTCTAAATTTCACAGCATTGTAAAAAGGACATAAGCCGACATAAGTCCTTTAGCCTAACCGGACACCTCGAAATAAAACCCTCGAAATATTGAATCGCCTTTTGCAGTCTAAACCACTAATTAAAAGACGAACATCCCCGTCCATCCTCAAAATTATTTCTTCAATCATCGCATTACTTAGAGATCCATTTAACGTCTTATTAATATCTCTTTTCAGAAATTGTAGAATACTATTACAATGAAGTCAAGTGACATCTCTGCTAATGTTCTCATTTTAAGGAGATTTCTGTCGTTGTAGATCATATTAGAAAAAGCTTCACAAGGTCAGGGATGCATGTACCATCGCAAGTAACCCATCAACTTGTCCGATATTTTAACGCGCTTTCTTATTACTATACCTTATGAGCTCACCGTGATATTCAGTCTTTCTCAGCTAAAGACATCTTTTTCCGCACGTCACTGGTTTAAACTCGAATATTTCGAGTTAGCAAGTCCTAAGGACAATATGTGCTGAAGTACTTTTCCCATTTGAACCCACCCTCTCACGTCGATTGTACTGCATGCAAACTGATTCCACTCGTTCTAATGCAAGTATCATGCCGGATCTAAACATCTACTGATATTATCTTTTTATCTAAATGCGTCCTTATATCTACAATTAGTATTACCATTATTTCTGAAAAAAGCCACGTTCGGTAGCCTTGTAGATGAATCTTATTTCTTCTGCTATATGAATGTTATAAATAAACACATACTACTGTGTTACAGCGTGTGAGTTGAAATTGAAAAATCCTAATCTCACTTCGCTTCTTATGAAATATTACTATGTCTGGTTGGTTGTAGTGCATGCTAACTGCTTGCATTCTTTTGATAAGACAACAACACATATCTCGACATCTCCTCTTAGTAAAATGTTATCTGAACGTTTCGGTATCTTAGAATTAGTATGTTTTATGAAAACAGTCTGAAGTATAGATCTAATGACATATCTGTGTATCTCGACTTTCTTCTTAACAATGCTAGCGGCTCTACTAAGGAATGTACTCTATGCAGTCTCCCATGGTACTCCGCTATATGCAGCGAACACCTAAGCAGAAATCTACAAACGATTTGGTGCATCTATTTTTGTAAATGAATATATTTGGTGATATAGGGTGTCTCTGGTCAACGGCCATGGATATGCTCCCATACATACCAGGCCAAATGACAGTCTGTATCAGCGTTAGAGATGAGTACACTTCGTAAGCCTCAAATGCTGGCTATTAATCATGTACATTTTGTGGAGTAACTTTCTGCTCTTGAGAAGATAACTTTCAATCGGTGGCTAGACACGGAAGTTCTAATCACGTCAGAGAGTTGAGCTAGTGTTGACTTAAATAAATAAGATTACAGATATTGTTCTTATTGATCATTCCGTATCAGATATGTAAGGTGTCGAATAGGTTATAAGGTTGGTCCACTATTCTGGTACAGAGCGGAACCTTACCGGAATTTACTTACCGGTGAGAAAATGTTGAGAAGATTAAGTATTTTAAATCCTTCAATAAGTTTAATAAGAATGTGCGATATGGCAGTCTGTAGTGCAAGATTAGTGAGATAGATACGTAGGGTTATGAATATAGCATCTTGATGAAGTGAGTGACGGTTACAAAAGACGCCTCGAGATTTTTTATAGTCGCATGTTTAACTTTGACCCTAATCGAAAGTTTTTCGTAATCTCTATTACTTACTTTGGGCACCGACACGAGCAAGTACTCGAACACTATTACTAAGGTAGAAAATTAGGGGTTTCGGCTCCAACACGCCGAAAGCAAGCATAGGAAGTTTTATATCTTTCAGGTGTACTTGACTGAAAATCTATTAATGTAACCTAAGTACAAAAAAAGTCTGTCACCTAATAATTTTGTTTCTGTTCTACACCTGTTGTACCAACCTTGTATAACTTCTTTGTATCGCGAATCAGTTCTTTACACCGCTAGCTTTAGTATTTCAGTCTCCGCACTTATCTCACAAGCTAAGAGAAACGGGCTTGATTCTACACGGTTTTCACGCACCTATTTACCTAAGCATCTCCTACTAGATTTCAGGCCAATGAGAGAGTAATCTTGCTAACGTTGGGTCTGACGAAGAGTAAATCCGCTAGAATATTTCGTGCCTTTAATTAGGCACTGTTCGATAATCATATCCCGTGGAACTTCGTTCAAGAAGGCCTCTTTTCCTGCGAATTGAGAATGTCACTTGAGTGGTTAATTTCTTATGAATCTCTGATACCGTATTTGCCTCCAGGGTTTCCATCTTTTGAGTATAGTGATGTACAAATTTTTCATAGAAAAGATGACCAGCTTCTTGAAAAAACGGAAGCATTAATTTAATAGCTTTCAAATGGAGTTTCTAGTCCCCTGTTCAATCTACTCTGTTTTGATGAATTGCAATACGATTATGACTTTCTCTATATACTGCAGCCCAAGTAAATGTAACCGTCTTAATTTTGAGATTTCCTAATATGGTTTTTGTCATGCAGATTCATTTTCTTGTAAATGTTGCATATTGATTGCGTCACCCACAGGTTGTTGAATAAGATCGCAGATCCTAGATTTTGTCATCTCCTCCGACGGTTCTAAATGTCTTCAACCACATGTAAGAGTCCCCGCGCAAAGTCTAGAAGTGATTTCTCAATGATCTTGAGTAGGCATGGTCATTCAGCATTTTCACTAAAGTTGTCATAGTGTACAGGATGCACCAAAGTTCTATACCATTCTTGCTTAGAAATTACCTAACTGCAAAACTCCCAAACGCTGTAAAACTTTGGACTGTTCATAAATTACTTCAGCTGAGTTATAATTTGAACATATATCCTGTATAATGGCTGATCTAATTTCAGAACGCGTGATCTTTATTCACTTTCTTACAGTTATTTACAGTATATAGATAAGTAGATGGTTCTGGACAACGGCCATGATTATGCTCGCATACCTACCAAGCCTGGATGAGTACACTTCGTAAGCCTCAACTACTTGTGTTTTATCGGATACATTTCGTGTAGTAGCTTTCTCCTCATTGAGTTGATACCTTTGAATCGAGGGACATGACACGCAAGCTCTATTCACGTCAGCGAGATGAGGTAGTGTTAAATCTAATAAATAAGATTACAGAAATACTTCTTGTTGATCATTTAGTCTCAGGTATGAAAGGTGTCAAAACGCTAATACAGTTGGTGCACTAATCTGCTACAGAGGGGAAGCTTACCAGAACTTTACTCACCGGTGAGAAAACGTTTAGAAAATCGACAAACTCAAATCCTCCAATAAGCTCAAATCCTTCTTATTAAAAGAGTGTGCGTTATGGCAATCTGGACTGCAAGATGAACCGTGCGAGTCATAAAGACTTTAAGGTTCTATAGCCTGAAGATTAGTGTAATAGATACGTAGCGTTATCAATATAGCATCTTGAGAAAGTGAGTCAAGGTTGCAAAAGACACCTCGAAATTTTTTATAGACGCAAGTTTAACTGTCACGCTAAGCGAAACTTATTAACTATATTTATTACTTTCTTTGGGCACCGACACGAGCAATCACTAAAGAAGGAAATTCAGGGAGAGATGTGGAAAGTGTGAATCTTGAAGGTGTTCTTAACTGAAAATCACCGAATGAAACATAGGTAAAAAAAAAAAAAAAAATCTGTCAAGTGATAAATTTGTTGATCTGATAAATCTGTGTTCTACACCTTTCTACCAGGCCTGTATAATTACTTTGTATTGCGAATGAGTGTTTTTTACCGCTAGCTTTATAAATTCAATGGACGGATTTCTCTCTCAGGCCAAGAGTAGCGGGCCTGGGTCTACAAGGTAATCACGTTCGTAATCACCAAAAGAACTCCTATTAGATTTTCAGGCCAATAACCAGTATCCTTTACAAGCTTACGACCATAAGTGTAATATAACTGTTACGGAATATTGTTAAGCATCGTGACCTTCTGTCTCAAAAGCAGCTTGGTGCACTCGGAAAGGAACACGGTGCTGAGCAGTAAGCATTGAGTGGACTTATATTATATAAGAGTTAAACTTTGCTTTATGAGATTTGAAATCTAAACGCTAGTTACACACTGTTACTATCCTTGTAGATGGCAGAATCCTTGGAACCAATCATCTGCATTAGAACATCTTATCATATAAACAATCAAACAATTGTTATAAACGTACAATTGAATTGTACTGTAGTATGCGAATGTGATATTCTAAATTGGTGTGAATGTGAATGTGAATTGGTTATTGCTCGTAAAATTGTGTGTTCTGCTACGGTTCTAATTTCTCTTCGTGTACTAAAGCCGCTCATGTTAAAGACTTCTAAAATATGTAAACTAAACAATAATCCACCTTTATATTTTAAACCTTGTTTTTATACGTTCTTTTAAAGTTACTTCAATATCGTCTTCATGTCCATTTTGTTTGGTCTATGGGGCAGGGACGTTATTTCGAAATAATAATCATAACTGTTTGGACCAACAATTGAGTAATTGTGAATGACATATTGGTTTCAACAGCTTAGTTCGTCACCATATATATAAGATTTTTCTTGCGAACTGACCTTTGTACATGAAGTAACAGCAAAAATGAGAAAACCTTCAGTATTTCATATTAGCTCTTTTATAGTAACATGTGGCTCGTTCACATTCCTATCTTGCAGTCACTTGTTATTTAAAGGTTAATAACGTTAGCCGGCTGAAGCTGATGGTAGCTGTGTGGGTCCTGGAATTCGCATATCCTCTTTCGATTAGGCTCTTGCTTAGACCATTTAGCTCCTATAATTGCAGGGACTTCCGAATTAAATGCTGAATACTGCCGTGTTAGCAGGGGAAGAAGTGGTCATATTGAAGCTTTGTAAATACTCCCTTGTTATATCTGATTTGGCTTATACCATGGAGGACGTGTTTCCTTCTCCAATTGGAGAATAAGAGATATGTAATCTTGACCATTTCGGAGCATTTAGTTTTGGTTGGTTCTTTCAAAATTCTTCTTCTTTATGAAGGATCTTGAAGGCAGCTAACTATTCACAGCTGAATATAGCAGAGAACGTGTCACAGCCATCATGAAAAGAAGTGAAAGCTATTTCTTAAAGACGATAAAGTTTCTTTTAATTTAACAATTTCACAGAATTTCCTACCAGTTCTGCTTGTATGTGGCTTTAAAACAATCACCAACTACTCATGAAGTATTCTAATAAGACTCTTATAAGATCCGAATAAGACCCATCAACAGATACAGGTTTCCCGTTTGTAGTTTCTTCCATTATTCTTCTCCATATACAGCTAGCTTTACTCATTAGAAAACTACTTGCATGACTTGAAGGCATCTAGTATTCATCTGTAAGTTTCTCAAGATCTGTGATTGAATTGTCTTGGCTTCAGTGGCAGGTTTAAATTCGATCGTTACAGATATTGCCTGAAAGCTCTTTTTTGTCTTTCGGCACCTTCCGTGTCTAATTCTAATTTAAATCCAAAAAATACAAGTGAAAATAGCGTTTAAGATAATTTATGAACGTACTTAACGCAGATTTGATTTTCCATTTTTAGTCCACCACACAAACCACCACACAAACACCACACAAGATTAGTTTTAAAACACCACACAAGAGAGACTCTGCAATATTCACCGCTTTGCAACTTATATTCTTGCGTATTGAGATATTTTCACACAAGAAAGATGGCATTAACTCAACGTGTCGCTCAGATGATAAATTCTTTCCTTCATAAGTCCTGTAGGACTTCTTTTATCGTAACAGTATAAGTGAAAGATGAATATGGCTAACGTTGTGTCTGCCGTTGAGTTACTCCCCTCGAAAGTATCGTGGCCATATTTAATCACTGTTGGATAATCATATCAGTTGGATCTTCGTTTAAGAAGTTTTCCATTTCTGTGAATTGTGAATGTTCCTTGAGTTATTACTTTCTTGTAATCCTCCGATACCGTCCTGTTCTCCTGGTATAAGCCATATCAGATATAGCAAGGAAGTAGTTACAAAGATTCAATGTGGCCACTTTTCCCGTTTCTAACATAGCAGCTTTGCAGCATTCAATTCGGAATTACCTCGAACTTCAGGAGTGAAATGGTCTAAGCATGAACCCAATCGAACGAGGTTGGTGTGTGAAAGAGGATATGCGAATTCCAGAACCCACACAGCTACCATCAGCTCCAGCCAGATAAGCTTACTTACCTCTAGATAAAAACTGACTGAAAGATAGGAGAGTGAACGAGCCACATGTTAATGTAAAAGAGCCGATATGAAGTATTCAGTGTTTTTGTATTTTGTCAAGGAGTTCATGTAGAAAATGCTGAATGGAAGACAATCTGATATAGATGATTAGGAAAACAGTAGTTGAAAATTTACGTCATTGACAACGGTTTAATTCTTGATCCAATCAGTTTTGATTATTATTTTGTGTTAACGTCATCGCCTTATAGATTTAATAAAATAGACATGAAGTTGATCTTGATGTAACTTTAAATGAAGGTATAAAAACAAGGTATAAAAAATGGAGGTTTATTGTCTTGTTTACATTTTTTGGTATTCTTAACACGAGCAGATTATATGCCGGCTTATGTCCTTACTCACTTTCCACATCTTGCAGCAGAAGCCTTGAATTATCTCCTTTAGTAATAGTGTTAGAGTACTTGCTTCTCTCGGTGCCCAAAGAAAGTAATAGATACTGCAATTAACTTTCGATTATCTTGAAAATTAAACTTGCGTCTATAAAAAATTTCGAGGCGCTTTTGAACCTTGACTCACTTCATCAAGATTCTATATTGATAAAGCTACTTACCTATCCCAATAATCTTTAGGCTATAGATCAAAAAAGTCATTCTGACTCGCACGGTTCATCTTGCACTATAGAGTGCCATATCGCAAACTCTTATTAAGCTTATAGGAGGATTTGAATTTCTCGCGCACCAACTGATTAGTGCAACAACTGTATTAGCTTTTTGACACCTTTCGTATCTGAGACGTAATTATCATTAGGAAGAATTTCTGTAATCTTTTTTTATTAAATTCAACACTACTTCATTTTGCTGACGTGAATAGAGCTTGCGTGTAAGGTTTCTTCTCAAGAGCAGAAAGCTACTCCACAAAATGTACCAGATTAATCGCCAGCAGTTGAGGCTTACGAAATGTACCCACCATAACACTGAATCAGACGTCATTTTTCCTGGTATGTATGCGAGCATTTCCATGGCCGTTCACCAGAGCCCTCCTACATCACCAAGTGTTACATTTACAAAAATAGAAGCAGCAAATCATATGTAGGATTCAGTATAGATGATCGCTGCATATAGCTGAATATCATAGAAAACTCTCTAGAGTACATTCCTTGCACAGTCCAGCCAAGAGCCGTTAACATTGGCAAGAAGAAAGTCGAAACACACAGATATGTGCCTGGATTAATACTTCTGGCTGTTTTAAGTGAACATTGTATTACCTAGTTACAAAATCATTCACATATTATTCTAAGCGTAAATATCAAGATACGTGTTGTTGTCTTATTAAAACGAATACAAGCAGTTAGCATGCAATACAAGCAACCAGACATAGTAATATTTTATAAGCGTAGTGAGATTAGGATTTTTCAATTGCAACTTACACGCTGTTTTACTCAAAAAACTGTTGAAAAATTACCTTCATTTGCAAAAGATTTAAGATTTATCTACAAGGCTTATGACTGTTGCTTTCTGCAGAAATAATGGTATTACTAATTGTAGATATCAGGATGCATTTAGATAAAAAGATAATGACAGCAGATGTCGAGATCCGCCATGATACTTGCATAAGAACGAGTGGAATCAGTTTGCATGCAGTACAACAGACGGGAGCGTGCGGTTTGAAATGGGAGATGTACGGCAGCTCATATTGTCCTTTGGAGTTTAAACAACTTTAAACCCAGTGAAATGCGGAACAAGAAGTCTTTAGCTGATAAAGAATGTATGTCGCGCTGAGATCAAAAGGTATAGAAAAGAGAAAGCGCGTTAAAATGTTGAAGTTGATGGGTCATTTGCAATAGGATAGGCATCCCCGAGATTGTGAACCCTTTTGTAATATGTAACCATAATGACAGAAATCGCATTAAAATGAGATCATTAGGTGAGATTTCACTTCACTTTTTTGTAATAGTATTCTACATTGTCTGAAAAGAGATATTAATTAGAGATTAAATCGATCTCTAAAAGATGCGGTAATTAAAGAAATGATTTTGAGGATGGACTAAGTTTTTCGGTTTTTAATTAGTGGTTTATAGTGTAAAAGGCGTGCCAATAATTCGAGGGTTCTATTTTGAGATGTCCGGTAAGGCTAAATGTTTTATGCTGGATTATGTCCTTCTTACATGCTGTGAAATTTAGAAGTCAGCAGTGGACATCGGCATCTATTCCTTAATTCCTATTGGCTTACAGCTAGTAAAGGAATTGAACATTGAATACGATGCCGTAGGATCTTTTGTTGTGTACCTAGGTCTCAAAAACGAAGCAGTAGTGCTTTTAGACCTCTTTAACTCACATTATTAAATGTCGAACCAACCGTAGATTAACTTCTTCGTTTAATAAGACGAGGGTATCACTGACGTATAGCTTTGGGAATTAACCGCAGTTTGTTTTAGGTGGGCCCTTGGGATTGAAAAATGTTGCGATATCAAATGTAAAAAAAAAAAGTATTAACTTATGAATGATAATCAAGTAATTACTAAATTTCCCGTTTATATGCAACTACAATACTATTAGAGAGTGATTCCTGTTGAAGAAATCTACTTAGGACTCACAACGCTCTCACCTTTCTCCTTATTCTTAACCTGATAGAAACGGTTTATTCCAAAGAGTTGTGTTCCTACGAATGTATTACTTAAAGAAATTCTCCAGTGTGTTAACACTCGAGGCTATCAAATGTGCGTTTAAATAGCGTCCTTGCTGTTCACTAGGACTTATATACATAGTTGTTTAGGATTCACTAGTTTCCGTTATTATAAATAATATTTTCCCGATTATATCCTAAAAAAACTTGCTATGGATCACATTATATTCTAACCTGCAAGGCAGCCTTCCTTTGGGCCTGAAACCTGTCATCTGATCGGAGAGATACTTCGATCGATTTTCCTTTTTTTGAGATGTTCTCTTACACCGTAAGGTGGAAATATTTATGCTATAGTCAGTCCTGAGTTCGCTACTAACTTAGTAACACTGGTCATCATCACAAACCAACGAAACTGTGGGCTAATCAAATAATCATTTCATATAAGCTCACTGTATGCTTTGATTAGTAACTAAGTACCACACCTTTCATAGAGTAGAAAAAGTCATATATTTCAAATGTCCCTTGATGAAAATTTTCCATATCCAAGATTTGATTGAAAAAGTAATCTTATATCACGGTACCATTGTCTGAAGAGAATATCGTATGACAATGATTCATTCTGACATCCCCTTACCCTCTAATGCAATACACTCATGTTCTTGGTGTGTCAATGCTGTCTTCTCTGAAGATTTAATCTAGTCTTCACTCAGGTCTCGCGTCTCAATTTCCTATTCTCAAACAACCTTTGGATACCTGTTCATCTTTGAAAGGAAGTTCCAAGTGTTATGATTATCGAACAGTGCTTAATGAAGGCCGCAAAATTTTCTGGGGATTAACTCAACGTGAGAAAACGTTAGCAAGATTAATGCTTCATTCCCAAATACTCTTACGATTTTATCATTCCCAAATACTATTACGAAGTTCTACAATACTTTCGAGGGAAACAGTTTATCATCTGAGCGGCAAGTTGAGCTAATGCCACCTTCCTTGTGTAAAAATATCTCAATGCGCAAGAATGTCAATTCGCCTGCGCTCAGATAGGAGTCTCTGTTCTACTGAGTTTTAAAGCGCACACGTAGAACGAAGAGTTTTTCAACCAGCAATTGTGTGGACTAAATATGGCAACTCAAGTCTGCATTAAGAACTTATATAAATAATGCTAAGCGCTATTTTCACCTTATATTTTATGGATTTAAATTACAATTAGACGCGGAAAGTACCGAAAGACAAAAAAGAGCCTTCGGGAAATATCTGCAACGATCCAATTTAAATCAGCCGTTGAAGCTACGCCAATTCGATCAAAGTTCTTGAGAAACTAAGAGATCAATACTAGATTCCATCAAATTATGCAAACATTTTTCGAAGGAGTAAAGGTAGCTGTATATGGATATGAATAATGGAAGAAACTACAAACGGGAAATCTGTAGCTTTTGATGGGACTGATTCAATACTTCTAAGAATCCTCATGAGTAGTTGCTGATTCTTTTGAGGCCAATATAAGCACTACTTAAAGGAAGTGCTACGAAATTATAATATTTAAAGATACTTTAGCCTCATTAAAGGATTGGTTTCACTTTTTTCATGATGCAAACGGCCTCAGCTTTACTCAGCAGTGAATAGTTGTCAGTCTTTAAGATCTTTGAAAAAGAAGAAGAATTGTTAAAGTTAGTCAGAGTCTACAAGCAACCAAAACTAATCATGAGAATATGGTCAAGATTACACATTTCCTAATCGCCTGTTTGTGAAGGAAACATGTTCACCCTTTTATAAGCCATATCAGGTATAACAAGGGAGTAGTCACAAAGCTTCAATATAACCATATTTTCCCCCTGCTAACACGGCAGCTGTTCAGCATTGAATTCGGCAGTCCCTCCAACTCCAGGCGCTTAATGGTCTAAGCATGAACCCAATCGATTGAGGTGTGTGTGTCAAAAGGATATGCGAGATCCAAGACCCACCAGCTACCATCAGCTCCAGCCGGCTAAGGTTACTATATGTACATAGCTAGTGACTACAAGATAGGATGTGGACGAGCCACATGTTAGTATAAAAGAGCATATATGAAATATTGAAGGCTTTCTCCATTCTGCCAAGGGACTTCATGTACATATATCAGATCGGAATACAATCTTATATAGATGATTACGAACAACAGCTGTTGAAAACCAATATGTCATAGTCAATCAGTTATGATTATTATTTTCTAATAACGGCTCCGCCTTATAAACCTAACAAAATGGACATGAAGACGATCTTGATATAAATCTAAAAGAAGGTATAAAAACAAGGTATAAAACATGAAGGTGGTTTTTTGTTTTGTTAACATATTTTGGAATTCTTTAACACGAACTGCTTTGGTACCACGAAGAGAAAACAAATCCGTAGCAGGACAAATCTAATTTAACGAGCTAAACCAATTCATTTAGATATCACATACGCGTACCACAGTACAATTAAATTGGACGATAATAACGATTGTTTCGTGTTTGATTGTTTATATGTTAAGATGTTCAACAGCAGATGATTGACACAAAGAATTTTGCCATCTGTATAGAATACTAAAAATTGTGTAACTACCGTTTAGTTTTCGAATCTCAAAAAAAGAAGCAAATTTAACTCTCTTAAAAAAGAACGATGTTTCGATATGCGGTACATGCAAATACTCCTTGTACATTTTTATCCAAGAGTAAGAATGAAATCTATACTACACTTCAATCCCTGTTTGTTTCAACTTATTTCCCTTGGTTTTATACGACATAAGGACAATTATTGCTTACTGCTCAGCACCTTGATCCTTTGCGACTGTACCAAGCTCCTTTTCTGACTCGCACGTTTCATCTTGCACTACAGTCTGCCATATCGCCTACTCTTATTAACACATTGAACGCCATACGCGTGCTTAACACGAGCACGGTATTTTGGTTAATCAGGCCATGCACTTGCTATGGTCGTGCAATCAAATGTTATTATATAGGATTCCTTTTTGCATGCCAGACGTGTGCAAGATGATTTTGCCGAATCTGTAGGGATACGTATGTACGCTGTTACACCGTAGTGGAAAAAAATGGAGTCCGTTGTAGGCAGGAAGGGAGAACAATAAGTAGTCGCATTTGAGCTCGTAGCATGCTGCACAGAGATGTTTGGCAGGTGTTCTTTTGTCAGTTTTTTTTCCCCTTTCAAACTGAATGAATACGAATGCTGGAAAACTGACTAGAATATTGATGATTTATTAGATGAAATTTATATTAATTCTTGATCAGAAGAGGAGTTGGAATTTGAGGTTGGACATGACGATGCAGAACCTGAATCTGACTTAGAGCCGTCGTTTTCCTGGGAAAGGAACACAATGGCTTTTGAAACGTTTATGCCAAATAGAAAGGACTTACCTAAAGCTACAGTTGTTCAAAAGATGTTAAAAAAGGTGATATAATGTTTCAGCGTAAAGATCATTTTTTGTGAGTGAAATGGAAAGATACAAGGAATGTCTTGATGCTTTCAACTAAATATCAAGCTACATCCACTAAAGTTACAGAGAAATCAAAGAGCGGACATGTAGGGATGACAAAACCGAACGTAGTGTTAGACTACAATATATACAAAGTTTGTGTGGACAAAAGTGATTAATTAGTGGCGTATTACTCCTTCAATCGGAAGCAACTGAAGTGGTGGACACTTGTTTAATATGTCATGGATACTATACAAGAAAACTAGAAGTAGAGAAGAGAAGAACAATGTGCATTTAGCAGACTTTCTGCAGAAAGTAGGACAAGCTTTAAGTGAAAATGCATGTATCGAAGCTCAACTAGTTCTTGAAACTTACATTGAACCAACAGATTGACCAAAAGACATTTTGCAAAGAAGGTTCCCGCTACGGAAAAAAAAGAGAAACCTACTAGGTATTGTAAGGTCTGTTCGGATGTAGGAAAGGTATATGATGGCAAACGGATGCGAAAGAACACAACGTGGATGTGGCCTGATTGTGATGTGGGTCTATGCTTGCCAAAATGTTTCTGTTTTTATCATACCAAGGCTAGGTACACTTAAGACCTCAAAGTACGGACTTTTTTCCTATATAGAAAATCATATCCAAGATAAACCATTTAAGCTCTTCTTATGTCGCATGTAAGCTTGTAATGACGTTTTTCTGAATGTGGAGGAAACACTGCTCTTTCTTGTGGTGTAATGAACACACATATTAACCTATAGAATATTTTTTAATTCTTACTGAAAAACACCAAAAATGGCTGTTTTTCTGAGTACTTTTTAAAAGCAAACACGCCGCCTTAAAGTGTTAACCTTATTGGAAGACTTGATTTTCTCAATTTTCTAAACGTTTTCTCAACGGTGAGTAAAGTTCTGGAAAGTTTCCCTCTGTAGCAGATTAGTGCACCAACTGTATTAGCTTTTTGACACCTTGCATATCTGATACGAAAAGATCAATAAGAATAATATTTGTAATCTTAGTTTTTAAATTCAACAGCAGCTCAACACTCTGACGTGATTAGAGCTTCCGTGTCTGCCACCGATTGAAAGTTGTTTTCTCAAGAGCAGAAAGTTACTCCACAAAATGTACATGATTAATTGCCAGCATTATAGGCTTACCAAGTGTACTCATCTCTAACGCTGAACCAGACAGTCATTTGGCCTGGTATATATGGGAGCATATCCATGGCCGTTGACCAGAGCCACCCTAGATCACCAAATAAATTCATTTACAAAATAGATGCACCAAATCGTTTGTAGATTTCTGCTTTGGTGTTTGCTACATAAAGCGGAATACCATGGGAAGCTGCATATAGTACATTCCTTAGTAGAGCCGTTAACATTGGTAATAAGAAGGTTGAAATACACAGATATGTCCTTAGATCTATACTTCAGACTGTTTTCATAAAACATAGTAAATCTAAGATTCCGAAACGTTCGGATTACATTTTATTAAGAGGAGATGTCGAGAGATGTTTTGTTGTCTTATCAAAAAGAATGCAAGCAGTTAGCACGCACTACAACCAACCAGACATAGTAATATTTGATAAGAAGCGTAGTGAGATTAGGTTTTTCAATTGCAACTCAAACGTTGTATCAGACTAATATCTGTTGAATTATAATTTTCATATGGCAGAAGAAATAACATTTATCTACAAGGCTGCCGAGCATGGCTTTCTTCAGAAATAATGGTAATACTAATTGTAGATATAAGGATGCATTTAGGTAAAAAGATAATATCAGTAGATGCCGAGATATTAATACTTGCATCAGATACTTACATTAAAACGAGTGGAATCAGTTTGCACGCAGTACAACCGACGAGAGAGGGTGGGTTCAAATGGGAAAAGTACTCCAGAACATATTGTCCTTAGGACTTGCAAATTCGAAATATTCGAGTTTAAACCAGTACGTCCGAAACAGACTTTAGCTGAGAAAGACTGAATATCACGGTGAGCTCATAAGGTATAGTAAAGAGGAAGTGCGTTATAATGATGGACAAGATGATGGGTCACTTGCGATAGGGCAGGCATCCCCGAGCTTGTCAGGCTTTTTGTTATATTCATCTGCACCACCAGAAATCACCTTAAAATGAGAACATTAGCAGAGATTTCACGTGACTTCATTGTAATACCAGTCTACAATATATGAGAAAAGATTATAATAAAAGATTAAAACGATCTCTAAGTGATTACAGAAATAATTTAGAAGATGGACGGGGATTTTGATTTTTAATTAGTTGTTTAAGGTGCAAGGGGCTTGCCATAATTCAGGGTTCCATTTCAAGGTGTCCGCATGGGCTAAAGGGCTTATGGCGGCTTATGTCTATCTAAACATAGTGTGAAATTTAGAAATCAGAAGTGGACGTCGCCATGTATTCTTTAATTTCTATTGGTTTAGAGCTGGTATAGATATTCAACAATGAACCGGACGCCGCAGTATCTTGCGTTGTGTACCTAGATATTAAGAACGAAGCAGTAGTACTCTTATAGCTACACATGGCGTACATGGATTTACTTCTCCCTTTAATAAGACAACGGTATCACAGTCATATAGATTTGGGAACGATCAGCGTTTTTTTTTAGATGGGCCCTTGAGATTGAAAAATGTTGTGATACCAAATTTAAAAAACATAAGGATTAATTTTTAATGATAATGAAGCAATATCTATATTTCCCGTTTTTAAGCAACTACGTTACTATTTGAGAGTGGTTCCTGCTGAAGAAATCTACTTACACCCATCACGCTCTCACCTTTTCTTGATCGTTTAATCCAAAGAGTTGTGTTCTTACGGATATAATATTTAAAGAAAGTCTCCTGTTTGTTAACACTCGAAACTATCAAATATGCATTTAATTAGCGTCCTTGCTGCTCACTTGTGTTTACATACAGAGATGTGTAGGTTTAGAAATCAGCAGTGTACGTCACCATGAATTCCTTAATTCCTATTGGCTTAGAGCTGGTAAAGAAATTCAACAATGAATCGGAGGCCGTAGTATCTTGTGTTGTGTATTTAGGTGTTAAAAACGAAGCAGTAGTGCTTTTATAGCTACCTAACTCACATTATGCAATGGCGTACCATTTAAAACACCGTGGATTTACTTCTCCCTTTAATAAGACGAGGGTATCAAAGAACGAACAGCGGTTTGTTAGGTGGGCCCCTGGGATTGAAAAATGTGATACCAAATGTAAATATATAAGTATTAATTTTTCAATGATAATCAAGCAATTACTATACTTCCCGTTTATATGTAACTTAACTACATTACTTTTTGAGAGTACTTCCTGCTGAAGAAATCTACTTAGGACTCATAACGCCATGCCTACTCAAGATAATTGAGAACTCACTTTTAGACTTTGCTCGGGGAACTCTACATGTGGTTATGTAGACATTTACATCCCTCGGAGGAGACGATACTAAGTTGGTAGCGAACACAGGACTGAGTGTACGGTAAACATTTTCCAGCTAACCGTCTAAGGGAAGATCACAACAGAACCTAAAATCAATTCTTCATATCTCTCATCGATTAAATCACCGGTCTCAGACCCAAAGCAAGGCTGCTTTGGAGGTTAGAATATAATGGGTTGAATACCTAGTTTTACAGGATACAATCGGGAAAATATTATTAATGATAGACCGGAACCTAGTGAATCCTACACAACTCTGTATCTAAGTCCTAGTGAACACAAACGACGCAAATTAAACCCATATTTGATAGCCTCGAGTGTTAACACAGAGGAGACTTTCTTTAAATAATATATCCATTCTTTGGATTAAACCATTCCTATCAGGCTAACAATTAAGAAAAAGGTTATGAGTCGTAAGTAGATTTCTTCAGCAGGAAGCATTCTCAAAAAGTAATGTACTTACATATTATATATATATAAAAAAGTATAGCATTTGCTTGATTATCATTGATAAATTAATACTTTAATTTTTACATTTGGTATCACATATTTCAAACCCAAGGACCCGCCTAAAAGAAACCGCTGTTCGTTCTGTGATACCCTCGTCATATTAAAGGGAGAAGTAAATCCACGGTTTTCTAAATGGTACGCCATTGCAGAATGTAAGTTAAGGAGCTCTGAAAGAACTACTGCTTTGTTTTTGAGAGTTAGGTACACAAGATCCTACGTCCTCAGATTTGATGTTAAATTCCTTTACTAGCTGCAAACCAATAGGAATTAAGGAATAGATGCCGATGTCTACTGCTGACTTCTAATTTTCACAGCATTGTAGATAGGACATAGGCCGGCATAAGCCGTTTAGCCTTACCGGACACTTCGAAACAGAACCCTCGAATATTGGCCAGTTGCACTCTAAACCACTAAATAAAAATCGAACATCCCCGTCCATCCTCAAAGTTATTTGTTTAATCACCGCATCACTTGGAGATCGATTTAATCTCTTATTTATATCAGTTTTCAGACTTTGTAGAATACCTTTAACATGATGTCAAGTGACATCTCAACTAATGTTTTCATTTTAAGGCGATTTCTGTCGTTGTGGATGGATATTACAAAAAGCTTCACAAGCTCGGGGATGACTGTCCTATGGCAAGTGACCTCCACCTTGAACATCATTTTAACGCGCTTTCTCTTTACTATACCTTATGAGCTCACCCTGATATTCATTCCTTCTAAGATGAAGACTTCTTATTCAGTACATCACTGGGTTTGAACTCGAATATTTCGAATTGCACGTCTTAGGGACAATATGATCTGGCGTACTTTTCCCATTTCAACCCACCCGCTCTCGTCGGTTGTACTGCATGCAAACTCATTCCACTGGTTCTAATGAATGTATCATCGGGCATCTCGACATCTACTGTTATTATCTTTAGGTCTATAGATACGTAGCGTTATTAATATAGCATCTTGATGAAGTTAATCAAGGTTGTTATAGACGCCTCGAAATTTTTTATAGAAGCAGTTTAACTTTGAGGCTAAGCGAAAGTTAATAGCAGAATTTATTTCGCAGCGAGACGACTTTCTTTCGGCAGCGAGACGATCAAATTCTCGGACACTATTCCCAAGCGGGCAATTTCAGGGCTTCTGGTTCAAGATGTGGGAAGTGAGCCTAGTAAGTTTTATATCTTTCAGGTGTACTTACCTGAAAATCTCGCTATCTAACCTAAGTAAAAAAAATTCTGTCAATTGATTACTTTGTAGCTGTCTCTGTTCTACCAGACTTGTATAACATCTTTGTATCGCGAATCAGTGCTTTACACCGCTAGCTTTAGTAATTCATCGGCCGGACTTGTCTCACAGGCCCGCAGTGGTTCAACTGCCACATCTAGCTGGACAAAATATAAAAACTGAGTTCTGAGAAATAGTGAGGAAAGGATGGGAATTCTTGGGGCAAGGTCGCAAGTGGTGGGAAAAAACCACTTAGGTGCCAAATTACACATGGGGAAGTATGTCGGATCCGACGAACAAGATTAATTGTATTTAATGTAGAATCAGCTGATCGACAATTTCCGTGCTAGACCTTACGTCTGCATCATATAACACAGACAGCTGTTGGTCAGTGCCAGGAATATAGTGTGACAACTATTGATGAAGGTATGACGTGCATGTGACATGAATGAGGAGTGCCTTGGGTTTTTGCGTGGGCTTTGGCATGATGGGAAACACTAGGGAATAAGAACGTATACTGTACTTAGGAATAGGTATAATGAATTGACGCGTAAAAACAATTCTCCACCAGTCTCCAGGTTCTAATGACTATAGATGTGTAGAGTAATGATTGTAGTGTGTGCATAATAACTATGACATGCAAATATACAGATAGTTTTTGTATAGATGTGAAAGAGAAATTGCAAAAATGTCATCGAGCAATGAATGACTTTGTAATTAAATATGGTAAGTGGCTCGACCGTACAGTGGAGTTTTCTTGAAACGTATGGAATGCAGCGACATTACGACGACCAGTATCATTTAGAACAGGTGTGACACCGAGAACACCTGTAGGGCGTCCAAGAAAACTGTTTGAGGAAGCAAGTGAGAAAGCAAAGAGAAGACGGTTATATTCGCGCAAAACTGGAAGCACGAAAGTATCTACCAAGCTTCGAACATAAATCTCAATATTTTGTTCCAAGATCCCACTAAGGAGCTTTAAGTAAGAGGAGGGTGGGCGGGAGGAACTCGCTGTGTAGCCATCTCCACGTGGTGAGTTCTGCGCTGGTTTGGTGTTTGTTGGTCAATTTTTCAACCTTACCTTATGTATTTGTGTCCGTACTATTATATCTACTAAACACCAATCAGGCGAAGAGCTGCACATCAGATAAGGGGGTCAAGTTGAAGTGTTAAGAATCTTAACCAATTTTCTATACATACTTAAAATAATGGTGTATATATATTAAAAGAAATAATAACACTTTTCGGACCCGCGGGGCCTGGTGAAGTATTTTTATCTGCCTCTCTTTTGGGGAAGAAACATAGCATTATACAACTTTTCCACAGTACTCAAACTTAATTTTCTGAAAACAAATATTTCAATAATATTTTCACTACTCACAACCATATTTTTTCAGCATTAACGTTCTTTTGGGCTCCCGGGGCCCGGTTAAATATCTTTTTATCCGGCTCTGTTTTGTTAAGGAAACAACACATTATAAATTTTGCACGGTACTCAAACTTAATTTTCTAAAAAAAAATTTTCGGCCCTTTTCGGCCCACCCTATTATGCAATTAACTCTGAGGCAATTGGTATGTATTCTCTGCAAACTGTCTGATTATATGTGGACCTGTATATCAGGTATTACATGCCGGCATCTGGGCATATATTAATCATACATGGGACATCGTTGAATGTGCGCTAGTTCCTATTGAACAGCTTTCCGAAGAAGCAAAAGAAGCTTGGAATAAAGATTGTCGAAGGTTCCGAAAACATCATGCCAGGAAAAGTTCCCGTCACTACAACATACAAGTTTTAATGCACATGTTGTTAATCACGTCGGATCCCTGCATAACAAACCTTAGCAAATTCACACTCAAACACAGTGACATCTTACCGAAGAAATACGTCTATTGTTAGAAGTTGCTCCCACGTGTCAAGCATACATTTCAGCTGATCATACTACTGAGAACAACAATAGTTCTTCCAGTGAGGATATATGACTGCTTACCGCTTCGTGTCGCTCTGTTTACGTGCCCTGCCGTGTTTTCTTTGGTTATGAATTTTGTTAAGCCAGATGTGGCAATTGAACCAGTGTGAGGCCAAGAGAAGAGGGCCTGGTTCTACAAGGTAAACACGTACCTAATTACGTAAGGATTTCCTAATAGATTTTCCGTTCAATAACCTGAATGTGAATCCTTTACAAGATTATGACCATAAGACTAATATAACTGTTACAGAAAATTAAGTTTCATGGGCTTCAATTTAAAAGTAGCTTGGAAAAGTCGCAAAGGAACAAGGTGCTGAGCAATAAGCATTGATTATCCTAATGTTGTGTAAATCCTAGGGCATTAAGTCGAAACCTACTGCGATGGACGTCTAGTAGAGCTCTTATTTTTACGATCCGGACTTTGATAAAAATGTACATGGAGTCATTGCATGTATGGAAAATCCAAAGATCGTTCTTTATTAAGAGTGTTAAACTTTACTTCCTTGTTAAAGGGTCGAAAACTAAAGGGCAGTTACAAAATTTTGTGCCTTTGCAAATTGCAGAATCCTCGAAGTGAATCATATCCTGTTGAACATCTTAATATATAAACAATCAAACGATAAACAATTTTCATATACGTACGATTGAATGATACTATAGCACGCGAATGTGATATCTAAATTAATTGGTTTTTGATGTTGTGTCCTCCTACGGTTTCGTTTATTCTTCGGGTACCAAAGCAGTTTGTGTTAAAGCATTCAAAAATATATAACAGAACAATAAACCACCTTCATGTTATACATTTTTTCCTTACACCTTCATTAACGTTTCATCAAGATCGTTTTCATGTTCATTTTTTTTAGGTCTATAAGGCCGTGACGATATCACAAAATAATAATTATAGCTGATTGGATCAACAATTAAGCCGTTGTCAAAGACATATCTGTTTTCTACAGCTTTTGTTCGTTATCATCTATATCAGATTGTGTTCCGATCTGCCAATTCTACACGAACTCTCTGGCAGAATGCACAAAACCTTGAATACTTCATATCAGCTCTTTTACACTAACATGTGCTTCGTTGACAAACCTATCTTGCAATCACTTTTTATCTACAGATAAGTAAGCTAATCAGGCTGGAGTCGATGGTGACTGTTTGGGTCCTGGAATTTGCATATCCTCTTTCACACACTAAACTCTTTCGATTGGGTTCATGCTTAGACCACTTCGCTCGTGGAGTTGGAAGTACTTCCGAATATAATTCTGAACAGCTGCCGTGTTAGTAGGGAGAAAAGTGGCCATATTGAAGCTTTGTAATATTCCTCCCTTGTTATACCTGATATGGCTTATACCAGGGAGGACATATCCTTCTCCATACGGGCGAATATGAAATGCGGAATCATGAGCATTTTGTCAGGATTGAGTTTTGGTTAGTTGAAGACTTTAACTAACTTTAAGAATTCTTGTTCATTTTGAAGGATCTTGTAGGCTGCCAAGTATTCACCGCTGAGAATAGCTGAGGTCGTGTCACAGCCTGTTGCATCATGAAAAATGAAAGCAATATTTTAATAACGCCAAAGTTTCTTTAAATGTAAACATTTCGTAGCATTTCTTTTCTGGTAGTGGTTCTACTAACCTTAAAAGAATCAGCAACTGTTTATGAAGTTTTCTAGTAGGAGTCTTAATGATCTGAATCAGTCCCATCAACAGCTACAGATTTCCCTTTTGTAGTTTCTCAAGTTACTCAAGAACTGTGATTGAATTTTCGTGGCTTCAATGGCAGAATAAAATTGGATCGTGTAGATAATCCCCGAGAGATCTTTTTTCTCTTTTTGCACTTGCTAACGACTTAAGCCCCCAGAAAATTTCGTGGCCTTCATTAAAATCTGTTCGAAAATAATATCACTTGGAACTTCGCACAAGAAGTCCTGTTTTTCTGCGAATTGTTCCTTGAATATGTTCCTTGCGTTATTAATTTCTTGTAATCGTGTGACACCGTATTTTCCTTCAGGGCTTCCATCTCTTGAGTATAGTAATGTGCAAATTTTTCATAGAAAAGACGACTAGCTGCGTGAGAAAACGGAAGCATTAATTTAATTGCCATCAAATAAAGTTTCTAGTCCCCTCTTCAATTTAGTCCATTTGGAAGAATTCAATACGGTTATGATCTTGTCTATATATTGCAGCCAAATTTAACAGTTCGCTAAATGACACCGTCTTAATTTTGAGATTTCTTAATATGGTTTTTGTCATGCAATTTCATTTTCTTCTAAATGTTGCATAACTTTTCTTCATCCAGACGTTAAAAAGATCACATATCTTAGATTTTGTTATCCCCTCCTACGATTGTAAATGTCTTCATAACCAAATTTAGAGGTCCCCGAGCAAAGTCTAGAAGTGATTTCTCAATGATCTTGAGTACGCATGGCCATTCAGAATTTTTACTAAAGTTGTCATATTGGTCAGGATACATCAAAGTTCTTCTATACCATTTCCTGATATAATGTATCCAATCGTGACTAGAAATTACTTAAGTGCAAACCTCCTAAAGGCGGTACAACTTTGGACCGTTTACAAATTTGTTCAGCTGAGGTACGATCTACTCTTTTCCAGTATGATGGCTGATCTAATGTCATAACGCATATGCTTTGTTCATTTTTCATGCACTTATTTACTGTATGCAGAGAGTAGAACATATAGTATAATCGTGAATACATGATTCATGCAAAAATATATTTTGTAACTGCATATTACAATGTTTACTAATTTACGTAAGAAAATATTGAAACCTCTTTAAGGCGGACACCTCTCTATAGCGTGCAATTTTTGATACCCCACGCCTATCCGCTTTAGAGAGGTTTCACTGTATATATATATATATATATATATATATATATATATATATATATATATATATATATATATATATATATATATATATATATATATGTCATAATTTACAAATAAAAATAAAGCTCCAAGTATCTGTCAATAAAGAAAAAATACACTCAGAGAAGTAAACAAACATTTCTGGCATAACCATATAATAAAACCTACCTAGCGAAATTGAACAGGACTCTCAAAAATTTCTGTTAAAGGTTTTAAAGTTAACGAAGATAGATGTAATGAATTCTATGTTTGAAGCTATGAAATTATTTGTTAAACTAGGATTAGATACCCTATTATTTTTAATGTAAAATGTAATACCTGGGTAATAGTAGTTATATTCTTGATAATCAAAGGATTTGACGGTATTTTAGACTGTTCAGAGGAATCTGTCCCGTAATCGACAATCCACGATATATTTTACTTACTATTGTTAGCAGTTTGTATACCGCCGTAGTTGAAGGTATTAAAGACAGGTTATAAACCTTCATTATCTTTATTGAGGAAGACTTCAGGTCAAGGTACAGCTTATTGGTAAGAGGAGATGGATTACAATTGAATGTTTATACGAATTTTATTATGAAATCATTTAAATGAAGGTGGATTTGAATGTAATATTAGTTATATTGCTATTATGAGTAGGGCTCTAGGATATGTACACATCGCCCGTCGCTCTCATTTGTTTAGGTGAGATAAGTCGTAACATAGTGGGTGTACCGGAAGGTGTGCCTAGATTGAATTAATAACAAAATAGAGCTTGTTAGTTGAGCTATTCGTTTACATCGAGGAGGTTTCTGTGCAATTCAGATTATTTCGGTTGAATGATATACTTATATATATATCTAATTTTTATATTGGGATTAAGTGAATCAACTTTAATTGATGTTATTGTATAGGGTATAGAGTTAATTTGTTGATATTATATTTAATTAGTACCGTAAGGGAATGTTTAAATAAGTGAAATTTTATTTGGGGAGAAGAAGACATGGAATGTTGTAGCTTCTGTATCAGGGAACATTAAATAATATTATTATATAATTATTTCCCGAAATGGAAAGAGCTAAAATATTACGGTATTATAGGTAGCATAATATTTGTAAATTTTATTTTAGTGGTGAGATGCCTTTCGACTTCCATTATATCTGGTTGTGCAGGAATTGAATTTAATTCAGCCGCGGCTAGACTTGTTGTGGACTTAATTTTTGTAGTTTTGCCGTGAGTAATAGTAAGGGGGATTTGCTCTATACTTTCGTCATTTTTAGCGCGTATTTGCATGCATATTTTGCCGCTTTTTAGTGCATGTCGATCCGAAGTCTACTGATAAGCTCCACCTTAACCTGAAGTCCTCCTCAATAAAGATAATGAAGGTCTCTAATACCTTCAACTACGGCGGTATACAAACTACCAAACAACAATAAGTAAAATATATCGTGGATTGTCGATCACGGGACAGATTCCTCTGAACAATGTAAAATACCGTCAAATCCTTTGAGTTTCTAGAACATAACTACTATTACCCAGGTATTACATTTTACATTAAAAATAATAGGGTATCTAATCCTAGTTTAACAAATAATTTCATAGCCTCAAACATAAACTCTTTATTTTAAATAATTTCACCTAAAAATAAATAAAACAAAGTCCTTTAATTTAAATTTTTAACTACAGCTTAACCATCACTACTTCTTCCCTTCAACCCCCTCGTCTCACAGCGGCAGCTGGCACGAATTTCGTCGGGTCTCCTTAAACCTTAACTGCTTGAAACACTAATTAATAAACAAAAACAATTACTGCGACCAATTCTACTTCATTATTTACCTTTAAGATCAATAATATTCATTTCTTATCAGGAAGGTTACATGTACAACTAGATAAATAAGAGAAGAAAAGCCAAGATAATACTTTATTATTAAATTATAACGCTAAATAAATAATTATTAATTATGTATTTAATATAATTAATAAAAATTAGTAGTTAATAAACCCTATTTTCCCCCTTCTCTAGGATACAATTTAGTTTTTTCCCCCTCAAACACAATTGTATCCTATACAAGTATATTTACTTTCTCCTCACACATATGCTGTAAAAACTAGCTTATACTGGATACGTTAAGCTTATTAATATACCTTTAGCCGGTATCTCAGGTTAATTAAGAGGATTTAATAGATTTTCAAGTTTTAATTATTATTAATATAATATTTCTAAATTTGCTTATTATAACACAATATTGATCTATTTAAATTTTCATATACCACTATATATAATTATTAAATAATAGGCGTCTGATTAAAGGATTATCGTAATAGGATAAATCAAGTATTTCGATATACTCTTATTACACCTGAAAGAATTAAACTTTCACCTTTGACGTCAAAAATCAACGTGCGCCGTACACTAAAGTGTAGAAAGATAAGCTAAGATAAGCTAGTGGGCTCATACCCCGCATATGAAGATTATTCTTCTTTTTCTAATGCTCACTAATCCTAAGACTCTTTTATTCTCCACAACACTTGTGTTAGGAACTCTTATTTCCCTAACTTCCTCATCATGATTTGGTACTTGAATTGGTCTTGAAGTTAACCTCTCATTCATCCCCCTGATTTCAAAGACCAACAATCAACGTCACACCGAATGTGCTTTAAATTACCTTTTAGTACAAGCTATTGCAAGATCCTTACTTCTAATAGCAATTATTTTAGTCTACATAGGACTGCAAACTACATTCTATTTAATCACTATTTCCTTGCTTTTTAAAATAGGCGCAGCTCCTCTCCACTTCTGAATGCCCGAAGTAATAGAGGCCATACCTTGAATAGACTGCATTATTTTAATAACATGACAAAAATTAGCGCCCATTGGCATACTTTCTTACAGCTTAAAGCCTACAAATGCAATCTACCTAACCTTAATTTTATCTTTAGTAGTAGGCTCAATCGGAGGTTTAAATCAAACATCACTACGTAAAATCATAGCATTCTCATCTATTAATCACACTGGATGAATACTTATAGCCCTACTATTAAGTGATATAACATGATCCCTCTACTTCCTATTTTATGCCTTACTTTCAGCAATAGCAGTCACTCTTTTCTCAATAAACAAAATATATCATATTAATCAAACTTGTTCTAATAAAATTGTTGTAACAACAAAATTAGCTATTTTCACTAGTCTTTTATCTTTAGGTGGCCTCCCGCCATTCTTAGGATTTTTCCCCAAATGAATCGTTATTATACAAACTGCCGAAAAAATGTCATTTATTATTCTTACCCTAATAGTAATAACAGCAGTAATTACCCTTTTCTATTATACGCGAATTGCTTACGCTGCCTTCATTATTAATCATCATAACCAAACATGAACATCCTTAATGAAAAAAAATCAAGAAACATCGATTAGATCAATATTCATTATTTCGTTAAGAGGCATAAATATTTTACCTTTAACTGCCAACATTCTTTAAACAAAGACTTTAAGTTAAAAAAACGAATGGCCTTCAAAGCTATAAATAAAAGGCAATCTTTTAGGTTTAGTATATTAAATACTACTCCGGAATTGCAGTCCGATATCATAAATATTGACTATAAAAGCTAATAAGAGGTTTATTAACCATAAATAGATTTACAATCTATTGCCTAGTGCTTCGGCCACCCTATTTAATTTAATTTGCATCGATGATTATTTTCTACAAACCATAAAGACATTGGTACAATATACTTGATCTTTGGGGCTTGGGCAGGAATAGTAGGAACATCACTAAGTCTTCTCATTCGAGAAGAACTTCGTCCACCAGGTAGCTTAATTGGTGACGACCAAATTTATAACGTAATTGTTATTTGCTCATGCTTTCATTATGATTTTCTTCATAGTTATGCCAATTATAATTGGGGGCTTTGGTAATTGTTTAGTACCTTTAATATTGGAGCACCTGACATAGCATTCCCCCGTCTAAACAACATAAGATTCTGATTGCTACCACCCTCACTAACTCTACTATTAACAGAAAGAATTGTAGAAAGTGGTGCGGGAACCAGATGAACTGTATATCCTCCTCTCTCCAGAGCCATTGCTCACGCCGGAGCCTCTGTCGATCTTCCTATTTTCTCCCTCCACCTAGGTGGGGTATACTCAATTCTTGGGGCAGTAAATTATATTACAACTCTAATTAACATACGAACTCCCGGAAAAACTTTAAAACGAATACCATTGATTGTTTGATCTGTAGTAATCACTGCTGTATTACTTCTTTTATCTCTTCACGTATTAGCAGGGGCTATTACAGTACTTTTAAATGACCGAAATCTTAACACCTCCTTCTTTGACCCTTCAGGAGGAGGAGATCCATTTTATATCAAAATCTATTCTGATTCTTTGGTCATCCCGAAGTTTACATTTTAACTAATCAAGGGAAGATCATAAAGGAATCGCAATGAATATTTATTTGTCTCATGGAATAGATCACTGGTATCTGGCCCAAGGTAAGGCTGCTACGGAGTTTAGATGATAATGGGTTCCATCGCAAGTTTTTCATTATGCAATCGGGAAAATATTATTAATGATAGACCGGAACCTAGTGAATCGTACACAACTCTGTATCTAAGTCCTAGTGAACTCAAACGACGCTAATTACAACCATATTTGATAGCCTCGAGTGCTAACACACAGCAGACTTTCTTTAAATAATATATCCATAAGAAAACAATTCTTTGGATTAAACCATTTCTATCAGGCTAACAATTAAGAAAAAGGTTATGAATCCTAAGTAGGTTCAGATTCGTTGTTAAATTCCTTTACTTCTGTAAACCAATAGGAATTAAGGAATTGATGCCAATGTCCACTTCTGATTTTTAATTTTAACAGCATTGTAAATACAACATAGGCCGTCATAAGCCGTTTAGCGTTACCGAACACTTCGAAATAGAACCCTCGAATTTTTGGCACGTCTGTTGCACTTTAAATCACTAATTTTTCAACAAATTTTTTTAGTATTACAGCGTGTAAGTTGTAATTGAAGAATGCTAATCTCACTACGCTTGTTATCAAATATTGGTATGTCGGATTACTTGTAGTGCATGCTAACTGCTTGCGTTCGTTTTGGTAAGAGAACAACACGTATCTCGACATCTCGTCTTAGATATCTGAATGTTTTTTTAACTTGGAATTACAATGTTCTCTGAAAACAGTCTGTTGTATAGATCTCTGTAGATGTGTATAGATCTAAGCACATATCTGTGTGTTTCATCATTCTTCTTGTAAATGTTAAGGGCTCTTAGCAGGACTGTGGAAGGATTGTACTCTAGGCAGTATATGCAGCGAACATCTATGCAGAATTCTACAGACGATTTGGTGCTTCTATTTTTGTAAAGGAATTTACTTGGTGATATACGGCGGCTCAGGTCAACGGCCATGGATATACTCGTGTACATACCAGGCCAAATGAAAGTCTGGTTCAGTGATGCGTACACTTCGTAAACCTCAACTGCTGGCGATTAATCGGGTACATTTTGTGGAATAGCATTCTGCTCTTGAGAAAATACCTTTGAAAAAATACCTTTGTTGATGTCTGTGTTCTACACTTTTTCTACCAGGACTGTATAGCTTCTTTGCCTAGACGTTGACTGCCAAGGCCGAAATTCGATTCCGATCCCCAAAGGCCATCAAATGTTCTATCCTGAAATTCAATCTTTTAACATCACTTATGCTTCAGGTATACTGTTTTTGATTCAGAAATGTACCTGTTAGTCAGGGGAGGTGAGGCCCACGTACAGACCTCATGGCCTCTCAGTAAGTTTAGAAAAAATATACCTCATCTGCGCCGCAGGCCATTCAGAGGGATTTCACTACAGGGCAGGATGGCCACATAAACTCCTTTAACAAAGCCAAGACTAAAGCCCAAACTTGGAAAAAACGACTTAAAGAAGAAGAAATATGAAGCCCGCATGTGGGTTACCTGGTTGCTATGAAATACTATGTTAAGCCCATATACGGGCTTCACGGCAGTCAACGTGTTAAACTGCTAGCTTTATAAATTCATCGGCCGGACTTGTCTCCCAGGCCAAGAGAAGCGAGCCTGGGTCTACAAGGTAATCACGTACCTAATTACCTAAAAACCTCCTATAGAGTTTCAGGCCAATAATATGCATGTGAATTCGTTACAAACTTAAGACCATAAGTGTAATATAACTGTTACGGAAAGTTATTATCTTCGTGACCTTCTGTCTGTATAGCAGCTTGGAATAGTCGCAAAGTAACAAGGAGCTGACCAGTAAGCATTGATTGTCCTTATGTCGTATAAAACCAAGGGCAATCAGTTGAAACCAACTGGGAATGACGTGTAGTAGATCTTTCATTCTTACGGCCCCTCTTGGATAAAAATGTACATGGAGTCTTTGCATGTACCGCATATCGAAACATTGTTCTTTATTAAGAGAGTTAAACTTTGCTTCTTTTTAGTACAGTCAAAAAGTAACGGTAGTTACAAAAATTTTAGTGTCCTTGCAGATGTCATAATCCTTGGAGTCAATCTGCTATAGAACATCTTAACATATAAACACTCAAACAATAAACAATTGTTATAAACGTACAATTGAATGGTACTGTAGTACGCGAATGTGTAGTGGTACTGTAGTATCCTTTTTCAAACACATTCATCTCATTCAATTGGATTCATGCTTAGACCATTTCGCTCCTGGACTTGGAGGTACTTCCGAATTGAATGCTGCATACCTACAGTTCTAGCAGGGGAAAAAGTGGCCATATTCAAACTTTGTAACTACTTTTTTGTTACACCTGATAGGCTTATAACAAGAAGGACATGTTTCCTTCTCCATACAGGCGGATAAGTAATTTATAATCTTGACCATTGTTTCATGATTGAGATTTAGTTGATTGAAGATAGTGACAATATCAATTTCATGTCCATTTTGTTGGATCTATAAGGCGGTGACGTGAACACAAAATAATAATCATAACTCATTGGATCAAAAATTAAGCCGTTGTCAATGACATGGTGATTTTCTACTGTTGTTGATCCTAATCATCTATATCAGATTGTCTTCCATTCTGCCATTTCTACAATAACTCTCTTGGCAGAATACACAAAACCTTGAATTCTTCATATCGACTCTTTTGCACTAACATGTGGCTCGTTCACAATCCTATCGTTCTGTCATTTTTTATCTACAGGTAAGTAAGCTTATCTGGCTGGAGCTGATTGTAGCTGTGTGGGTACTGAAATTGGCATATCCTCTTTCATTCACCAACCTCGTTCGATTGGGTTCAAGCTTAGACCATTTCACTCCTGAAGTTCGAGGTACATCAGAATTGAATGCTGCACAGCTGCTGTGTTAGAAATTGGAAAAGAGGCTATATTGAATTCACGTAACTACTTTCTTGTTATATCTGATATGGCTTATACGAGGAGGAAAGGACGGTATCAGAGGATTAAAATAAATTAACAACTGAAGGAACATTCACAAATCGTAAAAAAAATAGTTCTTAAACGAAGGTCCAACTCATATGATTATCCAAGAGTGCTTAAATAAGACCACGAAATTTACGTGGGGAGTAACTGAACGTCAAACACAACGTTAGCAAGATTAATAATTCATTCCCTAATACTGATACGATAAAAGAAATCAGGACTTTTGAAAGAAACAGTTTATCATCTGAGCGACACATTGTTAATTCTTGTGTGAAATTATCTCAATGCGCAAGAATATAAGTTCGAATGCGGTGAATATTGCAGAGTCTCTGTTGTGTTATGTTCTAAAACCTACACGTAGAAGGAAGAGTCCTTCTGCAAGCAATGGCGCAGACTAAAAATGGCAAGTCAAATCTGCGTTAAGTACGTTTATAAATTATGTTAAGCGCTATTTCCAACTTATATTTTATGGATTTAATTTCCAATTAGACACGGAAATTGTCGAAAGACAAAAAAAAAAAAAAAAAAAAAACTCGTGAAATATCTCAACGATCGAATTTAGTTCTGCCAATGAAGCCACGACAATTAAATCACGGATCTTCAGAAACTTGCAGATTAACACTACACGGCTTCAAATGATGCAAGCAGTTTTCGAAGGAGTAAAGGTAACTATATATGGACAAGATATTGGAAGAAACTACAAACGGGAAATTTGTGGCTGTTGGTGGGTCTGATTCAGTTCCTTTAAGAATCTTGGTAGAATTTTTCATGAGCAGTTGCTGATTCTTTTAAGGCCACATGCAAGCAGAACCCAAAGGAAATGCTACGAAATCATTAAATTTATGGAATCTTGAGCATCATTAAAAGAGTGCTTTCACTTTTTTCATGATGCTATAGCCTGTGACGACCTCAGCTATACTCAGGAGAGAATAGTTGCTGTCTTCAAGATCCTTCAAAAAGAAAAAGAATTGTGCAAGTTAGAGTCTTCTACCAACCAAATCTCAATCCTGAAACATTGGTCAAAATTAGACATTTCTCATCTGCCTACTTGGTATAAGCCTATCAGGGATATCAAAAATGTTGTTACAAAGCTTCAATATGGGCACTTTTTCCGTTACTACCACGGCAGGTGTGAAGCATTGAATTCGGAATTACCTCCAGCTCCAAAAGCGAATTGGTCTAAGCATGAACCCAATCGAATGAGGTTGGTGTGTGATAGGGGATATGCGAACTGCAGGAACCTCACAGCTACCATCAGCTCCAGCCGGATAAGCTTACTCATCTGTAGATAAAAAGTGATTGCTAGATAGGATTGTGAACGAGCCACATGTAAGTGTAAGCATTCTGCCAAGGGACTTCATTTAAAAATGGAAGGTCGGAAGACAATCTGATTTAGATGAAGGCGAACTACAGCTGTAGAATACCAATATATCATTGACAACGGCTTAATTGTTGATCCAATCAATTATGATTATTATTTTGTAATAACGTCCCAGCCTTATAGACCTAATAAAATGGACATAAAGACGATCTTGATGAAAATTTAAATGAAGTTGTAAGGACGAGTTATAAATCATGAAGATGGTTCTTGTTCTGTTTACATATTTTGGAATCCTTTAACACGAGCTGCTTTGGTACCCGAAGAGAAAACGAAACCGTAGCCGGACACATTGAAGGTCACGACCGAAAACAAATTCATTTAGATATCACATTCACGTACTACAGTATCATTCAATTGTACGTTTATAACAATTGTTTATTGTTTGATTGTTTATATGTTAAGATGATCAACAGCAGATGAATCACTCCAAGGATTCCGCCAGCTGCCAGATCACTTATAATTATGTAACTGCCGTTTAATTTACGACTCACCTGAAGGGAAGTAAAGTTTCACCCTTAATAAAGAACGAAGTATGGATATTCCGTACATGCAAAAACTCCATGTACATTTTTATCTAAGATGTTGTCGTACCAATGAAAGCTCTACTACACGAGAATCACAGTTGGCTTCAACATATTTGCCTAGGTTTATTACGACCTAAGTATAATCAATGCTTACTGCTCACCACCTTGTTCCATTGAGACTGTACTGACCTCTTTTCACACAGAAGCCCGCGAAGCTTAACTATTTTCTGTAACACTTATACTAGACTTATAGTCGTAAGCTTGTAAAGGATTCAAATGTAGGTAATTGGCCTGAAAATCTAGTAGGAGATGCTTAGGTAAATAGGTGCGTGATTACCGTGTAGAGTCTGGCCCGCTTCTCTTAGCTTGTGACACAAGTCCGCCGAATGAATTAATAAAGCTAGCGGTGTAAAGCACTGATTCGCGATACAAAAAAGTTATACAAGGTAGAACAGGTGTAGAACAGAAACGTCAACAAAATTATCAGGTGACAGTTTTTTTTTGTACTTAGGTTACATTGGGAGATTTTCAGTGAAGTACACCTTAAAGATATAAAACTTCGTATGCTTACTTTGGACATGTTGGAGCAGAAACACTGAATTTTCTCCCTTAGTAATAGAGAATGCGAAAAACTTTCGATTAGGTTGAAAGTTAAACTTGCACCTATAAAAAATTTCGAGGCGTCTTTTGGAACCTTCACTTCCTTTCATCAAGAAGCTACATGGATAAACCTACGTTTCTATCACACTAATCTGTAGGCTATAGGTCCTTAAAGTTATTCTCACACGCGCTTTTGATCTTGCACAACTGACTGCTATATCGCACACTCTTATTAAGCTTATTGAAGGATTTAAAATTCTTAATCTTCTCAACATTTTCTAACCGGTAAGTAAATTCTGGTAAGCTTCCGCTCTGTAGCAGAATAGTGGACCAACCATATAAGCTTTTCGACACCTTACATATCTGATACGGAATGATCAATAAGAACAATATCTGTAATCTAATTTATTAAATTCAAAACTAGCTCAACTCGCAGACGTGATAGAGCCTCTGTGTCCTGCCACCGATTAAAAGTTGTCTTCCCAAGAGCAGAAAGTTACTCCACAAAATGTACATGATTAATAGCCAGCATTTGAGGCTTACGAAGTGTACTCATCTCTAACGCTCAACTAGACTGTGATTTGACCTGGTATGTATGGGAGCGTATCCATGGCCGTTGACCAGAGCCACCCTAGATCAAAAAATATTTTCCTTTACAAAAATAGTATCACCAAATCGTTTATAGATTTCTGCTCAGATGTTCGCTGCATTTAGCGGAATACCATGGGAAGCTGCCTAGAAAACATTCCTTACTAGAGCCGTTAACATTGGTAAGAAGAAAGTCGAAATACACAGATATGACCTTAGATCTATACTTCACACTCTTTTCATAAAACATACTAATTCTAAGATACCGAAACGTTCAGATAAAATTTTACTAAGGGGATATGTCGAGATATATGTTATTGTCTTATCGAAACGAATGCAAGCAGTTAGCATCCACTACAACCAACCAGACATAGTAATATTTGATAAGAAGCGAAGTGAGATTAAAATTTTTCTATTTCAACTCACACGCTATAATACACTAATATCTGTTGATTTATAACATTCATTTAGTAGAAGAAATAAGATTTATCTACATGGCTGCCGAATGTGGCTTTCTGCAGAAGTAATGGTAATACTAATATTAGATATAAAAATGCATTAAGATAAAAAGATAGTATCAGTAGATGTCGTGATCCGCCATGATACATGAATTCGAACGAATGGAATCAGTTTGCATGCAGTACAATCGACGTGAGAGGGTGGGTTCAAATGGGAAAAGTACTTCAGCACATATTGTCCTTAGGTCTTGCAAATTTGAAATATTCGAGTTTAAAAACAGTGACGGGCGGGAAAAGAAGTCTTTAGCTGAGAAAGACTGAATATCACGGTGAGGTCAAAAGGTATATTAAAGAGAAAGCGCGCTAAAATCATGGACAACTTCATGGGTCACTTGCGATGGGACATGCATCCCTGACCTTGTAAAACTTTTTGTAATATGCTTCCATTACGTCAGAAATCGCTTTAAAATCAGAACATTAGCATAGATGTCCCTTGACTTCATCGTAATAGTATTCTACAATGATTGAAAAGGGATAATAATAAGAGATTAAAACGAGTTATACAAAAATATAACAGATACATGAGAGGGGCAGAGAGGTTTGACCAAAATGTTCACCTTATGCGGATAGGTTACCGGAGTAAAAAGTGATGGTTCCCTCTGTTTGTTTTCGGAATCGAAGCAGCGTGCCAGAATTCTTTGCTAATATTTAGAACCACAACCCACTGGGAGTCGATTTACATATTGTGATTTCAGGAGAGCAGTAGTGCAAGCCTATTGCCAAAAATATGGGAAACGTGCTAAGAAAAGTGTTGTGTATGCATCACCTGATTCATCAAGAGTTTCACTGGAGCAGCGAAATAGTGGAAGTGTTGAATATCACGACCGTGTGGATTGTCCCCAAAGAAGATGCGGTTTCTGCTACAAAAGAACTATAGTGTGTGGAAAGTGCGAGGTTGGGTTACATCAGTATTGCTGGCTTAAGTTCCATAATGCCAATCGATGATTTTTTTTTTAATCGGAACGCAAGGTAGGCAGAAAAGGCAAACAAACTTTCAATTTGATGGCGTTCAAACTGTTTCATGTACTGCTTTGGTTTTTGAACCTTAATTTATGCTGGATTATTATTGTAATGTGTGTGCAATCTCTTATATAGGTTGAATTTTTGTTGGTTTCAAAATATATACACGAGAACCATATATACTTACAATAAAACATGCACTCTCATTAACTTTAGCATGGTGTCAGTTTGTACACGTATTGCCAGTGTCACCTGTAGCTGACACCATGGTACCGGGGTACCGGGGTATGAATTTCTCAAAATAAAATGAAATTTGTATTAACGAGTGCCTAATAAAAACCTTTATTCGCAAGAAAGTTTAATCTTTATAAACAACGCTATGGGAATTGCCAGGTTAAATCGATCTCTAAGTGATGCGTGGTTAAAAAAAAAATTGGACGAAGTTGGACGAAGATGTTCGATTTTTAATTAGTGGTTTAGGGTGCAACAAGCGTGCCAATAATTCGAGGGTTCTACTTCGAGGTGTCGGTTAGGCTAAAGGGCTTATGGCGGCTTATATCTTTCTAAAAATGCTGTGAAATTTAGAAATCAGCAGTGGACGTCACCATGTATTCCTTAATTCCTATTGGCTTAGAGCTAGTAAAGAAATTCAACAATGAATCGGAGGCCGTAGTATCTTGTGTTGTGTATTTAGGTGTTAAAAACGAAGCAGTAGTGCTTTTATAGCTACCTAACTCACATTATGCAATGGCGTACCATTTAAAACACCGTGGATTTACTTCTCCCTTTAATAAGACGAGGGTATCAAAGAACGAACAGCGGTTTGTTAGGTGGGCCCCTGGGATTGAAAAATGTGATACCAAATGTAAATATATAAGTATTAATTTTTCAATGATAATCAAGCAATTACTATACTTCCCGTTTATATGTAACTTAACTACATTACTTTTTGAGAGTGCTTCCTGCTGAAGAAAAATACTTAGGACTCATAACGCCATGCCTACTCAAGATAATTGAGAACTCACTTTTAGACTTAGCTCGGTGAACTCTACATGTGGTTATGTAGACATTTACAACCCTCAGAGGAGACGATACTAAGTTGGTAGCGAACACAGGACTGAGTGTACGGTAAACATTTTCCAGTTAACCGTCTAAGGGAAGATCACAACAGAACCTAAAATCAATTCTTCATATCTCTCATCGATTAAATCACCGGTCTCAGACCCAAAGCAAGGCTGCTTTGGAGGTTAGAATATAATGGGTTCAATACCTAGTTTTACAGTATACAATCGGGAAAATATTATTAATGATAGACCGGAACCTAGTGAATCCTACACAACTCTGTATCTAAGTCCTAGTGAACACAAACGACGCAAATTAAAACCATATTTAATAGTCTCGAGTGTTAACACAGAGGAGACTTTCTTTAAATAATATATCCATTCTTTGGATTAAACCATTCCTATCAGGCTAACAATTAAGAAAAAGGTTATGAGTCGTAAGTAGATTTCTTCAGCAGGAAGCATTCTCAAAAAGTAATGTACTTACATATATATATATATATATATATATATATATATATATATATATATATATATATATATATATATATATATATATATATATATATATATATATATATATATAAAGTATAGCAATGGTTGATTATCATTGATAAATTAATACTTTATTTTTACATTTGGTATCACATATTTCAATCCCAAGGGCCCGCCTAAAAGAAACCGCTGTTCGTTCTGTGATACCCTCGTCATATTAAAGGGAGAAGTAAATCCATGGTTTTTTAAATGGTACGCCATTGCAGAATGTAAGTTAAGGAGCTCTGAAAGAACTACTGCTTTGTTTTTGAGAGTTAGGTACACAAGATCCTACGTCCTCAGATTCGATGTTAAATTCCTTTACTAGCTGCAAACCAATAGGAATTAAGGAATAGATGCCGATGTCTACTGCTGACTTCTAATTTTCACAGCATTGTAAGTAGAACATAGGCCGGCATAAGCCGTTTAGCCTTACCGGACACTTCGAAACAGAACCCTCGAATATTGGCCTTTTGCACTCTAAACCACTAAATAAAAATCGAACATCCCCGTCCATCCTCAAAGTTATTTCTTTAATCACCGCATCACTTGGAGATCGATTTAATCTCTTATTTATATCAGTTTTCAGACTTTGTAGAATACCTTTAACATGATGTCAAGTGACATCTTAACTAATGTTCTCATTTTAAGGCGATTTCTGTCGTTGTGGATGGATATTACAAAAAGCTTCACAAGCTCGGGGATGACTGTCCTATCGCAAGTGACCCATCACCTTGAACATCATTTTAACGCGCTTTCTCTTTACTATACCTTATGAGCTCACCCTGATATTCATTCCTTCTAAGCTCAAGACTTCTTATTCAGTACATCACTGTGTTTGAACTCGAATATTTCGAATTGCACGTCTTAAGGACAATATGAGCTGCCGTAGTTTTTCCATTTCAACCCACCCGCTCTCGTCGGTTGTACTGCATGCAAAATCATTCCACTCGTTCTAATGAATGTATCATCGGGCATCTCGACATCTACTGTTATTATCTAAATGCGTCCTGATATCTACGATTAGTAATACCATTATTTCTGCAGAAAACAAGAGTCGGCAGTCTTGTAAGTAAATCTTCAATCTTTTGCCTATTGAAGGTAATTTTACAACAAATTTTTTGAGTATTACAGCGTGTAAGTTGTAATTGGAAAATGCTAATCTCAGTTCGCTTCTTATCAAATATTACTATGTCTGGTTGGTTGTAGTGCATGCTAACTGCTTGCATTCGTTATGATAAGAGAACAACGTATGTCTTATTACGTGTGTTATTGCGCAGTATTCATTACTTTCTTTGGGCACCGAGACGAGCAAGTAATCGAACACTATTACTAAGGGAGAAAATTCATGGCTTCTGCTCCAAGATGTGATAAGTGAGTAAGGACATTAGCCGGCATATAAGCTGCTCGTGTTAAAGAATTCCGAAAAAGGTAAACAGAAGAATAAACCACCTTCTTTTATACCTTGTTTTTTTACCTTCATTTAAAGTTACATCAAGATCATTTTCATGTCCATCTTGTTAGGTATATAAGAGGGCGACGGTAACACAAAATAATAATCATAACAGATTGCAGCAAGAATTATGCCGTTATCAATGACATGTTGATTTTCTACATCTGTTGTTCTTAATCATCTATATCAGATTGTCTTCCATTCTGCCATTTCTACATGCACTCTCTTGGCAGAATACACAAAACCCTGAATACTTCATATCGGCCCTTTTACACTAAAATGTGGCTCGTTCACAAACCTATCTTTTGTGTCACTTTTTATGTAGAGGTAAATAAGCTTATTCGGCTGGAACTGATGTTAGCCGTTGGGGTCATGGAATTCGCAAATCGTCTTTCACACACCAACCACGTTCCAGTGGGTTCATGCTTAGACCATTTCACTCCGGAAGTTTTTGCTCGTTAACTTGTGTGTGTCCTGCTAGCATTCCGTTTTCTCTTCGGGTACCAAAGCCGCTCGTGTTAAAAATTTCATAAATATGTAAATTAATGATAAAACAACTTCATGTTTTATACCTTGGTTTTTACCTTTTTTTAAAGTTAAATCAAGATCGTCTTCATGTCCATTTGGTTAGGTCTATAAGGCGGGAACGTTATTTCAAAATAATCATAACTGATTGGATTAACAATTAGCAATTGTTAATGACATATTGGTTTCCAACAACTTTGTTCGTCATCATCTGTATAAGATTGCCTTCCGATGTGTAATTTGTACATGAAGTCCCTTGGCAGAATAGAGAAAACCTTCAATATTTGATATCTGCTCTTTTATACTAACATTTGGCTGGTTCTTATCTTGCAGTCCTTTGTTATGGTAGCTGTGTGGGTCCTTAATATTTGCATATCCTCTTTCACACACCAAACTCTTTCGATTGGGTTCATGCTTAGACCACTTCGCTCGTGGTGTTGAAGGTAATTCCGAATTGAATCCTGAACAGGTGCCGTGTTAGCAGGGGAAAAAGTGACCATATTGATGCTTTGTAATATTCCTCTCTTGTTATACCTGATATGGCTTATAACAGGGAGGAAAAGGTTCCTTCTTCATACGGGCGAATAAGAAATGTGTAATCTTGAACATTTTGTCCGGATTGAGTTTTGGTTGGTTGAAGAATCTAACTAACTTGCACAATCCTTTTTCTTTTTGAAGGATCTTCGGGGCTGCCAACTATTCACTGCTGAGAATAGCTGAGGTCGTGTTACAGCCTGTTGCATCATGAAAAAAGTGAAAGCAATCTTTTAATGAGGCTAAAGTTTCTTTAAATTTAATAATTTCGTAGCATTTCCTTTCAGTAGAGCCTTTATTGACATTAAAAGAATCAACAACTGCTTATGAAGTCCTCTTGTAAGATTCCTAAAAGATCTGAATCAGACCCATCAACAGCTACAGATTTCCCGTTTGTAGTTTCTTCTATTACTGTTGTCCATATACAGCTACCTTTATCTTTTGCTCACAGTTTGCATAATTTCGAACCGCCTACTATTGATCTCCAAGTTTCTCAACAACTCTGAATTGTCGTCGCTACAACGGCAGAAAAAAATTTAATCGTTCCAGATATTTCCCGAAAGCTCTTTTTTCTCTTTTGGCACTTTCCATGTCTAATTGTAATTTGCATCCATAAAATATAAGGTCAAATAGAGTTTAACATAATTTATAAATGTTTACAACGGAGATTTGTGTTGCCATTTTTAGTCCACACACTTTGCGTGTAGAACTTCATTCTTCTACGTGTAGCTTTTATAACACAAGACAATAGAGACTCTTGGTAATCACCGCAGTCGAATTGACATTCTTGCGCATTGACAAATTATCACACAAGGAGAGTGGCATTAGATCAACGTATCGCTCTGATGATAAACTGATGCCCACATAAATCCTGTAGTAACACGTATCGTAACAGTAGTTGGGAATAAAAACTAATCTTGCAAGAGTTGTGTCTGACGTTGAGTTAATCCCCCAGAAAATGTCGTTGCCTTGTTTAAAAGCTGTTCGATAATCATATTACTTGGAACTTCGTTCGAGTATGTCAATGTTCCTTGAGGTTTTACTTGTTGTAATCCTCTGACACCGTATTTGCCTCCAGGCCTCCTCCATTTGTTGAATATAGTGATGTGCAATTTTTCAAAGAAAAATTCACCAGCTACGTGAGAAAACGGAAATATTAATTTAATTGCCATCAAATGAAGTTTCTAGTCCCCTGTTCAATTTAGTCCCATAGATGAATTGCTATACGGTTATGACCTTTTCTATATACTGCAGTCAAAGTTAACGGTTCGGAAAATGTAACCATCTTAATTTTGAGTTTCTTAATATGGTTTTTGTCATTCAGCTTCATTTTCTTATTCTGTTGCATAGTGATTTCCTAATACAGACGTTGTTGAAAAGATCGCATATCCTAGATTATATCTCCTTCGACGGTTGTAAATGTCTTCATAACCACATGTAGAAGTCCCAGAGCAAAGTCTACAAGAGAGTTCTCAATGACCTTGAGTAGGCATGGCCATTCAGCATTTTCAACAAAGTTTTCATAATGTACAGGATAAAGTAAAGTTCTATACCATTTCCTGACATAATATGTCTATTCGTACCTCTGGTGGGTTGTATTGCATGCTAACTTCTTGTATTCGTTTTAAGAAGACAACAACACGTATCTCGACATCTCCTCTTAGTAAAATATCTGTATGTTTTGTAACTTGATGACACAATGTTCTCTGAAAACAGTCTGAAGTATAGATCAAAGCACATATCTGTGTGTTTCGATATTGTTGATGCCAATGTTAACGGCTCTTAGCTGAACTATGCAAGGAATATACTCTAGGCACTTTGCTATGATATTCCGCTATATGATGCGATCATCTAAGCAGAATTCTACAGACGATCTGGTGCTTCTATTTTGGAAAAGGTATTTACTTGGTGATGTAGAATGGTTCTGGTCAAGGGACATGAATATGCTCGCATACATACCACACCAAATGACAGACTGGTTCAGTGTTAGAGATAAGTACACTTCGTAAGCCTAAGGCTATTAATCAGGTAGATTTTATGGAGTAGCTTTCTGCTCTTGAGTGGAAACCTTTGAGTCGATGGAATGGACACGCAAGGTGTGTTCACGTCAGCAGAAATACATTTTGTTGATCATTCTGTCTCAGGTATGAACGGTGTCAAAAAGCTAATAAAGTTGTTGCACTAATTGGCTACAGAGGGAGAGCTGACCCCGGTGATTAAACATTCAGAAGATCGAGAAATTCAAATACTCCAATAAGATTAAAAGAGTGTACAATATGGCACTCTGTATTACAAGATGAACCATGCGAGTCAGAAAGACTTTGAGTTTCTATAGCCTGAAGATTATTGGGATAGATACGTAGCGTTATCAATTTAGAATGTTGATGATGACGCAAAAGGTTGCAAAGACTCGTTTGAACAATGAATCCGAGGGCGTAGGATTTTGTGTTGTGTACTTAGGTCTTAAAAACAAACCAGTAGTGCTTTTAGAGCTCTTTAACTCACATTATGGGATGACGTACCATTTAAGAAACCGTGGATTTACATCTCCATTTTATAAGAGGAGGGCATTACTGACGAATAGGTTTGGGAACGGACAGCGGTTTGTTTTAGGTGGGCTCTTAGAATTGAAAAATGTTGTGATACCTAATTCAAAAACAAAATAAATATTAATATATCAAAGATAATCAAGTAATTGCTATACTTCCCGTTTATAAGCAACTAGAATACTATATGAGAATGGTTTCTGCTGAAGAAATCTACATAACAGCCATAACGCTCTCACCTTTTCTTGATTGTTAACCTGATAGACACTGATTATTACAAAGATTTGTGTTCTTCCGGATATATTATTTAAAGAAAGTCTGCAGTGTGCTAACAGTCGAGACTATCAAATATGCATTTAATTATCGTCCTTGCTGTTCACTAGGGCTTATATACGGAAATGTATAGGATTGACTATTTTCTTGTCCTACATTAATAATATTTTCGCGATTGTATCCTGTAAAATTTGCTTTCGAACAAATTATATTCCAACCCCCGAAGCAGCCTTACTTCGGTCTGAGAACGATGATTTGATCGATGAGAAAGTTGAAAAATTGATTTTAGGTTCTTTTGAGATCTTCCCTTAGACGGTTAGTTGGAAAATATTAACTGTACAGTCAGTCGTGTGTTCGCTACCAACTTAGTAACACTAGTAGAATGTGAACTAGCCACATGTCAGTATAAAAGAGCAGAATGAAATATTGAAGGTTTTTTCCATTTAGCCAAGTAACTTCATTTACAAATGCCAGATCGGAAAACAATCTTACATAGATAATGACGAACATAGCTGTTGAAAACCAATTGGTGGTATATTCTTTAGTTTACATACTTTCGAAATCTTTAACCCGAGCGGCTTTGGTAGCCGAAGAGAAAGCGAAATTGTAGCAGGATACACACAAGTTAGCGAGAAAAAACTTCGGGAGTTAAATGTTCTAAGTATGAACCCAATCGAACGTGGTTGGTGTGCCTAAGAGTATGTGCGAAATCCACGATCCACACAGCAGCTATCTGCTCCAGCCGGATAAGCTTACTTAGCTGTAGATAAATACTCACTGTAAGATAGGTTTGTGAACGAACCACATTTTAGTGTTAAAGCCGATATAAAGTATTCAGGGTTTTCTGTATTCTGCCAAGAGAGTTCATGTAGAAATGGCAGAATGGAAGACAATCTGATATAGATGATTAGGAACAACAGTTGTAGAAAATCATGTCATTGATAACGGCATAATTCTTGCTCCAATCAGTTACGATTATTATTTTGTGTTAACGTCACCGCCTTATAGACCTAACAAAATTGATATGAAAATGATTTGATCTAACTTTAAATGAAGCTATAAAAACAAGGTATTAAAGAAGGGTTTTATTGTTCTGTCTACATTGTTTGGAATTCTTTAACACGAGCAGCATATATGCCGGTTTAAGTCCTTACTCACTTTCCACATCTTGGAGCAGAAGCCCTGAATTTTCACCCTTAGTAATAGTATTCGAGTACTTGTCTCGGTGCCCAAAGAAAGTAATAAATATTGCTATTAACTTTCGATTAGCTTGAAAGTTAAACTTGCGTCTATAAAAAATTTCGAGGGCCTTTTGCAACCTTGATTCACTTGATCAAGAATCTATGTTGATAACGCTACGTATCTATCCCAATAATCTTCAGGCTTTAGAACCTTAAAGTCTTTCTGACTTGCACGCTTCATCTTGCATTCCAGACTGCCGTATCGCACACTCTTATTAAGTTTATTGGAGGATTTGAATTTTTCGATCTTCTAAACGTTTTCTCACCGGTGAGTAAAGTTCTGGTTAATTCCCCTCTTTAACAGATTAGTGCACAAACTGTTTAGCTTTTCGAGACATTTCATATCTCAGACAGAATGATCTATAAGAAGAATTTCTATAATCTCATTTATTAAATTCAACACTACCTCATCTCGCTAATGTGAATAGAGCTTGCGTGTCCTTCCATCAACTCAAAGTTCATACTTCTCCCTTTTATAATAAGAGGGTATTACAGACGAATAGGTTTGGGAACGGACAGCGGTTTGTTTTTGGTGGGCACCCAAGTAATTGCAATACTTCCCGTTTATAAACAACTACAATACTTTTTTAGAATGGTTTCTGCTGAAGAGATTTACATAACACCCATAACGGTGTCACCTTTTCTTGATCGTTAACCTGATAGACACTGATTAATACAAAGAGTTTTGTTCTTACGGATATATTAGTTAGAGAATGTCTCCTGTGTGTTAACACTCGAGGCTATCAAATATGCATTTAACTAGAGTCCTTGCTGCTCACTAGGACTTACATAAAAGGTTGTGCAAAGGTGATTCACTAGGTTCCGGTCAATTATTAATAATATTTTCCTGATTGATTGCTGTGTAACTTGCTATGGTACCAATTATATTCTAACAAGCAAAGCAGCCTTACTTTGGGCCTGAGACCGGTGATCTGATCGATGAGCCAAGAAAAGAATCGATTTTAAGTTCTTTTGAGAACTTCTCTTACACGGTTAGGTGGAATATATTTACGGTATAGTAAGTCCTGTGTTCGACATCTACTTATTAACATTGGTCATCACAAAGCAACCAAACTGTTGGCCAATCAAATAAGCTTTTCATATAATCAAATATGCTTTGATTAGTAACTAAGTTCTACAAATTACGTTAAGCATAGCTGTATATGGACAACAGTAATAAAAGAAATTATAACGGGAAGTCTGTAGCTGTTGATGGGTCTGATTCAAAATCTTTTAAGAAACTTACTAGAGGACTTCATAACCAGTTGCTGATTCTTTTAAGCTCAATACAAGCACAACTGAAAGGATATGCTACAAAATTATTAAATTTAAAGAAACTTAATAGTTAAGTTTAAAGAAACATAAACCAACCAAAAGTCAATCCGGACAAAATGGTCAAAATTACATTTTTCTTATTCGGCCGAGCCAAATCACTTATTACAAGGGAGGAATATTACAAAACTTTAATATGGCCACTTTATATCCTACTAAGACTGCAGCTTTTCAGCATTCAATTCGGAAGTACCTCCTACTCCACGAGCGAAGTGGTCTAAGCATGAACCCAATCGAAAGAGTAAGGTGTGTGAAAGAGGAAACGCATATTTTAAGGACCCACATAGCTACCATCAGCTCCTGCATGCTAATGTTACTAACCTTTAAATAACAAGTAACTGCAAGATGTGAACGAGCCACAAATTAGAAGAGCAGATATGAAATATTGAAGGTTTTCTGCATTTTGCCAAGGGACTTCATGTACAAATGCCAGATCGAAGGACAATCTTGTATAGATAATGGCGAACAAAGCTATTGAAAACCAATAGTCGTTGAAAATAGCTTAGTTGTTGATCCAATCATTTATGATTATCTTGAAATAACGTCCCCGCTTTTTAGACCTAACAAATGTACATGTAGACGATCTTGTAATTTTAAAAAAAAATTAAAAAACAAGCTATAAAACATTAAGGTGGTTTATTGTTTAGTCTACATATTTTTGAAAATTTTAACACGAGCGGCTTTGGTACCCGAAGAGAAAGCCAAATTGTAGCAGGACACACCGAAGTTAACAGGCAAAAACTTCAGCAGTGAAATGGTCTAAGCATGAACCCAATCGAACAAGGTTGGTGTGTGAAACAGGATATGCGAATTCCAAGACACACACAGCTACCATCAGCTCCAGCCGGATAACTGATTACCTGTAGATAAAAAGATAGTTTTGTTAAGGAGCCGATATGAAGAATTCAGGGTTTTGTGTATTCTGCCAAGAGAGATCATGTAGAAATGGCAGAATGGAAGACAAACTGATATAGATGATTAGGAACAACAGCTGTAGAAAATCGAATATGTCAGTGACAACGGCATTATGCTTGCTCCAATCAGTTATGATTATTATTTTGTGTAAACGTCACCGCTCTATAGGCCTAACAAAATGGACATGAGGATGATTTTGATGTAACTTTAAATGAAGGTATTAAAATAAGTTATAAAACAAGGTGGTTTATTGTTCTGTTTTAATTTTTTGGAATTCTTTAACACGAGCTGCATATATGCCAGCTTTTGTACTTTCTCACTTTCCACATCTTGGAGCAGAAGCCCTGAATCTTCTCCCTTAGTAATAGTGTTCAAGTACTTGCTCGTCTTGATGGTTAAACTTGCGTCAATAAAAAATTTGGAGGGTCTTTTCCAAGCTTGACACTTCATCAAGATTCTATATTGATAACGCTACGTATCTATCCCAATAATCTTGAGGCTATGGAAACTTAAAGTCTTTCTGATTCGCACGGTTCATGTTGCACTACAGACTGCCGTATCGCACACTCTTTTAATCTTATTGGAGGATTTGAATTAATCGATCATCTAAACACTTAATCACATAGGAGTAAAGTTCTGGAGAGCTTTCCCTCTGTAGCAGATTAGTGCACCGACTGTATTAGCTTTTTGGCACCTTTCATATCTGAGACGGAATGATCAACTAGAAGAATCCCAAAATTTAGACGGTTACATTTTCTGAACCCTTAACTTTGGCTGCAGTATATAAAGAAGGTCATAATCGTATTGCAATTCATCGAAAGGGACTTGGTTCAACACGGGACTACAACATTCATTTGAAGACAATTAGATCAATGCTTAAGTTTTAACACGCAGCTGGTCATCTCTTCTATGGAAAATTTGCACATCACTATACTCGACAGATGGAAACCTTAGTAGAAAAAACTGTATTAGAGTATACAAGAAATTAACAACTCAAGGAACATTCACTTTTCGCAGGACTATTGTGCTCATCTGTTTAGCAGTTCATCATTTTATAAGTTCATCGGCCGGACTTGTCTCACAGGCCAAGAGAAGCGGCCCTGGGTCTAAAATTTAATTACGTTAATAATCTGCTAAAAATAACTCCTATTAGAATTTCAGGCCTTTAACCTGCATGTTCAACCTTTACAAGTACACGACCACAGGTGTAATATAACTGTTACGGAATATTGTTGAGCTTCGTGACCTTCTGTCTCAAAAGCAGCTTGGTAATATCGCAAATGATCAAGGTGCTGAGAAGTATTCATTGTTTGACTTATAGTCTATAAAAGCTAGAAAAATAAGTATAAACCAACTCGGATCGACGTTTTGTAGAGGTTTCATTCTTACCTCTCTTGGATGAAAGTGTATATGAGTTCTTTGCATGTAACACAAATCGAAACATCGTTCTTTATTAAGAGAGTAAAATTTTGCTTCTTTTTAGGAGATTCAAAAACTAAACTGTAGTTATAAAAATAGAAACTCCTGAAATGAGTCAAGCTTGGAAAAGACGCCTCGATATTTTTTATAAACTCCAGTTTAACTTTCGCAGTCTCTTTCACTTTCTTTGGGCAGCGGGACGAACAAGTTATCGGACACTATTCCCAAGAAGGGAATTTCAGTGTTTCTGGAGCAAGATGTTGGATGTGAGCCGAGGAAGTTTTATATCTTTCACATGACTTAACTTAAAAACTTTGAATGTTACCTAAGTAAAAAGAAAATATATTCTGTCAATTTATTACTTTCTTGCTGTCTCTGTTATACACCTGTTCTACGAGACTTGTGTAACATCTTTGTATCGCGAATCAGTGATTTACACCGCTAGCTTTAGTAATTCATCGGTCGGACTTGTTTCACAGGCCAAGAGAAGCGGGTCTAATTCTACAAGATAATTACGTACCTAATTACCTAAGGATTACCTCTGATTTTCCGGCCAATAACCTGCATTTGAATCCTTTACAAGCTTACGAACATAAGACTAGTATAACTGTTACAGAAAACTGTTAAGATTCGTGGGCTTCTGTCTTAAGAGTAGGTTGGTACAGTCGCAAAGGAACAAGGTGCTGAGCATTATATATCCTTATGTCGTATAAAACCTAGGGCAGTAAGTCGAAACCAACTCCGATGGACGTGTATTATAGGTTTCTTTCTTTCGACCCGGTCTGGATAAAAACGTACATGGATTCTTTGCATGTACGGAATATCCAATATCGTTTTTTACTAAGAGTGTTAAACTTGACTCCTTTTTAAGAGAGTCGAAAACTAAACGGCACTTACACAAAATTAAGTGTCATAGCAGATGGCAGAATCCTCGGAGTCAATTACCTGTTGTTGAAAATCCTAGCATATAAAGAATCAAACAATAAACAATTGTTATAAACGTACAATTGAATGATACTTTAGTACGAGAATCTGATATCTAAATAAATTGGTTCTTGCTCGCTGTGTCCTGCTACGTTTTCGTTTTGCCTTCGGGTACCGAAGCAGCTCGTGTTAAAGATTTCCAAAATATGTAAACTAAAAAAAAAACCACCTTCATGCTTTATACATTGTTTTTATACCTTCTTTTAAAGTTACATCAAGATCGTCTTCATGTCCATTTTGTTAGGTCTACAAGGCGGGGAAGTTATTTCAAAATAATAATCATAACTGATTGGATGAACAACTAAGTAATTTTCAATGACATATTGGTTTTCAAAAGCTTTGTCCGTCATCATCTATATAAGATTGTGTTCCAATCTGCAATTTGTACGTGAAGTCCCTTGGCAAAATTGAGCAAACGTTCAATATTTCATATCTGCTCTTTTATACTAACATTTTTCTCGTTCACATCTTGCAGTCACTTGCTATTTAAAGTTAAGTTACATTAGCCGGCTGGAGCTGATGGTAGCTGCTTGGGTCCTGGAATTCGCATATCATCTTTCACACACCAACCTGATTCGATTGGGTTCATGCTTAGATCATTATCTGCTGAAGTTGGATGGTCTGCCGAATTGAAAGTTGTACAGGTGCTGCTTTAGCAGGTGGAAAAGTGGCCACATTGAAGCTTTGTAACTACTCCCTTGTTATACCTGATATGGCTTATACCAGAGAGGACGTTTCCTTCTCCATACAGGCTAATAAGAAATGTGTAATCTTAACTAGATTGTCAGGATTGAGTATCGGTAGGTAGAAGACTGACTAACTTTCAAAATTCGTTTTTTTATTGAAGGATCTTGAAGACTGTCATCTATTTACTGCTGATTATAGCTGCCTACGTGACACAGCCTGTTGCATCCTGAAAAAAAGTGAAAGCAATCTTTTAAAGACGCTACAGTTTCTCTAAATTTAATAAATTCCTAGCATTTCCTTTCAGATGAACAACTGCTCATGTAGTCTTCTAGTAAGATTCTTAAAATATCCGAATAAAACCCATCAACAGCTACAGATTTCCAGTTTGTAGTTTCTTCCATTATTCTTTCCTTATACAGCTACCTTTACTTTTCCGAAAACTGCATCACTTGAAGCCGTCTTGTATTTATCTCCAAGTTTCTCAAGGATTGTGATTGAATTGTAGTGGCCCCAATGGCAGATTTAAATTCGATCGTTGCAGGTATTTCTCGAAGACCTTCTTGTCTTTCGACACTTTTCGTGTTTTGTTGTCTAATATATCCATAAAATATAAGGTGAAAGTAGCGCTTAACAAAATTTATAAACGTACTTAACGTACTTAATTTCGAGGTTTTGTAATATGGTTTTTGTCATGCAAATTCATTTTCTTTTAAATGTTGCATATTGATTTCCTCATCCAGACGTAGTTGAATAAGATCCTAGTTTTCGTCATCTCCTCCGACGGTTGTAAATGTCTTGATAACAACATGTAGAGGTCCCAGAGCAAAGTCTAGAAGCAAGTTCTCAATGATCTTGAGTAAGCATGGCCATTCAGCATTTTCACTAAAGTTTACATAGTGTACAGGATACACCAAAGTTCTTCTATACAATTTCCAGACATAATATAGCCAATCGTGCCTAGATTATTTGGAATTTGGAAATCTCCTAGATGCGATACATCTTTGGACCATTCAGAAATTTCTTCAGCTGAGGTACGATTTGAACACCATTCCAGTATAATGGGTGATCTAATGTCATAACGCATGTGCTTTGTTCACTTTTCTTGCGCTCATTGCATAAGAGTAGAGTATTAGTATTTGATATTAAAATACTGAAGAATAACAGAGGGACTACACTGCTTATATCAAAGGATAGGTGTGTAACTCCCCATTACACAATCGTTGTGGCGAAACTTTTTCAAGATGAATAGCCATCCAAGGTTGTTTCCGAAAAGGAAATCACGACGCGCGAAGCTAGAACGAAGACTTGATTATATTTTAGGATTAAGACAGCATTCACACACCAAGAACATTTGTGTATAGTATTATAGGAAAAGAGGATGTCAGAATGAATAAATGTGATACGATATACTTATCAAGTCAATGCTACTGTAGTATGATTCAAAAACTTGGATATGGAGATTCTTCAAGAGAATTCTGAAATAAATGACTTTTTTGCTGTATGAAATGTGTGGCACTAAGTGATTAGTCAAAGCATACAGTGAGCTTATTTGATTAAACTACAGTTTGGTTACTTTGTTATGACTGAAGACTGAGGATTGATTATACCGTATATATTTTCCACATAACCGTGTAGGAAAAGACCTCAAAAGAATTTAAAATCAGTTTTTTACTTATCTCATCGATCAAATCATCGCTCTCAGGTCTAAAGTTAGGCTGCTTTGGATGTTAGAATATAATTGGTTCCATAGCAAGTTTTACAGTATACAATTGGGAAAATATTATTAATGAAACACTGGAACCTAGTGAATCCTACACAACTCTATATGTAAGTTTTAGTGAGCAGTAAGGAGGCTAATTAAACGCATATTTGATAGGCTCGAATGTTAACACACAGAATTCTTTCTTTAAATTATATATATCCGTAAGAACACAACTCTTTGGATAAAAATGTTTTTATCAGGCTAACAATTAAGAAAAAGATGATTGCGTTATGAGACAAGTAGATTTCTTCAGCAGAAAGCATTCTCAACTTGTAATGTAGTTGCATATAATTGTTTGATTATCATTGATAAATTAATACTTAAGTTTTTTAGATTTGGTATCACAAAATTTTCAATCCCAAGGGCCCACCTAAAACTTACCGCGGTTAGTTTTCAAAGCTATACGTCTGTGATACCCTCGTCTTATTAAAGGAAGAAGTTAATCCACGGTTGTTTAAAGCGTATAACATTGTATAATGTGAGTTAAGGAGCTCTAAAAACACTACTAGTTCGTTTTTGAGACCTAAGTACACAACAAAAGATCATACGGCATCGTATTCAATGTTGAATTCCTTTACTAGCTCTAAGCCACTAGGATTTAAGGAATAGATGCCGATGTCAACTGCTGACTTCTAAATTTCACAGCACGTAAGAAGGACATAAGCCGGCATAAACCATTTAGCCCTAGCAGACATCTCGAAATAGAACCCTCGATTAATTGGCACGCCTTTTGCACTCTATACCACTAATTAAAAATCGATTATCTACGTCCATCCTCAAAATTGTTTCTTTTATTACCGCATCACTTAGAGATCGATTTAATCTCGTATTAATATCTGTTTTTAGACATTGTAAAATACTATTACGAAAATGTCAATTGAAATCGATGCTAATGTTCTCATTTTAATGCGGATTCTGTCCTTGTGGATGCATACTACAAAAAGGATCACACCGTGATGTTAATTCTTTCTCAGCTAAAGACCTTTTTCCCCATATCATTGGTTTTAAACTCAAATATTTCGAATTTGCAAGTCCTGAGGACAATATGTGCTGAAGTACTTTTCCTATTTGAACTCACTCTCTCACGTCAATTGTACTGCATGAAAACTGATTTCACTCGTTCTAGTGCAAGTTTCATGCCGGATCTCGACATCTGTTATTATCTTTTTATCTAAATACATCCTTAAATCTACAATTAGTATTACCATTATTTTTGCAAAAAGCCACATTCGGTAGCCTTGTAGATAAATCTTAATTCTTCTGTTATATGAATTTTATAAATCAACACATACTAGTCTATTACAGCGTGTGAGTTGAAATTGAAAAATCCTAATCTCACTTTGCTTCTTATCAAATATTACTATATCTGGTTGGTTGTAGTGCATGCTAACTGCTTGCATTCGTTTTGATAAGACAACACATATCTTGACATTTCCTCTTAGTAAAATTTTATCTGAATGTTTCGGAATCTTAGAATTAGTATGTTTTATTAAAACAGTGTGAAGTATAGATCTGAAGACATATCTGTGTATTTCGTCTTTCTTCTTACCAATGTTAACGGCTCGACTACGGAATCTACTCTAGGCTGCTTCTCATGCTTTTTCCGCTATATGCAGCGAACACGTAAGCGGAAAAGTACATACGATTTGGTGCTTCTATTTTTGTAAAGGAATTTATTTGGTGATCTAGGGTATCTCTGGTCAACGGCCATGGATATGCTCCCATACATACCAGGCAAAATGACAGTCGGGATCAGCGTTAGAAATGAGTACACTTTGTAAGCCTCAAATGCTGGCTATTAATCATGTACATTTTGTGGAGTAACTTTCTCCTCTTGAGAAGACAACTTTCAATCGGTGGCAAGACACGGAAGCTCTAATCACGTCAGAGAGTTGAGCTAGTGTTGAATTTAATAAATAAGATTACAGATAGTGTTCTCATTGATCATTCCGTAACATATATGTAAGGTGTCGAATAGCTGTTGGTCCACTATTCTGCTACAGAGCGGAACCTTACCAAATTTCCTTACCGGTGAAAAGATGTTGAGAAGATTAACTATTTTAAATCCTTCAATAAGCTTTATAAAAGTGTGCGATATGGCAGTCTGTAGTGCAAGACCAACCGCGCGTGCGAGAAAGACTTTAAGGCCCTATATCTTAAGATTAGTGTGATAGATACGTAGGGTTATCAATATAGCATCTTGATGAAGTGAGTGAAGGTTGCAAAAGACGCCTCGAAATTTTTTATAGAAGCATGTTTAACTTTTAACCTAATCGAAAGTTTTTTGCAATCTCCATTACTTACTTGGGCACCGACACGAGCAAGTACCCGAACACTTTTAGTAAGGGAGATAATTCAGGGTTTCTGCTCCAACATGTCGAAAGCAAGCATAGGAAGTTTTATATCTTTCAGCTGTACTTGATTGAAAATCTCCCAATGTAACCCAAGTAAAAAAAAAATCGGTCTCCTGATAATTTTGTTGACGATTCTGTTCTACACTCTTCTACCAAGCTTGTTTAACTTCTTTGTACCTCGAATCAGTGCTTTACACCGCTAGCTTTAGTAATTCATTGGCCGGACTTATCTCACAAGCTAAGAGAAGCGGGGCTGATTCAACACGGTAATCACGCACCTATTTACCAAAGGATCTCCTACGAGATTTTCAGGCTTACGACCATAAGTCTAGTATAACTGTTTCAGAAAATTGTTAAACTTCGCGGGCTTCTGTCTCAAAACTAGGTTGCTACAGTCGCAAAGGAACAAGGTGGTGAGCAGTTAGCATTGATTATACTTATGTATTATTAAACCTAGGCCAATAAGTTGAAACGAAGTCTGATCGTCCTGTAGTAGAGCTTTCGTTCTTAGAACATCTTAGATAAAAATGTACATGGAGTCTTTGCATGTACGGAATATTCAAACTTCGTTTTTTATTAAGAGTTTTAAACTTTACTTCTCTTTTGGTTGAGTCGAAAACTAAACGGCAGTTACATAATCTAAAGGGTCCTGGCAGATGACAGAATCCTTGGAGTCAATCATCTGCTGTTAAACATCTTAACATATAAACAATCAAACAATATACAATTGTAATAAACGTACAAGTATATGATACTGTAGTACGCGAATGTGATACCACTTACAGGTTAATCTATCGCAGCATTTGCAAGAGAAAATATCACATAACTTCTGAGCACCGTTCTTAAATTTCTTTAATTTGGCTCTTAATGGGGTACATTTCATTTCTTAATGGGGTTAATTATCGTATTGCGTTTTGAGTTGTATTCAAAATCACATGCTTAATTAGAAGTCAAGACAATACAGGAAAAGAGGCTCGCAGCCATTCTGCTCCTAGTTTATTTGAATTCAGCAATGTAGGCGCCGCCTTCGGAAAGCCAGTGTTATGTATTTTGCATCCAGATGCGAAAAAGTGATATTCTCTTAGAGTTTGAGAGTTCTGAGCTGGGCTCGCCACAAAGGTTTTTCGTGTGTTAATATGGTATTTATGACAGTTAGTTAAGCTCTTAATAGTTATTTGCGTATATCGAAACCATGTATTTCATGTTTTATGAATTAATAGTATTGTCTGGTAAAATGTTATAATTACCTAAAACCATTTTATTTGAACAAAAAGTTGGGAACTTTAGAGCTACGGGTTCCCGGTTAAATATTGTTTTAAAATCAACATATTTGACATGGCTTCATTTCGTATCAATGCACAACTTTTGATAACTACTCAATCCAGAATATCTGAAAAAAAATTTCGGCCCTCCCTATTGCATAACCACTAGCAATGGCACGTAAAGAGCTGCAAATCGTTTAATTGATGACAGTAATGGACGCTGATAATGATGGATTGGAGTAAAACTTACGGGCAATATGACCTCCTTGCTTGTTCCGTAGCCTGGTTTTGGCACATCCACCAGGAGACCTATCTCTTCACGAAATCGCTTCTGTAGTAATTTGTTTCGTTGATCAACATTTGGTAGATCCCTCTTTCTCACTTGTAAGATATGATGTACAGTCCATATGTAATGTGCAACAGACACTCAAAGCACCTTATCCGGGAATGCTGACTTGACAACCCGAATTCAAACGTTGTTGTGTCAGGTGGTAATGCTGTAGTTTTGTCTGGATCGTTCATTTGCTTTGAAGATGCACCGCAGATGTAACATCGTTAATATGATTTGTTTGTGATATCACAACAGACCATCACATCTACCATTGTAGGCTTTAATCTGTTGGCTGGCGAAGCTTTCACAAGATGAATAACTATCTAAAGGTTGTTTGAGAATAGGAAATCGAGACGCGAGACGGGAGTGAAGTCTTGATTAAATCTTCGGAGTAAGACAGCATTGACACACCAAGAATATGAGCGTATACCACTCATATTTACTTGGTGACATAAAGTGGCTCTGGTCAACGGACATGAATATGCTCGCATACATCCCAGGCCAAATGACAGTCTGGTTCAGTGTTAGAGATAAGTACACATCGTAAGCCTAACTGCTGGCTATTAATCCGGTAGATTTTGTGGAGTAGCTTTCTGCTCTTGAGAGGAAACCTTTGAGTCGATGGAATGGACACGCAAGGTCCGTTCAAGTCAGCAGAAATCCAAGTTGTTGCACTAATTTACAGAGGGAAAACTTACTAGACTTTACTTCCCTGTGATTAAACGTTTAGAAGATCGAGAAATTCAAATCCTCCAATAAGATAAAAAGAGTGTACGATATGGCACTCTGTAGTGCAAGATGAACTGTGCGAGTCAGAAAGACTTTGTTTGTATAACCTGAAGATTATTGGGATAGATACGTAGCGTTATCAATTCAGTTTCTTGATGAAGTGAGTCAAGGTTGCAAAAGACGCTCAAATTTTTTATAGACGCAAGTTTAACCATTAAGCTAAGATAAAGTTAATAGCAGTATCTATTACTTTCTTAGGGCAACAAGAGGAGCAAGTGCTCGAACAGTATTACTAAGGGAGAAGAATCAGGGCTTCTGCACCAAGATGTGGAAAGTGAGTAAGTACATAAGTCGGCATATATGCTGCTCGTGTTAAAGAATTCCAAAAAATGTAAACAGAACAATGAACCACCTTGATTTATAACTTGCTTTTATACCTTCATTCAGAGTTACATCAAGATCATCTTAATGTCCATTTTGTTAGGTCTTTAAGGCGGTGAGGGTAACACAAAATAATAATCAAAACTGATTGGAGCAAGAATTATGCCGTTGTCAATGACATGTTGATTTTCTACAGCTGTTGTTCCTTATCAATATCAGATTGACTTCCATTCTGCCATTTCTACATGAACTCTCTTGGCAGAATACACAAAACCCTGAATACTTCATATCGGCACTTTTACACTAAAATGTAGCTCGTTCACAAAACTATCTTTCAGTCACTTTTTATCTACAGGTAAAAAAGCTCATCCGGCTGAAGCTGTCTGAGTTCTGGAATTCGCATATCCTCTTTCACACACCTATCTCGTTCGATTGGGTACATCCTTAGACCATTTCACTCCTGATGTTTTTGCTCGTTAACATGTGTGTGTCTTGGTACAATGTCGTTTTCTTTTCGGGCACCAAAGCCGCTCGTGATAAATATGTAAACTAAACAATAAACCACCTTAACGTTTTATATATATATTTTTTTTACCTTCATTTAAAGTTACATCAAGATCGTCTACATGTCCATTTTGTTAGGACTATAAAGCTGGGACGTTATATCAAAATAATAATCACAACTGATTGCATCAACAACTAGGCAATTTTCAATGATATAATGGTTTTCAACAGCTTTGTTCGTCATCATCTATATAAGATTGTTCTCCGATCTCGCATTTGTACATAAAGTTCTTTGGCAAAATTGAAAAAACCTTCAATATTTCATATCTGCTTTTTTATACTAACATGTGGATCGTTCACATTACTATCATGTTGTCATCTGTTATTTACACGTTAAAAACAATAGCCTGCAGGAGCTGATGGTAGCTGTGGGGGTCCTTAAAATTTGCGTATCACACACCAAACTCTTTCAATTCTGTTCGTGCTTAGACCACTTCGCTCGTGGAGTTGGAGGTAGTTCTGAATTGAATGCTGAACAGCTGCCGTATTAGTAGGGGATAAAGTGGCCATATTGAAGCTTTGTAATATTCCTCCCTTTTTATACGTGATATGCCTTATACAAGAGAGAACATGGTTCCTTCTCCATACGGCCGAATAAGAAAAGTGTAATCTTGACCATTTTGTCCGGATTGAGTTTTGGTTGGTTTATGTTTCCTTAAACTTAACTCTTAAGTTTCTTTAAATTTAATAATTTTGTAGCATGTCCTTTTGAGTAGTGCTTGTATTGAGCTTAACAGAATCAGCAACTGGTTATGAAGTCCTCTAGTAAGTTTCTTAAAAGATTTTGAACCAGACCGATCAACAACTACAGTCTTCCCGTTGTAATTTCTTCTATTACTGTTGTCCATATACAGCTATGCTTTACGAAATTTGTGACACTTAATTACTAATCAAAGCATACAGTGAGCCTATATGAAAAGCTTATTTTATTGTCCAACGGTTTGGTTGGTTTGTGATAACCAGTGTTAATATATTGATGGCGAACACAGGTCTTACTATACCATAAATATTTTCCACGTAACCGTGTAAGAGAAGATCTCAAAAGAACTTAAAATCGTTTCTTTTCTTGGCTTATCGATCAGATCACCGGTCTGAAACCCAAAGTAAAGCTGCTTTGCTGGTTAGATATAATTGGTTACATAGCAAGTTTCAAAACAATGAATCGGGAAAATATTATTAATGATAGACCGGAACCTAGTGAATCCTGCACAACTTTGTATGTAAGCCCTAGTGAGCAGCAAGGACTCTAATTAAATGCATATTTGATAGCCTCGTGAGTTAACACACAGGAGACTTTCTTTATCGAATATATCCGTAAGAACACAACTCTTTGTATTAATCAGTTCTATCAGCTTAACGATCAAGAAAAGGTAAGAGCGTTGTGTTTGTTACGTAGATTTCTTCAGCAGAGACCATTATCAAATAGTATTGTAGTTGCTTATAAACGGGAAGTATAGCAATTACTTGATTATCATTGATAAATTAATACTTATTTTTCTTACATTTGGTATCACAAGATTTTTCAATTCCAAGGGCTCACCTAAAACTAACCGCTTTCCGTTGCCAAACCTATTCGTCTGTAATACCCTCTTCTTATATAAAGGAGAAGTAAATCCACCTTTTTTTAAATGGTACGCCATCCTATAATGTGAGTTAAAGAGCTCTAAAAGTACTACTGTTTGGTTTTTGAGACGTAGGTACACAACACAAGATCCTTTGCCCTAGGGAACATTGTTCAAACGAGTTTTTTGCAACCTTGACTCACTACATCAAGATTCTGAATTGATAACGCTACGTATCTATCCCAATAATCTTCAGGCTATAGAACCTTAAAGTCTTTCTGACTAGCACGGTTCATCTTGCGCTACAGAGTGCCATATCGTACACTCTTTTAATCTTAAGGAGGATTTGAATTTCACGATCATCTAAACGTTTAATCACCGGGGAGTAAAGTTCTGGTAAGCTTTCCCTCTGTAGCCAATTAGTGCAACAATTTTATCAGCTTTATGACACTTTCATACCTGAGACAGAATGATCAACAAGATGTATTTCTGCAGATGTGAACAGACCTTGCGTGTCCAATCCATCGACTCAAACATTTCCTCTAAAGAGCAGAAAACTACTCCACAAAATCTACTAGATTAATAGCCAGCAATTAGGCTTACGAAGTCTACTTATCTCTAACACTGAACCAGTCTGTCCGTTGGCCTGGTATGTATGCGAGGATATTCATGTCCGTTGACCAGAGCCATTCTATATTACCAAGTAAATACCTTTACAAAAATAGAAGCACCAGATCGTCTGTAGAATTCTGCTTAGATGATCGCATCATATAGCGGAATATCATGGCAAAGTGCCTCGAGTACATTCCTTGCATAGTCCAGCTAAGAGCCGTTAACATTGGCAATAACAAAGTCGAAACACACAGATTTTTGCTTTGATGTATACTTCAGACTGTTGTCGAGAGGAGATGTCGAGATACGTGTTGTTCACTTCTTAAAACGAATGGAAGAAGTTAGCATGCAATACAACCCACCAGAGGCACGAATAGACACATTATATTAGGAAATGGTATTGAAGAACTTTGCTGTATCCTGTACATTATCCTGTATGCTGTAACTTTGGTGAAAATGCTGAATAGTCATGCCAACTCAAGATCATTGAGAACTCACTTGTAGACTTAGCTCCGGGACTTCTACATCTGGTATATGCGATCTTTTCAACAACGTCTGGATTAGGAAATCACTATGCAACATTATAAGAAAATGAAGCTGCATGACAAAAACCATAATAAGAAACACAAAATTAAGGTGGTTACATTTTCCGAACTGTTAACTTTGACTGCAGTATATAGAAAAGTTCATAACCGTATAGAAATTCATCCATGGGACTAAATTGAACAGGGGACTAGAAACTTCATTTGATGGCAATTAATTTAATATTTCCGTTTTCTCACGCAGCTGGTCATCTTTACTTTGAAAAAATTTCACATCACTATATTCAACAAATGGAGGCCTGAAGGCAAATACTGTGTCAGAGGATTACAAGTAAAAACTCAAGGAACATTGACTTTCTCGAACGAAGTTCCAAGTGATATGATTATCGAACAGTTTTTAAGGAAGGAAACTAAATTTTCTGGGGGATTAACTCAACGTCAGACACAACGTTTTCAAGATTAATTTTTCATTCCCAATTACTGTTACGGTAAAAGAAGTCTACAGGATTTTTGTGGGCATCAGTTTATCATTAGAGCGATACGTTGATCTAATGCCACTCTCCTTGTGTGATAATATGCCAATGCGCAAGAATGTCAATTCGACTGCGGTGATTACGCAGAGTCTCTATTGTCTTGTGTTTTAAAAGTCACGCGTAGAAGGAAGAGCTTCTACACGCAATGGTGTCGACTAAAAATGGCAACACAAATCTCCGTTGTAAACGATTATAAATTATGTTAAACTCTTTTTGACCTTATTATTTATGGTTATAAATTACAATTAGACTTGGAAAGTGCCAAAAGAAAAAAAATGAGCTTTCGGGAAATATCTGCAACGGTAAAATTTTTTTTCTGTTATTGTAGCCACGACAATTCAATCAGAGTTGTTCAGAAACTTGGAGATCAATAGTAGACGGTTTCAAATTATGCAAACTGTGAGCAAAAGATAGAGGTAGCTGTATATGGACAACAGTAATAGAAGAAACTACAAACGGGAAATCTGTAGGTGTTGATGGGTCTGATTCAGATCTTTTAAGAATCTTACTAGAGGACTTCATAAGCAGTTGCTGATTCTTTTAATGTCAATAAAATCTCTACTGAAAGGAAATGTTACGAAATTATTAAATTTAAAAAAACTTTAGCATCATTAGTGAAATTGCTTTCACTTTTTTCATACTGCAACAGGCTGTAAAACGACCTCAGCTATTCTCAGCAGTGAATAGTTGGCAGCCCTCAAGATCCTTCAAAAAGAAGAAGAATTGTGCAAGTTAGTTGGTTCTTCTTCAACCAACCAAAACTCAATCCGGACAAAATTGTCAAGATTACACATATCTTATTCGCCCGTATGGAGAAGGAAACGTATCTTTCCTGGTATAAGCCATATCAGGTATAACAAAGGGAGGAATATTACAAAGCATCAATATGGCCACTTTCCCCCCTGCTAACACGGCACCTGTTGAGCATTCAATTCGGAAGTACCGCCAACACCACGTGCAAAGTTGTCTTAGCATGAACCCAATCGAAAGAGTGTGTGATGGAAGTTAAGCAAATTTTAAGGACCCATACAGCTACCATAACAAAGGACTGCAAGATGTTAAAGAGGCAAATGTTAGTATAAAAGAGCAGATATCTAATATTGATGGTTTTCTCCATTCTGCCATGGGACTTCATGTACATATATCTCATCGGAAGACAATCTTATATAGATGATGAAGAACAAAGTTGTTGGAAACCAATATGTCATTGACAATTGCTAATTCTTGATCCAATCAGTTATGATTATTATTTTGATATAACGTCCCCGCTTTATAGACCTTACAAAATGGACATGTAGACGATCTTGATGTACCGTAACTTTAAAAGAAGAAAAAAAACAAGCTATAATACATTAAGGTGGTTTATTGTATAGTTTACATATTTTGGAAATCTTTATCACGAGCGGCTTTGGTGCCCGAAGAGAAAACGTAATTGTAGTAAGAGACACACAAGCTAACGAGCAAAAACTTCAGGAGTGAAATGGTCTAAGCATGAACCCAATCGAACGAGGTTGGTGTGTGAAAGAGGATATGCGAATTCCAGGACCCACACAGCTACCATCAGCTCCAGCCGGATAAGCTTACTTACCTGTAGATAATAAGTGACTGAAAGATAGGTTTGTGAACAAACTACATTTTAGTGTAAAAAAGCCGATATGAAGTATTCAGGATTTTGTGTATTTTGCCAAGAGGGTTCATGTAGAAATGGCAGAATGGAAGACAATCTGATATAGATGATTAGGAACAACAGCTGTAGAAAATCAACATGTCATTGACAACGGCATAATTCTTGCTCCAATCAGTTATGATTATTATTTTGTGTTACCGTCTCCGCCTTAAAGAAATAACAAAATGGAAATTAAGACGATCTTGATGTAACTTTGAATGAAGGTATAAAACCAATTTATAAAACAAAGTGGTTTATTGATGTGTTTACCTTTTTTGGAATTCTTTAACACGAGCAGCATATATGCCGACTTATGTACTTACTTTGCACATCTTGGAGCAGAGGCCCTGAATCTTCTCCCTTAGCAATATTGTTCGAGTACTTGATCCTCTCGGTGCACAAAGAAAGTAATAGATACTGCTATTAACAGTCCCTTACGGTACTAATTAACTATAATATCAACAAATTAATTCTATATCATCAATGAAAGTTGATTCGTTTAGCCTCAATATAAAAAAAAATTATATGCATAAGAACATCCTTCTATCAATTGCACAGAAACCTCCTCGATGTAAACGAATAGCTCAACTAAAGTGCTCTATTTTGCTATTAATTCAATCTAGGCACACCTTCCGGTACGTTCACTATGTTACGACTTATCTCACCTAAACAAATGAGAGCGACGAGCGATGTGTACTAATCTTACAGCCCTACTCATAATAGCAACATAACCAACATTACATTCAAACCCACGTTCATTTAAATACTTTCATAATTAAATCCGTATAAACATTCTATTGTAATGCATCTCCTCTTACTGATAAGCTGCACCTTTACCTGATATCCTCCTCAATAAAGATAATGAAGGTCTCTAGTACCTTCAACTACGGCGGTATACAAACTGCCAAACAACAATAAGTAAAATATATCGTGGATTGTCGATTACGGGACAGATTCCCCTGAACACCCTAAAATACCGTCAAATCCTTTGAGTTTTAAGAACATAACTACTATAACCCAAATATTACATTTTACATTAAAAATAATAGGGTATCTAATCATAGTTTAACAAATAATTTCATAGCATCATGATGATTTTCTACTGTTGTTGATCCTAATCATCTATATCAGATTGTCTACCATTCTGCCATTTCTACAATAACTCTCTTGGCAGAATACACAAAACCCTGAATACTTCATATCGGCTCTTTTAAGCTAACAAGTGGCTCGTTCACAATCCTATTGTTCTGTCATTTTTTATCTACAGGTAAGTAAGCTTATCTGGCTGGAGCTGATGGTAGCTGTGTGGGTACTGGAATTCGCATATCCTCTTTCACACACCAACCTCTTTCGATTGGGTTCAAGCTTAGACCATTTCACTCCTGAAGTTCGAGGTACATCCGAATTGAATGCTGCACAGCTGCTGTGTTAGAAATTGGAAAAGAGGCTATATTGAATTCATGTAACTACTTCCTTGTTATATCTGATATGGCTTATACCAGGAGGACAGGACGGTATCAGAGGATTAAAATAAATTAACAACTGAAGGAACATTCACAAATCGTAAAAAAAATAGTTCTTAAACGAAGGTCCAACTCATATGATTATCCAAGAGTGCTTAAAGAAGACCACGAAATTTACGTGGGGAGTAACTGAACGTCAAACACAACGTTAGCAAGATTAATAATTCATTCCCTAATACTGATGAGATAGAAGAAATCAGGACTTTTGAAGGAAACAGTTTATCATCTGAGCGACACGTTGTTAATTCTTGTGTGAAATTATCTCAGTGCGCAAGAATATAAGTTCGAATGCGGTGAATATTGCAGAGTCTCTGTTGTGTTGTGTTCTAAAACCTACACGTAGAAGGAAGAGTCCTTCTGCACGCAATGGCGTAGACTAAAAAGGGCAAGTCAAATCAGCGTTAAGTACGTTTATAAATTATGTTAAGCGTAATTTCCAACTTATATTTTATGGATTTAAATTACTATTAGACACGGAAATTGTCGAAAGACAAAAAAAAAAAAAAAAAAAAAACTTTCGTGAAATATCTCAACGATCGAATTTAGTTCTGCCAATGAAGCCGCGACAATTCAATCACGGTTCTTCAGAAACTTGCAGATTAATACTATACGGCTTCAAATGATGCAAGCAGTTTTCGAAGGAGAAAAGGTAACTGTATATGGGCAAGATATTGGAAGAAACTACAAACGGGAAATTTGTAGCAGTTGGTGGGTCTGATTCAGTTCTTTTAAGAATCTTGGTAGAATTTTTCATGAGCAGTTGCTGATTCTTTTAAGGCCACATGGAAGCAGAACCCAAATCAAATGCAACGAAATCATTAAATTTATGGAATCTTGAGCATCATTAAAAGAGTGCTTTCACTTTTTTCATGATGCTATAGCCTGTGACGACCTCAGCTATACTCAGGAGAGAATAGTTGCTGTCTTCAAGATCCTTCATAAAGAGAAAGAATTGTGCAAGTTAGAGTCTTTAACCAACCAAGTCTCAATCCTGAAACATTGGTCAAAATCAGACATATCTAATCCGAGTACTTGATATAAGCCTATCAGGTATATCAAAAAAGTAGTTACAAAGCTTCAATATGGGCACTTTTTCCGTTACTAGCACGGCAGGTGTGAGGCATTGAATTCGGAATTACCTCCAGCTCCAAAAGCGAATTGGTCTAAGCATGAACCCAATCGAATGAGGTTGGTGTGTGATAGCGGATATGTGAACTCCAGGACCCTCACAGCTACCATCGGCTCCAGCCGGATAAGCTTACTCATCTGTAGATAAAAAGTGATTGCTAGATAGGATTGTGAAAGAGCCACATGTAAGTGTAAGCATTCTGCCAAGGGACTACATTTAAAAATGGTAGATTGGGGACAATCTGATTTATATGGTGGCGAAAAACAGCTGTAGAATACCGATATATCATTGACAACGGCTTAATTGTTGATCCAATAAATTATGATTATTATTTTGTAATAACGTCCCAGCCTTATAGACCTAATAAAATGGACATAAAGACGATCTTGATGAAACTTTAAATGAAGGTGTAAGGACGAGTTATAAAACATGAAGGTGGTTTATTGTTCTGTTTACATATTTTGGAATCTTTTAACACGAGCTGTTTTGGTACCCGAAGAGAAAAAGAAACCGTAGCCGGACACATGTAAGGTAACGACCAAAAACCAATTCATTTAGATAACACATTCACGTACTACAGTAACATCCAATTGTACCTTTATAACAATTGTTTATTGTTTGATTGTTTATATGTTGATGTTCAATACCAGATGAATCACTCCAAGGATTCTGCCACCTGCCAGTTCACTTATAATTATGTAACTGCCGTTTAATTTACGACTCTCCTGAAGGGAAGTAAAGTTTCACACTTAATAAAGAATGAGGTATGGATATTACGTACATGCAAAGACTCCATGTAAATTTTTATCTAAGATGATGTCGTACCAACGAAAGCTCTACTACACGACAATCACAGTTGGTTTCAACATATTTGCCATGTTGGAGCAGAAACCTTCAATTTTCTCCCTTAGTAAAACTGTTCGAGTACTTGCTTGTCTCGGTGCCCAAAGTAAGTAATAGAGATTGCGAAAAACTTTCGACATAGGCCGGCCTAAGCCGTTTAGCCTTACCGGACACTTCGAAACAGACCCCTCGAATTATTGGCTTGTTGCACTCTAAACCACTAAATAAAAATGGAACATCCCCGTCCATCCTCAAAGTTATTTCTTTAATCACCGCATCACTTGGAGATCTATTTAATCTCTTATTTATATCAGTTTTCAGACTTTGTACAATACCTTTACAATGATGTCAAGTGACATCTCAACTAATGTTCTCATTTTAAGGTCATTTCTGTCGTTGTGGATGTCCTATCGCAAGTGACCCATCACCTTGAACATCATTTTAACGCGCTTTCTCTTTGCTATATCTTATGAGCTCACCCTGATATTCATTCCTTCTAAGCTGAAGACATCTTATTAAGTACGTCACTGGGTTTGAACTCGAATATTTCGAATTGCACGTCCTAAGGACAATATGAGCTGCCGTACTTTTCCCATTTCAACCCGCCCGATCTCGTCGGTTGTACTGCATGCAAACTCATTCCACTCGTTCTAATGAATGTATCATCGGGCATCTCGACATCTACTGTTATTATCTTTTTATCTAAATGCATCCTGATATCTACAATTAGTAATACCATTATTTCTGCAGAAAACAACAGTCGGCAGTCTTGTAAGTAAATCTTAAATCTTTTGCCATATGAAGGTAATTTTACAACAAATTTTTTGAGTATGACAGCGTGTAAGTTGTAATTGGAATATGCTAATTTCAGTTCGCTTTTTAACAAATATTGCATTCGTTATGATAAAAGAACTACACATGTCTTATTACGCGTGTTATTGCGCAGTATTCATTACTTTCTTTGGGCACCGAGACGATCAATTAATCGAACACTATTACTAAGAGAGAAAATTCATGGCTTCTGCTCCAAGATGTGATAAGTGAGTAAGGACATTAGCCGGCATATATGCTGCTCGTGTTAAAGAATTCCAAAAAAGGTAAACAGAAGAATAAACCACCTTCTTTTATACCTTGTTTTATACCTTCATTTAAAAATACATGAAGATCATCTTCATGTCCATCTTCGTAGGTATATAAGGCGGTAACACAAAATAATAATCATAACTGATTGCAGCAAGAATTATGCCGTTGTCAATTAAATGTTGATATTCTGCACCTGTTGTTCTTAATCATCTATATCAGATTGTCTTCCATGCTACCATTTCTACATGAACCCTCTTGGCAGAATACACAAAACTCTGAGTAGTTCATATCGGCCCTTATACATTAAAATGTGTCTCGTTCACAAACCTATCTTTGAGTCACTTTTTATCTAGAGGTAAGTAAGCTTATCCGGCTGGAACTGATGTTAGCTGTGGGGGTCATGGAATTCGCAAATCGTCTTTCACAGAACAACCACGTTGCAGTGGGTTCATGCTTAGACCATTTCACTCCGGAAGTTTTTGCTCGTTAACTTGTGTCTGTCCTGCTAGAATTCCGTTTTCTCTTTGGGCACCAAAGCCGCTCGTGTTAAAAATTTCATAAATATGTAAATTAATGATAAAACAACTTTTGTTTTATACCTTGGTTTTTACTTTCTTTTAAAGTTAAATCAAGATCGTCTTCATGTCCATTTGGTTAGGTCTATAAGGCGGGGACGTTATTTCAATAAAAACATAACTGATTGGATCAACAATTAGCAATTGTTAATGACATATTAGTTTCCAAAAACTTTGTTCGTCATCATCTATATAAGATTGCCTTCCGATGTGATATTTGTACATGAAGTCCCTTGGCAGAATGGAGAAAACCTTCAATATTTGATATCTGCTCTTTTATACTAACATTTGGCTGGTTCACATCTTGCAGGCTTTTGTTATGGTAGCTGTGTGGGTCCTTAAAATTTGCATATTCTCTATCACACACCAAACTCTTTCGATTGGCTTTATGCTTAGAACACTTCGCTCGTGGTGTTGGAGGTACTTCCGAATGAATGCTGAACAGCTGCCGTGTTAGTAGGGGGAAAAGTTGCCATATTGATGCTTTGTAATATTCCTCCCTTGTTATACCTGATATGGCTTATACCACGGAGGATATGTTTCCTTCTTCATACGGGCGAATAAGAAATGTGTAATCTTGAACATTTTGTCCGGATTGAGTTTTGGTTGGTTGAAGAATCTAACTAATTTGCACAATCATTCTTCTTTTTGAAGGATCTTGAGGGCTGCCAACTATTCACTGCTGAGATTAGCTGCGGTCGTGTTACAGCCTGTTGCATCATGAAAAAAGTGAAAGCAATCTTTTAATGAGGCTAAAGTTTCTTTAAATTTAATAATTTCGTAGCATTTCCTTTCAGTAGAGATTTTATTGACATTAAAAGAATCAACATATGCTTATGAAGTCCTCTTGTAAGATTCCTAAAAGATTTGAATCAGACCCATCAACAGCTACTGATTTCCCGTTTGTAGTTTCTTCTATTACTGTTGTCCATATACAGCTACCTTTATCTTTTGCTCACAGTTTGCATAATTTCGAACCGCCTACTATTGATCTCCAAGTTTCTCAACAACTCTTAATTGTCGTGGCTACAATGGCAGAAAGAAATTTTATCGTTCCAGATATTTCCCGAAAGCTCTTTTTTCTCTTTTGGCACTTTCCATGTCTACTTGTAATTTGTATCCATAAAATATAAGGTCAAATAGAGTTTAACATAATTTTTAAACGTTTACAACGGAGATTTGTGTTTCCAATTTTAGTCCATACACTTTGCGTGTAGAACCTCATTCTTCTACGTGTGGTTTTTAAAACACAAGACAATAGAGACTCTTGGTAATCACCGCAGTCGAATTGACATTCTTGCGCATTAACAAATTATCACACAAGGAGAGTGGCATTAGATCAAGGTATCGCTCTGATGATAGACTAATGCCCACAAAAATCCTGTAGACTTCTTTTATCATAACAGTAATTGGGAATGAATAATTAATCTTGAAAACGTTGTGTCTGACGTTGAGTTAATCCCCCAGAAAATTTCGTTGCCTTCTTTAAAAGCTGTTCGATAATCATATTACTTGGAACTTCGATCGAGTATGTCAATGTTCCTTCAGTTTTTACTTGTTGTAATCCTCTGACACCGTATTTGCCTCCAGGCCTCCATTTGTTGAATATAGTGATGTGCAATTTTTTCAAAGAAAAGATGACCAGCTGCGTGAGAAAACGGAAATATTAATTTAATTGCTATCAAATGAAGTTTCTAGTCCCCTGTTCAATTTAGTCCCATGGATGATTGCTATACGGTTATGATATTTTCTATATACTGCAGTCAAAGGTAACGTTTCGGAAATTGTAACCATCTTAATTGTGTGATTTCTTAATATGTTTTTTGTCATGCAGCTTCATTTTCTTATAATGTTGCATACTGATTTCGTAATCCAGACGTTGTTGAAAAGATCGCATATCCTAGATTATATCTACTTCGAAGGTTGTAAATGTCTTCATAACCACATGTAGAAGTCCCGGAGCAAAGTCAACAAGTGAGTTCTCAATGGTCTTGAGTAGGCATGGCCATTCATCATTTTCACCAAAGTTTTCATAATGTACAGGATAAAGTAAAGTTCTATACCATTTCCTGACATAATATGTCTGTTCGTGCCTCTGGTGGGTTGTATTGCATGCTAACTGCTTGCATTCGTTTTAAGAAGAGAACAAAACGTATCTCGACATATCCTCTTGCTAAAATATCTGAATGTTTTGTAACTTGTTAATACAATGTTCCCTGAAAACAGTCTGAAGTATAGATCAAAGCACATATCTGTGTGTTTCGACATTGTTGTTTCATTGTTAACGGCTCTTAGCTGGACTATGCAAGGAATGTACTCGAGGCACTTTGACATTATATTCCGCTATATGATGCGATCATCTAAGCAGAATTCTACAGACGATCTGGTGCTTCTATTTTGGTAAAGGTATTTACTTGGTGATGTAGAATTTCTCTGGTCAACGGACATGATAATGCTCGCATACATACCAGGCCAACGGACAGACTGGTTCAGTGTTAGAGATAAGTACACTTCGTAAGCCTAAGGCTATTAATCAGGTAGATTTTTGGTGGAGTAGCTTCTGCTCTTGAGAGGAAATGTTTGAGTCGATGGATTGGACACGCAAGGTCTGTTCACGTCAGCAGAAATACATCTTGTTGATCATTCTGTCTCAAAAAGCTAATAAAGTTGTTCCACTAATTGGCTACAGAGCTAACCCCGGTCATTAAACATTCAGAAGATCGAGAAATTCAAATACTCCAATAAGATTAAAAGAGTGTACAATATGGCACTCTGTAGTGCAAGATGAACCATGCGAATCAGAAAGACTTTAAGTTCTATAGCCTGAAGATTATTCGGATAGATACGTACCGTTATCAACTTAGAATGTTGATGAAGACGTTCAAGTTTGCAAAAGACTCCTTTGAACAATCAATCCGAGGGCGTAGGATTTTCTGTTGTGTACCTAGGTCTTAAAAACAAAGAAGTAGTGCTTTTAGAGCTCTTTAACTAACATTATGTGATGGCGTACCATTTAAAGAACCGTGGATTTACTTCTCCCTTTTATAAGAAGAGGGCATTACAGAAGAATAGGTTTGGGAACGGACAGCGGTTTGTTTTAGGTGATCTCTTAGAAATAAGAAATGTTGTGATACCTAATGAAAAAAAAAATAAATATTAATATATCAGTGATAATCAAGTAATTGCTATACTTTTTGTTTATAAGCAACTAGAATACTATTTGAGAATGGTTTCTGCTGAAGAAATCAACATAACACCCATAACGCTCTCACCTTTTCTTGATTGTTAACCTGATAGACACTGATTAATACAAAGAGTTGTGTTCTTCCGGATATATTATTTAAAGAAAGTCTGCAGTGTGTTAACAGTCGAGACTATCAAATATGCATTTAATTATCGTCCTTGCTGTTCACTAGGGCTTATATACGGAAATGTATAGGGTTGACTATTTTCTTGTCCTCCATTATTAATATTTTCCCGATTGTATCCTGTAAAATTTGCTTTCGAACCCATTATATTGTAACACCCGAAGCAGGATTACTTCTGTCTGAGCGATGATTTGATCGATGAGAAAGATGAAGAATTGATTTTAAGTTCTTTTGTGATCTTCCCTTAGACGGTTAATTTGAAAATATTAACAGTACAGTCAGTCGTGTACTACCAACTTAGTAACACTAGTAGAATGTGAACGAGCCACATGTTAGTATAAAAGAGCAGATATGAAATATTGAAGGTTTTTTCCATTTAGCCAAGTAACTTCATTTACAAATGCTAGATCGGAAGACAATCTTACATAGATAATGACAAACAAAGCTGTTGAAAACCAATTGGTGGTATATTCTTTAGTTTACATACTTTCGAAATCTTTAACCCGAGCGGCTATGGTAGCCGAAGAGAAAACGAAATTGTAGCAGGATACACACAAGTTAGCGAGCAAAAACTTCGGGAGTTAAATGTTATGAACCAAATTAATCGTGGTTAGTGTGCCTAAGAGTATGTGCGAAATCCACGATCCACACAGCTGCCATCTGCTCCCGCCGGATAAGCTGACTTAGCTGTAGATAAATACTCACTGTAAGATAGGTTTGTGAACGAACCACATTTTAGTGTAAAAGAGCCGATATAAAGTATTCAGGGTTTTGTGTATTCTGCCAAAAAAGTTCATGCAGAAAGGGCAGAATGGAAGACAATCTGATATAGATGAACAGCTTTAGAAAATCATGTCATTGTTAACGGCAAAATTCTTGCTCCAATCAGTTACGATTATTATTTTGTGTTAACGTCACCGCCTTATAGACCTAACAAAATTGACATGAGGAAGATCTTGATGTAACTTTGAATGAAGCTATAAAAATAAGGTATTAAAGAAGGGTTTTATTGTTCTGTTTACATTTTTTGGAATTCTTTAACACGAGCAGCATATATGCTGGCTTAAGTCCTTACTCACTTTCCAGATTTTGGAACAAAAGCCCTGAATTTTCTCCCTTAGTAATAGTATTCGAGTACTTACTTGTCTCGGTGCCCAAAGAAAGTAATAAATACTGCTATTAACTTTCGATTAGCTTGAAAGTTAAACTTGCGTCTATAAAAAATTTCGAGGACCTTTTGCAACCTTGATTCACTTGATCAAGAATCTATGTTGATAACGCTACGTATGTATCCCAATAATCTTCAGGCTTTAGAACCTTAAAGTCTTTCTGACTTGCACGGTTCATCTTGCTATCCAGACTTCCGTATCGCACTCTTATTAAACTTATTGGAGGATTTGAAATTCTCGATCTTCTAAACATTATCTCACCGGTGAGTAAAGTTCTGGTAAATTCCTCTCTGTAGCAGATTAGTGAACAATCTGTTTAGCTTTTCGTCACATTTCATATCTCAGACAGAATGATCAATAAGAAGAATTTCTGTAACCTTATTTATTAAATTCAACACTACCTCATCTCGCTAAAGTGAATAGAGCTTGCGTGTCCTTCCACCAACTCAAAGTTCATACTTCTCACTTTTATAAGAAGAGGGTACTACAAACGAATAGGTTTGGGAACTGACAGCGGTTTGTTTTTAATGGGCACCCAAGTATTTGCAATACTTCCCGTGTATAAACAACTACAATACTATTTGAGAATGGTTTATGCTGAAGAAATCTACATAACACCCATAACGGTGTCACCTTTTCTTGATCGTTAACCTGATGGACACTGATTAATACAAAGAGTTTGTTCTTACGGTTATATTAGTTAAAGAAAATCTCCAGTGTGTTAACACTCGAGGCTATCAAATATGCATTTAACTAGAATCCTTGCTGCTCACTAGGGCTTACATAAAAGGTTGTGCAAAGGTGATTCATTAGGTTCCGGTCAAACATTAATAATATTTTCCTGATTCATTGCTGTGAAACTTGCTGTGGAACCAATTATATTCTAACAAGCAAAGCAGTCGTACTTTGGGTCTGAGACCGGTGATCTGATCGATGAGCCAAGAAAAGAATCGATTTTAAGTTCTTTTGAGATCTTCTCTTACACGGTTAGGTGGAATATACTTACGGTATAGTAAGTCCTGTGTTCGCCATCTACTTATTAACACTGGTCATCACAAAGCAAGCAAATTCTTGGCCAATCAAATAAGCTTTTCATATAAGTTCACTGTATGCTTTGATTACTAGCTAAGTTCTACAAATTACGTTAAGCATAGCTGTATATGGACAACAGTAATAAAAGAAATTATAATGGGAAGTCTGTAGCTGTTGATGGGTCTGATTCAAAATCTTTTAAGAAACTTACTAGAAGACTTCATAACCAGTTGCTGATTCTTTTAAGCTCAATACAAGCACTACTGAAAGGAAATGCTACAAAATTATTAAATTTAAAGAAACTTAATAGTTATGTTTAAAGAAACATAAACCAACCAAAAGTCAATCAGGACAAAATGGTCAAGATTACACTTTTCTTATTCGGCCGAATGGAGAAGGAAACATGTTCTCTCTAGTAAAAGCCAAATCACTTATTATAAGGGAGGAATATTACAAAACTTTAATATGGCCACTTTATACCCTACTAAGACGGCAGCTTTTCAGCATTCAATTCGGAAGTACTTCCTACTCCACGAGCGAAGTAGTCTAAGCATGAACCCAATCGAAAGAGTATGGTGTGTGAAAGAAGAAACGCATATTTTAAGGACCCACACAGCTACCATCAGCTCCTGCAGGCTAATGTTACTAACCTTTAAATAACAAGTGACTGCAAGATGTGAACGAGCCACAAGTTAGTATAAATGAGCAGATATGAAATATTGAAGGTTTTCTGCATTTTGCCAAGGGACTTCATGTACAAATGCCAGATCGGAGGACAATCTTGTATAGATAAAGGCGAGCAAAGCTTTTAAAACCAATATGTCATTGAAAATAGCTTAGTTGTTGATCCAATCAGTTATGATTATTATTTTGAAATAACGTCCCCGCTTTATAGACCTAACAAATGTACATGTAGACGATCTTGATCTAATTTTAAATGAAGTTAAAAAACAAGCTATAAAACATTAAGGTGGTTTATTGTTTATTCTACATATTTTTGAAATTTTTAACACGAGCGGCTTTGGTACCCAAAGTGAAAACCAAATTGTAGCAGGACACACCGAAGTTAACAAGCAAAAACTTCAGCAGCAGTGAAGACAATCTGATATAGATGATCAGGAACAACAGCTGTAGAAAATCAACATGTTATTGACAACGGCATTATGCTTGCTCCAATCAGTTATGATTATTACTTTGTGTAAACGTTACCACCCTATAGGCCTAACAAAATGGACATCAAGATGATCTTGATGTAACTTTAAAAGAAGGTATAAAAATAAGTTATAAAACAAGGTGGTTTATTGTTCTGTTTTAATTTTTTGGAATTCTTTAAAACGAGCTGCATATATGTCGGCTTATCTTCTTACTCACTTTCCACATCTTGGAGCAGAAGCCCTGATCTTCTCCCTTAGTAATAGTGTTCGAGTACTTGCTCGTCTTGATGGTTAAACTTGCGTCAAAAAAAGATTTCGAGGGTCTTTTACAACCTTGACTCACTTCATCAAGATTCTATATTGATAATGCTACGTATCTATCCCAATAATCTTCAGGCTATAGAAACTTAAAATCTTTCTGATTCGCCCGGTTGATCTTGCACTACAGACTGCCATATCGCACACTCTTTTAATCTTATTGGAGGATTTGAATTACTCGATCTTCTAAACATTTAATCACCGAGGAGTAAAGTTCTGGAGAGCTTTCCCTCTGTAGCAGATTAGTGAACCGACTTTATTAGCTTTTTGGCACCTTTCATATCTGAGACGGAATGATCAACAAGAAGAATCCCAAATTTTAGACGGTTACATTTTACGAACCGTTAACTTTGGCTGCAGTATATAGAGAAGGTCATAATCGTATTGCAATTCATCGAAAGGGACTAGATTCATCAGGGGACTACAACATTCCTTTGAAGGCAATTAAATCAATGCTTTCGTTTTCTTACGCAGCTGGTCATCTTTTCTAAGGAAAATTTGCACATCACTATACTTAACAGATCTAAACCTTAGTGGAAAAAACGGTATCAGATTATACAAGAAATTAACAACTCGAGGAACATTCACAATTCGCAGGAAAAGAGGCCTTCTTGAAAGAATTTCCACGAGATTTGAGTATGGAACAGTGCTTAATTTAGGGCACGAAATTTTCTCGGGGATTAACTCAACTTCAGACACAACAAAAAAAAATTATCAGGTGACAGATTTTTTTTGTACTTAGGTTACATTGGGATATTTTCAGTCAAGTACACGTAAAAGATATAAAACCTCCTATGCTTTTTTTCCACATGTTGGAGCAGAAACCATGAATTTTCTCCCTTAGTAATAGTGTTCGGGTACTTGCTTGTGTCGGTGCTTAAGTAAGTAATAGAGATTGCGAAAAACTTTCGATTAGGTTGAAAGTTAAACATGCGACTCTAAAAAAATTTCGAGGCGTCTTTTGCAACCGTCACTCACTTCATCAAGATGCTATATTGATAACCCTACGTATCTATCACACTAATCTTTAGGCTATAGGACCTTAAAGTCTTTCTCGCACGCGCGGTTGGTCTGGCACTACAGACTCCCATATCGCACACTTTTATTAAGCTTATTGAAGGATTTAAAATACTTAGTCTTCTCAACATCTTTTCACCGGTATGGAAATTCTGGTAAGGTTCCGCTCTGTAGCAGAATAGTGGACCAACCATATAAGCTTTTCGACACCTTACATATCTGATACGGAATGATCAATAAGAACAATACCTGTAATCTTATTTATTAAATTCAACTCTAGCTCAACTCTCTGACGTGATTACAGCTTCCGTGTCTTGCCACCGATTGAAAGTTGTGTTTTCAAGAGCAGAATGTTACTCCACAAAATGTATATCATTGATCGCCAGCATTTGAGGCTTACGAAGTGTACTCTTCTGTAACGCTGATACAGACTGTCATTTTGCCTGGTATGTATGGGAGTATATCCATGGCCATTGACCAGAGATACCCTAGATCACCAAATCAATTCCTTTACAAAAATAGAAGCACCAAATCGTTTGTAGACTTCTGCTTTTGTGTTCGCTGCATAAGCTGCCTAGAGTACATTCCGTAGTAGAGCGGTTAACATTGGTAAGAAGAAAGTCGAAATACACAGATATGTCCTTAGATCTATACTTCAGACTGTTTTCATAAAACATACTAATTCTAAGATACCGAAACGTTCAGATAAAATTTTACTATGTGGAGATGTCAAGATATGTGTTGTTGTCTTATCATACGAATGCAAGCAGTTAGCATGCACTACAACCAACCAGACATAGTAATATTTCATAAGAAGCGAAGTGAGATTCGGATTTTTCAATTTCAACTCACACGGTGTAATAGACTAGTATGTGTTGTTTTATAAAATTCATATAGCAGAAGAATTAAGATTTATCTACAAGGCTACCGAATGTGGCTTTTTGCAGAAATAATGGTAATACTAATTCTAAGGATACATTTAGATAAAAGGATAATATCAGTAGATGTCGAGATCCGGCATGAAACGCACTAGAACGAGTGGAATCAGTTTTCATGCAGTACAATCGACGTGAGAGGGTAGGTGCCAATAGGAAAAGTACTTCAGCACATATTGTCCTTAGGACTTGCAAATTCGAAATATTCGATTTTAAAACCAGTGACGTTCGGAAAAAGAAGTCTTTAACTGAGAAAGACTTAATATCACGGTGTGATCCTTTTTCTAATATGCATCCACAACTACAGAAATCGCATTAAATGATAACATTAGCGGAGACTTCAATTGACGCTTTTGTAATAGTATTTTACAATGTCTGAAAACAGATATTAAAAAGAGATTAAGTCGATCTCTAAGTGATGCGGTAATTAAAGAAACGATTTTGAGGTTGGACGGAGATAATCGATTTTCAATTAGTGGTTTAGAGTGCAAAAGGCGTGCCAATAAATCGAGGGTTCTATTTCGAGATGTTCGGTAGGGCTAAATGGTTTATGCCGGCTTATATCCTTCTTACATGCTGTGAAAATTAGAAGTCAGCACTTGACATCAGCATGTATTCCTTAAATCCTATCGGCTTAGAGCTAGTGAAATGCCGTAGTATCTTTTCTAGTGTACCTAGGTCTCAAAAACGAAGCAGTAGTGTTTTTAGAGCTCCTTAACTCACATTATACAATGTCGTACCATTTAAACAACCGTGGATTAACTTCTCCCTTTAATAAGACGAGGGTATCACAGACGTATAGCTTTGGAAATTAACCGCTGTTAGTTTTAGGTGGGCCCTTGGGATTGAAAATTTTGTGATACCAAATGTAAAAAACTTAAGTAATAATTTATCAATGATAATCAAGTAATTATATGAAACTACATTACAATTTGAGAGTGCTTTCTGCTGAAAAAATCTACTGAAGACTCATAACGCAATCACCTTTTTCTTAATTGTTAGCCTGATAAAAACCTTTTAATCCAAAGAGTTGTGTTCTTAAGGATATATATAATTTAAAGAAAGAATCCTGTGTGTTAACACTCGAGCCTATCAAATATGCGTTTAATTAGCGTCCTTGCTTCTCACTAAAACTTACATATAGAGTTGTGTAGGATTCACTAGGTTCCAGTGTTTCATTAATAATATTTTCCCAACTGTATACTGTAAAACTTGCTATGGAACCAATTATATTCTAACATCCAAAGCAGACTAACTTTAGACCTGACAGCGGTGATCTGATCGATGAGATAAGTAAAGAACCGATTTTAAGTGCTTTTGAGATCTTTTCCTACACGGTTATGTGGAAAATATAAACGGTATAATCAATCCTCAGTCCTCAGTCATAACAAAGCAACCAAACTGTAGTTTAATCAAATAAGCTCACTGTATGCTTTCACTAATAACTTAGTGCCACACATTTCATACAGCAAAAAAGTCATTTATTTCAGAATTCTCTTGAAGAAGATTCTCCATATCCAAGTTTTTGAATCATACTACAGTAGCATTGACTTGATAAGAATATCGTATCACATTTATTCATTCTGACATCCTCTTTTCCTATAATACTATACACAAATGTTCTTGGTGTGTGAATGCTGTCTTAATCCTAAGATATAATCAAGTCTTCGTTCTAACGTCTCGCGTCTTGATTTGCTTTTCTGAAACATTCTTGGATGGCTATTCATCTTGAAAAAGTTTCGCCACAACGATTCTGTAATGGTGAGTTACACACCTATCCTTTTGGTATAAGCAGTGTAGTCCCTCTGTTATTCTTCAGTATTTTAATATCAAATACTAATACTCTACTCTTATGCAATGAGCGCAAGAAAAGTGAACAAAGCACATGCGTTATGACATTAGATCAGCGATTGTACTGCAACGGTGTTCAAATTGTACCTGGAGCTGTAGAAATTTCTGAACGGCCCAAGTTGTACCGCGTTTAGGAGGTTTCCAGTTAAGTAATTTCTAGGCACGATTTGATACATCATATCGGGAAATGGTATAGATCAGCCATTATACTGGAATGGTGTTCAAATCGTACCTCAGCTGAAGAAATTTCTGAATGGTCCAAAGATGTATCGCCTTTAGGAGATTTCCAAATAATTTCTAAACACGATTGGCTATATTATATCTGGAAATGGTATAGAACTTGGGTGTATCCTGTACACTATGTAAACTTTAGTGAAAATGCTGAATGGCCATGCTTACTCAAAATCATTGAGAACTCGCTTCTAGACTTTGCTCGGGGACCTCTACATGTGGTTATTTATACATTTACAACCGTCGGAGGAGATGACAAAAACTACGATCTGCGATCTTATTCAACTACGTCTGGATGAGGAACTAAATATGCAACATTTAAAAGAAAATGAAATTGCATGACAAAAACCACATTACAAAACCTCGAAAATAAGTACGTTAAGTACATTTATAAATTATGTTAAGCGCTACTTTCACCTTATATTTTTATGGATATATTAGACAACAAAACACGAAAAGTGTCGAAAGACAAGAAGGTGTTCGGGAAATACCTGCAATGATCGAATTTAAATTTGCCATTGAGGCCACGACAATTCAATCACAATCCTTGAGAAACTTGGAGATTAATACAAGACGGCTTCAAGTGATGCAGTTTTCTAAGGAGTAAAGGTAGCTTTATAAAGAGAAGAATAATGGAAGAAACTACAAACTGGATATCTGTAGCTGTTGATGGGATTTATTCGGACATTTTAAGAATCTTACTAGAAGACTACATGAGCAGTTGTTCATCTGAAAGGAAATGCTACGAATTTATTAATTTTAGAGAAACTGTAGCGTCATTAAAAGATTGCTTTCACTTTCTTCAGGATGCAACAGGCTGTGTCACGTAGTCAGCTATAATCAGCAGTGAATAGATGACAGTCTTCAAGATCCTTCAATAAAAAAACGAAATTTGAAAGTTAGTCAGAGTCTTCTACCTACCGATACTCAATCCTGACAATCTAGTTAAGATTACACATTTCTTATTAGCCTGTATGGAGAAGGAAACATGTCCTTCCTGGTATAAGCCATATCAGGTATAACAAGGGAGTAGTTACAAAGCTTCAATATGGCGACTTTTCCACCTGCTTAAACAGCACCTGTTCAGCTTTCAATTCGGCAGACCCTCCTACTCCAGGAGATAATGATCTAAGCAAGAACCCAATAAAATGGGGTTGGTGTGTGAAAGATGACATGCGAATTCCAGGACGCACACAGCTACCATCAGCTCCAGCTGGCTAATGTAACTTACCTTTAAATAACAAGTGACTGCAAGATGTGAACGAGAAAAAGGTTAGTATAAAAGAGCAGATATGAAATATTGAACGTTTGCTCAATTTTGCCAAGGGACTTCACGTACAAATGGCAGATTGGAACACAATCTTATATAGATGATGACGAACAAAGCTTTTGAAAACCAATATGTCATTGAAAATTGCTTAGTTGTTCATCCAATCAGTTATGATTATTATTTTGAAATAACTTCCCCGCCTTGTAGACCTAACAAAATGGACATGAAGACAATCTTGATGTAACTTTAAAAGAAGGTTTAAAAACAATGTATAAAGCATGAAGGAGGTTTATTTTTTAGTTTACATATTTTGGAAATCTTTAATACGAGCTGCTTCGGTACCCGAAGGGAAAATGAAAACGTAGCAGGTCACACAGCGAGCAAGAACCAATTTATTTCGATATCAGATTCTCGTACTAAAGTATGATTCAATTGTACGTTTATAACAATTGTTTATTGTTTGATTCTTTATATGCTAGGATTTTCAACAACAGGTAGTTGACTCCGAGGATTCTGCCATCTGCTATGACACTTAATTTTGTGTAAGTGCCGTTTAGTTTTCGACTCTCTTAATAAGAAGTCAAGTTTAACACCTTTAGTAAAGAACGATGTTTGGATATTCCGTACATGCAAAGAATCCGTGTACGTTTTTATCCAGACCGGGTCGGAAGAATGAAACCTATACAACACTTCCATCGGAGTTGGTTTCGACTTACTGCCCTAGGTTTTATACGACATAAGGATATATAATGCTCAGCACCTTGTTCCTTTGCAACTGTACCAACCTACTTTTCAGACAGAAGCCCAAAAATCTTAACAATTTTCTGTAACAGTTATACTAGTCTTATGTTCGTAAGCTTGTAAAGGATTCAAATGCAGGTTATTGGCCGGAAAATCTAATAGGAAATCCTTAGGTAATTAGGTACGTGATTATCTTGTAAAACCAGACCCGCTTCTCTTGGCCTGTGAAACAAGCCCGACCGATGAATTACTAAAGCTAGCGGTGTAAATCACTGATTCGCGGTACAAAGATGTCACACAGGTCTGGTAGAACAGGTGTATAACAGAGACAGAAAGAAAGTAATCAATTGACAGAATATATTTTCTTTTTACTTAGGCAACATTGACCGCGGTTAATTTCCAAAGCTATACGTCTGTGATACCCTCGTCTTATTAAAGGGAGAAGTTAATCCACGGTTGTTTAAATGGTACGACATTGTATAATGTGAGTTAAGGAGCTCTAAAAACACTACTGCTTTGTTTTTTTGGACCTAGGTACACAACAAAAAATACTACGGCATCGTATTCAATGTTGAATTCCTTTACTAGCTCTAAGCCAATAAGGAATAGATGGATTTAAGGAATAGATGCCGATGTCAACTGCTGACTTCTAATTTTCACAGCATGTAAGAAGGACATAAGCCGGCATAAACCATTTAGCCCTACCGGACATCTCGAAATAGAACCCTCGAATAATTGGCACGCCGTTTGCACTCTAAACCACTAATTAAAAATCGATTATCTCCGTCCATCCTCAAAATTGTTTCTTTAATTACCGCATCACTTAGAGATCGATTTAATCTCTTATAAATATCTGTTTTCAGACATTGTAAAATACTATTACAAAAATGTCAATTGAAATATCTGCTAATGTTCTCATTTTAATGCGATTTCTGTCGTTGTGGATGCGTATTACAAAATGGATCACACCGTGATATTAAGTCTTTCTCAGTTAAAGACTTCTTTTTCCGCACGTCACTGGTTTTAAACTCGAATATTTCGAAACAGTGCTTATTCCGGTAGCTTTAGTAATTCATTAACCGGACTTATCTCACAAGTGAAGAGAAGCGGGCCTAATTCTACACGGTAATCACGCACCTATTTACCTAAGGATCTCCTACGAGATTTTCAGTCTTAAGACCATAAGTCTAGTTAACTGTTACAGAAAATTGTTATACTTCGCGGCTTCTGTCTCAAAAGTAGGTTGGTACAGTCGCAAAGAAACAAGGTGGTGAGCAGTAAGCTTTGATTATACTTATGTCGTATTAAACCTAGGCCAATAAGTTGAAATCAACTGTGATCATCGTGTAGTAGAGGTTTCATTCTTAGAACATCATATTAGATAAAAATGTACATGGAGTCTTTGCATGTACGGAATATCCAAACTTCGTTTTTTATTAAGAGTTTTAAACTTTACTTCTCTTTTGGTTGAGTCGAAAACTAAACGGTAGCTACATAATCTAAAGGGTCCTGGCTGATGACAGAATCCTTGGAGTCAATCATCTGCTGTTAAACATCTTAACATATAAACAATCCAACAATATACAATTGTTATAAACGTACAAGTATATGATACTGTAGTACGCGAATGAGATACCTAAAGGAATTGGTTTTTGGTCGTTACCTTAAATGTGTCGGGCTACGGTTTCGTTTTCTCTTCGGTACCAAAGCAGCTCGTGTTAAATGATTCCAAAATATGTAAACAGAACAATAATCCAACTTCATGTTTTATACCTTGTCCTCACACCTTCATTTAAAGTTTCATCAAGATCTTCAGTTCCATTTTGTTAGGTCTATAAGGCGGGAAGGTTATTACATAATAATAATCATAACTAATTGGATCAACAATTAAGGCGTTGTCAATGACAAATTGGTTTTCTACAGCTGTTTCTCGTCATCATCTAAATCAGATTGTTTTCCGATCTTCCGTTTGTAAAGGAAACCTTGACGGAAGGCAGAAAACCTTGAATACTTCATATTGGCTCTTTTACACTTACATGTGGCTCGTTCAATATCCTATCTAGGAATCACTTTTTATCTACTGATAAGTAAGCTTATCCGGCTGGAGCGATGGTAGCTGATGGCATATCATCTTTCACACACCAACCTCAATCGATTCGTTTTATGCTTAGACCATTTCGCTCCTGGACTTGGAGGTACTTCCGAATTGAATGCTGTACACCTGCCGTGATAGTAGGGGTAAAAGTGGCCATATTGAAGCTTTGTAAATACTTTTTTGTTATACCTGATAGTCTTATACCAAGAAGGACATGTTTCCTTCTCCATACAGTCGGATAAGAAATTAATCTTTACTATTGTTTTAGGATTGATATTTGGCTCGTTGAAGACTGTGACTAACTTGCACAAATCTGTTTCTTTTTGAAGGAACTGGAAGGTAGGCAACTATTCTCTCCTGAGTATAGCTGAGGTCGTGTCACTGCCTGTTGCATCACGAAAAAAGTGAAACCGCTCTTTTAATGAAGCTACATGTTTTTTAAATATAATAATTTCATAGCAATTCCTTTCGGTTCTGCTTTCATGTGGCCTTAAAAGAATCATCAACTGCTCATGAAGATTTCTACCAAGATTTTTAAAAGATCTGAATCAGAGTCACCAACAGCTACAGATACCCCGTTTGTAGTTTATTCCCTTATTCTTGTCAAAATACAGCTACCTTTACTCTTTCGAAAACTGCTTGCTTCGTTTGAAGCCGTCTAGTATTGATCTCCAAGTTTCTGAAGAACCGTGATTGAATTGTGGTGACTTCAAAGGCATAATTAAATTCGATCGTTAAGATATTTCACGAAAGTTTTTTTTGTCTTTCGTCAATTTCCGTGTCTAATTGTGATATATATCCATAAAATATAAGGTGAAAGTAGCGCTTAACATAATTCATATACGTACTTAACGCAGATTTGACTGGCCATTTATAGCGTACACCATTGTGTGTAGAAGGGTTCTTCCATTTACGTGTGTGTTTTAATACACAAGATAACAGTGAATCTTCAATATTCACCGTAATCAAATTGATATTCTTGCGTATTGATTTTTATCACACAACAAAAGTATCATTATATCAACGTGTCGCTCTGATGATAAATTGATGCCCTCAAAAGTCCTGTAGAACTTCTGTTATCATAACAGTATATGGGAATGAAGGAATAACCTTGATAACGTTGTTTCTGACGTTGAGTTATTCTCCCAGAATATTTCGCGGCCTTCATTAAGCACTCTTCGATAATGATATCACTTGGAACTTTGCTCAACAAGGCCTCTTTTTATGCGAATTGTCAATGTTCCTTGAGTTGTTAATTTCTTGTAATTCTTTGACACCGTACTTGTTTGCAAGGCTTCCACCTGTTGAGTTTAGTGATGTGCAAATTTATCATAGAAAAGATGAACAGCTGCGTGAGAAAACGGAAGCATTAATTTAATAGCCTTGAAATAAAGTTTCTAGTCCCCTGTTACATCTAGTCCTTTTGAATGAATTGCAATACGATTATGCCCTTCTCTATATACTGCAGTCAAAGTTAACGGTTTGGAAAATGTAACCATCTTAACTTTGAGATTTCTTAATATGGTTTTTGTCATGTCATGTCTAAATGATGCATATTGATTTCCTTATCCAGACGTTGTTGAATAAGATCGCAGATCCTAGATTTTGTCATCTCCTCTGACGGTTCTAAGTGTCTTCAAACACATGTAGGAGTCCCCGCGCAAAGTCTAGAAGTGATTTCTCAATGATCTTGAGTAGGCATGGTCATTCAGCATTTTTACTAAAGTTGTCATAGTGTACAGGATGCACCAAAGTTCTATACCATTCGTGCCTAGAAATTACTTAACTGCAAAACTTCCAATCGCGGTAAAACTTAGGACTGTTGAAAAATTTCTTCAGCTAAGTTAGAATTTGAACATATATCCTGTATAATGGCTGATCTAATTTCACAACGCGTGCGCTTTGATCACTTTTCTTGCAGTTATTTACAGTATATAGATAAGTAGATGGTTCTGGACAACGGCCATGGTTATGCTCGCATACATAACAAGCCTGGATGAGTACACTTCGTAAGCCTCAACTACTTGTGTTTTATCGGGTACATTTTGTGGAGTAGCTTTATCCTCATTGAGAAGATACCTTTGAATCGAGGGACAGGACACGCAAGCTCTATTCACGTCAGCTAGATGAGGTAGTGTTGAATGTAATAAATAAGATTACAGAAATATTTCTTGTTGATCATTTCGTCTCAGGTATGAAAGGTGTCATAACGCTAATACAGTTGGTGCACTAATCTGCTACAGAGGAAAAGCATACCAGAACTTTACTCACCGGTGAGAAAACGTTTAGAAAATCGACAAACTCAAATCCTCAATAAGCTCAAATCCTCCTTATTAAAAGAGTGTGCGTTAAGGCAGTCTGGACCGCAAGATGAACCGTGCGAGTCACAAAGACTTTAAGGTTCTATAGCTTGAAGATTAGTGTGATATATACGTAGCGTTATCAATATAGCATCTTGAAGTGAGTCAAGGTTGCAAAAGACACCTCGAAATTTTTTATAGACTCAAGTTTAACTGTCAGGCAGGCGAAACTTATTAACTGTATTTATTACTTTCTTTGGGCACCGACACGAGCAATTACTAAAGGAGGAAATTAAGAGAAAGATGTGGAAAGTGTGAATCTTTAAGGTGTTCTTAACTGAAAATCACCGAATGTAACCTAAGTGCAAAAAAAAAAAAAAAAAAATCTGTCGTCATAACTTTGTTGATCTGATAATCGTTTTACACCTTTCTACCAGGCCTGTATAATTACTTTGTATTGCGAATGTGAGTTTTTTACTGCTAGCTTTTGAATTCAATGGACGGGTTCCTCTCACAGGCTTGGTTCTACAAGGTAATGACGTTTGTAATCACCAAAAGAACTCCTATTAGATTTTCAGGCCAATATTCTGAATCCTTTACAAGCTTACGACCATAAGTGTTAATATAACTGTAACGGAATATTGTTAAGGATCGTGACCTTTTGTCTCAAAAGCAGCTTGGTACACTCAGAAAGGAACACGGTGCTGAGCAGTAAGCATTGAGTGGACTTATGTTATATAAAACTTAGGGCACTAAGTTGAAACCAACTGGGATCGACGTGTAGTAGAGCTTTCATTCTTACGCCCCCTCTTGGATAAAAATGAAGATGGAGTCTTTGCATGTACCGCATATCGAAACATCGTTCTTTATTAAAAGAGTTAAACTTTGCTTCTTTTTAGGAGATTCGAAAACTAAACGCTAGTTACACAATTGTTACTATCCTTGCAGATGGAATCAATCATCTGCATTAGAACATCTTATCATATAAACAATCAAACAATAAACAATTGTTATAAACGTACAAAAGAATTGTACTGTAGTATGCGAATGTGATATCCTAAAGAATTGGTTATTGCTCGTTAAATTGTGTGTGTTCTGCTACGGTTCTAATTTCTCTTCGGGTACTAAGGCCGCTCATGTTAAAGAATTCCAAAATATGTAAACTAAACAATAATCCACCTTTATATTTTAAACCTTGTTTTTATACGTTCTTTTAGAGTTACTTCAATATCGTCTTCATGTCCATTTTGTTTGGTCTAAGGGGCAGGGACGTTATTTCAAAATAATAGTCATAACTGTTTGGATCAACAATTAAGGAATTGTGAATGACATTGGTTTTCAACAGCTTTGTTCGACATCATTGAGCTGAACGAAGCGAAGCCCTTATACTCGGGTTAGCCGTTTGGTTGTCCGCGAACTCCTCCTAGACCGTTTGGTCGATCTCAACCAAACTTGGCACGCTGACAGAGTATGTCGTGCTGAGTGACAACATAAGTCGAAATCGAAAATCCGATGTACCATCGAGGAATAATCAGCGAAAAACGCTTTCTCCTAGACCGTTTGGCCGATCTCAACCAAGCTTAGCACGCTGATAGATTATATCATGCTGAGTGACAACATAGGTCGAAATCAAAAATCCGATATACCATCGAGGAATAATCACCGAAAAACGCTTCCCCATTGCATAGTTTAAGCTCGCTCAGCTCATTTCATTGCAATCGGGTATATACATTGCATTCCTAGTATATATAAGATTTTTCTTCCGAACTGCCATTTGTACATGAAGTAACCTAGCAAAATGGAGAAAACCTTCAGCATTTCATATTTGCTCTTTTATATTAACATGTGGCTCGTTCACATTCCTATCTTGCAGTCACCTTTTATTTAAAGGTTAGTAACATTAGCCGGCTGGAGCTGATGGTTGCTGTGTGGGTCCTGGAATTCGTATATCCTCTTTCGATTGGGTTCATGCTTAGACCATTTAACTCCTGGGATTGGAGGGACTTCCGAATTAAATACTGAATACTGCCGTGCTAGCAGGGGAAGAAGTGCTTTGACTATTTATGCTTTGACTATAAAGTTTTTTTTAATTTAACAATTTCGCAGAATTTCCTATCAGTTCTGCTTGTATGTGGCTTTAAAACAATCTGCAACTGCTCATGAAGTATTCTAATAAGATTCGAACAATACCCATCAACAGCTAACGATTTCCCGTTTGTAGTTTCTTCCATTAGTCTTCTCCATATACAGGTAGCTTTACTCATTTGAAAACTGCTTGCATGACTTGAAGACATCTTGTATTGATCTCTAAGTTTCTCAAGATCTGTGATTGAATTGTCATGGCTTCAATGGCACATTTAAATTCGATTGTTACAGATATTTTCTGAAAGCTGTTTTTTGTCTTTCGGCACTTTCCGTGTCTAATTGTAATTTAATCCATAAAATACAAGTGAAAATAGCGCTTAACATAATTTATAAACGTACTTAACGCAGACTTGATTATCCATTTTTAGTCCACGCCATTGCGTGTATAAGACTCATCCTTCTACGTGTGGGTTTTAAAACACAACACAAGAGAGACTCTGCAATATTCACCGCATTGCAACTTATATTCTTGCGCATTGAGATATTTTCACACAAGAAAGATGGCATTAACTCAACGTGTCGCTCAGTTGATAAACTCTTTCCTTCATAAGTCCTGTAGAACTTCTTTTATCGTAACAGTCTAAGGAAGTGAACGATGAATCTGGCTAACGTTGTGTCTGCCGTTGAGTTACTCCCCATGAAAATTTCGTGGCCATATTTAAGCACTGTTGGATAATCATATCTCTTGGATTTTCGTTTAAGAAGTTTTCCATTTCTGCGAATTGTGAATGTTTCTTGAGTTATTAGTTTCTTGTAATCCTCCGAAACCGTCCTGTTCTCCTGGTATAAGCCATATCAGATATAAAAAGGAAGTAGTTACAAAGATTCAATATAGCCACTTTTCCCGTTTCTAATACAATAGCTTTGCACCATTCAATTCCGAAGTACCTCGAACTTCACGAGTGAAATGGTCTAAGCATGAACCCAATCGAACGAGGTTGGTGTGTGATATAGGATATGCGAATTCCAGAACCCACACAACTACCATCAGCTCCAGCCAGATAAGCTTACTTACCTCTAGATAAAAACTGACTGAAAGATAGGATTGTGAACGAGCCACATTTTAATGTAAAAGAGCCGATATGAAGTATTCATTGTTTTGTGTATTTTGTCAAGGGAGTTCATGTAGAAAATTCAGAATGGAAGACAATCTGATATAGATGATTAGGAACTACAGCAGTTGAAAATCAACGTCATTGACAACGGTTTAATTCTTGATCCAATCACTTTTGATTATTATTTTGTGTTAACGTCACCGCCTTATAGATTTAAAAAAATGGACATGAAGTTGATCTTGATGTAACTTTAAATGAAGGTAAAAAAACAAGGTATAAAAATGGTGGTTTATTGTCCTGTTTACATTTTTTGGTTTTTACATGCCGGCTTATGTCTCATATCTTGGAGCAGAAGCCTTGAATTTTCTCCTTTAGTAATAGTGTTCGAGTACTTGCTCGTCTCGGTGCCCAAAGAAAGTAATAGATACTGAAGGTAATAGCTTTCGATTAGCTTGAAAATTAAACTTGCGTCTATAAAAAATTATTATGTCTATAAAATATTTCGAGGTGCTTTTGAACCTTGAGTCACTTCATCAAGATTCTATATTGATAAAGCTACGTATCTATCCCAATAATCTTAAGGCTGTAGAACATGAAAGTCTTTCTGACTCGCACGGTTCATCTTGCACTAGAGAGTGCCATATCGCACACTCTTATTAAGCTTATAGGAAGATTTGAGTTTCCCGTGCACCAACTGTATTAGGTTTTTGACAACTTTCGTTTCCGAGACGTAATTATCATTAGGAAGAATTTCTGTAATCTTATTTATTAAATTCAACACTACCTCATTTTGCTGACGTGAATAGAGCTTGCGTGTAAGGTTTCTTCTCAAGAGCAGAAAGCTACTCCACAAAATGTACCAGATTAATCGCCAGCAGTTGAGGCTTACGAAATGTACCTACCCTAACACTGAATCAGACGTCATTTTTCCTGGTATGTATGCGAGCATATCCATGGCCGTTCACCAGAGCCCTCCTACATCACCAAGTGTTACATTTACAAAAATAGAAGCAGCAAATCTTATGTAGGATTCTGTATAGATGATCGCTGCATATAGCTGAATATCATAGAAAACTCTCTAGAGTACATTCCTTGCACAGTCCAGCTAAGAGCCGTTAACATTGGCATGAAGAAGGTGGAAACACACAGATATGTGCCTGGATCAATACTTCTGACTGTTTTAAGTGAACATTGTATTACCTAGTTACAGAAACATTCAGATATTATAGTAAGTGTAAATATCCAGATACATGTTGTTATCTTATCAAAACGAATACAAGCAGTTAGCATGCAATGCAAGCAACCAGACATAGTAATATTTTATAAGAAGCGTAGTGAGATTAGGATTTTTCAATTGCAACTTACACGCCGTTTTACTCGAAAATCTGTTGAAAAATTACTTTCATTTCCCAAAGATTTAAGATTTATCTACAAGGCTGCCGACTATTGCTTTCTGCAGAAATAATGGTATTACTAATTGTAGATATCAGGATGCATTTAGATAAAAAGATAATAACAGCAGATGTCGAGATTCGCCATGATACTTGCATAAGAACGAGTGGAATCAGTTTGCATGCAGTACAACCGACGGGATCGTGTGGTTTGAAATGGGCAATGTACGGCAGCTCATATTGTCCTTTGGAGTTTAAACGACTTTAAACCCAGTAAAATGCGGAACAAGAAGTTTTTAGCTGATAAAGAATGTATATCGCGCTGAGTTCAAAAGGTATAGAAAAGAGAAAGCGCGTTAAAATCTTGGACAAGTTGATGGGTCATTAGCAATAAGATAGGCATCCCCGAGCTTGTGAACCCTTTTGTAATATGCATCCACAATGACAGAAAACGCATTAAAATGAGAACATTAGCAGAGATTTCACTTGACTTTTTTGTAATAGTATTCTACAATGTCTGAAAAGAGATATAATTAGAGATTAAATCGGTCTCTAAAAGATGCGGTATTTAAAGAAATGATTTTGAGGATAGACGGAAATGTTCGATTTTTAATTAGTGGTTTATAGTGCAAAAGGCGTGCCAATAATTCGAGGGTTCTATTTCGAGATGTCCGGTAGGGCTAAATGGTTTATGCCGGCTTATGTCCTTTTTACATGCTGTGAAATTTAGAAGTCAGCAGTGGACATCGGCATCTATTCCTTAATTCCTATAGGTTTACAGCTAGTAAAGGAATTGAACATTGAATACGATGCCGTAGGATCTTTTGTTGAGTACCTAGGTCTCAAAAACGAAGCAGAAGTGCTTTTAACTCACATTATACAATCTCGAACCAACCGTGGATTAACTTCTCCGTTTAATAAGACGAGGGTATCACTGACGTATAGCTTTCGGAATTAACCGCGGTTTGTTTTAGGTGGGCCCTTGGGATTGAAAAATGTTGCGATATCAAATGTAAATTAAAATAAGTATTAACTTATGAATGATAATCATGCAATTGCTATATTTCCCGTTTATATGCAACTACAATACTATTAGAGAGTGATTCCTGCTGAAGAAATCTACTTACGACTCACAAGGATCTCACCTTTCTCCTTATTCTTAGCCTGATAGAAACGGTTTATTCGAAAGAGTTGTGTTCCTACGAATGTATTACTTAAAGAAATTCTCCAGTGTGTTATCACTCGAGGCTATCAAATGTGCGTTTCAATAGCGTCCTTGCTGTTCACTAGGACTTACATACATAGTTGTTTAGGATTCACTAGTTTCCGTTCTATTATTAATAATATTTTCCCGATTATATTATAAAAAACTTGCTATGGAACCCATTATATTCTAACCTGCAAGGCAGCCTTCCTTTGGGCCTGAAACCTGTCATCTGATCGGAGATACAAATAAACAATCGATTTTACTTCTTTTGAGATCTTCTCTTACACGGTTAGGTGGAAATATTTACGGTATATTCAGTACTGAGTTCGCTACCAACTTAGTGACACTGGTCATCATCACAAACCAACGAAACTGTGGGCTAATCAAATAATCTTTTCATATAAGCTTACTGTATGCTTTGATTAGTAACAAAGTAACACACCTTTCATAGAGCAGAAAAAGTCATTTATTTCAAATGTTCCTTGATGAAAATTCTCCATATCCAAGTTTTTGATTGAAAAAGTAATCTTATATCACGGTACCATTGTCTGAAGAGAATATCGTATGACAATGATTCATTCTGACAACCACTTACCCTCTAATGCAATACACTCATGTTCTTGGTGTGTCAATGCTGTCTTACTCTGAAGATTTAATCTAGTCTTCACTCAGGTCTCGCGTCTCAATTTCCTATTCTCAAACAACCTTTGGATAGCTATTCATCTTGTGAAAGCTTCGCCACAACGATTGTGTAATGGTGAGATAGAGACCTCTTCTACTGATATAAGCTGTGTAATCCCTCTGTATTTCCTCAATATTTCATCATCAACTACTAATACTAAATATTCTACTTATCTGCATACTGTAAATAACTGCGACAAAAGTGACCAAAGCATATGCGCTCTAACATTAGATCAGCCATTATATAGGAGAGGTGTTCAAATCGTAAAGCAGCTGAAGAAATCTCTGAACGGTCCAAAGTTTGTAGTTAAGTAATTTCTAGGCACGAATAGATACATTATTTCAGAAAGTGGTATAGAAGAACTTTGGGGTATCGTCAACAATATGACAACTTTAGTGAAAATCCCGAGTGTCATTCCTACTCAAGATCATTGAGAACTCACTTCTAGACTTTGCTCGGGGACATTTACAACCGTCGGAGGAGATGACTAAATCTAGGGTCTGAGATCTTATTCAACAATGTCTGGATGAGGAAATCCAAATGCAACATTTACAAGAGATGAAACTGGCTGATAAAAACCATATTTGGAAATCTCAAAATTAGGACGGTGAAAATTTCCGAACCGTTGACTTTGCCTGCAGTATATAGAAAAGGTCATAATCGTATAGTAATTCATCAAAAAGGACTAGATGGAATAGGGGGCTAGAAACTTTACTTCAAGGCTATTAAATTAATGCTTCCGTTTTCTCAGGCAGTTGTGCATCTTTTCTATGAAAAATTTGCACATCACTAATCTCAACAGGTGGATGCCTTGGAAATAAATACGGTATCAGAGAATTTCAAGAAATTAACAACTCAAGGAACATTCACAATTCGCAGAAAAAGAGGCCTTTTAAAGGAAGTTCCAAATGATATGATTATCGAACAGTGCTTAATGAAGGCCGCAAAATTTTCTGGGGATTAACTCAACTTGAGACAACGTTAGCAAGATTAATGCTTTATTCCCAAATACTCTTACGATAAAATAAGCTCTACAATACTTTTGAGGGAAACAGTTTATCATCTGAGCGGCACGTTGAGCTAATGCCACCTTCCTTGTGTGAAAATATCTCAATGCGCAAGAATGTCAATTCGACTGCGCTGAGTATTGCAGTCTGTGTTCTACTGAGTTTTAAAACGCACACGTAGAAGGAAGAGTTCTTCTACCAGCAATGGTGTGGACTAATTATGGCAACTCAAATCTGCATTAAGTACGTATATAAATAATGCTAAGCGCTATTTTCACCTTATATTTTATGGATTTAAATTACAATTAGACGCGAAAAGTACCGAAAGACAAAAAAGAGCCTTCGGGAAATATCTGCAACGATCCAATTTAAATCAGCCATTAAAACAACGGCAATTCGATAAAGTTTTTGAGAAACTTAGAGATCAATACTAGATCCCTTCAAATGATGCAAACAGTTTTCGAAGGAGTAAATGTAGCTGTATCTGGATAAGAATAATGGAAGAAACTACAAACGGGAAATCTGTAGCTTTTGATGGGACTGATTCAATACTTCTAAGAATCCACATGAATAGTTGCTGATTCTTTTGAGGCCAATATAAGCACTACTTAAAGGAAGTGCTACGAAATTATTTAGTTTAAAGATACTTTAGCGTCATTAAAAGATTGGTTTCAGTTTATTCATGATGCAAAAGGCCTCAGCTTTACTCAGCTGTGAATAGTTGGCAGTCTTTAAGATCTTTCAAAAAGAAGAAGAATTGTTAAAGTTAGTCAGAGTCTACAAGAACCCAAAACTAATCCTGACAATATGGTCAAGATTACACATTTCCTAATCGCCTGTTTGTGAAGGAAACATGTTCACCCTTTTATAAGCCATAAAAGGTGTAACAAGGGAGTAGTCACAAAGCTTCAATATAACCATATTTTCCCCCTGCTAACACGGCAGCTGTTCAGCATTGAATTCGGCTGTCCCTCCAACTACAGGTGCTTAATGGTCTAAGCATGAACCCAATCGATTGAGGTGTGTGTGTCAAAAGGATATGCGAGATCCAAGAACCACCAGCTAAAATCACCTCCAGCCGGCTAAGGTTACTACCTGTACATAACTAGTGACTGCAAGATAGGATCTGGACGAGCCACATGTTAGTATAAAAGAGCATATATGAAATATTGAAGGCTTTCTCCATTCTGCCAAGGGACTTCATGTACAAATATCAGATCGGAATACAATCTTATATAGATGATTACGAACAACAGCTGTTGAAAACCAATATGTCATTGACAATCAGATATGATTATTATTTTCTAAAAACGGCCCCGCCTTATAAATCTAACAAAATGGACATGATGATGATCTTGATGTAAATCTAAAACAAGGTATAAAAACAAGGTATAAAACATTAAGGTGGTTTATTGTTTTGTTTACATATTTTGGAATTCTTTAACACGAGCTGCTTTGGTACCCGAAGGGAAAACAAATCCGTAGCAGGACAAATCTAATTTAACGAGCTAAACCAATTCATTTAGATATCACATACGCGTACTACAGTACAATTAAATTGGACGATAATAACAATTGTTTAGTGTTTGATTGTTTATATGTTAAGATGTTCAACAGCAGATGATTGACAAAAAGAATTCTGCCATCTGTAAGAATATTAAAAATTGTGTAACTACCGTTTAGTTTTCGAATCTCAAAAAAAGAAGCAAATTTAACTCTCTTAAAAAAGAACGATGTTTCGATATGCGGTACATGCAAAGACTAAATGTACATTTTTATCCAAGAGGGGGCGTAAGAATGAAATCTATACTACACTTCAATCCCTGTTTGTTTCAACTTATTTCCCTTGGTTTTATACGACATAAGGACAATTAATGCTTAGTGCTCAGCACCTTGATCCTTTGCGACTGTGCCAAGCTGCTTTTCTGACTCGCATAGTTCATCTTGCACTACAGTCTGCCATATCGCACACTCTTATTAACACATTAAACGCCATACGCATGCTTAGCACGAGCACGGCATTTTGGCTAATCAGGCCATGCACTTGCTATGGTCGTGCAATCAAATGTTATTATATAGGATTCCTTTTTGCATGCCAGAGACGTGCAAGATGATTTTGCCGAATCTGTAGGGATCCGTATGTACGCTGTTACACCGTAGTGGGAAAAAATGGAGTCCGTTGTAGGCAGGAAGGGAGAACAATAAGTAGTCGCATTTGAGCTCGTAGCATGCTGCACAGAGTTATTTGGCAGGTGTTCTTCCGTCAGTTTTTTCCCCTTTCAAACTGAATGAACACGAATGCTAGAAAACTAAGTGACTAGAATATTGATGATTTATTAGATGAAATTTATATTAATTCTTGATCAGAAGAGGAGTTGGAATTTGAGGATGGCCATGACGATGCAGAACCTGATCCTGACTTAGAGCCGTCGTCTTCCTGGGAAAGGAAGACAATGGCTTTTGAAACGTTTATGCCAAATAGACTTGCCTAAAGCTACAGTTGTTCAAAAGAACTTAAAAAAAGGTGATATAATGTTTCAGCGTAAAGATCATTTTTTGTGAGTGAAATGGAAAGATACAAGGGATGTCTTGATGCTTTCAACTAAATATCAAGCTACATCCACTAAAGTTACAGAGAAATCAAAGAGCGGACATGTAGGGATGACAAAACCGAACGTAGTGTTAGACTACAATATATACAAAGTTTGTGTGGACAAAAGTGATTAATTAGTGGCGTATTACTCCTTCAATCGGAAGCAACTGAAGTGGTGGACACTTGTTTAATATGTCATGGATACTATACAAGAAAACTAGAAGTAGAGAAGAGAAGAACAATGTGCATTTAGCAGACTTTCTGCAGAAAGTGGGACAAGCTTTGAGTGAAAAAGCATGTATCGAAGCTCAACAAGTTCCTGAAACTTACATTGAACCAACAGATTGACCAAAAGACATTTTGCAAAGAAGGTTCCCGCTACGGAAAAAAAAGAGAAAGCTACTAGATATTGTAAGGTCTGTTCTGATGTAGGAAAGGTATATGATGGCAAACGGATGCGAAAGAACACAACGTAGATGTGGCCTGATTGTGATGTGGGTCTATGCTTGCTAGAATGTTTCCGTTTTTATCATATTAAGACTAGGTACACTTAAGAACTCAGAGTACGGACTTTTTCCTATATAGAAAATCATATCTAAGATAAACCACTTAAGCTCCCCTTATGTCTCATGTAAGTTTGTAATGTTTTTTTGTGAATGTAGAGGAAACACTGATCTTTCTAGTGGTGTAATAAACACACATATTAACCTATAGAATATTTTTTAATTCTTTACTGAAAAACACCAAAAATGGCTGTTTTTCTGATTACTTTTAAAAGCAAACACGCCGGCTTAAAGTGTTAACCTTTTTGGAGGATTTGAATTTATCAATTTTCTAAACGTTTTCTCAACGGTGAGTAAAGTTCTGGTAAGTTTCCCTCTGTAGCAGGTTAGTACACCAACTGTATTAGCTTTTTGACACCTTCCATATCTGATACGGGAAGATCAATAAGAATAATATTTGTAATCTTATTTATTAAATTCAACACTAGCTCAACTATCTGACGTGATTAGAGCTTCCGTGTCTTGCCACCGATTGAAAGTTGTCTTCTCAAGAGCAGAAAGTTACTCCACAAAATGTACATGATTAATAGCCAGCATTATAGGCTTACGAAGTGTACTCATCTCTAACGCTGATCCAGACTGTCATTTGGTCTGGTATGTATGGGAGCATATCCATGGCAGTTGAATATCCTATCCATGGCCCAGATCACCAAATAAATTCATTTACAAAAATAGATGCACCAAATCGTTTGTAGATTTCTGCTTAGGTGTTCGCTGCATATAGCGGAATACCATGGGAAGCTGCATACAGTACATTCCTTAGTAGAGCCGTTAACACTGGTAAGAAGAAAGTCGAATTACACACAGATATGTCCTTAGATCTATACTTCAGACTGTTTTCATAAAACATACTAATTCTAAGATTCCGAAACGTTTAGATAACATTTTATTAAGAGTAGATAACGAGATATGTGTTATTGTCTTATCAAAAAGAATGCAAGCAGTTAGCATGCACTACAACCAACCAGACATAGTAATATTTGATAAGAAGCGTAGTGAGATTAGGTTTTTTCAATTGCAACTCAAACGTTGTATCAGACTAATATGTGTTGAATTATAACATTCATATGGCAGAAGAAATAAGATTTATCTTCAAGGCTGCCGAACATGGCTTTCTGCAGAAATAATGGTAATACTAATTGTAGATATAAGGATGCATTTAGGTAAAAAGATAATATCACTAGATGTCGAGATATTGATAATTGCATCAGATACTTACATTAAAACGAGTCGAATCAGTTTGCACGCAGTACAACCGATGAGAGAGGATGGGTTCAAATGGGAAAAGTACTTCAGAACATGTTGTCCTTAGGACTTGCAAATTCGAAATATTCGAGTCTAAACCAGTGACATGCGAAACAAGTAGTCTTTAGCTGAGAAAGAATGAATATCAGGGTGAGCTCATAAGGTATAGTAAAGAAGAAGTGCGTTATAATGATGGACAATATGATGGGTCACTTGCGATAGGGCAGGCATCCCCGAGTTTATCAAGCTTTTTGTTATATGCATCTGCACCACCAAAAGTCACCTTAAAATCAGAACATTAGCAGAGATGTGACGTGACTTCATTGTAATAGTAGTCTACAATATATGAGAAAAGATAATAGTAAAAGATTAAAACGATCTCTAAGTGATCCGGTGATTACAGAAATAATTGAGAAGCTGGACGGTGATTTTCGATTTTTAATTAGTTGTTTAGGGTGCAAGAGGCTTGCCAATAATTCAGGGTTCCATTTCAAGGTGTCCGCAAGGGCTAAAGGGCTTATGGCGGCTTATGTCTATATAAAAATGGTGTGGAATTTAGAAATCAGCAGTGGACGTCGCAATGTATTCTTTAATTTCTATTGGGTTAGAGCTTGTATAGATATTCAACACTGAACCGGACGTCGCGGTATCTTGCGTTGTGTACCTAGGTCTTAAGAACGAAGCAGCAGTGCTTTTATAGCTACACATGGCGTACCATTTCAGAAACCGTTGATTTACTTCTCTCTTTAATAAGACAACCGTATCACAGTCATATAGCTTTGGGAACGACCAACGGTTTTTTTTAGGCGGGCCCTTGGGATTGAAAAATGTTGCGATACCAAATTTAAAAAAATAAGTATTAATTTATTAATGATAATCAAGCAATTACTATATTTTCCGTTTATAAGCTACTACAATACTATTTGAGAGTGGTTCCTTTTGAAGAAATCTGGTTTTACCCATCTCGCTCTCACCTTTTCTTGATCGTTTAATCCAAAGAGTTGTGTTCTTACGGATATATTATTTAAAGAAAGTCTCCTGTTTGTTAACACTCGAGACTATCAAATATGCATTTAGTTAGCGTCGTTGCTGCTCACTAGTGTTTACATACACAGATGTGGTGGATTCACTGAGTTCCGGTCTATCATTAATAATATGGAACCGAAGCAGTTTTACTTTGGTTCTGAGACCGGTGATCTGATCCATGAGACAAATAAAGAATCATTTTAGGTTCTTTTATGATTTTCCCTTGGTTAGTTAGAAAATATTTATGGTATAGTTAGGCCTGGGTTCCCTACAAACTCAGTAACACTGGTCATCACAAAGCAACCAAACTGAGGGCTAATCATATAATCTTTCCATATAAGCTCACTGTATGCTTTAATTAGTAACTAAGTGCCACATATTTCATAGAGCAGGAAAAGTCATTCTTATCAGATGTCTCCATATCCAGGTTAATTAATGAAAAAGTAATCTGAAATCACGGTAGCATTGTCTTGATAATAATATCTTTTAACATTTCTTCATTCTGATAAAAACTTTCCCTCTAATGTTTTTGGTGTGTAAATGCTGTCTTAATCGGAACTTTCAAACCTTCTCTCGCATCTCGCGTCTGGATTTCCTATTCTCAAACAACCTTTGGATAGCTATTCATCTTGAGAAACCTTTGCCACAACGATATTGTATTGGTAAAATACACACCTCTCCTTTTGTTGTAAGCAGTGTAGTCCCTCTGTATTTCTTCAATATTTCAACATCAACTACTAATACTATATATTATACTCTCTGCATACAGTAAATGAGTGCATGAAAAATGAACAAAGTATATGCGTTATGACATTAGATCATCCATTATACTGGAATTGTGTCAAATCGTACCTCAGCTGAACAAATTTGTGAACGGTCCAAAGTTGTACCGCCTTTAGGAGGTTTGCACTTAAGTAATTTCTAGGCACTTTTGGATACATTATATCAGGAAATGGTATAGAAGAACTTTTATGTATCCTGTACACTATGACAACTTTAGTGAAAATGCTGAATGGCCATGCGTACTCAAGATCATTGAGAAATCACTTCTAGACTTTGCTCGGGGACCTCTAAATTTGGTTATGAAGACATTTACAACCGTAGGAGGAGATAACATAATCTAAGATATGCGATCTTTTTAACGTCTGGATGAGGAAATGCTATGCAACATTTAGAAGAAAATGAAATTGCATGACAAAAAACATATTAAGACATCCCAAAAATAAGACGGTGACATTTTGCGAACTGTTAACTTTGGCTGCAATATATAGACAAGGTCATAACCGTATTGAATTCTTCCAAATGGACTAAATTGAACAGGGGACTAGAAACTTTATTTGATGGCAATTAAATTAATGCTTCCGTTTTCTATGAAAAATTTGCAATTCACTATACTCAAGAGATGGAAGCCCTGAAGGAAAATACGGTGTCAGACGATTACAAGAAATTAACAACTCAAGGAACACTCTCAAGGAACAATTCGCAGAAAAACAGGACTTCTTGTGCGAAGTTACAATTGATATTATTTTCGAACAGTTTTTAATGAAGGCCACGAAATTTTCTGGGTGATTAACTCCTTAGCAAATGCAAAAAGAGAGAAAAGAGCTCCCGGGGATTATCTACACGATCCAATTTTATTCTGCCATTGAAGCCACGAAAATTCAATCACAGTTCTTGAGAAACTTGGAGATTAATACTAGACAGCTTCAAATGATGCAAATAGTGTTCAAAAGATATAAGTAGCTCTATATGGACAAGAGTAATGGAAGAAACTACAAAAGGGAAATCTGTAGCTGTTGATGGGACTGATTCAGATCATTAAGATTCCTACTAGAAAACTTCATAAACAGTTGCTCTTTCTTTTAAGGTTAGTAGAAGCACTACTGAAAAGAAATGCTACGAAATGATTACATTTAAAGAAACTTTGGCGTTATAAAAATATTGCTTTCATTTTTTTCATGATGCAACAGGCTGTGACACGACCTCAGCTATTCTCAGCGGTGAATACTTGGCAGCCTACAAGATCCTTCAAAATGAGCAAGAATCTTAAAGTTAGTTAAAGTCTTCAACTAACCAAAACTCAATCCTGACAAAATGCTCATGATTACGCATTTCATATTCGCACGTATGGAGAAGGATACATGTCCTCCCTGGTATAAGCCATATCAGGTATAACCAGGGAGGAATAATACAAAGCTTCAATATGACCACTTTTCCCCCACTAACACGGCAGCTGTTCAGAATTATATTCTGAAGTACCTCCAACTCCACGAGCGAAGTGGTCTAAGCATGTACCCAATCGAAAGAGTTTAGTGTGTGAAAGAGGATATGCGAATTCCAGGAACCAAAAAGTCACCATCGACTCCAGCCTGATAAGCTTATTTATCTGTAGATAAAAAGTGATTGCAAGATAGGTTTGTCAACGAACCACATTTTAGTGTAAAAGAGCTGATATGAAGTATTCAAGAATTTGTGCATTCTGCCATAGAGTTCATGTAGAATTGGCAGATCGGAACACAATCTGATATAGATGATAACGAACAACATCTGTAGAAAACAGATATGTATGCGAGCATATTCATGTCCGTTGACCAGAGCCATTCTAAATCACCAAGTAAATACCTTTTCCAAAATAAAAGCACCAGATCATCTGTAGAATTCTGCTTAGATGATCGCATCATATAGCGGAATATCATGGCAAAGTGCCTAGAGAATATTCCTTGCATAGTCCAGCTAAGAGCCGTTAAATTGGCATTAACAATGTCGAAACACACAGATATGTGCTTTGATCTATACTTCAGACTGTTTTCAGGGAACATTGTATTATCAAGTTACAAAACATTCAGATATTTTACTAAGAGGAGATGTCGAGCTACGTGTTGTTCTCTTCTTAAAACGAATGCAAGAAGTTAGCATGCAATACAACCCAGCAGAGGCACAAATATATATATTATGTCAGGAAATGGTATAGAACTTTACTTTATCCTGTACATTACGAAAACTTTGGTGAAAATGCTGAATGGCCATGCCTACTCAAGATCATTGAGAACTCACTTGTAGACTTTGCTCCGGGACTTCTACATGTGGTTATGAAGACATTTACAACCGTCGAAAGAGATATAATCTCGGATATGCGATCTTTTCAACAACGTCTGGATTAGGAAATCACTATGCAACATTATAAGAAAATGAAGCTGAATGACAAAAACCATATTAAGAAACTCAAAATTAAGTTGGTTACATTTTCCGAACCGTTAACTTTGATTGCAGTATATAGAAAAGGTCATAACCGTATAAGAATTCATAAATGGGACTAAATTGAACAGGGGACTAGAAACTTCATTTGATGGCAATTAAATTAATATTTCCGTTTTCTCACGCAGCTGGTCAATTTGTCTTTGAAAAAATTGCACATCACTATACAATTACAACAAGTAAAAACTCAAGGAACATTGACATACTCGAACGAAGTTCCAAGTAATATGATTATGGAACAGCTTTTAAAGAAGGCAACAACATTTTCTGGGGGATTAACTCAACGTCAGACACAATGTTTGCAATATTAATTTTTCATCCCCAATTATTGTTACGGTAAAAGAAGTCTACAGGATTTTTGTGTGCATCAGTTTATCATCAGATCGATACGTTGATATAATGCCACTCTTCTTGTGTGATAATTTGTCAATGCGCAAGACTGTCAATTGTCTTATGTTTTAAAACCCACACGTAGAAGATTGAGGTTCTACACGGAAAGTGTGTGGAATAAAAATGGCAACACAAATCTCCGTTGTAAACGTTTATAAATTATGTTAAACTCTATTTGACCTTATATTTTATGGATACAAATTACAATTAACATTGAGAGTGCCAAAAGAGAAAAAAGAGGTTTCGGGAAATATCTGGAACGATAAAATTTTTTTCTGCCGTGGTAGTCACGACAATTCAGAGTTGTTGAGAAACTTGGAGATCAATAGTAGACGGTTTGAAATTATGCAAACTGTGAGCAAAACATAAAGGTAGCTGTATATGGACAACAGTAATAGAAGAAACTACAAACGGGAAATCTGTAGCTGTTGATGGGTCTGATTCAGATCTTTTAAGAATCTTACTAGAGGACTTCATAAGCAGTTCTTGATTCTTTTAATGTCAATAAAAGATCTACTGAAAGGAATTGCTACGAAATTATTAAATTTAAAGACACCTTAATATCATTAAAAGATTGCTTTCACTTTTTTCATGATGCAACAGGCTGTAACACGACCTCAGCTATTCTCAGCAGTGAATAGTTGGCAGCCCTCAAGATCCTTCAAAAAGAAGAAGGATTGTGCAATTTAGTTAGATTCTTCAACCAACCAAAACTTAATCCGGACAAAATATTCAAGATTACACATTTCTTATTCGCCCGTATGGAGAAGGAAACATATCCTCCCTGGTATAAGCCATATCACGTATAACAAGGGAGGTATATTTTAAAGCATCAATATGGCCACTTTTCCCCTTACTAACACGGCAGCTGTTCAGCATTCAATTCGGAAGTACCTCCAACACCACGAGCGAAGTGGTCTAAGCATGAACCCAATCGAAACAGTTTGGTGTGTGAAATAGGATATGCAAATTTTAAGGACCCACACAGCTACCATAACAAAGGACTGCAAGATGTGAACCAGCCAAATGTTAGTATAAAAGAGCAGATATCAAATATTGAAGGTTTTCTCCATTCTGCCAAGGGACTTCATGTACACATATCACATCGGAAGGCAATCTCATATAGATGATGACGAACAAAGTTGTTGGAAACCAATATGTCATTAACACTTGCTAATTGTTGATAGAATCAGTTATGATTATTTTGAAATAACGTCCCCGCTTTATAGACCTAACCAAATGGACATGAAGACGATCTTGATTTAACTTTAAAAGAAGGTAGAAACCAAGGTATAAAACTTGAAGTTGTTTTATCATTAATTTACATATTTATGAATTTTTTTTAACACGAGCGGCTTTGGTACCCGAAGAGAAAACGGAATTCTAGCAGGACACACATAAGTTAACGAGCAAAAACTTCCGGAGTAAAATGGTCTAAGCATGAACCCACTGGAACGTGGTTGGTGTGTGAGAGACGATTTGCGAATTCCATGACCTCCACAGCTAACATCAGTTCCAGCAGGATAAGCTTACTTACCTCTAGGTAAAAATTGACACAAAAGATGGGTTTGTGAACGAGCCACATTTTAGTGTAAAAGAGCCGATATTCAGGGTTTTGTGTATTATGCCAAGAGAGTGCATGTAGAAATGGCAGAATGGAAGACAATCTGATATATATGATTAAGAACAACAGATGTAGAAAATCAACATGTCATTGACAACGGCATAATTCTTGCTGCAATCAGTTACGATTATTATTTTGTGTTACCGTCGTCGCCTTATATACCTAACAAGATGGACATGAAGATGATCTTGATGTAACTTTAAATGAAGGTAAAAAACAAGGTATAAAGAAGGTGGTTTATTCTTCTGTTTACCTTTTTCGGAATTCTTTAACACGAGCAGCATATATTCCGGCTAATATCCTTACTCACTTACCACATCTTGGAGCAGAAGCCATGAATTTTCTCCCTTAGTAATAGTGTTCGATTACTTGCTCTTCTCGGTGCCCAAAGAAAGTAATGAATACTGCGCAATAACATACGTAATAAGTCGTATGTTGTTCTCTTATCATAACGAATTCAAGCAGTTAGCATGCACTATAACCCACCAGACATAGTATTATTTGATAAGAAGCGAACTGAGATTAGCATATTCCGATTACAACTTAGACGCTGTAATACTCAAAAAATTTGTTGTAAAATTATCTTCATATGGCAAAAGATTAAGACTTACTTAAAAGACTGCCGACTGTTGTTTTCTGCAGAAATAATGGTATTACTAATTGTAGATATCAGGATGCATTTAGATAAAAAGATAATAACAGTAGATGTCGAGATGCCCGATGATACATTCATTAGAACGAGTGGAATGAGTTTGCATGCTGTGCAACCGACGAGAGCGGGTGGGTTGAAATGGGAAAAGTACGGCAGCTTATATTGTCCTTAGGACGTGCAATTCGAAATATTCGAGTCCAAACCCAGTGACGTACTGAATAAGAAGCCTTCAGCTTAGAAGGAATGGATATCAGGGTGAGCTCATAAGGTATAGTAAAGAGAAAGCACGTTAAAATGATGTTCAAGGTGATGGGTCACTTGCGATAGCACAGTCATCCCCGAGCTTGTGAAGCTTTTTGTAATATCCATCCACAACGACAGAAATCGCCTTAAAATGAGAAGATTAGTTGAGATGTCACTTGACATCATGTTAAAGGTATTCTACAAAGTCTGAAAACTTATAAAAATAAGAGATTAAATCGATCTCCAAGTGATGCGGTGATTAAAGAAATAACTTTGAGGATGGACGGGGATGTTCGATTTTTATTTAGTGGTTTAGATTGCAACAGGCCAATAATTCGAGGGTTCTGTTTCGAAGTGTCCCGTAAGGCTAAACGGCTTATGCCGGCCTATGTCCTACTTACAATGCTGTGAAAATTAGAAGTCAGCAGTGGACATCGGCATCTATCCCTTAATTCCTATTGGTTTGCAGCTAGTAAAGGAATTTAACATCGAATCTGAGGACGTAGGATCTTGTGTACTTATCTCTCAAACACGAAGCAGTAGTTCTTTCAGAGCTCCTTAACTTATATTCTGCAATGGCGTACCATTTAAAAAACCGTGGATTTACTTCTCCCTTTAATAAGACGAGGGTATCACAGAACGAACAGCGGTATGTTTTAGGTGGGCCCTTGGGATTGAAAAATGTGATACCAAATGTAAAAATTAAAGTATCAATTAATCAATGATAATCAAGCAATTGCTATACTTTTATATATATATATATATATATATATATATATATATATATATATATATATATATATATATATATATATATATATATGGAAGTACATTACTTTTTGAGAGTGCTTCCTGCTGAAGAAATCTACTTAGGACTCATAACCTTTTTCTTAATTGTTAGCCTGATATGAATGGTTTAATCCAAAGAATTGTGTTCTTATGGATATATTATTTAAAGAAAGCCTCATCTGTGTTAACACTCGAGGCTATCAAATATGGGTTTAATTTGCGTCGTTTGTGTTCACTAGGACTTAGATACAGAGTTGTGTAGGATTCACTAGGTTCCGGTCTATCATTAATGATATTTTCCCGATTGTATCCTGTAAAACTAGGTATTGAACCCATTATATTCTAACCTCCAAAGCAGCCTTGCTTTGGGTCTGAGACCGGTGATTTGATCGATGAGAGATATGAAGAATTGATTTTAAGTTCTGTTGTGATCTTCCCTTAGACGGTTAGCTGGAAAATGTTTACCGTACACTCAGTCCTGTGTTCGCTACCAACTTAGCATCGTCTCCTCCGAGGGTTGTAAATGTCTACATAACCACATGTAGAGTTCCCCGAGCTAAGTCTAAAAGTGAGTTCTCAATTATCTTGAGTAGGCATGGCGTTATGAGTCCTAAGTAGATTTCTTCAGCAGGAAGCCTTCTCAATAAGTAATGTAGTTAAGTTACATATAAACGGGAAGTATAGTAATTGCTTGATTATCATTGAGAAATTAATACTTATATATTTACATTTGGTATCACATTTTTCAATCCCAGGGGCCCACCTAACAAACCGCTGTTGGTTCTTTGATACCCCCGTCTTATTATAGGGAGAAGTAAATCCACGGAGTTTTAAATGGTACGCCATTGCATAATGTGAGTTAAGTAGCTATAAAAGCACTACTGCTTCGTTTTTAACACCTAAATACACAACACAAGATACTACGGCCTCCGATTCATTGTTGAATTTCTTTACTAGCTCTAAGCCAATAGGAATTAAGGAATACATGGTGACGTCCACTGCTGATTTCTAATTTCATAGCATTTTTAGAAAGACATAAGCCGCCAAAAGCCCTTTAGCCTAACCGACACCTCGAAATAGAATCCTCGAATTATTGGCACGCTTGTTCCACCCTAAACCACTAATTAAAAATCGAACATCTTCGTCCAACTTCGTCCAATTATTTTTTTTATCACGCATCACTTACAGATCGATTTAACCCGGCAATTCCCATAGCGTTGTTTAAAAAGATTAAACTTTCTCGCAAATAAAAGTTTTTATTAGGCACTCTTTAATACAAATTTCATTTTATTTTGAGAAATTCATACCCCAGTACCATGGTGTCACCTACAGGTGACACTGGCAATACGTGTACAAACTGACACCATGCTAAACTTAATGAGAGTGTAAATTTTATTGTAAGTATAAATGGTTCTCGTGTATATATTTTGAAACCAACAAAAATTCAACCTATGTAAGCACATTACAATAAATATCCAGCATAAATTAAGGTTCAAAAACCAAAGCAGTACATGAAACAGTTTGAACGCCATCAAATTGAGAGTTTGTTTTCCTTTTCTGCCAACCTTGAGTTCCGATTTTTTTAAAAAAAATCATCGATTGGCATTATGGAACTTATACCAGCAATACTGATGTAACCCAACCTCGCACTTTCCCCACACTATAGTTCTTCTGTAGCAGAAACCGCATCTTCTTTGGGGACAATCTACTCGGTCGTGATCTTCAACACTTCAACTATTTCGCTGCTGCAGTGAAACTCTTGATGAAACAGGTGATGCATACAAAACACTTTTCTTAGCACGTTTTCCATATTTTTGGCAATAGGCTTGCACTACTGCTCTCCTGAAATCACAATATGTAAATCGAATCCCAGTGGTTCTGGTTCTAAATATTAGCAAAGCACGCTGCTTCGATTCCGAAAACAAACAGAGGGAACCACCACTTTTTACCCCGGTAACCTAGATTCAATCATTGTAGAATACTATTACGATGAAGTCAAGTGTCCTATCTGCTAATGTTCTCATTTTAAGGCGATTTCTGATGTAATGAAAGCATATTACAAAAAGTTTCACAAGGTAAGGGATGCATGTCCCATCGCAAGTGACCCATCAACTTGTCCATGATTTTAGCGCGCTTTCTCTTTACTATACCTTTTGAGCTCACCGTGATATTCTGTCTTTCTCAGCTAAAAACTTCTTTTCCCGCATGTCACTGTTTTTAAACTCGAATATTTCAAATTTGCAAGTCCTAATGACAATATGTGCTGAAGTACTTTTCCCATTTGAACCCACCCTCTCACGTCGATTGTACTGCATGCAAACTGATTCCATTCGTTCTAATGCAAGTATCATGGCGGATCACGACATCTACTGATATTATATTTTTATCTTAATGCATTTTTATATCTACAATTAGTATTAGCATTACTTCTGCAGAAAGCCACATTCGGCAGCCATGTAGATAAATCTTATTTCTTCTGCTAAATGAATGTTATAAATCAACAGATATTAGTGTATTACACCGTGTGAGTTGAAATTGAAAAATCGTAATCTCACTTGGCTTCTTATCAAATATTACTATGTCTGGTTGGTTGTAGTGCATGCTAACTGCTTGCAATCGTTTTGATAAGACAATAACACATATCTCGACATATCCCCTTAGTAAAATTTTATCTGAACGTTTCGATATCTTAGAATTAGTATGTTTTATGAAAACAGAGTGAAGTATAGATCTAAGGACATATCTGTGTATTTCGACTTTCTTCTTACCCATGTTAACGGCTCTACTAAGGAATGTATTCTAGGCAGCTTCCCATGGTATTCCGCTAAATCCAGCGAAAACCTAAGCAGAAATCTACAAACGATTTGGTGCTTCTATTTTTGTAAAGGAAAATATTTTGTAATCTAGGGTGGCTCTGGTCAACGGCCATGCATACGCTCCCATACATACCAGGCCAAATCATAGTTTAGTTCAGCGTTAGAGATGAGTACACTTCGTAAGCGTCAAATGCTGGCTATTAATCATGTACATTTTGTGGAGTAACTTTCTGCTCTTCGGAAGGCAACTTTCAATCGGTGGCAGGACACAGAAGCTCTAATCACGTCAGCGAGTTGAGCTAGTTTTGAATTTAATAAATTAGATTACAGATATTATTCTTATTGATCATTCCGTATTAGATATGTAAGGTGTCGAAAAAGCTTATATGGTTGGTCCACTATTCAGCTACAGAGCGGAAGCTTACCACAATGTACTTACCGGTTAGAAAATGTTGAGAAGATTAAGAATTTCAAATCCTTCAATAAGCTTAAATAGAGTGTGCGATATGGCGGTCTGTTGTGCAAGATCAACCGAGCGTGGGAGAATAACTTTAAGGTCCTATAGAATAAAAATTAGTGTGATAGATACGTAGGGTTATCCATATAGCTTCTTGATGAAGTGAGTGAAGGTTGCAAAAGACGCCTCGAAATTTATTATAGGTGCAAGTTTAACTTTCAACCTAATCGAAAGTTTTTCGCAATCTCTATTACTTACTTTGGGCACCGAGACGAGCAAGTACTCGAACACTATTACTAAGGGAGAAAATTCAGGGTTTCTGCTCCAACATGTCCAAAGTAAGCATAGGAAGTTTTATATCTTTAAGGTGTACTTGACTGAAAATCTCTCAATGTAACCTAAGTACAAAAAAAAAAATCTGTCACCTGATAATTTTGTTGACGTTTGTGTTCTACAGCTGTTCTACCAAGCTTGTATTACTTCTTAGTATCAGTGCTTTAAACTGCTTGCTTTAGTAATTCATTCTCCGGACTTGTCTCACAAGCTAAGAGAAGCGGGCCAGATTCTACACGGTAATCACGCACCTATTTACCTAAGCATCTCCTACTAGATTTTCAGGCTAATTACCTGCATTTGAACCCTTTACAAGCTTACGACTATAAGTCTAGTATAACTGTTGCAGAAAATTGTCAAGCTTCGCGGGCTTCTGTCTAAAAAGTAGGTCGGTACAGTCGCAATGGAACAAGGTGGTGAGCAGTAAGCATTGATTATATTTAGGTCGTAATAAACCTAGGCAAATATGTTGAAACCAACTGTGATTGTCGTGTAGTAGAGCTTTCATTGGTACGACATCATCTTAGATAAAAATGTACATGAAGTCTTTGCATGTACGGAATATCCATACTTCGTTCTTTATTAAGGGTGAAACTTTACTTCCCTTCAGGAGAGTCGTAAAGTAAACGGCAGTTACATAATTATAAGTGAACTGGCAGGCGGCAGAATCCTTGGAGTGATTTATCTGCTGTTGAACATCTTAACATATAAACAATCAAACAATAAACAATTGTTATAAACGTACAATTGAATGATACTGTAGTACGTGAATGTGATATCTAAATGAATTGGTTTTTGGTCGTTACCTTAAATGTGTCCGGCTACGGTTTCGTTTTCTCTTCGGGTACCAAAGCAGTTCGTGTTAAAAGATTCCAAAATATGTAAACAGTTCAATAAACCACCTTCATGTTTTATAACTCGTCCTTACACCTTCATTTAAAGTTTCATCAAGATCGTCTTTTTGTCCATTTTATTAGGTCTATAAGGCTGGAACGTTATTACAAAATAACAATCATAATTGATTGGATCAACAATTAAGCCATTGTCAATGATATATTGGTATTCTACAGCTGTAGTTCGCCATCATCTAAATCAGATTGTTTTCCGATCTTCCATTTTTAAATGAAGTCCCTTGGCAGAATGCTTACACTTACATGTGGCTCGTTCACAATCCTATCTAGCAATCACTTTTTATCTACAGATGAGTAAGCTTATCCGGCTGGAGCCGATGGTAGCTGTGAGGGTCCTGGAGTTCGCATATCCAATATCACACACCAACCTCATTCGATTGCGTTCATGCTTAGACCAATTCGCGTTTGGAGCAGGAGGTAATTCCGAATTCAATGCTTCACACCTGCCGTGTTAGTAACGGAAAAAGTGCCCTTATTGAAGCTTTGTAACTACTTTTTTGATATACCTCATAGGCTTATACCAAGTAGGCGGATCAGAAATGTCTAATTTTGACCAATGTTTGAGGATTGAGATTTGGTTGGTTGAAGACTCTAACTTGCACAATTCTTTTTCTTTTTGAAGGATCTTGAAGACAGCAACTATTCTCTGCTGAGTATAGTTGAGGTCGTCACAGGTTGTAGCATCATGAAAAAAGTGAAAGCACTCTTTTAATCATGCTCAAGATTCCATAAATTTAATGATTTCGTAGCATTTCCTTTGGGTTCTGCTTCCATGTGGCCTTAAAAGAATCAGCAACTGCTCATGAAAAATTTTACCAAGATTCTTAAAAGAACTGAATCAGACCCACCAACAGCTACAAATTTCCCGTTTGTAGTTTCTTCCAATATCTTGTCCATATACAGTTACCTTAACTCCTTCGAAAACTGCTTGCATCATTTGAAGCCGTCTAGTACTAATCTGCAAGTTTCTGAAGAACCGTGATTGAATTGTCGCGGCTTCATTGGCAGAACTAAATTTGATCGTTGAGATATTTCACGAAAGTTTTTTTTTTTTGTCTTTCGACAATTTCCGTGTCTAATTGTAATTTTAATCCATAAAATATAAGTTGGAAATAGCGCTTAACATAATTTATAAACGTACTTAACGCAGATTTGACTTGCCATTTTTAGTCTACGCCATTGCGTGCAGAAGGACTCTTCCTTCTACGTGTAGGTTTTAGAACATAACACAACAGAGACTCTGCAATATTCACCACATTCGAACTTATATTCTTGCGGATTGAGATAATTTCACACAAGAATTAACAACGTGTCGCTCAGATGATAAACTGTTTCTTTCAAAAGTCCTGATATCTTTTATCGTATCAGTATTGGGGAATGAATTATTAATCTTGCTAACGTTGTGTTTGACGTTCAGTTACTCCCCACGTAAATTTCTTGGTATTCTTTAAGCACTCTTGGATAATCATATGAGTTGGACCTTCTTTTAAGATCTATTTTTTTTTTTTTTTACGAATTGTGAATGTACCTTCAGTTGTTAATTTATTTTAATCCTCTGATACCGTCCTTTCCTCCTGGTATAAGCCATATCAGATATAACAAGGAAGTAGTTACATGAATTCAATATAGCCTCTTTTCCAATTTCTAACACAGCAGCTGTGCAGCATTCAATTCGGATGTACCTCGAACTTCAGGAGTGAAATGGTCTAAGCTTGAACCCAATCGAACGAGGTTGGTGTATGAAAGAGGATATGCCAATTCCAGTACCCACATCACACCCAGTACACACCATCAGCTCCAGCCAGATAAGCTTACTTACCTGTAGATAAAAAATGACAGAACGATAGGATTGTGAACGAGCCACATGTTAGTGTAAAAGAGCCGATACGAAGTATTCGAGGTTTTGTGTATTCTGCCAAGAGAGTTATTGTAGAAATGGCGGAATGGAAGACAATCTGATATAGATGATTAGGATCAACAACAGTAGAAAAGCATCATGTCATTGACAACGGCTTAATTCTTGATCCAATGAGTTATGATTATTATTTTGTGTTCACGTCACACCTTATAGATCCAACAAAATGGACATGAAGTTGATCTTGTCACAATCTTCAATTAACTAAATCTCAATCCTGAAACAATGGTCAAGATTATAAATTACTTATCCGCCTGTATGGAGAAGGAAACATGTCCTTCTTGTTATAAGCCTATCAGGTGTAACAAAAAAGTAGTTACAAAGTTTCAATATGGCCACTTTTTCCCCTACTAGAACGGTAGGTGTGCAGCATTCAATTCGGAAGTACCTCCAAGTCCAGGAGCGAAATGGTCTAAGCATGAATCCAATTGAATGAGGTTTGTGTTTGAAAAAGGATACTACAGTACCACTACACATTCGCGTACTACAGTACCATTCAAATGTACGTTTATAACAATTGTTTATTGTTTGATTGATTATATGTTAAGATGTTCTATAGCAGATTGACTCCAAGGATTCTGACCTCTGCAAGGACACTAAAATTTTTGTAACTACCGTTACTTTTTGCATGTCCTAAAAAGAAGCAAAGTTTAACTCTCTTAATAAAGAACGAAGTTTCGATATGCGGTACATGCAAAGTCTCCATGTACAGTTTTATCCAAGAGGGGCCGTAAGAATGAAAGATATACTACACGTCGATGCCAGTTGGTTTCAACTGATTGCCCTTGGTTTTATACGACATAAGGACAATCAATGCTTAGTGGTCAGCTCCTTGTTACTTTGCGACTATTCCAAGCTGCTTTACAGACAGAAGGCCATGAAGCTTAATAATTTTCCGTAACAGTTATATTACACTTATGGTCGTAAGCTTGTAACGAATTCACATGCATATTATTGGCCTGAAACTCTATAGGAGATTTTTAGGTAATTAGGTACGTGATTACCTTGTAGACTCAGGCCCGCTTCTCTTGGCCTGGGAGACAAGTCCGGCCGATGAATTTATAAAGCTAGCGGTTTAACACGTTGACTGCCGTGAAGCCCGCAAATGGGCTTAACATAGTATTTCATAGGGGCCAGGTAACCCACATGCGGGCTTCATATTTCTTCTTCTTTAAGTCGTTTCTTCCAGGCTTGGGCTTTAGTCTTGGCTTTGTTAAAGGAGTTTATGTGGCCATCCTGCCCTGTAGTGAAATCCCTCTGAATGGCCTGCGGCGCAGATGATGTATATTTTTTTAAAACTTACTGAGAGGCCATGAGGTCTGTATGTGGGCCTCGCCTCCCCTGAGTAACAGGTACATTTCTGAATCAAAAACAGTACACCTGAAGCATAAGCGATGTTAAAAGATTGAATTTCAATATAGAACATTTGATGGCCCTTGGGGATCGGAATCGAATTTCGGCCTTGGCAGTCAACGTCTAGGCAAAGAAGCTATACAGTCCTGGTAGAAAAAATGTAGAACACAGTGATCAACAAAGGTATTTTTTCAAAGGTATTTTCTCAAGAGCAGAATGCTATTCCACAAAATGTACCCGATTAATCGCCAGCAGTTGAGGTTTACAAAGTGTACTCATCTCTAACACTGAACCAGACTTTCATTTGGCCTGGTATGTAAACAAGTATATCCATGGCCGTTGACCTGAGCCGCCGTATATCACCAAGTAAATTCTTTTACCAAATCATCTGTACAATTCCGCAATGATGTTCGCTGCATATACTGCCTAGGGTACAATCCTTCCACAGTCCTGCTAAGAGCCCTTAACATTTACTAGAAGAATGATGAAACACACAGATATTTGCTTAGATCTATACAACAGACTCTTTTCAGAGAACATTGTAATTCCAAGTTAAAGAAACATTCAGATATCTAAGAGGAGATGTCCAGATACGTATTGTTCTCTTACCAAAACGAACGCAAGCAGTTAGCATGCACTACAAGCAATCCGACATAGCAATATTTGATAACAAACGTAGTGAGATTAGCATTCTTCAATTACAACTTACACGCTGTAATAATAAAAAAATTTGATGAAAAATTAGTGATTTAAAGTGCAACAGACGTGCCAATAATTCGAGGGTTCTATTTCGAAGTGTCCGGTAAGGCTAAACGGCTTATGCCGGCCTATGTCGTATTTACAATGCTGTGAAAATTAGAAGTCAGAAGTGGACATTGGCATCTACTCCTTAATTCCTATTGGTTTACAGCTAGTAAAGGAAGTTAACAACGAATCTGAACCGTAAAATCTTCTGTACCTAGCTCTCAAAAACAAAGCAGTAGTGCTTTTAGAGCTCCTTAACTCGCATTATGCAATGGTGTACCATTTAAAAAAACCGTGGATTTATTTCTCCCTTTAATAAAACAAGGATATCACAGAACGAACAGCGGTTTGTTTTAGGTGGGCCCTTGGGATTAAAAAATGTGATACCAAATGTAAAAATATAAGTATTAATATTAATTTATCAATGATAATCAAGCAAACGCTATACTTCCCGTTTATATGTAACTACATTACTTTTTGAGAGTGCTTCCTGCTGAAGAAATCTACTTAGGATTCATAACCTTTTTCTTAATTGTTAGCCTGATAGAGATGGTTTAATCCAAAGAATTGTGTTTTTATGGATATATTATTTAAAGAAAGTCTGCTGTGTGTTAACACTCGAGGCTATCAAATATGGGTTTAATTAGCGTCGTTTGTGTTCACTAGGACTTAGATACACAGTTGTGTACAATTCACTAGGTTCCGGTCTATCATTAATAATATTTTCCCTATTGCATACTGAAAAACTTGCTATGGAACCCATTATGATCTAAACTCCGTAGCAGCCTTACCTTGGGCCTGATACCAGTGATCTGATCCATGAGACAAATAAATAATCATTGTGGTTCCTTTAAGATCTTCCCTTGATTAGTTAAAATGTAAACTTCGGGATGACCAAAGAATCAGAATAGATGTTGATATAAAGTGGATCTCCTCCTCCTGAAGGGTCAAAGGAGGTGTTAAGATTTCGGTCAGTTAAAAGTATTGTAATAGCCCCTGCTAATACGGGAAGAGATAAAAGAATTAATACAGCAGTGATTACTACAGATCAAACAAATAATGGTATTTGTTTTAAAGTTATTCCGGGAGTTCGTATGTTAATTACAGTTGTAATATAATTTATTGCCCCAAGAATTGAGGATACCCCAGCTAGGTGGAGGGAGAAAATAGGAAGATCTACAGAGGCTCCGGCGTGAGCAATGGCTCTGGAGAGAGGAGGATATACAGTTCATCTGGTTCCCGCACCACTTTCTACAATTCTTCCTGTTAATAGTAGAGTTAGTGAGGGTGGTAGCAATCAGAATCTTATGTTGTTTAGACGCGGGAATGCTATGTCAGGTGCTCCAATATTAAAGGTACTAATCAATTACCAAAGCCCACAATTATAATTGGCATAACTATGAAGAAAATCATAATGAAAGCATGAGCAGTAACAATTACGTTATAAATTTGGTCGTCACCAATTAAGCTACCTGGTCGACGAAGTTCTGCTCGAATGAGAAGACTTAGTGATGTTCCTACTATTCCTGCCCAAGCCCCAAAGATCTACCAATGTGTTTATGGTTTGTAGAAAATAATCATCGTTGCAAATGAAATTAAATAGGGTGGCCGAAGCACTAGGCGATAGATTGTAAATCTATTTATGGTTAATAAACCTCTTATTAAGTTTTATAGTCAATATATATGATATCGGTCTGCAATTCCGGAGTAGTAGTTAATATACTAAACCTAAAAGATTGACTTTTATTTATAGCTTTGAAGGCCATTCGTTTTTTTAACTTAAAGTATTTGTTTAAAGGATGTTGTCAGTTAAAGGTAAAATATTTATCCCTTTTAACGAAATAATAATGAATATGAATCGATGTTTCTTAATTTTTTTTCATTAAGGACGTTCATGTTTGGTTATGATGATTAATAATGAAGGCAGCGTAAGCATTTCGCATATAATTGAAAAGGGTAATTACTGCTGTTATTACTATTAGGGTAAGAATAATAAATGACATTTGTTCGGCAGTTTGTATAATAATGATTCATTTGGGTAAAAATCCTAAGAATGGCGGGAGGCCACCTAAAGATAAAAGAATAGTGAAAATAGCTAATTTTGTTGTTACAACAATTTTATTAGAAAAAGTTTGATTAATATGAAATATTTTGTTTATTGCGAAAAGAGTGACTGCTATTGCTGAAAGTAACGCATAAAATAGGAAGTAGAGGGATCATCTTATATCACTTAATAGTAGGGCTATAAGTATTCATCCAGTGTGATTAATAGATGAGAATGCTATGATTTTACGTAGTGATGTTTGAATTAAACCTCCGATTGAGCCTACTACTATGGATAAAATTAAGGTTAGGTAGATTGCATTTGTAGGCTTTAAGCTGTAAGAAAGTAAGCCAAGGGGCGCTAATTTTTGTCATGTTAATAAAATAATGCAGTCTATTCAAGGTATGACCTCTATTACTTCGGGCATTCAGAAGTGGAGAGGAGCTGCGCCTATTTTAAAAAGCAAGGAGTAGTGATTAAATAGAATGTAGTTTGCAGTCCTATGTATAGTAAAATAATTGCTATTAGAAGTAAGGATCTTGCTATAGCTTGTACTAAAAGGTAATTTAAAGCACATTCGGTGTGACGTTGATTGTTGGTCTTTGAAATCAGGGGGATGAATGAGAGGTTAATTTCAAGACCAATTCAAGTACCAAATCATGATGAGTAAGTTAGGGAAATAAGAGTTCCAACACAAGTGTTGTGGAGACTGAAAGTGTCTTAGGATTAGTGAGCATTAGAAAAAGAAGAATAATCTTCATATGCGGGGTATGAGCCCACTAGCTTATCTTAGCTTATCTTTGTACACTTTAGTGTACGGCGCACGTTGATTTTTGATGTCAAAGGTGAAAGTGTAATTCTTTTAGGTGTAATAAGAGTATATTGAAATACTTGATTTATCCTATTATGATAATCCTTTAATCAGGCGTTTATTATTTTATAATTATTTATAGTGTTATATGAAAATTTAAATAGATCAATATTGTGTTATAATAATTAAATTTTGAAATATTATATTAATAATAATTAAAACTTGAAAATCTATTAAATCCTCTTAATTAACCTGAGATACCGGCTAAAGGTATATTAATAAGCTTAATGTAATCAGTATATGCTAGTTTTTACAGCATATGTGTCAGGAGAAAGTAAATATACTTGTATAGGATACAATTGTGTTTGAGGGGGAAAAAACTAAATTGAATCCTAGACAAGGGGGAAATTAGGGTTTATTAACTACTAATTTTTATTAATTAGATTAAATACATAATTAATAATTATTTATTTTAGCGTTATAAAATAATAATAAAGTATTATCTTGGCTTTTCTTCTCTTATTTATCTAGTTGTACATGTAACCTTCCTGATAAGAAATGAATATTATTGATCTTAAAGGTAAATAATGAAGTACAATTGGTCGCAGTACTTGTTTTTGTTTATTGATTAGTGTTTCAAGCAGTTAAGGTTTAAGGGGACCCGGCGAAATTCGTGCCAGCTGCCGCGGTGAGACGAGGGGGTTGAAGGGAAGAGGTAGTGATGGTTAAGCTGTAGTTAAAAATTTAAATTAAAGGACTTTGTTTTATTTATTTTTAGGTGAAATTATTTAAAATTATGAGTTCTATGTTTGAGGCTATGAAATTATTTGTTAAACTAGGATTAGATACCCTATTATTTTTAGTGTAAAATGTAATACTTGGGTAATAGTAGTTATGTTCTTGAAACTCAAAGGATTTGACGGTATTTTAGGCTGTTCAGAGGAATCTGTCGGGTAATAGACAATCCACGATATATTTTACTTATTGTTGTTTCGCAGTTTGTATACCGCCGTAGTTGAAGGTATTAGAGACCTTCATTATCTTTATTGAGGAGGACTTCAGGTCAAGGTGCAGCTTATCAGTAAGAGGAGATGGATTACAATAGATGTTTATACGGATTTTATTATGAAATTATTTAAATGAAGGTGGATTTGAATGTAATGTTAGTTATGTTGCTATTATGAGTAGGGCTCTAAGATATGTACACATCGCCCGTCGTTCTCATTTGTTTAGGTGAGATAAGTCGTAACATAGTGAACGTACAGGAAGGAGTGCCTAGATTGAATTAATAGCAAAATAGAGCTTGCTAGTTGAGCTATTCGTTTACATCGAGGAGGTTGCTGTGCAATTGATTGAAGGATGTTCTTATGCATATAATTTTTTTATATTGAGGCTAAGCGAATCAACTTTAATTGATGATATAGAATTAATTTGTTGATATTATAGTTAATTAGTACCGTAAGGGACTGTTAATAGCAGTATCTATTACTTTCTTTGTGCACCAAGAGGAGCAAGTACTCGAACACTATTACTAAGGGAGAAGATTCAGGGCCTCTGCTCCAAGATGTGGAAAGTGAGTAAGTAAATAAGTCGGCATATATGCTGCTCGTTTTAAAGAATTCCAAAAAAAGGTTAACAGAACAATAAACCACCTTGTTTTATAAATTGTTTTTATTCCTTCATTCAAAGTTACATCAAGATCATCTTAATATACATTTTGTTAGGTCTTTAAGGCGGTGACGGTAACACAAAATAATAATCATAACTGATTGGAGCAAGAATTATGCCGTTGTCAATGACATGTTGATTTTCTACAGCTGTTGTTCCTAATCATCTCTATCAGATTATCTTCCATTCTGCTATTTCTACATGAACCCTCTTGGCAGAAGACACAAAACCATGAATACTTCATATCGGCTCTTTTACACAAAGATGTAGCTCGTTCACAAACCTATCTTTCAGTCACTTTTTATCTACAGGTAAGTAAGCTTATCCGGCTGGAGCTGATGGTAACCGTGTGGGTAATGGAATTCGCATATCCTCTTTCACACACCAACCTCGTTCGATTGGGTTTATGCTTAGACCATTTCACTCCTGAAGTTTTTGCTCGTTAGGTTGTGTGTGTCTTGCTACAATTTCGTTTTCTCTTCGGGCACCAAAGCCGCTCGTGATAAAGATTTCCAAAATATGTAAACTAAACAATAAACCACCTTAATGTGTTATAGCTTAGTTCTTTGCCTTCTTTTAAAGTTACGGTACATCAAGATCGTCTACATGTCCATTTTGTTAGGTCTATAAAGCGGGGACGTAATTTCAAAATAATAATCATAACTGATTGGATCAATAATTAGCAATTGTCAATGACATATTGGTTTCCAACAACTTTGTTCTTCATCATCTATATAAGATTGTCTTCCGATGTGATATTTGTACATGAAGTCCCTTGGCAGAATGGAGAAAACCTTCAATATTAGATATCTGCTCTTTTATACTAACATGTGGCTCGTTCAAATCTTGCAGTCCTTTGTTATGGTAGCTGTGTGGGTCCTTAAAATTAGCATATCTTCTATCACACACCAAACTGTTTCGATTGGGTTCATGCTTAGACCACTTCGCTCGTGGTGTTGGAGGTACTTCCGAATTGGATGCTGAACAGGTGCCGGGTTAGTAGGGGGAAAAGTGGCCATATTGATGCTTTGTAATATTCCTCCCTTGTTATACCTGATATGTCTTATACCAGGGAAGATACGTTTCCTTCTCCATACGGGCGAATAAGATATGTGTAATCTTGACAATTTTGTCCGGACTGAGTTTTGGTTGTTTGAAGAATCAAATTAACTTGCACAATTCTTCTTCTTTTCGAAGGATCTTGAGGGCTGCCAACTATTCACTGCTGAGAATAGCTGAGGTCGTGTTACAGCCTGTTGCATCATGAAAAAAGTGAAAGCAATCTTTTAATGATGCTAAAGTTTCTTTAAATTTAATAATTTCGTAGCATTTCCTTTCAGTAGTGTTTTTATTGACATTAAAAGAATCAGCAACTGCTTATGTAGTCCTCTAGTAAGATTCTTAAAAGATCTGAATCAGACCCATCAACAGCTACAGATTTCCCGTTTCTAGTTTCTTCTATTACTGTTGTCCATATACAGCTACCTCTTGCTTTTGCTCACAGTTTGCATAATTTGAAACCGTCTACTATTGATCTCCAAGTTTCTGAACAATTCTGATTGAATTGTCGTGGCTTCAATGGAAGAAAATTTTTTTATCGTGGCAGATATTTCCCGAAAGCTCATTTTTCTTTCTTTTGGCACTTTCCATGTCTAATTGTAATTTTTATCCAAAAATATAACATAATTTTAATTTATAGCCATAAAATAGAGTTTAACATAATTTATAAACGTTTTAAACGGAGATTTGTGTGCGTAATCACCGCAGTCGAATTGACATTTTTGCGCATTGGCATATTATCACACAAGGAGAGTGGCATTAGATCAACGTATCGCTCTGATGATAAACTGATGCCCACAAAAATCCTGTAGACTTCTTTTACCGTAACAGTAATTGGGAATGAAAAATTAATCTTACAAACGTTGTGTCTGACGTTGAGTTAATGCCCCAGAAAATTTAGTTGCCTTCATTAAAAGCTGTTCGATAAACATATCACTTGGAACTTCGTTCGAGAATGTCAATGTTCCTTGAGTTTTTACTTGTAAACCTCTGACACCGTATTTGCCTCCAGGCCTCCATTTGTTGAATATAGTGATGTGCAATTTTTTCAAAGAAAAGAAGACCAGCTGCGTGAGAAAACGGAAGTTTTAATTTAATTGCCATCAAATGAAGTTTCTAGTCCCGTGTTCAATTTAGTACCATGGATGAATTTCTATACGGTTATGACCTTTTCTATATACTGCAGTCAAAGTTAACGGTTCGAAAAATGAAACCATCTTAATTTTGAGTTTCTTAATATGGTTTTTGTCATGCAGCTTCATTTTCTTATAATGTTGCATAGTGATTTCCTCACCCAGACGTTGTTGAAAAATTCGCATATCCTAGATTTTCTTATCTCCTTCGACGGTTGTAAATGTCTTCATAACCACATGTAGAAGTCCCGGAGCTAAGTCTACAAGTGAGTTCTCAATGATCTTGAGTAGGCATGACCATTCAGCATTTTCACCAAAGTTATCATAATGTACAGGATACAGCAAAGTTCTTTTATACCATTTCCTGACATAATGTGTCTATTCGTGCCTCTGGTGGGTTGTATTGCATGCTAACTGCTTGCATTCGTTTTAAGAAGAGAACAACACGTATCTCGACATCTCCTCTTAGTAAAATATCTGAATGCTTTGTAACTTGATAATACAATGTTCTCGAAAACAATCTGAAGTATAGATCAAAGCACATATCTGTGTGTTTAGACTTTGTTATTGCCAATGTTAACGGCTCTTAGTTGGACTATGCAAGGAATGTACTCGAGGCACTTTGCCATGATATTCCGCTATATGATGCGATCATCTAAGCAGAATTCTACAGACGATCTGGTGCTTCTATTTTGGTAAATTTATTTACTTGGTGATGTAGAATGGCTCTGGTCAACGGATATGAATATGCTCGCATACATACCAGGCCACATGACAGACTGGTTCAGTGTTAGAGATAAGTACACATCGTAAGCCTAACTGATGGCTATTAATCAGGTAGAATTTGTGGAGTAGTTTTCTGCTCTTGAGAGGAAATTTTTTAGTCGATGGATTGGACACGCAAGGTCTGTTCACGTCTGCCGAAATACGTCTTCTTGATCATTCTGTCTCAGGTATGAAAGGTGTCAAAAAGCTGAGAAATTTTTTGCACTAATTGGCTACAGAGGGAAAGCTTACCAGAACTTTACTCCCCGGTGATTAAACGTTTGGAAGATCGAGAAATTCAAATCCTCCAATAAGAGTAAAAGAGTGTACGATATGGCACTCTGTAGTGCAAGATGAATCGTGCAAGTCAGAAAGACTTTATTTAAGTTTCTATAGCCTGAAGATTATTGGGATACATACGTAGCGTTATCAATTCAGAATCTTGATGAAGTGAGTCAAGCTTTAAAAAAGCTCGTTTGAACAATGAACCCTAGGGCGAAGGATTTTCTGTTGTGTACCTAGGTGTCAAAAACAAAACAGTAGTACTTTTAGAGCTCTTTAACTCAGATTATAGGATGGCGTACCATTTAAAAAAACGTGGATTTACTTCTCCTTTATATAAGAAGAGGGTATTGCAGACGAATAGGTTTGGGAACGGACAGCGGTTAGTTTTAGGTGAGCCCTTGGAATTGAAAAATGTTGTGATACCAAATGTAAGAAAAATAAGTATTAATTTATCAATGATAATCAAGTAATTGCTATATTTCCCGTTTATAAGCTACTACAATACTATTTGGGAATGGTTTCTGCTGAAGAAATATACATAACACCCACAACGCTCTTACCTTTTCTTGATCGTTAAGCTGATAGACTCTGATTAATACAAAGAGTTGTGTTCTTACGGATATATTAGTTAAAGAAAGTCTCCTGTGTATTAACTCACGAGGCTATCAAATATGCATTTAATTAGAGTCCTTGCTGCTCACTAGGGCTTACATACAAGATTCTGCAGGATTCACTAGGTTCCGGTCTATCATTAATAATTTTTCCCGATTCATTGTTTTGAAACTTGCTATGTAACCAATTATATTCTAACCAGCAAACCAGCTTGACTTTGGGTTTCAGACCGGTGATCTGATCGATAAGCCAAGAAAAGAAACGATTTTAAGTTCTTTTGAGTTTTTCTCTTACACGGTTACGTGGAAAATATTTACGGTATAATAAGACCTTTGTTGGCCATCAATATATTAACACTGGTCATCACAGAGCAACCAAACTGTTGGCCAATCAAATAAGCTTTTCATATAAGCTCACTGTATGCTTTGATTAGTAATTAAGTGCTACAACTTTCGTAAAGCATAGCTGTATATAGACAACAGTAATAGAAGAAATTACAACGGGAAGACTGTAGTTGTTGATCGGTCTGGTTCAAAATCTTTTAAGAAACTTACTAGAGGACTTCATAACCAGTTGCTGATTCTATTAAGCTCAATACAAGCACTACTGAAAGGAAATGCTACAAAATTACTAAATTTAAAGAAACTTAATAGATAAGTTTAAAGAAACATAAACCAACCAAAACTCAATCTGGACAAAATGGTCAAGATTACACTATTCTTATTCGGCCGTATGGAGAAGGAAACATGTTCTCTCTGGTATAAGCCATATCACTTATAACAAGGGAGGAATATTACAAAGCTTCAATATGGCAATTTATCCCCTACTAGGACGGCAGCTGCTCCGCATTCAATTCAAAAAGTACCTCCAACTCCACGAGCGAAGTGGTCTAAGCATGAACCCAATCGAAAGAGTTTGGTGTGTGATACGCAAATTTTAAGGACCCACAAGCTACCATCAGTTCCTGCAGGCTAATGTTATTAACGTGTACATAACAGATGACTACATGATAGTAATGTGAACGAGCCACGTGTTAGTATAAATGAGCAGATATGAAATATTGAAGGTTTTATACATTTTGCCATAGAACTTTATGTACAAATGCCAGATCGGAGAAGAATCTTATATAGATGATGACGAACAAACCTGTTGAAAACCATTATGTCATTGAAAATTGCTTAGTTGTTGATCCAATCAGTTATGATTATTATTTTGAAATAACGTCCCCGCTTTATAGACCTAACAAAATGGACATGTAGACGATCTTGCGGTAACTTTAAAAGAAGGTAAAAAAAAAAAAAAAACAAGGTATAAAACATTAAGGTGGTTTATTGTTTAGTTTACATATTTTGGAAATCTTTATCACGAGCGGCTTCGGTGCCCGAAGAGAAAACGAAATTGTAGCAAGACACACACAAGTTAACGAGCAAAAACTTCAGGAGTGAAATGGTCTAAGCGTGTACCCAATCGAACGAGATTGGTGTGTGAAAGAGGATATGCGAATTCCAGGACCCAGACAGCTACCTTCAGTTTCAGCCGGATGAGCTTAGTTACCTGCAGATGAAAAGTGACTGAAAGGTAGGTTTGTGAACGAGCTACATTTTAGTGTAAAAGAGCCGATATGAAGTATTCAGGGTTTTGTGTATTCTGCCAAGAGAGTTCATTTAGAAATGGCAGAATGGAAGACAATCTGATATGGATGATAAGGAAGAGCAGCTGTGAAAATCAACATGTCATTGACAAACCCATAATTCTTGCTCCAATCAGTTATGATTATTATTTTGTGTTACCTTACCGCCTTAAAGACCTAACAAAATGGACATTAAGATGATCTTGATGTAACTTTGAATGAAGGTATAAAAACAAGTTATAAAACATGAATTCTTTAACACGAGTAGCATATATGCCGACTTAGGTACTCTCTCAGTTTCCACATCTTGGAGCAGAAGCCCAGAATCTTCTCCATTAGCAATACTGTTCGAGCACTTGCTCCTCTTGGTGCCCAAAGAAAGTAAGAGATACTGCTATTAACTTTCACTTAGCTTGATGGTTAAACTTGCGTCTATAAAAAATTTCGAGCGTCTTTTGCAACCTTGACTCACTTCATCAAGATTCTAAATTGATAACGCTACGTATCTATCCCAATAGTCTTCAGGTTATACAAACTTTAAGTCTTTCTGACTCGCGCAGTTCATCTTGCACTACAGAGTGCCATATCGTACACTCTTATAATCTTATTGGAGGATTTGAATTTCCCGATCTTCTAAACATTTAATCACCGGGAAGTAAAGTTCTAGTAAGCTTTCCCTCTGTAGCCAATTAGTGCAACAACTTTATTAGCTTTTTGACACCTTTCATACCTGAGACAGATTGATCAACAAGATGGATTTCTGCTGACGTGAACAGACCTTGCGTGTCCATTCCATCGACTCAAAGGTTTCCTCTCAAGAGCAGAAAGCTACTCCTTAAAATCTACGTGATTAATAGCCAGCAGTTAGGCTTACGATGTGTACTTATCTCTAACACTGAACCAGTCTGTCATTTGGCCTGGTATGTATGTGAGCATATTCATGTCCGTTGACCAGAGCCACTTTAAGTCACCAAGTAAATACCTTTACCAAAATAGAAGCACCAGATCGTGTGTAGAATTCTGCTTAGATGATCGCATCATATAGCGGAATATCATGGCAAAGTGCCTCGAGTACATTCCTTCCATAGTCCAGCTAAGAGTCGTTAACATTGGCAACAACAAAGTCGAAACACACAGATATGTCCTTTGATCTATACTTCAGACTGTTTTCAGTGAACAAGTTACAAAACATTCAGATATTTTACTAAGAGGAGATGTCGAGATGGGTTGTTGTCTTCTTAAAACGAATGCAATCAGTTAGCATGCAATACAACTCACCAGAGGCACGAATAGACATATTATGTCAGTAAATGGTATAGAACTTTACTTCATCCTGTACATTATAAAAACTTTGGTGAAAATGCTGAATGGCCATGTATACTCAAGGTCATTGACAACTTACTTGTAGACTTTGCTCCGGGACTTCTACATGTGGTTATGAAGACATTTACAACCGTCGAGGGAGATATAATCTAGGATATGCGATCTTTTCAACAACGTCTGGATTAGGAAATCACTATGCAATACAACCAACCAGAGATAGTAATATTTGATAAGAATTGTAGTGAGATTAGAACTATACTTTAGACTGTTTTTAGATAAGATTGTATTGAGAACATTGTAGAACATTGTAAAACATAGTGATTCTAAAATACTGAAAGATTCAGATGTTTACTAATAAAAGATATCGAGATACATGTATTCTTATCAAAACGAATGCAAGTAGTTACAATGCATTACAACCAACCAGACATAGTAATATTTAATAAGTGATGAATGAAACTGTAATCTGATAAAACGGCAGCATTGTCTTGAAACGAATAACGTATCACATTTCGTCATTCTTACATCCTCTTCCCCTCCAGTGGTATACGTTCATATTCTTGGTGTGTCAATGCTGTCTTACTCCGAAGATTTAATCAAGTCTTCACTCCCGTCTCGCGTCTCGATTTCCTATTCTCAAACAACCTTTGTATAGCTATTCATCTTGTGAAAGCTTCGCCAGAACGATTGTGTAATGGTGAGATACCGACCTCTTCTTTTGATATAAGCAGTTTAATCCCTCTGTATTTCTTCTATATTTCACTTCAAGTTCTAATACTATATATTGTACTCATTTGCATACTGTAAACAACTGCGAGAAAAGTGAGCAAAGCTCATGCGTTATGACATTAGATTAGACATTATACAGGAAAGATGTTCAAATCGTAAATCACCTGAAGAAATTTCTGAACGGTCCAAAGTTTGCTGTCAAGTAATTTCTAGGCATGAATGGATATATTATGTCAGGAAATTGTATAGAAAAACTTCGGAGTACCCTGTAACTATGAGAACTTTAGTGAAAATGCCGAGAGTCCATGCCTATTCAACATCATTGAGAACTCACTTCTAGACTTTGCTCGGGGACATTTACAACCGTCGGAGGAGATGACTTAATCTAGAATCTGAGATCCTATTCAACAACGTCTGGATGAGGAAATCCATATTCAACATTTACAAGAAAATGAAACTGCCAGACAAAAACCATATTAGGAAATTTCAAAATTAGAACGGTGACATTTTCCAAACCGTTGACTTTGGCTGCAGTATATAGAGAAGGTCATAATCGTGTTCCAATTCATTAAAAGGGACTAGATTGAATAGAGTACTAGAAACTTTATTTGAGGGCTATCAAATTAATGCTTCTGTTTACTCACGCAGCTGGCCATCTTTTCTATGAAAAATTTCCACATTACTTAACTCAACTGGTGGAAGCCCTGGAGACAAATACAGTATCAGAGAATTACAGAAAATTAATAATTCAAGGAACATTCACAATTCGCAGAATAAGACGCCTTCTTGAGCGAAGTTCCAAGCGATATTATTATCGAACAGAGTTTAATGAAGGCTGCGAAATTTTCTGGGGATTAACAACGTGAGAAACAAAGTTAGCAAGATTAATCATTCATTACCAAGTACTGTTACGTTAAAAGAAGTTCTAGAGTACTTTCGAATGAAACAGTATATCATCTGAGCGGCACGTTGAGCTAATGCCACCTACCTCGTTTAAAAATATCTCAATGCGCAAGAATTTTAATTCGACTGCGCTGAGAATTGCAGTCTCTGTTGTACTGAGTTTTAAAACGCACACGTAGAAGGGAGAGTGCTACACGCATTGGTGTGAACTAAAAATGTCAAATCAAATCTGCTAAGCGCCATTTTCACCTTATTTTTATGGACTTAAATAACAATTAGACACGGAAAGTGCCTAAATACAAAAAAGAGCTTTCGGGAATATCTGGAACGATCCAACTTAAATCTGCCATTGGAGCCACGGCAATTCAATCAAAATTCTTGAGCAACTTGGAGATCAATACAAGTCTCCTTCAAATGATGCAAACAGTTTTCGAAAGAGTAACGGCTCTTTGCTGGACTATGCAAGGAACGCACTCTAGGCACTATGCCATGTTTTTCCGCTATATGATGCGACCATCTATGCAGAATTCTACAGCATTCTACAGGTTTTTCTATTTTAGTAAAGGAATTACTTGGTGATCTAGAATGGCACTGGTCAACGGCCATGAATATGCTCGAATACATACCAGGCCAAATGACAGTCTGGTTCAGTGTTAGAGATAAGTACACATCGTTAGCCTCAACTGTTGTAAGGTAGATTTTGTGGAGTAACTTTCTGCTCTTGTAAAGAAAACCTTGAGTCGATGTACAGGACACGCAAGGTCTCTCTGCACGTCAGCAGAAATACATCTTGTTGATCATTCTGTCTCAGGTATGAAAGGTGTCAAAAAGCAAATAAAATTGTTGCACTAATTTGCTACAGACGGGAAGTTTACCAGATTTTTGCTCACCGGTGAGAAACCGATTAGAGAATCGGGAAATTCAAATCCTACAATAAGCTTAATAAGAGTGTGCGATATGGCAGTGTGTAGTGCATGATGAACTGTGCGAGCCAGAGAAACTTTAATGTTCTATAGCCTGTATAGGTCTATAGATACGTAGCGTTATTAATATAGCATCTTGATGAAGTGAGCCAAGGTTGCTATAGACGCCTCGAAATTTTTTATAGACGCACTTTAACTTTCAGGCCAAGCGAAAGTTAATAGCAGAATTTATTTCGCAGCGAGAGGACTTTCTTTCGGCAGCGAGACGATCAAATTCTCGGACACTATTCCCAAGCGGGCAATTTCAGGGCTTCTGGTCCAAGATGTGGGAAGTGAGTCTAGGAAGTTTTATATCTTTCAGGTGTATTTAACTGAAAATCTCCCAATCTAACCTGAGTAAAAAAAAATTCTGTCAATTGATTACTTTGTTGCTGTCTCAGTTCTACCAGACTTGTATAACATCTTTGTATCTCGAATCAGTGCTTTACACCGCTAGCTTTAGTAATTCATCGGCCGGACTTGTCTCACAGGCCCGCAGTGGTTCAACTGCCACATCTATCTGGACAAAATATAAAAACTGAGTTGTGAGAAATAGTGAGAAAAGGATGGGAATTCTTGGGGCAAGGTCCCAAGTGGTGGGAAAAAACCACTTAGGTGCCAAATCACACATGGGGAAGTATGTCGGATCCGACGAACAAGATTAATTGTATTTAATGTAGAATCAGCTGATCGACAATTTCCGTGCTAGACCTTACGTCTGCAGCATATAACACAGACAGCTGTTGGTCAGTGCCAGGAATATAGTGTGACAACTGTAGATGAAGGTATGACGTGCATGTGGCATGAATGAGGAGTGCCGTGGGTTTTTGGGTGGGCTTTGGCGTGATGGGAAACACTAGGGAATAAGAACGTATACTGTACTTAGGAATAGGTATAATGAATTGACGCGTAAAAACAATTCTCCACCAGTCTCCAGGTTCTAATGACTATAGATGTGTAGAGTACTGATTGTAGTGTTGCATAATAACTATGACATGCAAATGTTCACTTAATTGTTGCTTCTTATACTTTCAAAATGGAGTGTACGCTGACACAATAAGTCTTCTTCGACGCCTGGAGAGGTGAACCCAATAGCTGCAAGAGAACCAATAGTGTTTACACCTGTGTAATAGACAAATTAAGGTTACAAAACTGTAATGAGGATGTAGCAGAGTGCGTCAGAAAGGTTACAGATAGCTTTTGTATACATGTCAAAGAGAAATTTCAAAAATGTCATCGAGCAATGAATGACTTTGTAAATAAATATGGTAAGTGGCTCGACAGTACAGTGGAGTTTTCTTGAAACGTATGGAATGCAGCGACATTACGACGACCAGTATCATTTGGAACAGGTGTGACACCGAGAACACCTGTAGGGCGTCCAAGAGAACTGTTTGAAGAAGTAAGTGAGAAAGCAAAGAGAAGACGGTTGTAGTCGTTAGTACAACATCGACAACTGAAGAGTGAGTGTATGCAACGCACATGGGCTTACGTGCAAAAGAAAAACGTGATGCTTCTTATATTGTGTATCACCCAGGAGGGATCGCGAATCAAAAAGGCGTACAAGAGTCCAGAGACGAGAGTACCAATTAAGATTACAAACGATGAGGCATTAGCATTATACGTTGACACGAAATCGACAAAGAAACAATACCAGTTAGTTCGTAACCAGGCAAAAGTTCATAATGGAAATATCTATTCGTCTAACTATAAAGTGTTAGAGGCGAAGAAAGCGTGCTACCCAGCCTATATTATCACAGGCGTATATGCGGAAGTGCAGCTGCAAGCATTACTTGATCATACTATCGAGCGATTAATTTCCCACAACAATACTATACTGCGAGAGATCAATCAGGAAGTTGAAATGACCATGTTCTTCAAATGCTGTTTGTGATTGCGCGTCAGGTCAGAGCGCATACAAACAACGGTATAGTTCAGATACAGAAAATGATATACATAAATATACACATTTGTTTGTTATTTCGTTAGTGTCTTTAAAATTACAATATGGTTAAGAGACACTCTTGCATAGTTCACGGCCATTGCCAATACGCTATTGTCGGCCAATCAAGCTACTGTTCATGATAGAAACAGCAGAAGTAACACGTTTAGAAGCTACTAAGATACAGCAGCAACTTCAAGCTCTCTCACCAGCAACTATCACTTACAATGATCATCAAATAGTAGTGAAACACAGATTAAAGCTTACAATGGCAGATGTGAAGGTCTGTAGTGATATCACAAACAAATCATATTAACGATGTTACATCTGCGGTGCATCTTCAAAGCAAATGAACGATCCAGACAAAACTACAGTTTTACCACCTGACACAACAACGTTTGAATTCGGGTTGTCAAGTCAGCATTCCCGGATAAGGTGCTTTGAGTGTCTGTTGCACATTGCATATGTACTGGACATCATACCTGACAAGTGAGAAAGAGGGATAAACCAAATGTTGATCAACGAAAGAAATTACTACAGAAGCGATTTCGTGAAGAGATAGGTCTCCTGGTGGATGTGCTGAAACCAGGCTACGGAACAAGCAATGAGGTAATATTGCCCGCAAGTTTTACTCGAATCCATCATTATCAGCGTCCATTACTGTCATCAATTAAACGATTTGCAGTTCTTTACGTGCCATTGCTAGTGGTTATGCAATACGGAGGTCGAAAAATTTTTTTTCAGACATTCTGGATTGAGTAGTTATCAAAAGTTGTGCATTGATACGAAATGAAGCCATGTCAAATTTAACAAAATTTAACCGGGTCCCCGTAGCCCTAAAGTTCCTAAAATTTTGTTCAAATAAAATGGTTTTAGGTAATAATAACATTTTACCAGACAATACTATTAATTCATAAAACATGAAATACATGGTTTCATTATACGCAAATAACTATTAAGAGCTTAACTAACTTTCATAAATACAATATTAACATACGAAAAACCTTTATGTTGAGCCCAGCTCAGAACTCTCAAACTTTAAGAGAATATCTTTTTTTCGCATCTGGATGCAAAATACATAACACTGGCTTTCGGAAGGCTGCGCCTACATTGCTGAATTCAAATTAACTAGAACCAATATGGCTGCGAGCCTCTTTTCCTGTATTGTCTTGACTTCGAATTAAGCATATGATTTTGAATACAACTCAAAACGCAATACGATCATTAACCCCATTAAGAAAAAAATTTACCCCATTAAGAGCCAAATTAAAGAAATTTAAGAACGGTGCTCATAAGTTATGTGATATTTTCTCTTGCAAATGCTGCGATAAATTAACATGTAAGTGTGGTAAATCAAATTATATACCGCTTTTGGACTGGGAGCTCATTTTAGATCAGAGAAATCAGAGACAAACGACGAGTTGCAATGTACATGAAGCAGAAACCCATAGGCTCAAAAGAAAGCATGACACATATATCGATTATGACGTTACGGTACCAATTACAAGAGGGTTACAATCGTTAGCCTCAGTCCCGTACTTGGAACATACATTAAGCGCTTCCACCCCGAATTCAGACGATGAAGAGTTCGTATGAATTAATCGTTTAGAGAATAAAATGTAAAGTAAACCTAAATAAACAATAGTGAGCTCTAAACAAATGAGTACCGCAAAAGATTTAACAGGTATAACGAATAGGTCGGCTGCTAAAATTGTATCCGCTGTTTTAGAATATATGAATTTACTGAACAAAACTAACTAAGAGAAGGTAGTAGATAAAAACAAAATCCGTACGAAACTAGCAAAAAATAAAAATAAAAAAGAAACCGTCTACAGTGTAAAGCTACAAATTTTAAGGGTCTCTATTTTGATGGCCGAAAATACCAAACTATAGTTCTAATTGACAATTGCAATAGGCAAAGCACTGAAGAATATGCGGATTATATCGATTTGACCGATTGGTCAGAAGTAATAGTAACGAAACATCCAATTTCGGCTAACGTATAAATAGAAGAACCAACCGAAATGATTGTGGAAATGAGGAGGTTTCAGTTCGTCTCGTTACCCTTCCACACGCAGGCTTTGCAGAAGTGTCTAAAGGTAGTAACAAAAACTTCTTCAGAAGTATGCGGTAGTGTTGCACGAGACGGTTATATTCGCGCAAAACTGGAAGCACGAAAGTATCTACCAAGCTTCGGGCATAAATCTCAATATTTTGTTCCAAAATCCCGCTAAGGAGCTTTAAGTAAGAGGAGGGTGGGTGGGAGGAACGCGCTGTGTAGCCATCTCCACGTGGTGAGTTCTGCGCTGGTTTGGTGTTTGTTGGTCAATTTTTCAACCTTACCTTATGTATTTATCTCCGTACTATTATATCTACTAAACAGCAATCAGGCGAAGAGCTGCACATCAGATCAGGGGGTCAAGTTAAAGTGTTAGGAATCTTAACCAATTTTCTATACATACTTAAAATAATGGTGTATATATATTAAAAGAAATATTAACACTTTTCGGACCCGCAGGGCCTGGTAAAATATTTTTATCTGCCTCTGTATTGGGGAAGAAACATAGGATTATACAACTTTTGCACGGTACTCAAACTTAATATTCTGAAAACAAATATTTCTATTATATTTTCACTACTCACAGCCATATTTTTTTCAGCATTAACGTTCTTTTGGGCTCCCGGGGCCGGTTAAATATCTTTTTATCGGGCTCTTTTTTGGTAAGGAAACATGACATTATAAATTTTGCACGGTACTCAAACTTAACTTTCTAAAAAATATATTTCAATAATATTTTCACTATTCACAACTATTTTTTTTTTTCAAAATTAACGCTCTTTGGAACCCCCGGGGCTCGGTTAAATATCTTTTAATCCGGATGTTTTGCTGAGGAAACATAATATAACATTATACAACTTATGCACGGCACTGAAACTTAACTTTCTAAAAATATATTTTAATAATATTTTCCTTGCTGGCTACTTTTTTTTTTTCAAAATTGGCGTTCTTTCGGGCCCCAGGGCCCGGATAAATATCTTTTTATCCGGCTTTATTTTGGTGAAGAAACATAACATAATATTACACAACTTTTGCATGGTACTCAAACAACTTTCTAAAAAATATATTTTAATAATGTTTTCATTGCTGGCTTTTTTTTTTCAAAATTAACGTTCTTTGGGGCCCCCGGCCACGTTAAATATCTTTTACTCCGGCTCTGTTTTGGTGAGGAAACATAATATAACGTTATATAACTCTAGCACGGTACTCAATCTTATTTTTCTAAAAAAAAATTTTTCGGCCCTTTTCGGCCCACCCTATTATGCAATTAACTCTGAGGCAATTGGTATGTATTCTCTGCAAACTGTCCGATTATATGTGGACCTGTAAAGCTGGTATTACATGCCGGCATCTGGGCATATATTATTCATACATGGGACAGTTCCTATTGAACAGCTTTCCGAAAAGGCACAAGAAGATCGGAATAAAGATTGTCGAAAGTTCCGAAAACATCATGCCTGGTATAGTTCCCGTCACAACAACATACAAGTTTTAATGCACATGTTGTTAATCACGTCGGATCCCTGCATAACAAACCTTAGCAATTCACACTCAAACACAGTGACATCTTACCGAAGAAATACGTCTATTGTTAGAAGTTCCTCCCACGTGTCAAGCATAGATTTCTGCTGATCATTCTACTGAGAACAACAATAGTTCTTCCAGTGAGGATATATGACTGCTTACCGCTTCGTGTCGCTCTGTGTACGTGCTCTGCCGTGTTTTCTTTGGTTATGAATTTTGTTAAACTAGATGTGGCAATTGAACCAGTGTGAGGCCAAGAGAAGCGGGCCTGGTTCTACAAGGTATACACGTACCTAATTACGTAAGGATTTCCTAATAGATTTACCGTTCAATAACCTGAATGTGAATTCTTTACAAGATTACGACCATAAGACTAATATAACTGTTACAGAAAATTAAGTTTCATGGGCTTCTATTTGAAAAGTAGCTTGGAAAAGTCGCAAAGGAACAAGGTGCTGAGCAATAAGCATTGATTATCCTAATGTTGTATAAATCCTAGGGCATTAAGTCGAAACCAACTGCGATCCTGTTGAACATCTTAATATATAAACAATCAAACGATAAACAATTTTCATATACGTACGATTGAATGATACTATAGCACGCGAATGTGATATCTAAATGAATTGGATTTTGCACGTTAAGTGTGTCCTGCTACGGTTTCGTTTTTTCTTCGGGTACCAAAGCAGTTCGTGTTAAAGCATTCCAAAATATATAACAGAACAATAAACCACCTTCATGTTATACACATTTTCCAGGACTGATTGGGTCCTGGAATTCGCATATCCTTTTTCACACACCAAACTCTGTTGATTGGGTACATGCTTAGACCACTTCGCTCGTGCAGTTGGAGGTACCTCCGAATTGAATTCTGAACAGCTGCCGTGTTAGTAGGGGGAAAACTGGCAATATTGAAGCTTTGTAATATTCTTCCCTGGTTATACCTGATATGGCTTATAGCAGGGAGGACATGTATTCTTCTCCATACGGGCGAATAAGAAATGCCTAATCATGAGCATTTTGTCAGGATTGAGTTTTGATTAGTTGAAGACTGTAACTAATTTTAAGAATTCTTGTTCATTTTGAAGGATCTTGTAGGCTGCCAAGTATTCACCGCTGAGAATAGCTGAGGTCGTGTTACAGCCTGTTGCATCATGAAAAAAATGAAAGCAATATTTTAATAACGCCAAAGTTTCTTTAAATGTAATCATTTCGTAGCATTTCTTTTCAGTAGGGCTTCTACTAATCTTAAAAGAATCAGCAACTGCTTATGAAGTTTTCTAGTAGGAATCTTAATGATTTGAGTCAGTCCCATCAACAGCTACAGATTTCCCTTTTGTAGTTTCTTCCATTACTCTTGTCCATATAGAGCTACTTATATCTTTTGAACACTATTTGCATCATTTGAAGCATTCTAGTATTGATCTCCAAGTTTCTCAAGAACTGTGATTAAATTTTCGTGGCTTCAATGGCAGAATAAAATTGGATCGTGTAGATAATACCCGAGAGCTCTTTTTTCTCTTTTTGCACTTGCTAACGAGTTAATCCCCCAGAAAATTTCGTGGCCTTCATTAAAAACTATTCGAAAATAATGTCACTTGGAACTTCGCACAAGAAGTCCTGTTTTTCTGCGAATTGTTCCTTGAGAGTGTTCCTTGAGTTGTTAATTTCTTGTAATCGTCTCACACCGTATTTTCCTTCAGGGCTTCCATCTCTTGAGTATAATGATGTGCAAATTTTTCATAGAAAAGACGACCAGCTGCGTGAGAAAACGGAAGCATTAATTTAATTGCCATCAAATAAAGTTTTTAGTCCCCTGTTCAATTTAGTCCATTTGGAAGAATTCAATACGGTTATGACCTTGTCTATATATTGCAGCCAAAGTTAACAGTTCGCAAAATATCACCGTCTTAATTTTGAGATTTCTTAATATGGTTTTTGTCATACAATTTCATTTTCTTCTAAATGTCGCATAGCATTTCCTCATGCAGACGTTAAAAAGATCGCATATCTTAGATTTTGTTATCCCCTCCTACATTTGTAAATGTGTTCATAACCAAATTTAGAGGTCCCCGAGCAAAGTCTAGAAGTGATTCCTCAATGATCTTGAGTACGCATGGCCATTCAGCATTTTCACTAAAGTTGTCATAGTGTACAGGATACATCAAAGTTCTTCTATACCATTTCCTGACATAATTTGTCCAATCGTGCCTAGAAATTACTTAAGTGCGGTACAACTTTGGACCGTTCACAAATTTGTTCAGCTGAGGTACGATTTGACACAATTCCAGTATAATGGCTGATCTAATGTCATATACATATGCTTTGTTCATTTTTCATGCACTTATTTACTGTATGCAGAGAGTAGAATATATATTATTAGTAGGTGATGTTGAAAAATTGAAGAAATACAGAGGGACTACACTGCTTACAACAAAAGGAGAGGTGTGTATTTTACCAATACAAAATTGTTGTGGCGAAGGTTTCTCAAGATGAATAGCTATCCAAAGGTTGTTTGAGAATAGGAAATCCATACGCGAGATGCGAGAGAAGGTTTGAAAGTTCCCAGGAATACAGCATTGACACACCAAAAACATTAGAGGGAAAGTGGTTATCAGAATGAAGAAATGTTAAAAGATATTATTATCAAGACAATGCTACCGTGATTTCAGAATACTTTTTCATTCATTGACCTGGATATGGAGACATCTGATAAGAATGACTTTTCCTGCTCTATGAAATGTGTGGCACTTAGTTACTAATTAAAGCATACAGTAAGCTTATATGGAAAGATTATATGATTAGCCCTCAGTTTGGTTGCTTTGTGATGACCAGTGTTACTGAGTTTGTAGGGAACCCAGGCCTGACTATACCATAAATATTTTCTAACTAAACAAGGGAAAATCATAAAAGAACCTAAAATCATTTTTTTTATTGTCTCATGGATCAGATCACCGGTCTCAGAACCAAAGTAAAACTGCTTCGGTTCCATATTATTAATGATAGCCCGGAACCTAGTGAATCCTACACATCTCTGTATGTAAACACTAGTGAGCAGCAACGACGCTAATTAAATGCATATTTGATAGTCTCGAGTGTTAACAAACAGGAGACTTTCTTTAAATAAAATATCCGTAAGTACACAACTCTTTTTATTAAACGATCAAGAAAAGATGAGAGCGTGATCGGTGTAAAGTAGATTTCTTCAGCAGTAACCACTCTCAAATAGTATTGTCTTTGTTTATAAACGGAAAATATAGTAATTGCTTGATTATCATTAATAAATTAATACTTATGTTTTTTAAATTTGGTATCACAACATTTTTCAATCCCAAGGGCCCACCTAAAACAAACCGCTGGTCGTTCCCAAAGCTATATGACTGTGATACCGTTGTCTTATTAAAGGGAGAAGTAAATCAACGGTTTCTGAATGGTACGCCATGTGTAGCTATAAAAGCACTACTGCTTCGTTCTTAAAACCTAGGTACACAACGCAACATACTGCGGCGTCCGGTTCATTGTTGAATATCTATACTAGCTCTAACCCAATAGAAATTAAAGAATACATGGCGACGTCCACTGCTGATTTCTAAATTTCACACCATTTTTAGATAGACATAAGCCGCCATAAGTTCTTTAGCCCTTGCGGAAACCTTGAAATAAACCCTTAATTTTTGGCAAGCCTCTTGCACCCTAAACAACTAACTAAAAATTGAAAATCCCCGTCCATCTTCTAAATTACTTCTGTAATCAACGGATCACTTAGAGATCGTTTTAATCTTTTATTATTATCTTATCTCATATATTGTAGACTTTTATTACAATGAAGTCACGTCATATCTCTGCTAATGTTCTCATTTTAAGGTGATTTCTGGTGGTGCAGATGCATATAACAAAAAGCTTGACAAGCTCGGGGATGCCTGCCCAATCGCAAGTGACCCATCATCTTGTCCATCATTATAACGCACTTCCTCTTTACTATACCTTATGAGCTCACCGTGATATTCAGTCTTTCTCAGCTAAAGACTACTTGCTTCGCACGTCACTGGTTTAAACTCGAATATTTCGAATTTACAAGTCCGAAGGACAAAATGTTCTGAAGTACTTTTCCCATTTGAACCCACCCCCTCTCGTCGGTTGTACTGCGTGCAAACTGATTCCACTCGTTTTAATGCAAGTATCTAATGCAAGTATCAATATCTCGACATTTACCTAAATGCATCCTTATATCTACAATTAGTATTACCATTATTTCTGCAGAAAGCCATGTTCGGCAGGCTTGTAGATAAATCTTATTTCTTCTGCCATATGAAAGTTATAATTCAACAGATATTAGTCTGATACAACGTTTGAGTTGCAATTGAAAAAAGCTAATCTCACTACACTTATCAAATATTACTGTGTCTGGTTGGTTGTAGTGCATGCTAACTGCTTGCATTCTTTTTGATAAGAAAACAACACGTATCTGGATATCTACTCTTAGTATAATATCTGAATGTTTCTGTAACTAGGTAATACAATGTTCACTTAAAACAATCAGAAGTATTGATCCAGGCACATATCTGTGTGTTTCTACTTTCTTCTTGCCAATGTTAACGGCTCTTCGCTGGACTGTGCAAGGAATGTACTCTAGAGAGTTTGCCATGATATTCCGCTATATGCAGCGATCATCTATACAGAATTCTACATAAGATGTGCTGCTTCTATTTTTGTAAAGGTAACACTTGGTGATGTAGAAGGGCTCTGGTGAACGGCCATGGATATGCTCGCATACATACCAGGAAAAATTAAGTCTGATTCAGTGTTAGGGTGAGTACATTTCGTAAGCCTCAACTGCTGGCGATTAATCTGGTACATTTTGTGGAGTAGCTTTCTGCTCTTGAGAAGAAACCTTACACGCAAGCTCTATTCACGTCAGCAAAATGAGGTAGTGTTGAATTTAATAAATAAGATTACAGAAATTCTTCCTGTTGATAATTCCGTCTCAGATACGAAAGGTGTCAAAAAGCTAATACAGTTGGTGCACAGGAAATTCAAATCCTCCTATAAGCTAAATAAGAGTGTGCGATATGGCACCCTCTAGTGCAAGATGAACCGTGCGAGTCAGAAAGACTTTCATGTTCTACAGCCTAAAGATTATTGGGATAGATACGTAGCTTTATCAATATAGAATCTTGATGAAGTGAGTCAAGGTTCAAAAGCGCCTCGAAATTTTTTATAGACGCAAGTTTAATTTTCAAGCTAATCGAAAGCTAAAGGAGTATCTATTACTTTCTTTGGGCACCGAGACGAGCAAGTACTCGAACACTATTACTAAAGGAGAAAATTCAAGGCTTCTGCTCCAAGATGTGGAAAGTGAGTAAGGACATAAGCCGGCATATAAGCTGCTCGTGTTAAAGAATACCAAAAAATGTAAACAGGACAATAAACCACCATTTTTTATACCTTGTTTTTATATCTTCATTTAAAGTTACATCAAGATCAACTTCATGTCCATTTTTTTAAATCTATAATACGGTGACGTTAACACAAAATAATAATCAAAACTGATTGGATCAAGAATTAAACCGTTGTCAATGACATTGATTTTCAACTGCTGTTGTTCCTAATCATCTATATCAGATTGTCTTCCATTCTGCATTTTCTACATGAACTCCTTTGACAAAATACACAAAACACTGAATACTTCATATCGGCTCTTTTACATTAACATGTGTCTCGTTCACAATCCTATCTTTCAGTCAGTTTTTATCTAGAGGTAAGTAAGCTTATCTGGCTGGAGCTGATGGTAGCTGTGTGGGTTCTGGAATTCGCATATCCTATATCACACACCAACCTCGTTCGATTGGGTTCATGCTTTCACTCCTGAAGTTCGAGGTACTTCCGAATTGAATGCTGCAAAGCTGCTGTATTAGAAACGGGAAAAGTAGCCATATTGAATCTTTGTAACTACTTCCTTGTTATATCTGCTATGGCTTATACCAGGAGAACAGGACGGTATCGGAGGATTTCAAGAAACTAATAACTCAAGGAACATTCACAAATCGCAGAAATGGAAAACTTCTTAAACGAAGATCCAACTGATATGAATATCCAACAGTGCTCAAAGAAGGTCACGAAATTTTCGTGGGGAGTAACATCAACGGCAGACACAACGTTAGCCAGATTCATCGTTCACTTCCTTATACTGTTACGATAAAAGAAGTTCTACAGGACTTATGAAGGAAAGAGTTTATCATCTGAGCAACACGTTGAGTTAATGCCTTCTTTCTTGTGTGAAAATATCTCAATGCGCAAGAATACAAGTTGCAATGCGGTGAATATTGCAGAGTCTCTGTTGTGTGGTGTTTTACAACCCACACGTAGAAGGATGAGTTTTAAACACGCAATGGCGTGGACTAAAAATGGAAAATCAAATCTGCGTTAAGTACGTGTATAAATTATGTTAAAAGCTACTTTCACTTGTATTTTATGGATTTTAATTACAATTAGACACGGAAAGTGCAGAAAGACAAAAAAGAGCTTTCAGGAAATATCTGTAACGATCGAATTTAAATCTGCCATTGAAGCCATGACAATTGTATCACAGATCTGGAGAAACTTAGAGATCAATACTAGATGTCTTCAAGTATATGGAGAAGAGTATATGGAGAAGAATAATGGAAGAAAATACAAACGGGAAACCTGTAGCTGTTGATGGGTCTTATTCGGATCTTATAAGAATCTTATTAGAATACTTCATGAGAAGTTGCTGATTGTTTTAAAGCCACATACAAGCAGAACTGATAGGAAATTCTGCGTAATCGTTAAATTAAAAAAACCTTATCGTCTTTAAAAAATAGCTTTCAATTCTTTTCATGATGGCTGTGACACATCCTCAGCTATATTCAGCTGTGAATAGATTGTTGCCTTCAAGATCCTTCATAAAGAAGAAGAATTGTGAAAGAACCAACCAAAACTAAATCCTCCCAAATGGTCAAGATTACATATTTCTTATTCGCCTGTATGGAGAAGGAAACATGTCCTCCATGGTATAAGCCATATCAGATATAACAAGGGAGTAGTTACAAACCTTCAATATGAGCACTTCTTCCCCTGCTAACACGGCAATGTTCAGCATTTAATTCGGAAGTCCCTCCAATTCCAGGAGCTAAATGGTCTAAACATGAACCCAATCGAAAGAGGATATGCGAATTCCAGGACCCACACAGCTACCATCAGCTCCAGCCGGCTAATGTTACTAACCTTTACATAACAAGTGACTGCAAGATAGGAATGTGTTCGAGCCACATGTTACTATAAAAGAGCAAATATGAAATGCTGAAGTTACTTCATGTACAAATGGAAGTTCGGAAGAAAGATCTGGTATATATGATGATGAACAAAGCTGTTGAAAACCAATATGTCATTCACATTCCCTAATTGTTGACCCAAACAGTTATGATTATTATTTTGAAATAACGCCCTGCCCCATAGACCAAACAAAATGGACATGAAGACTATATTGAAGTAACTTTAAAAGAACGTATAAAAACAAGGTTTAAAATATAAAGGTGGATTATTGTTTAGTTTACATATTTTGGAATTCTTTAACATGAGCGGCTTTAGTACCCGAAGAGAAAATAGAACCGTAGCAGAACACACAATTTAACGAGCAATAACCAATTCATTAGAATATCACATTCGCATACTACAGTACAATTCAGTTGTACGTTATAACAATTGTTTATTGTTTGATTGTTTATATGATAAGATGTTCTAATGCAGATGATTATTCCAAGGATTCTGCCATCTGCAAGGATAGTAACAATTGTGTAACTACCGTTTAGTTTTCGAATCTCCTAAAAAGAAGCAAAGTTTAACTCTTTTAATAAAGAACGATATTTCGATATGCGGTACATGCAAAGACTCTATCTTCATTTTTATCCAAGAGGCAGAGGTAAGAATGAAAGCTCTACTACACGTCGATTCCAGTTGGTTTCAACTTAGTGACCTAAGTTTTATACAACATAAGTCCACTCAATGCTTACTGCTCAGCACCGTGTTCCTTTCTGAGTGTACCAAGCTGCTTTTGAGACAGAAGGTCACGAAGCTTAACAATATTCCGTAACAGTTATATTACACTTATGGTCGTAAGCTTGTACAGGATTCAGGTTATTGGCCTGAAAATCTAATAGGAGTTCTTTTGGTGATTACGAACGTGATTACCTTGTAGACCCAGGCCCGCTACTCTTTGCCTGTGAGAGAAATTCGTCCATTGAATTTATAAAGCTAGCGGTAAAAAACACTCATTCGCAATACAAAGTAATTATACAAGCCTGGTAGAAAGGTGTAGAACACAGACTTATCAGATCAACAAATTTATCACTTGACAGTTTTTTTTTTTTGTACTTAGGTTACATTCGGTGATTTTCAGTTAAGAACACCTTAAAGATTCACACTTTCCACATCTTTCCCATAATTTCCTCCATTAGTAACTGCTCGTGTCGGTGCCCAAAGAAAGTAATAAATACAGTTAATAACTTTCGCTTGCCTGACATTTAAACTTGCGTCTATAAAAAATTTCGAGGTGGCTTTTGCAACCTTGACTCACTTCATCAAGATGCTATATTGATAACGCTACGTATCTATCACACTAATCTTCAGGCTATAAAACCTTATAGTCTTTCTGACTCGCACGGTTCATTTTGCAGTCCAGACTGCCATAACGCACACTCTTTTAATAAGGAGGATTTGAGCTTATTGGAGGATTTGAGTTTTTCGATTTTTTAAACGTTTTCTCACCGGTGAGTAAAGTTCTGGCAAGCTTCCCCTCTGTAGCAGATTAGTGCACCAACTGTATTAGCGTTTTGACACCTTTCATACCTGAAACAAAATGATCAACAAGAAGTATTTCTGTAATCTTATTTATTAAATTCAACACTACCTCATCTCGCTGACGTGAATAGAGCTTGCGTGTCCTGTCACTCGATTCAAAGGTATCTTCTCAATGAGGAGAATGCTACTCCACAAAATGTACCCGACAAAACACAAGTAGTTGAGGCTTAGGAAGTGTACTCATCCAGGCTTGGTATGTATGGGAGCATAACCATGGCCGTTTTCCAGAACCATCTACTTATTTATATACCATAAATAACTGCAAGATAAGTGATCAAAGCGCACGCGTTATGAAACTAGATCAGCCTTTATACAGGATATATGTTCAAATTCAAACTCAGCTGAAGAAATTTCTGCACAGTCCAAAGTTTTACCGCGTTTGGGAGTTTTGCAGTTAAGTAATTTCTAGGCACGAACGGTATAGAACATTGGTGCATCGTGTGACACTTTAGTGAACTTCAATGAAAATGCTGAATGCCCATGCCTACTCAAGATCATTGAGAAATCACTTCTAGTCTTTGCGCGGGGACTCCTACATGTGGTTGAAGACATTTAGAACCGTCAGAGGAGATGACTAAATCTAGGATCAGCGATCATATTCAACAACGTCTGGATTTAGAAGATCAATTTGCCACATTTAGAATTAAATGAAATTGCATGACAAAAACCATATTAAGAAATTTCAAAATTAAGATGGTTACAATATCCGAACCGTGAACCTTGACTGCAGTATATAGAGAAGGGCATAATCGTATTGCAATTCATTCAAACGGACTAGATGGAACAGGGGACTAGAAACTTTATTTCAAGGCTATTAAATTAATGCTTCCGTTTTCTCACGCAGCTGTTCATCTTTTCTATGATAAATTTGCACATCACTAAACTCAACAGGTGGAAGCCTTGCAAACAAGTACAGTATCAGAGAATTACAAGAAATTAACAACTCAAGGAACATTGACAATTCGCAGAAAAAGAGGCCTTCTTGAGCGAAGTTCCAATTGATATCATTATCGAATAGTGCTTAATTAAGGCCGCGAAATATTCTGGGAGATTAACTCAACGTCAGACACAACGTTAGCAAGATTATTCCCTCATTCCCATAAACTGTTACGATAACAGAAGTTCTACAGGACTTTTGTGGGCATCAGTTTATCATCAGAGCGACACGATGATATAATGATACTTTTGTTGTGTGATCAATCAATACGCAAGAATATCAATTTGATTACGGTGAATATTGCAGATTCTCTGTTATCTTGTGTATGGAAGAGCCGTTCTACACGCAATGGTGTACGCTATAATGGCCAGTCAAATCTGTGTTAAGTACGTATATGAATTATGTTAAGCGCTACTTTCACCTTATATTTTATGGATATAAATCACAATTAGACACGGAAATTAACGAAAGACAAAAAAAACTTTCGTGAAATATCTTAACGATCGAATTTAATTATGCCATTGAAGTCACCACAATTCAATCACGATTCTTCAGAAACTTGGAGATCAATACTAGACGGCTTCAAACGAAGCAAGCAGTTTTCGAAAGAGTAAAGGTAGCTGTATTTTGACAAGAATAAGGGAAGAAACTACAAACGGGAAATCTGTAGCTGTTGGTGACTCTGATTCAGATCTTTTAAAAATCTTGGTGGAATTCTTCATGAGTAGTTGATGATTCTTTTAAGGCCACATGGAAGCAGAACCGAAAGGAAATGCTGTGAAATTATTATATTTAAAAAATATTTAGCTTCATTAAAAGAGCGGTTACACTTTTTTCATGATGCAACAGGCAGTGACACGACCTCAGCTATACTCAGGAAAGAATAGTTGCCTAAATTCAAGATCCTTCAAAAAGAAACAGAATTGTGCAAGTTAGTCACAGTCTTCAACGAGCCAAATATCAATCCTAAAACAATAAAGATTAATTTCTTATCCGACTGTATGGAGAAAGAAACATGTCCTTCTTGGTATAAGCCTATCAGGTATAACAAAAAAGTAGTTACAAAGCTTCAATATGGCCACTTTTACCCCTACTATCACGGCAGGTGTACAGCATTCAATTCGGAAGTACCTCCAAGTCCAGGAGCGAAATGAACCGAATCGATTGAGGTTGGTGTGGGAAAGCGGATATGCCATCAGCTGCCATCGGCTTCAGCCGGATAAGCTTACTTATCAGTAGATAAAAAGTGATTGCTAGATAGGATATGGAACGAGAAACATGTAAGTGTAAAAGAGCCAATATGAAGTATTCAAGGTTTTCTGCATTCCGTCAAGGGTTCTTTTACAAAAGGAAGATCGGAACAAAATCTGATTTAGATGATGACGAACAAGAGCTGTAGAAAACCAATATGTCATTGACAACGCCTTAATTGTTGATCCAATCAGTTATGATTATTCTTTTGTAATAACATAATAATAATAATAACGTCCCCGCCTTATAGACCTAACTAAATGGGCATGAAGATCTTGATGAAACTTTAAATAAAGGTGTGAGGACAAGGTATAAAACATGAAGTTGGATTATTGTTCTGTTTACATATTTTGGAATCTTTTAACACGAGCTGCTTTGGTACCCGAAGAGAAAACGAAACCGTAGCAGAACACATTTAAGGTAACGACCAAAAGCCAATTCCTTTAGGTAACACATTCGCGTACTACAGTATCATATACTTGTACGTTTATAACAATTGTATATTGTTTGATTGTTTATATGTTAAGATGTTTAACAGGAGATGATTGACTCCAAGGATTCTGTAATCTGCCATGACCCTTTAGATTATGTCACTGCCGTTTAGTTTTCGGCTCAACCAAATGAGAAGTAAAGTTTAAAACTCTTAATAAAAAACGAAGTTTGAGTATTCCGTACATGCAAAGACTCCATGTACATTTTTATCTAAGATGATGTTCTAAGAATGAATGCTCTACTACACGACGATCACAGTTGGTTTCAACTTATTGGCCTGGGCTTAATACGACATAAATATAATCAATGCTTACTGCTCACCACCTTGTTCCTTTGCGACTGTACCAACCTACTTTTGAGACAGAAGCCCGCGAAGTCTAACAATTTTCTGAAACAGTTATACTAGACTTATGGTCGTAAGCCTGAAAATCTCGTAGGAGATCCTTAGATAAGTAGGTGCGTGATTACCGTGTAGAATCAGGCCCGGTTCTCTTAGCTTGTGAGATAAGTCCGGCCAATGAATTACTAAAGCTAGCGGTGTAAAGCACTGATTCGCGGTACAAAGAAGTTAAACAAGCTTGGTAAAAGAGGTGTAGAACAGAATCGTCAACAAAATTATCAGGTGACAGATTTTTTTTGTACTTAGGTTACATTGGGAGATTTTCATTCAAGTACACCTGAAAAATGTGAAACTTCCTATGCTTGCATTCGACATGTTGGAGCAGAAACCCTGAATTTTCTCCCTTACTAAAAGTGTTCGGGTACTTGCTCGTGTCGGTGCCCAAGTAAGTAATAGAGACTGCGAAAAACTTTCGATTAGGTTGAAAGTTAAACATGCGTCTATAAAAAATTTCGAGGCGTCTTTTGCAACCTTCAGTCACTTCATCAAGCTGCTATATTGATAACCCTACGTATCTATCACACTAATCTTTAGGCTATAGGACCTTAAAGTCTTTCTCGCACGCGCGGTTAGTCTTGCACTACAGACTGCCATATCGCAAACTTTTATTAAGCTTATTGAAGGATTTAAAATATTTAATCTTCTCAACATCTTTTCACCGGTAAGGAAATGCTGGTAAGGTTCCGCTCTGCAGCAGAATACTGGACCAACCATATAACCTATTCGACACCTTACATATCTGATACGGAATGATCAATAAATACAATATCTGTAATCTTATTTATTAAATTCAACACTAGCTCAACTCTCTGACGTGATTAGAGCTTTCGTGTCTTGCCACCGATTGAAAGTTGTCTTCTCAAGAGCAGAAAGTTACTCCACAAAATGTACATGATTAATAGCCAGCATTTGAGGCTTACGAAGTGTACTCATCTCTAACGCTGATCCAGACTGTCATTTGGCCTGGTATGTATGGGAGCATATCTATGGCCGTTGACCAGAGATACTCTAGATCACCAAATAAATTCCTTTACAAAAATAGAAGCACCAAATCGTTTGTAGATTTCCGCTTAGGTGTTCGCTGCATATAGCGGAATACCGTGAGAAGCTGCCTAGAGTACTTTACGTAGTAGATCAGTTAACATTGGTAAGAAGAAAGTCGAAATACACAGATATGTCCTTAGATCTATACTTCAGACTGTTTTCATAAAACATACTAATTCTAAGATACCGAAACGTTCAGATAAAATTTTACTAAGAGGAGATGTCAAGATATGCGTTGTTGTCTTATCAAAAAGAATGCAAGCAGTTAGCATGCACTACAACCAACCAGACATAGTAATATTTCATAAGAAACGAATTGAGATTAGGATTTTTCAATTTCAACTCACACGCTGTAATAGACTAGTATGTGTTGATTTATAAAATTCATATAACAGAAGAATTAAGATTTATCTACAAGGCTACCGAATGTGGCTTTTTGCAGAAATAATGGTAATACTAATTGTAGATATAAGGATGTATTTAGATAAAAAGATAATATCAGAAGATATCGAGATCCGGCATGAAACTTGCTCTAGAACGAGTGGAATCAGTTTTCATGCAGTATAATCGACGTGAGAGGGTGGGTTCAAATAGGAAAAGTACTTCAGCACATATTGTCCTTAGGACTTGCAAATTCGAAATATTCGAGCTTAAAACCAATGACGTGCGGAAAAAGAAGTCTTTAGCTGAGAAAGACTGAATATCACGGTGGATCCTTTTTGTAATATGCATCCACAACGACAGAATTCGCATTAAAATGAGAACATTAGCAGAGATTTCAATTGACATTTTTGTAATAGTATTTTACAATGTTTGAAAACAGATATTAATAAGAGATTAAATCGATCTCTAAGTGATGCGGTAATTAAAGAAACAATTTTGACGATGGACGGAGATAATCGATTTTGAATTAGTGGTTTAGAGTGCAAAAGGCGTGCCAATAATTCGAGGGTTCTATTTCGATATGTCCGGTAGGGCTAAGTTGTTTTTGCCGGCTTATGTACTTCTTACATGCTGTGAAATTTAGAAGTCAGCAGTTGACATTGGCATCTATTCTTTAAATCCTATTGGCTTAGAGCTTGTAAAGGAATTCAACATTGAATACGATGCCGTAGGATCTTTTGTTGTGTACCTAGGTTTCAAAAACGAAGCAGTAGTGTTTTTAGAGCTCCTTAACTCACATTATACAATGTCGTTCCATTTAAACAACCGTGGATTAACTTCTCCCTTTAATAAGACAGGGGTATCACAGACGTATAGCTTTGGAAATTAACCGCGGTTAGTTTTAGGTGGGCCCTTGGGATTGAAAATTTTGTGATTTCAAATGTAAAAAAATTAAATATTAATTTATTAATGATAATCAAGCAATTATATGCAACTACATTACAATTTCAGAGTGCTTTCTGCTGAAGAAATCTACTTAAGACTCATAACGCAATCACCTTTTTCCTAAATGTTAGCCTGATAAAAACCTTTTAATCCAAAGAGTTGTGTTCTTACGGATATATATAATTTAAAGAAAGAATCCTGTGTGTTAGCACTCGAGCCTATCAATTATGCGTTTAATTAGCGTCCTTGCTGCTCACTAAAACTTACATATAGAGTTGTATAGGATTCACTAGGTCCCGGTGTTTCATTAATAATATTTTCCCAATTGTATACTGTAAAACTTGCTATCGATCCATTATATTCTAACAACCAAAGCAGCCTAACTTTAGACCTGAGAGCGGTGATCTGATCGATGAGATAAGTGAAGAACCGATTTTAAGTTCTTTTAAGATCTTTTCCTACACGGTTATGTGGAAAATATATACGGTATAATCAATCCTCAGTCCTCAGTCATAACAAAGCAACCTAACTCTAGTTTAATGAATAAGCTCAGTGTATGCTTTGACTAATAACTTAGTGCCACACATTTCATACAGCAAAAAAGTCATCTATTTCAGAATTCTCTTGAAGAAGATTCTCCATATCCAAGTTTTTGAATCATACTACAGTAGCATTGACTTGATAAGAATATCATATCACATTTATTCATTCTGACATCCTCTTTTCCTATAATACTATACACAAATTTTCTTGGTGTGTGAATGCTGTCTTAATCCTAAGATATAATCAAGTCTTCGTTCTAGCGTCTCGCGTCTTGATTTCCTTTTCTGAAACATCCTTGGATGGCTATTCATCTTGTGAAAGTTTCGCCACATCGATTGTGTAATGGTGAGTTACACACCTATCCTTTTGATATAAGCAGTGTAGTCCCTCTGTTATTCTTCAGTATTTTAATATCAAATACTAATACTCTACTCTTATGCAATGAGCGCAAGAAAAGTGAAGCAAGCACATGCGTTATTAGATCAGCCATTAAACTGCAACGGTGTTCAAATTGTACCTGGAGCTGTAGAAATTTCTGAACGGCCCAAGTTGTACCGCATTTAGGAGGTTTCCAGTTAAGTAATTTCTAGGCACGATTTGATACATCATATCGGGAAATGGTATAGATCAGCCATTATACTGGAATGGTGTTCAAATCGTACCTCAGCTAAAGAAATTTCTGAATGGTCCAAAGATGTATCGCCTTTAGGAGATTTCCAAATAATTTCTAGGCACGATTGGCTATATTATGTCTGGAAATGGTATAGAAGTACTTTGGTGTATCCTGGACACTGTAAACTTTAGTGAAAATGCTGAATGGCCATGCTTACTCAAGATCATTGAGAACTCACTTCTAGACTTTGCTCAGGGACCTCTAAATTTGGTTATGAAGGCATTTACAACAGTCGGAGGAGATGACAAAAACTAGGATCTGCGATCTTATTCAACTAAGTCTGGATGAGGAAATCTATATGCAACATTTAAAAGAAAATGAAATTTCATTTCGAAAACCATATTACAAAACCTCGAAATTAAGTACGTTAAGTACGTTTATAAATTATGTTAAGCGCTACTTTCACCTTATATTTTATGGATATATTAAACAATTAAACACGAAAAGTGTCGAAAGACAAGGTCTTCGGGAAATACCTGCAACGATCGAATTTAAATCTGCCATTGAGGCCACGACAATTCAACCACAATACTTGAGAAACTTGGAGATCAATACAAGACGGCTTCAAGTGACGGCTTCAAGTTTTATTCGGACATTTTAAGAATCTTACTAGAAGACTACATGAGCAGTTGTTGATCTGAAAGGAAATGCTACGAAATTAATAATTTTAGAGAAACTTTAGCGTCATTAAAAGATTGCTTTCATTTTTTTCAGGATGCAACAGGCTGTGTCACGTAGTCAGCTATAATCAGCAGTGAATAGATGACAGCCTTCAAGTTCCTTTAATAAAAAAACGAAGTTTGAAAGTTAGTCAGAGTTTTCTACCTACCGATACTCAATCCTGACAACCTAGTTAAGATTACACATTTCTTATTAGCCTGTATGTAGAAGGAAACATGTCCTCTCTGGTATAAGCCATATCAGGTATAACAAGGGAGTAGTTACAAAGCTTCAATACGGCCACTTTTCCACCTGGTAAGACAGCACCTGTTCAGCTTTCAATTCGGCAGACCCCCCAACTCCAGGAGATAATGATCTAAGCATGAACCCAATCGAATGAGGTTGGTGTGTGAAAGATGATATGCGAATTCCAGGAACCACACAGCTACCATCAGCTCCAGGCGGCTAATGTAACTTACCTTTAAATAACAAGTGACTGCAAGATGTGAACGAGAAAAATGTTAGTATAAAAGAGCAGATATGAAATATTGAACGTTTGCTCGATTTTGCCAAGGGACTTCACGTACAAATGGCAGATTGGAACACAATCTTATATAGATGATGACGAACAAAGCTTTTGAAAACCAATATGTCATTGAAAATTGCTTAGTTGTTCATCCAATCAGTTATGATTATTATTTTGAAATAACTTCCCCGCCTTGCAAACCTAACAAAAAGGACATGAAGACGATCTTGATGTAACTTTAAAAGAAGGTATAAAAAACATGTGGTTTATATTTTAGTTTACATATATTGGAAATCTTTAACAAGAGCTGCTTCGGTACCCGAAGGGAAAACGAAAGCGTAGCAGGACACACAGCGAGCAAGAACCAATTTATTTAGATATCAGATTCTCGTACTAAAGTATCATTCAATTGTACGTTTATAACAATTGTTTATTGTTTGATTCTTTATATGCTAGGATTTTCAACAACAGGTAATTGACTCCGAGGATTCTGCCATCTGCTATGACACTTAATTTTGTGTAAGTGCCGTTTAGTTGTCGACTCTCTTAAAAAGAAGTCCAGTTTAACACTCTTAGTAAATAACGATGTTTGGATATTCCGTACATGCAAAGAATCCATGTACGTTTTTATCCAGACCGGGTCGGAAGAATGAAACCTCTACTACACGTCCATCGGAGTTGGTTTCGACTTACTGCCCTAGGTTTTATACGACATAAGGATATATAATGCTCAGCACCTTGTTCCTTTGCGACTGTACCAACCTACTCTTATAACAGAAGCCCACGAATCTTAACAATTTTCTGTAACAGTTATACTAGCCTTATGGTCGTAAGCTTCTAAAGGATTCAAATGCAGGTTATTAGCCGGAAAATCCAATAGGAAATCCTTAGGTAATTAGGTAATGATTATCTTATAGAACCAGACCCGCTTCTCTTGGCCTGTGGAACAAGTCCGACTGATGAATTACTAAAGCTAGCGGTGTCAATTACTGATTCGCGATACAAAGATGTTACACAGGTCTCGTAGAACATGTGTATAACAGAGACAGCAAGAAAGTAATCAATTGACAGAATATATTTTCTTTTTACGTAGGTAACATTAAAAGTTTTTCAGTTAAGTCACCTGAAAGATATAAAACTTCCTAGGCTCACTTCCAACATCTTGCACCAGAAGCACTGAAATTCCCTTCTTGGGAATAGTGTCCGATAACTTGTTCGTCCCGCTGCCGAAGGAAAGTGACTGCGATAATTTTATTATTAGCCAGAAAGTTAAACTGGAGTTTATAACAAATATCGAGGCGTCTTTTCCAAGCTTGACTCATTTCAGAAGTTTATAAATTTATAACTACCGTTTAGTTTTTGAATCTCCTGAAAAGATGCAAAATTTTACTCTCTTAATAAAGAACGATGTTTCGATTTGTGTTACATGCAAAGAACTCTAATACACTTTCAGCCAAGAATGAAACCTCTACAAAACATCGATCCGAGTTGGTTTATAATTATTTCTCTAGCTTTTATAGGCTATAAGTCAAACAATGAATACTTCTCAGCACCTTGATCCTTTGCGATGTTACCAAGCTGCTTTTCAGACAGAAGGTCATGAAGCACAACAATATTCCGTAACAGTTATATTACACCTGTGGTCGTATGCTTGTAAAGGTTTCACAAGCAGGTTATTGGCCTGAAACTCTAATAGGAGTTTTTTGTGATTAGGAACGTAATTAAATTGTAGACCCAGGGCCGCTTCACCTGACCAGTGAGACAAGTCCGGCCGATGAACTTACAAAATGATGAACTGATAAACAGATGAGCACAAAAGTCCTGTAGAACTTCTGTTATCGTAACAGTAATTGAGAATGAAAGATTAATCCAGGAGTCAAGTTTGTGTCTGAAGATGAGTTAATCCCCGAGAAAATTTCGTGCCCTAAATTAAGCACTGTACAATAATCATATTTCTTGGAACTTCTCTCAAGGAGGCCTGTTTTCCTGCGAATTGTGAATGTTCCTTGAGTTGTTAATTTCTTGTATACTCTGATACAGTTTTTTCTACTAAGGTTTCTATCTGCTGAGTATGGTGATGTGCAAATTTTCCATAGAAAAGATGACCAGCTGTGTGAGAAAAGGGAAGCATTGATTTAATTGCCTTCAAATGAATGTTGTAGTACCCTGTTGAAACTAGTCCCTTTCGATGAATTGCAATACGATTATGACCTTCTCTATATACTGCAGCCAAAGTTAACGGTTCGGAAAATGTAACCGTCTAAATTTTGGGATTCTTCTTGTTGATCATTCCGTTTCAGATATGAAAGGTGCCAAAAAGCTAATATAGTCGGTGCACTAATCTGCTACACAGGGAAAGCTCTCCATAACTTTACTCCTCGGTGATTAAAGGTTTAGAAGATCGAGTAATTCAAATCCTCGAATAAAATTAAAAGAGTGTGCTATATGGCAGTCTGTAGTGCAACATGAACCGTGCGAATCAGAAAGACTTTAAGTTTCTATAGCCTGAAGATTATTGGGATAGATACGTAGCGTTATCAATATAGAATCTTGATGAAGTGAGTCAAGGTTGGAAAAGACACTCGAAATTTTTTATTTACGCAAGTTTAACCATGAAGACGAGCAAGTACTCGAACACTATTACTAAGGGAGAAGATTCAGAGCTTCTGCTCCAAGATGTTGGAAAGTGAGTAAGTACATGAGCCGGCATATATGCAGCTCGTGTTAAAGAATACCAAAAAATTAAAACAGGACAATAAACCACCTTGTTTTATAACTTGTTTTTATACCTTCATTTAAAGTTACATCAAGATCATCTTCACGTCCATTTTATTAGGTCTATAGGGCGGTGACGTTTACACAAAATAATAATCATAACTGATTGGAGCAAGTATTATGCCGTTGTCAATAACATATTGATTTTCTACAGCTGTTGTTCTTAATCATCTATATTAGATTGTCTTCCATTCGGCCATTTCTACATGATCTCTCTTGGCAGAATACACAAAACCCTGAATTCTTCATATTGGCTCGTTAACAAACCCATCTTTTTATCTACAGGTAACTATGCTTATCCGGTTGGAGCTGATGGTAGCTGTGTGTGTCTTGGATTTCGCATATCCTGTTTCACACACCAACCTCGTTCGATTGGGTTCATGCATAGACCATTTCACTGCTGAAGTTTTTGCTTGTTAACTTCTGTGTGTCCTGCTACAATTTGGTTTCTCTTCGGGTACCAAAGCCGCTCGTGCTAAAAATTTCAAAAAAATGTAGACTAAACAATAAACTACCTTAATGTTTTATAGCTTGTTTTTTATCTTCTTTTAAAATTACATCAAGATCGTCTACATGTACATTTGTTAGCTCTATAAACCGGGGACGTTATTTCAAAATATTAATAATAACTGATTGGATCAACAACTAAGCTATTTTCAATGACATTTTGGCTTTCAATAGCTTTGTTCGCCATTATCTATACAAGATTGTCCTCCGATCTGGCATTTGTACATGAAGTCCATTGGCAAAATGCAGAAAACCTTCAATATTTCATATCTGCTCTTTTATACTAACTTGTGGCTTGTTCACATCTTGCAGTCACTTGTTATTTAAAGGTTAGTAATATTAGCCTGCAGGAGATGATGGTAGCTGAGTGTGTCCTTAAAATATCCGTTTCCTTTTTCACACACCATACTCTTTCGATTGGGTTCATACTTAGACCACTTCGCTCGTGGAGTTGGAGCTACTTCCGAATTGAATGCTGAAAAGCTGCCGTGTTAGTAGGGTATAAAGTGGCCATATTAAAGTTTTGTAATATTCCTCCCTTGTAATAAGTGATTTGGCTTATACTAGAGAGAACATGTTTCCTTCTCTATTCGGCCGAATAAGAAAAGTGTAATCTTCACCCTTTTGTCCGGATAGACTTTTGGTTGGTTTATGTTTCTTTAAACTTAACTATTAAGTTTCTTTAATTTTAATAATTTTGTAGCATTTCCTTTCAGTTGTGCTTGTATTGAGATTAAAAGAATCAGCAACTGGTTATGAAGTCCTCTAGTAAGTTTCTTAAAAGATTTTGAATCAGACCCATCAACAGCTACAGACTTCCCGTTATAATTTCTTTTATTACTGTTGTCCATATACAGCTATGCTTAACGTAATTTGTAGAACTTAGTTACTAATCAAAGCATATTTGATTATATGAAAAGCTTATTTGATTGGCAAAGAGTTTGGTTGCTTTGTGATGACCAGTGTTAATAAGTAGAGTGCGAACACAGGACTTACTATACCGTAAATATATTCCACCTAACCGTGTAAGACAAGATCTCAAAATAACTTAAAATCGATTCTTTTCTTGGCTCATCGATCAGATCACCGGTCTCAGGCCCAAAGTAAGGCTGCTTTGCTTGTTAGAATATAATTGGTTCCATAGCAAGTTTCACAGCAATGAATCAGGAAAATATTATTAATGATTGACCGGAACCTAGTGAATCACCTTTGCACAACCTTTTATGTAAGCCCTAGTGAGCAGCAAGGACTCTAGTTAAATGCATATTTGATAGCCTCGAGTGTTAACACACAGGGGACTTTCTTTAACTAATATATCCGTAAGAACACAAGTCGTTCTATTAATCAGTGTCTATCAGGTTAACGATCAAGAAAAGGTGACACCGTTATGGGTGTTATGTAGATTTCTTCAGCAGATACCATTCTCAAATAGTATTGTAGTTGTTTATAAACGGGAAGTGTTGCAATTACTTGGGTGTTCACCAAAAACAAGCCGCTGTCCGTTCCCAAACCTATTCGTCTGTAATACCCTCTTCTTATAAAAGGGAGAAGTATGAACTTTCAGTTGGTGGAAGGACACGCAAGCTGTATTCACGTTAGCGAGATGAGGTAGTGTTGAATTTAATAAATAAGATTACAGAAATTCTTTTTATTGATCATTCTGTCTGAGATATGAAATGTGTCGAAAAGCTAAACAGTTTGTGCACTAATCTGCTACAAGGGGGAATTAACCAGAACTTTACTCACCGGTGAGATAACGTTTAGAAGATCGAGAAATTCAAATTCTCCAATAAGCTTAATAAGAGTGTGCAATACGGCAGTCTGGATTGCAAGATGATCCGTGCAAGTCAGAAAGACTTTAAGGTTCTAAAGCCTGAAGATTATTGGGATAGATACGTAGCGTTATCAACATAGATTCTTGATCAAGTGATCAAGGTTCAAAAGGCCCTCGAAATTTTTTATAGACGCAAGTTTAACTTTCAAGCTAATCGAAAGTTAATAGCAGTATTTATTACTATCTTTGGGCACCGAGACAAGTAAGTAGTCGAATACTATTACTAAGGGAGAAAATTCAGGGCTTTTGCTTCAAGATGTGGAAAGTGACTTAAGCCGGCATATATGCTGCTCGTGTTAAAGAATTCCAAAAAATGTAAACAGAACAATAAAACCCTTCTTTAATACCTTGTTTTTATTGCTTCATTTAAAGTTACAACAAGATCATCCTTATGTCAATTTTGTTAGGTCTATAAGGCGGTGACGTTAACACAAAATGATAATCGTAACGGATTGGAGCAAGAATTATGCCGTTATCAATTACAAGATTTTCTACAGCTGTTGTTCCTAATCATCTATATCAGATTGTCTTCCATTCTGCCATTTCTACATGAACTCTCTTGGCAGAATACACAAAACCCTGAATACTTCATATCGGCTCTTTTACACTAAAATGTGGATCGTTCACAAACCTATCTTACATTGAATATTTATCTACAGCTAAGTAAGGTTATCCGGCTGGAGCAGATGGCAGCTGTGTGGATCGTGGATTTCGCCCATACTCTTAGACACACCAACCACGTTCGATTGGGTTCATACTTAGACCATTTAACTCCCGAAGTTTTTGCTCGCTAACTTGTGTGTATCCTGCTACAATTTCGTTTTCTCTTCGGCTACCAAAGCCGCTCGGGTTAAAGATTTCGAAAGTATGTAAACTAAAGAATATACCACTAATTGGTTTTCAACAGCTCTGTTCGTCATTATCTATGTAAGATTATCTTCCGATCTGGTATTTGTAAATGAAGTTACTTGGCTAAATGGAAAAAACCTTCAATATTTCATATCTGCTCTTTTATACTAACATGTAGCTCGTTCACATTCTACTAGTGTTACTAAGTTGGTAGCGAACACACGACTGACTGTACAGTTAATATTTTCCAACTAACCGTCTAAGGGAAGATCTCAAAAGAACCTAAAATATATTCTTCATCTTTCTCATCGATCAAATCATCGGTCTCCGACCGAAGTAAGGCTGCTTCGGGGGTTAGAATATAATGGGTTCGAAAGCAAATTTTACAGGATACAATCGGGAAAATATTATTAATGGAGGACAAGGAAATAGTCAATCCTATACATTTCAGTATATAAGCCCTAGTGAACAGCAAGGACGCTAATTAAATGCATATTTGATACTCTCGACTGTTAACACACAGCAGACTTTCTTTAAATAATATATCCGGGAGAACACAACTCTTTGTATTAATCAGTGTCTATCAGGTTAACAATCAAGAAAAGGTGAGAGCGTTATGGGTGTTATGTAGATTTCTTCATTAGTAACCATTCTCAAATAGTATTCTAGTTGCTTATAAACGGGAATTATAGCAATTACTTGATTATCATTGATATATTAATATTTATTTTTTTTGCATTAGGTATCAGAACATTTTTCAATTCTAAGAGCCCATCTAAAACAAACCGCTGTCCGTTCCCAAACCTATTCGTCTGTAATTACCCTCTTCTTATAAAAGGGAGAAGTAAATCCACGGTTTTTAAATGGTACGCCATGCCATAATGTGAGAAGCACTACTGCTTTGTTTTTAAGACCTAGGTACACAACACAAAATCCTACGCCCTCGGATTCATTGTTCAAACGAGTCTTTTGCAACCTTGAGTGTCTTCATCAACATTCTAAATTGATACGCTACGTATCTATCCGAATAATCTTCAGGCTATAGAAACTTAAAGTCTTTCTGACTCGCATGGTTCATCTTGCACTACAGAGTGCCATATTGTACACTTTTTAAATCTTATTGGAGTATTTGAATTTCTCGATCTTCTGAATGTTTAATCACCGGGGTTAGCTCTCCCTCTGTAGCCAATTAGTGGAACAACTTTATTAGCTTTTTGACACCTTTCATACCTGAGACAGAATGATCAAGATGTATTTCTGCTGACGTGAACAGACCTTGCGTGTCCATTCCATCGACTCAAAGGTTTCCACTCAAGAGCAGAAAGCTTCTCCACAAAATCTACCTGATTAATAGCCTTAGGCTTACGAAGTGTATTTATCTCTAACACTGAACCAGTCTGTAATTTGGTCTAGTATGTATGCGAGCATATTCATGTCCGTTGACCAGAGCCATTCTAAATCACCAAGTAAATACCTTTTCCAAAATAGAAGCACCAGATGATCTGTAGAATTCTGCTTAAATGATCGCATCATATAGCGGAATATCATGGCAAAGTGCCTAGAGTACATTCCTTGCATAGTCCAGCTAAGAGCCTTTAACATTGGCAACAACAATGTCGAAACACACAGATATGTGCTTTGATCTATACTTGAGACTGTTTTCAAAGAACATTGTATTATCAAGTTACAAAACATTCAGATATTTTAATAAGAGGAGATGTCGAGATACGTGTTGTTCTCTTCTTAAAACGAATGCAAGCAGTTAGCATGCAATACAACTCACCAGAGGCACGAATAGACATATTATGTCAGTAAATGGTATAGAACTTTACCTCATCCTGTACATTATAAAAACTTTGGTGAAAATGCTGAATGGCCATGTATACTCAAGGTCATTGAGAACTTACTTGTAGACTTTGCTCCGGGACTTCTACATGTGGTTATGAAGACATTTACAACCGTCGAGGGAGATATAATCTAGGATATGCGATCTTTTCAATAACGTCTGGATTAGGAAATCACTATGCAACATTATAAGAAAATGAAGCTGCATGACAAAAAACATATTAAGAAACTCAAAATTAAGATGGTTACATTTTCCGAACCGTTAACTTTGACTGCAGTATATAGAAAAGGTCATAACCGTATAGCAATTCATCCAAGGGACTAAATTGAACATGGGACTAGAAACTTCATTTGATGGCAATTAAATTAATATTTCCATTTTCTCACGCAGCTGGTCATCTTTTCTTTGAAAAAATTGCACATAACTAGATGCAACAAGTGGAGGCCTGGAGGCAAATACGGTGTCAGAGGATTACAACAAGTAAAAACTCAAGGAACATTGACCTACTCGAACGAAGTTCTAAGTAATATGATTATCGAACAGTTTTTAAAGAAGGCAACGAAGTTTTCTGGTTGAGTAACTCAACGTCAGACACAACGTTTGCAAGATTAATTTTTATTCCCAATTACTGTTACGATAAAAGAAGTCTACAGGATTTTTGTGGGCATCAGTTTTTCATCAGAGTGATACGTTGATGTAATGCCACTCTCCTTGTGTGATAATAAGTCAATGCGCAAGAATGTCAATTCGACTGCGGTGATTACGCGGAGTCTCTATTGCCTTGTGTTTTAAAAGCAACACGTAGAAGAAAGAGCTTCTACACGCAGAGTGTGTGGACTAAAAATGGCAACACAAATCTCCGTTGTAAACGTTTATAAATTATGTTATACTCTATTTGACCTTATATTTTATGGATATATATTACAATTAGACATGGAAAGTGCCAAAAAAGAAAAAAGAGCTTTCGGGAAAAATCTGCAACGATAAAATTTTTTTCTGCCATTGTAGCCAGGACAATTCAGAGTTGTTGAGAAACTTGGAGATCAATAGTAGGCGGTTCGAAATTATGCAAACTGTGAGCAAAAGATAAAGGTAGCTGTATATGGACAACAATAATAGAAGAAACTACAAACGGGAAATCTGTAGCTGTTGATGGGTCTGATTCAGATCTTTTAAGAATCTTAGTAGAGGACTTCATAGGCAGTTGTTGATTCTCTTAATGTCAATAAAAGCTCTATTGAAAGGAAATGCTACGAAATATTTAAATTTAAAGAAACTTTAGCATCATTAAAAGATTGCTTTCAATTTTTTTATGATGCAACTGGCTGTAACACGACCTCAGCTATTCTCAGCAGTGAATAGTTGGCAGCCCTCAGGATCCTTCAAAAAGAAGATAAATTGTGCAAGTTAGTTAGATTCTTCAACCAACCAAAACTCAATCCGGACAAAATGTTCAAGAATACACATATGTTATCCGACCGTATGGAGAAGGAAACATATCTTCCCTGGTATAAGCCATATCAGGTATAACAAGGGAGGAATATTACAAAGCATCAATATGGCAACTTTTCCCCCTACTAACACGGCAGCTTTTAAGCATTCAATTCGGAAGTACCTCCAACACCACGAGCGAAGTGGTCTAAGCATGAACCCAATCGAAAGGGTTTGGTGTTTGATGGAGGATATGCAAATTTTAAGGACCCACACAGCTACCATAAATAAGGACTGCAAGATGTGAAAGAGCCACATGTTAGTATAAAAGAGCATATATAAAATATTGAAGGTTGTTTCCATTCTGCCAAGGGACTTCATGTACAAATATCACATCGGAAGAGAATCTTATATAGATGATTACGAACAAAGTTGTTGGGAACCTATATGTCATTAACAATAACTAATTGTTGATCCAATGAATCATGATTAATATTTTGAAATAACGTCCCCGCCTTATAGACCTAACCAAATGGACATGAAGACGATCTTGATTTAACTTTAAAAGAAGGTAAAAACCAAGGTATAAAACATGAAGTTGTTTAATTATTAATTTAAATATTTATGAAATTTTTAACACGAGCGGCTTTGGTACCCGAAGAGAAAACGGAATTCTAGCAGGACACTCACAAAATAACGAGCAAAAACTTCCGGAGTGAAATGGTCTAAGCATGAACCCACTGCAACGTGGTTGGTGTGTGAAAGACGATTTGCGAATTCCATGACCCACACAGCTACCATCATTTCCAGCCGCATAAGCTTACTTACCTCTAGATAAAATGTGACTCAAAGATAGGTTTGTGAACGAACCACATTTTAGTGTAAAAGAGCCGATATGAAGTATTCAGGCTTTTGTGTATTCTGCCAAGAGAGTTCATGTAGAAATGGCAGAATGAAGACAATCTGATATAGATGATTAAGAACAACAAATATAGAAAATCAACATGTCATTGACAAACCCATAATTCTTGCTCCAATCAGTTATGATTATTATTTTGTGTTACCGTCACCGCCTTATATACCTAACAAAATGGACATGAAGATTATCTTCATATAACTTTGAATGAAGGTAAAAAAACAAGGTATAAAAAAAGTGGTCTATTCTTCTGTTTACCTTATTTGGAATTCTTTAACACGAGCAGCATATATGCCGGCTAATGTCCTTACTCACTTACCACATCTTGGAGCAGAAGCCATGAATTTTCTCCCTTAGTAATAGTGTTCGATTACTTGCTCGTCTCGGTGCCCAAAGAAAGTAATAAATACTGTGCAATAACACACGCAATAAGACTCGTGTTGTTCTCTTATTAAAACGAATGCAAGCAGTTAGCATGCACTACAACCAACCAGACGTAGTAATATTTGATAAGAAGCGTACTGAGATTAGCATTTTTCAATTACAACTTACACGCCGTAATACTCAAAAAATTTGTTGTAAAATTAGCTTCATGTGGCAAAAGATTTAAGATTTATTTACAAGACTGCCGACTGTTGTTTTCTGCAGAAATAATGGTATTACTAATTGTAGATACTAGGATGCATTTAGATAAAAAGATAATAACAGTAGATGTCGAGATGCCCGATGATACATTCATTAGAACGAGTGGAATGAGTTTGCATGCAGTACAACCTACGAGAGCGGGCGGGTTGAATTGGGAAAAGTACGGCAGCTCATATTGTCCTTAGGACGTGCAATTCGAAATATTCGAGTTCAAACCGAGTGACGTACAGAATAAAAAGTCTTCAGCTTAGAAGGAATGAATATCACGGTGAGCTCATAAAGTATAGTAAAGAGAAAGCGCGTTAAAATGATATTCAAGTTGATGGGTCACTTCCGATAGGACAGTCATCCCCGAGCTTGTGAAGCTTTTTGTAATATCCATCCAAACGACAGAAATCGCCTTAAAATGAGTACATTAGTTGAGATGTCACTTGACATCATTGTAAAGGTATTCTACAAAGTTTGAAAACAGATATAAATAAGAGAATAAATCGATCTCCAAGTGATGCAGTGATTAAAGAAATAACTTTCAGGATGGACGGGGATGTTCGATTTTATTCAGTGGTTTAGAGTGCAACAGGCGTGCCAATAATTCGAGGGTTCTCTTTCGAAGTGTCCGGTAAGGCTAAACGGCTTATGCCGGCCTATGTCCTACTTACAATTATGTGAAAATTAGAAGTCAGCAGTGGACATCGGCATCTATTCCTTAATTCCTATTGGTTTGCTGCTAGTAAAGGAATTTAACATCGAATCTGAGGACGTAGGATCTTGTGTACCTAACTCTCAAAAATGAAGCAGTAGTTCTTTTAGAGCTCCTTAACTTACGTTATGCAATGGCGTACCATTTAAAAAACCGTGGATTTACTTCTCCCTTTAATAAGACGAGGGTATCACAGAACGAACAGCGGTTTGTTTTAGGTGGGCCCTTGGGATTGAAAAATGTGATACCAAATGTAAAAATTAAAGTATTAATTTATCAATGATAATCAAGCAATTGCTATACTTTTTTTTTATATGTAAGTACATTACTTTTTGAGAGTGCTTCTTGCTGAAGAAATCTACTTACGACTCATAACCTTTTTCTTAATTGTTAGCCTGATAGGAATGGTTTAATCCAAAGAATATTGTTCTTATGGATATATTATTTAAAGAAAGTCTCCTCTGTGTTAACACCTCTCTATAGCGGGCAATTTTTGATACCCCACGCCTATCCGCTTTAGAGAGGTTCACTGTATATATATATATGTCATAATTCACAAATAAAAATAATGCTCCAAGTATCTGTCAATAAAGAAAAAATACACTCAGAGAAGTAAACAAACATTTCTGGCATAACCATATAATAAAACCTACCTAGCGAAATTGCACAGGACTCTCAAAAATTTCCGTTAAAGTTTTAAAGTTAACGAAAATAGATGTATGCTTTTTTAAAAAAATAAGTAATGTATATACATATAATGGATATAGCGAAATAAAATATAATGGTGTACATAGGCCTACCGTATTCAATTACAGTATCTATTTGTGCTATGAATTAATACACATAAAACTTACATTTAAAAAAAGAGCCTACCTACGGTTTCAAAGGCCAAGACAAAAAGTAGATTCTATGCTCTTTTCACCGCTTTTCCCTCTACTGTTGGCTCTCTTTTGAACTATTGTGTACATTATACTCCTTGTTCCATGTCTCTAAACCAGGTAGAGAGTGAGTTATTGGTATTTGGAAATTACCATGTGAATTGCACTTCGTTCAAAAAGTCGCACGGTATCTAGGGCCTTACATGGCGGTGGACTAAAGGTTAAATATGTACGGTAACAAGCAAGCTCGCAACTAGAGGGGGGCTAGGGGGCCCTGTCCCTCCTTAACTTTTCGTGGCCCCTCCAGACATCTATACAAAAAGCACAATTTGTAAGAGAATTTTTGATGACTTGACCCCCCTAACATATTCATGCCCCCCCAAACCTCTGTGGCTGGTTTCGGATCTGGTAACAAGTAAACGAAGACCTTTACAGAAAACTTAGTTCATATACAGTATCTAACTTTTTACAAAATGTCGAAAAATTTTCTAAATGCTTGAAAATTCCGGCTACATCCGGAATTTAAAATTTCCATTAAAAATATTTTTTAACATTTGCTCTTCGCAACACAGGTTCCGCCTAATCAAGAGAATTTAACCATGTTCTTTTACCTTGAAATTCATGGATCTCTAAAATATTTCCGTTTAATAAGGGACCTGTTGAAACCAGCTTTTACTGTATTAAATGCCTGTATTCAAAAACTTTATGTTCTTGTTTAAAATAAAATAAATCCACTTGAAATTACTTTTTGTATCGAATTATGTGTAAATTCTAAAATATTTTCTTCTATCTTAAAATTGGGGCTGCGGTGGCTCAGTGGTAGAGCGTTCACCTCTGGTGCATGGGGTCCCGGGTTCAAACCCTGCTCCCGCCAAGTGAACTTTGTGGTGGACAAACACCGTGTGCGTGGATTTTCTCGGGGTTCTCCCGTTTCCTCCCACTTTCTTCATTCCACCATTTCATTCATTTCTCATCATCACCGCCCCCTTTAGCCTAACCGGCATAACCGTGGGACGTAAAATTCAAAAATTTCATTCCATTTTTCTATCTTAAAACTGGCTATTTCAAACAGTAATATTTTACAATGTATAATATTGATACTTTAAAATGGAATAAAGTGATTTGAGGGAGACATGGAGCATGAATGGGAAGAAGGTAAAGTTTTCAGAAACATAACAGAAGACTTAGTAGAAGAGTTACGTTTCGAGAAACCGAGATGCGTATCAAAGCAAGACAAGCTTATATTTAAATATTCTTATAAATTGCTTAAAGGTAAACTTTGAATTTATCTCCTTATTTCAGAAAGTAGCTGCTATGACAAGTTTTAGGTTTTGTAAAGCAAATATTTTAATTAATTTAGAGCTCATTTCCAAAGGGTTGTTCATTTCTTTCTGAAATACATTCTTCAACGGTTTCTTTGGGATGAACTCTGTCGAGTATTAAAAAAAAGCCACATCTGAGTTGCTTCAATAGTTGTATAAACTCCTTATTAGGTTTGAAACTGCTATGAAAATATAACAAGGCCAAACAACTGAGCACTGCTGACGCTTGATCTTTTGCTGTCGAAAATAATAGAAATATCCTCTTCTGAAATTAAGTTTGCTTACTTTGAAAATATTACTTGTTTAGCATACACTTTGCATCATATATTTTCTTCTTGAATTGTTAACGTCTCTCAACTTCAATTCAAGATTCAATTCAAGATTCAACTTCAACTGTTTCAGATTTTTCGGGCCAATTTAGTTGTAGTGCGACATTTTTGTCCAATTTTTGTCCATTTTTGTCCAACCAAGAAAACGATTTGTACTATTCAAATTAACAAAGGAGGGCCATTTCAAAATTTCGGCCACTTCGATCACCTGTAGGGCTATCTTTAAATTCGAATTTTAACACACTTAAAATTTTGTTTAATTTTTGTGCATTCATATACCACCAACAAAAGAATGTGTACTATGAAAATAAACGAGGGAGAGTCATTTCAAAAATTGGACACTTTGATTACCTGTAGTGCGACATCTTCAAATTCGAATTTTAATTAGCTCAGAATTTGTCCAATTTCCGTACATTTTTGTACCATAAAAAGTTTGTACCATTCAAATTAACAAAGGATCGCCAGTTCAAAATTTTGGCGGTGTGACATCTTTAAATTCGAATTCTAACTAGCTTAGAATTTTCCCTATTTTTTGTACGTTTTTGTACCACCAAGATAATTTTAATTTGAAAATGTCTTACTACAGATGATCCAAGTGGTCAAATTTTTAAATGACCTTACCTGGTTTATTCCAGTAGTACAGAATTTATTCTTCGTGGCACAAACATGTTCAAAAATTCGACACAATTCTGAGCTAGTTAAAATTCGAATTTGAAGCTGTCACGCTACAGGTGATTGAAGTGGCCGAATTTATTAAAATGGCTGTCCCTCGTTTATTTGAATGGTACATTTTTTTGTGGACAACACTTTGCCAAGATATAATCGATGTGGAAAAATTTTGAAATGACCCCCTCTCGTTTATTTAAATGGTAAAAATTTCTTTGTTGGGTGGACAAAAATTGGCAAAATTCTGAGCTAATTAAAATTCGAATTTGAAGATGCACTACAGGTGATCGAAGTAGGCGAAAATTGAAAATGTTCCTCCTTCGTTTATTTGAATGTTACAATTTTTTCTTGGGTGGACAAAAATGGACAAAAATTGGACAAAATTCTGGGCAAGTTAAAATTCGAATTTGAAGATGCAGTAAATGTGAACGAAGTGGCCAAAATTTTGGAATGGCTCTCCTTTGTTAATTTGAATGGTACCAAATTTTTTCTTGGGTGGACAAATATGAGCAGAAAGTGGACAAAATTCTGAGCTAGTTAAAACTCAAATTTAAAGATGTCGCACTACATCTAAATGAACCCAGATTTATCTTTTGGTGTTCCTGTACTGCCACACGAGCACACAATTTCAAATCCACACAGACACACAACAGTGACAACTTTAATTGCCAAGATGATGTCGAAATTTTGTTGTAGGTGATTTGACATCGTTATTTATATCTTCCAGAAAGCTGTTATTGCCATTGCCAGGAGGATGAATAACCCAATCTTTTGTTATTCTTCTTTCACATGACCTTGGGACATATTCTAAAACTACAACAATGAACCATTTAAAGATTTTGAGTCTATTTATATTAGAAACTTGAAATTCCATTTATAAGGAAAGTTGTTGAACATTAAAAATTATCCATTTGTTTGTTCCCTTAAATACGCATTTATATGCAACAACGACATGAACATGCACTAACATCCGAAATATGCAAATATAAGCGCTATAAAACTCTGCTATTATGAGTATGGTTCTAAGATATGTACACATCGCCCGTCGCTCTCATTTGTTAGGTGAGATAAGTCGTAACATAGTGAACGTACCGGAAGGTGTGCCTAGATTGAATTAATAGCAAAATACAGCATGTTAGTTGAGCTACTCGTTTACATCGAGGAGGTTTCTGTGCAATTGATTGAAGGATGTTCTTATGCATATAATTTTTTTTTATATTGAGGCTAAGCGAATCAACTTTTATTGATGATATAGAATTAATTTGTTGATATTATAGTTAATTAGTACCGTAAGGGACTGTTAATAGCAGTATCTATTACTTTCTTAGTGCACCGAGAGGAGCAAGTACTCGAACACTATTACTAAGGGAGAAGATTCAGGGCTTCTGCTCCAAGAAGTGGAAAGTGAGTAAGTACATAAGTCGGCATATATGCTGCTCGTGCTAAAGAATTCCAAAAAAGGTAAACAGAACAATAAACCACCTTGTTTTATAAATTGTTTTTATACCTTCATTCAAAGTTACATCAAGATCATCTTAATATCCATTTTGTTAGGTCTTTAAGTCTGTGAAGGTAACACAAAATAATAATCATAACTGATTGGAGCAAGAATTATGCCGTTGTCAATGACATGTTGATTTTCTACAGCTGTTGTTCCTAATCATCTATATCAGATTGTCTTCCATTCTCCCATTTCTACATGAACCCTCTTGGCAGAATACACAAAACCCTGAATACTTCATATCGGCTCTTTTACACTAAAATGTAGCTCGTTCACAAACCTATCGTTCAGTCACTTTTTATCTACAGGTAAGTAAGCTTATCCGGCTGGAGCTGGTGGTAGCTGTGTGGTTCCTGGAATTCGCATATCCTCTTTCACACACCAACCTCGTTCGATTGGGTTCATGCTTAGACCATTTCACTCCTGTAGTCTTTGCTCGTTAGCTTGTGTATTTCTTGCTGCAATTTCGTTTTCTCTTCTGGCACCAAAGCCGCTCGTGATAAAGATTTCCTAAATATGTAAGCTAAACAATAAACCACCTTAATGTATTATAGCTTGTTTTTTTTACCTTCTTTTAAAGTTACGGTACATCAAGATCGTCTACATGTCCATTTTGTTAGGTCTATAAAGCGGGGACGTTATTTCAAAATGATAATCATAACTGATTGGATCAAGATTTAGCACTTGTCAATCACATATTGGTTTCCAACAACTTTGTTCTTCATCATCTATATAAGATTGTCTTCCGATGTGATATTTGTACATGAAGTCCCTTGGCAGAATGGAGAAAACCTTCAATTTTAGATATCTGCTCTTTTATACTTACATGTGGCTCTTACACATCTTGCAGTCCTTTGTTATGGTAGCTGTGTGGGTCCTTAAAATTTGCATATCCTCTATCACGCACCAAACCCTTTCGATTGGGTTCATGCTTAGACCACTTCGCTCGTGGTGTTGGAGGTACTTCCGAATTGAATGCTGAACAGCTGCCGTGTTAGTAGGGGGAAAGGAGGCCATATTGATGCTTTGTAATATTCCTCCCTTGTTATACCTGATATGGCTTATACCAGGGAAGATATGTTTCCTTCTCCATACGGGCGAATAAGATATGTGTAATCTTGACAATTTTGTCCGGATTGAGTTTTGGTTGGTTGAAGAATCTAACTAACATGCACAATTCTTCTTTTTGAAGGATCTTGAGGGCTGCCAACTATTCACTGCTGAGAATAGCTGAGGTCGTGTTACAGCCTGTTGCAGCATGAAAAAAGTGAGAGCAATCTTTTAATGATGCTAAAGTTTCTTTAAATTTAATAATTTCGTAGCATTTGCTTTCAGTAGTGTTTTTATTGACATTAAAAAATCAGCAACTGCTTATGAAGTCCTCTAGTAAGATTCTTAAAAGATCTGAATCAGACCCATCAACAGCTACAGATTTCCCGTTTCTAGTTTCTTCTATTACTGTTGTGCATATGCAGCTACCTCTATCTTTTGATCACAGTTTGCATAATTTGAAACTGTCTACTATTGATCTCCAAGTTTCTCAACAACTCTGATTGAATTGTCGTGGCTTCAATGGCAGAAAAAAATTTTATCGTTGCAGATATTTCCCGAAAGCTCTTTTTCCTTTTTTGGCACTTTCCATGTCTAATTGTAATTTATATCCATAAAATATAAGGTCAAATAGAGTTTAACATAATTTATAAACGTTTACAATGGAGATTTGTGTTGCCATTTTTAGTCCTCACCATTGCGTGTAGAAGCTCTTCCTTCTACGTTTGACTTTTAAAACACAAGAAAATAGAGACTCTGCGTAATCACCGCAGTCGAATTGGCATTATTGCGCATTGGCATATTATCACACAAGGAGAGTGGCATTAGATCAACGTATCGCTTTGATGATAAACTGATGCCCACAAAAATCCTGTGGACTTCTTTTATCGTAACAGTAATTGGGAATGAAAAATTAATCTTGCAAACGTTGTGTCTGATGTTGAGTTAATGCCCCAGAAAATTTCGTTGCCTTCATTAAAACTGTTCGATAATCATATCACTTGGAACTTCGTTCGAGAATGTCAATATTCCTTGAGTTTCTAATTTGTTGTAATCTTCTGACACCGTATTTGCCTCCAGGAGTTCCATTTGGTGAATTTTGTGATCTGCAATTTTTTCAAAGAAAAGATGAACAGGTGCGTGAGAAAACGGAAATAATTTAATTGCCATCAAATGAAGTTTCTAGTCCCCTGTTCAATCTAGTCCCATTTATGAATTGCAATACGGTTATGACCTTTTCTATATGCTGCAGTCAATGTTAACGGTTCGGAAAATGTAACCATCTTAATTGTGTGATTTCTTAATATGGTTTTTTTTCATGCAGCTTCATTTTCTAAAATGTTGCATAGTGATTTCCTCATCCAGACGTTATTGAAAAGATCGCATATCCTAGATTTTGTCATTTCCTTCGACGGTTGTAAATGTCTTCATAACCATATGTAGAAGTCCCGGAGCAAAGTCTACAAGTGAGTTCTCAATGATCTTGAGTAGGCATGACCACTCAGCATTTTCACCAAAGTTATCATAATGTACAGGATACAGCAAAGTTCTTCTATACCATTTCCTGACATAATGTGTCTATTCGTGCCTCTGGTGCGTGTTAAAGCATTCTAACTGCTTGCATTCGTTTTAAGAAGAGAACAACACGTATCTCGACATCTCCTCTTAGTAAAATATCTGAATGTTTTGTAACCTGATAATACAATGTTCCCCGAAAACAGTCTGAAGTATAGTTCAAAGCACATATCTGTGTGTTTCGACTTTGTTGTTGGCAATGTTAACGGCTCTTAGCTGGACAATGCAAGGAATGTACTCTAGGCACTTTGCCATGATATTCCGCTATATGATGCGATCATCTAAGCAGAATTCTACAGACGATCTGGTGCTTCTATTTTGGTAAAGGTATTTACTTGGTGACTTAAAGTAGCTCTGGTCGACGGACATGAATATGCTCGCATACATACCAGGCCAAATGACAAACTGGTTCAGTGTTAGAGATAAGTAAACTTCGTAAGCCTAACTGCTGGCTATTAATCAGCTAGATTTTGTCAGGCTATTAATCAGGTAGACCCATCCTATATTATCACAGACGTGTATGCGGAAGTGCAGCTGCAAGCGTTACTTGATCATACTATCGAGCGGTTAATTTCCAAAAACAATACTATACTGCGAGATATCAATCAGGAAGTTGAAATGAGCATGTTCTTCAAATGGTGTTTGAGATTGCGCGTCAGGGAAGAGCGCATACAAACAACGGTATAGTTCAGATACAGAAGACGATATACATAAATATACATATTTGTTTGTTATTTCGTTAGTGTCTTTAAAATTACAATATGGTTAAGAGACACTCTTGCATAGTTCACGGCGAATGCCAATACGCTATTGTCGGCCATTCAAGCTACTGTTCATGATAGAAACAGCAGAATTAACACGTTCAGAAGTTACTAAGATACAGCAGCAACTACAGGCTCTCTCACCAGCAACTATCACTTACAATGATCATCAAATAGTAGTGAAACACAGATTAAAGCTTACAATGGTACATGTGAAGGTCTGTAGTGATATCACAAACAAATCATATTAACGATGTTACATCTGCGGTGCATCTTCAAAGCAAATGAACGATCCAGACAAAACTACAGCATTACAACCTGACACAAAAACGTTTGAATTCGGGTTGTCAAGTGAGCATTCCCGGATAAGGTGCTTTGAGTGTCTGTTGCACATTGCATATGGACTGGACATCATACCTGACAAGTGAGAAAGAGGGATCAACCAAATGTTGATCAACGAAAGAAATTACTACAGAAGCGATTTCGTGAAGAGATAGGTCTCCTGGTGGATGTGCCGAAACCAGGCTACGGAACAAGCAATGAGGTAATATTGCCCGCAAGTTTTACTCGAATCCATCATTATCAGCGTCCATTACTGTCATCAATTAAACGATTTGCAGTTCTTTTACGTACCATTGCTAGTGGTTATGCAATAGGGAAAGCCGAAAAAGTTTTTTTCAGATATTCTGGATTGAGTAGTTATCAAAAGTTGTGCATTGATACGAAATGAAGCCATGTCAAATATGTTGATTTTAAAACAATATTTAACCGGGTCCCCGTAGCCCTAAAGTGCCCAACTTTTTGTTCAAATAAAATGGAAATCAGAGACAAACGACGAGTTGCAATGTACATGAAGCAGAAACCCATAGGCTCAAAAGAAAGCATGACACATAGATCGATTATGACGTTACGGTACCAATTACAAGAGGGTTACAATCGTTAGCCTCAGTCCCGTACTTGGAACATACATTAAGCGCTTCCACCCCGAATTCAGACGATGAAGAGTTCGCATGAATCAATCGTTTAGAGAATAAAATCTAAAGTAAACCTAAATAAACAATAGTGAGCCCTTAACAAATGAGCACCGCAAAAGATTTAACAGGTATAACGAATAGGTCGGCTGCTAAAATTGTATCCGCTGTTTTAGAATATATGAATTTACTGAACAAAACTAACTAAGACAAGGTAGTAGATAAAAACAAAATCCGTACGAAACTAGCAAAAAAGAAAAAGAAAAAAGAAACCGTCTACAGTGTAAAGCTACAAATTTTAAGGGTCTCTATTTTGATGGCCGAAAATACCAAACTATAGTTCTAATTGACAATTGCAATAGGCAAAGCACTGAAGAATATGCGGATTATATCGATTTGACCGTTTGGTCAGAAGTAATAGTAACGAAACCTCCAATTTCGGCTAACGTATCAATAGAAGAACTAACCGAAATGATTGTGGAAAAGAATAGGTTTCAGTTCGTCTCGTTCCCCTTCCACACGCAGGCTTTGCAGAAGTGTTTAAAGGTAGTAACAAAAACTTCTTCAGAAGTATGCGGTAGTGTTGCACGAGACGGTTATATTCGCGCAAAACTAGAAGCACGAAAGTATCTACCAAGCTTCGGAAATAAATCTCAATATTTTGTTCCAAGATCCCGCTAAGGAGCTTTAAGTAAGAGGAGGGTGGGCGGGAGGAACTCGCTGTGTAGCCATCTCCACGTGGTCAGTTTGCGCTGGTTTGGTGTTTGTTGGTTAATTTTTCAATCTTAACTTATATATTTGTGTCTGTACTATTATATCTACTAAACACCAATCAGGCGAAGAGCTGCACATCAGATCAGGGGGTCAAGTTTAAGTGTTAGGAATCTTAGCCAAATTTCTATATATACTTAAAATAATGGTATATATATTAAAAGAAATAATAACACTTTTCGGACCCGCAGGACCTGGTGAAATATTTTTATCTGCCTCTGTTTTGGGAAAGAAACATAGCATTATACAAGTTTTGCACGGTACTCAAACTTAATTTTCTGAAAAGAAATATTTCAATAATATTTTCACTACTCACAACCATATCTTTTCAGTATTAACGTTCTTTTGGGCTCCCGGGGCCCGGTTAAATATCGTTTTATCCGGCTCTGTTTCGGTAAGGAAACAACACATTATAAATTTTGCACGGTACTCAAACTTAACTTTCTAAAAAATATTTCAATAATATTTTCACTATTCACAACTATTTTTTTTTCAAAATTAACGCTCATTGGGGCCCCCAGGGCTGGGTTAAATATCTTTTAATCCGGATGTTTTGCTGAGGAAACATAATATAACATTATACAACTTTTGCACGGTATTGAAACTTAACTTTCTAAAAATATATTTTAATAATATTTTCATTGCTGGCTACTTTTTTTTTCAAAATTGGCGTTCTTTCCGGCCCCCGGGGCCCGGATAAATATATTTTTTTCCGGCTGTATTTTGGTGAAGAAACATAACATAATATTACACAACTTTTGCACGGTACTCAATCTTAATTTTCTAAAAAAAAAAATTTTCGGCCCTTTTCGGCCCACCCTATTATGCAATTAACTCTGAGGCAATTGGTATGTACTCTCTGCAAACTGTCCGATTATATGTGGACCTGTATAACTGGTATTACATGCCGGCATCTGGGCATATATTAATCATACATCGGGAGATCGTCGAATGTGCGCTAGTTCCTATTGAACAGCTTTCCGAAGAGGCACAAGAAGCTCGGAATAAAGATTGTCGAAGGTTCCGAAAACATCATGCCAGGTAAAGTTCCCGTCAGAACAACATAGAAATTTTAATGCACATGTTAATCACGTCGGATCCCTGCATAACAAACCTTAGCAAATTCTCACTCAAACACAGTGACATGTTATCGAAGAAATACGTCTATTGTTAGAAGTTCCTCCTACGTGTCAAGCATACATTTCAGCTGATCATACTACTGAGAACAGCAATAGTTCTTCCAGTGAGGATATATGACTGCTTACCGCGTCGTGTCGCTCTGTGTACGTGCTCTGCCGTGTTTTCTTTGGTTATGAATTTTGTTAAGCTAGATGTGGGAATTGAACCAGTGTGAGGCCAAGAGAAGCGGGCCTGGTTCTACAAGGTATACACGTACCTAATTACGTAAGTATTTCCTAATAGATTTTCCGTTCAATAACCTGAATGTGAATCCTTTACAAGATTACGACCATAAGACTAATATAACTGTTACAGAAAATTAAGTTTCATGGGCTTCTATTTGAAAAGTAGCTTGGAAAAGTCGCAAAGGAACAAGGTGCTGAGCAATAAGCATTGATTATCCTAATGTTGTATAAATCCTAGGGCATTAAGTCGAAACCTACTGCGATGGACGTCTAGTAGAGCTCTTATTCTTAGGACCCGGTCTTGGATAAAAATGTACATGGAGTCTTTGCATGTATGGAATATCCAAAGATCGTTCTTTATTAAGAGTGTTAAACTTTGCTTCCTTGTTAAAGGGTCGAAAACTAAATGGCAATTACAAAATTTTGTGTCCTTGCAAATGGCAGAATCCTCGAAGTGAATCATATCCTGTTGAACATCTTAATATATAAACAATCAAACGATAAACAATTTTCATATACGTACGATTGAATGATAATATAGCACGCGAATGTGATATCTAAATGATTTGGTTTTTGCTCGTTAAGTGTGTCCTGCTACGGTTTCGTTTTTCTCTCGCGAACCAAAGTAGTTCGTGTTAAAGCATTCCAAAATATATAACAGAACAATAAACCACCTCCATGTTATACACCTTTTCCTTACACCTTCATTAACGATTCATCAAGATCGTTTTCATGTCCATTTTTTTAGGTCTATAAGGCCGTGACGACATCACAAAATAATAATTATAGCTGATTGGATCAACAATTAAGCCGTTGTCAAAGACATATCTGTTTTCCACAGCTGTTGCTCGTTATCATCTATATCAGATTGTGTTCCGATCTGCCAATTCTACATGAACTCTATGGCAGAATGCACAAAACCTTGAATACTTAATATCAGCTCTTTTACACTAACATGTGGTTCGTTGACAAACCTATCTTGCAATCACTTTTTATCTACAGATAAGTAAGCTTATCAGGCTGGAGTCGATGGTGACTGTTTGGGTCCTGGAATTCGCATATCCTCTTTCACAGACTAAACTCTTTCGATTGGGTACATGCTTAGACCACTTCGCTCGTGGAGTTGGAGGTACTTCCGAATATAATTCTGAACAGCTGCCGTGTTAGGGGGAAAAGTGGCCATATTGAAGCTTTGTAATATTCCTCCCTGGTTATAACTGATATGGCTTATACCAGGGAGAACATGTATCCTTCTCCATACGGGCGAATATGAAATGCGTAATCATGAGCATTTTGTCAGGATTGAGTTTTTGTTAGTTGAAGACTTTAACTAACTTTAAGAATTCTTGTTCATTTTGAAGGATCTTGTAGGCTGCCAAGTATTCACCGCTGAGAATAGCTGAGGTCGTGTCACAGCCTGTTGCATCATGAAAAAAAATGAAAGCAATATTTTAATAACGCCAAAGTTTCTTTAAATGTAATCATTTCGTAGCATTTCTTTTCAGTAGTGCTTCTACTAACCTTAAAAGAATGAGCAACTGTTTATGAAGTTTTCTATTAGGAATCTTAATGATCTGAATCAGTCCCATCAACAGCTACAGATTTCCCTTTTGTAGTTTCTTCCATTACTCTTGTCCATATAGAGCAACTTATATCTTTTGAACACTATTTGCATCATTTGAAGCTGTCTAGTTTTGATCTCTAAGTTTCTCAAGAACTGTGATTGAATTTTCGTGGCTTCAATGGCAGAATAAAATTGGATCGTGTAGATAATACCCGAGAGCTCTTTTTTCTCTTTTTGCACTTGCTAACGAGTTAATCCCCCAGAGAATTTCGTGGCCTTCATTAAAAACTGTTCGAAAATAATATCACTTGGAACTTCGCACAAGAAGTCCTTTTTTTCATCGAATTGTTCCTTGAATATGTTCCTTGAGTTGTTAATTTCTTGTAATTGTCTGACACCGTATTTTCTTTCAGGGCTTCCATCTCTTGAGTATAGTGATGTGCAAAATTTTCATAGAAAAGACGACCAGCTGCGTGAGAAAACATTAATTTAATTGCCATCAAATGAAGTTTCTAGTCCCCTGTTTAATTTAGTCCATTTGGAAGAATTCAATACGGTTATGACCTTGTCTATATATTGCAGCCAAAGTTAACAGTTCGCAAAATGTCACCGTCCTAATTTTGAGATTTCTTAATATGGTTTTTGTCATGCAATTTCATTTTCTTCTAAATGTTGCATAGCATTTCCTCATCCAGACGTTAAAAAGATCGCATATCTTAGATTTTGTTATCTTCTCTTACGGTCGTAAATCTCTTCATAACCAAATTTAGAGGTCCCCGAGCAAAGTCTAGAAGTGATTTCTCAATGATCTTGAGTACGCATGGCCATTCAGCATTTTCAATAAAGTTGTCATAGTGTACAGGATACATCAAAGTTCTTCTATACCATTTCCTGATATAATGTATCCAATCGTGCCTAGAAATTACTTAAGTGCAAACCTCCTAAAGGCGGTACAACTTTGGACCGTTCACAAATTTGTTCACCTGAGGTACGATTTGACACCTTTCCAATATAATGGCTGATCTAATGTCATTACGCATATGCTTTGTTCATTTTTCATGCACTTATTTACTGTATGCAGAGAGTAGAATATATAGTATTAGTAGTTGATGCTGAAATATTGAAGAAATACAGAGGGACTACACTGCTTACAACAAAAGGAGAGGTGTGTATTTTACCAATACAAAATCGTTGTGGCAAAGGTTTCTCAAGATGAGTAGCTATCCAAAGTTATTTGAGAACAGGAAATCCAGACGCGAGATGCGAGAGGTTTGAAAGTTCCGAGGAAGACAGCATTGACACACCAAAAACATTAGAGGGAAAGTGGTTATCAGAATGAAGAAATGTTAAAAGATATTATTATCAAGACAATGCTACCGTGATTTCAGAATACTTTTTCATTCATTAAACTGGATAAGGAGACATCTGATAAGAATGACTTTTCCAGCTCCATGAAATATGTGGCACTTAGTTACTAATTAAAGCATACAGTGATCTTATATGGAAAGATTATATGATTAGCCCTCAGTTTGGTTGCTTTGTGATGACCAGTGTTACTGAGTGCTGTTTACGTGCCGTTTACTTTTTGACTCTCCTAAAAAGAAGTCAAGTTTAACACTCTTAATAGAGAAAGATGTTTGGATATTCCGTACATGCAAAGAATCCATGTACGTTTTTATCCAGACCGGGTCGGAAGAATGAAACCTCTACTACCCGTCCATCGGAGTTGGTTTCGACTTACTGCCCTAGGATTTATACGATATAAGGATATATAATGCTTACTGCTCAGCACCTTGTTCCTTTGCGACTGTACCAACCTACTTTTCAGACAGAAGCCCTCGAATCTTAACAATTTTTTGTAACAGTTATACTAGTCTTATAGTCGTAAGCTTGTAAAGGATTCAAATGCAGTTATTGGCCGGAAAATCTAATAGGAATTCCTTAGGTAAATAGGTACGTGATTATCTTGTAGAACCAGACCAGCTTCTCTTGGCCTGTGAAACTAGTCCGACCGATGAATTACTAAAGCTAGCGGTGTAAATCATTGATTCGGGATACAAAGACGTTACACAGGTCTCGTAGAACATGTGTATAACAGAGACAGCAAGAAAGTAATCAATTGACAGAATATATTTTCTTTTTACTTAGGTAACATTGAAAGTTTTTCAGTTAAGTCACCTGAAAGATATAAAACTTCCTAGGCTCACTTCCAACATCTTGCACCAGAAGCACTGAAATTCCCTTCTTGGGAATAGTGTCCGATAACTTGTTCGTCCCGCTGCCCAAGGAAAGTGAAAGAGACTGCGATAGTTTTTCTATTAGCCAGAAAGTTAAACTGGAGTTTATAAAAGATATCGAGGCGTCTTTTCTAAGCTTGACTCTTTTCAAGAGTTTCTATATTTATAACTACCCTTTAGTTTTTGAATCTCCTAAAAAGAAGCAAAATTTAACTCTCTTAATAAAGAACTAAGTTTCGATTTGTGTTACATGCAAAGAACTCATATACACTTTCATCCAAGAGGGGACGTAAGAATGAAACCTCTACAAAACATCGATCCGAGTTGGTTTATACTTATTTCTCTAGCTTTTATAGGCTATAAGTCAAACAATGAATACTTCTCAGCACCTTGATCCTTTGCGATATTACCAAGCTGCTTTTCGGACAGAAGGTCACTAAGCTCAACAATATTCCGTAACAGTTATATTAGACCTGTGGTCGTATGCTTGTAAAGGTTTCACATGCGGGTTATTGGCCTGAAATTCTAATAGGAGTTTTTTTTTAGGTGATTAGGAACGTGATTAAATTGTAGACCCGGAGCCGCTTCTCTTGGCCTGTGAGACAAGTCCGGCCGATGAACTTATAAAATGATGAACTGATAAACAGATGAGCACAAAAGTTCTGTAGAACTTCTGTTATCGTAACAGTAATTGGGAATGAAAGATTAATCCAGGAGTCAAGGTTGTGTCTGAAGTTGAGTTAATCCACGAGAAAATTTCATGCCCTAGATTAAGCACTGTTCGATAATCATATCTCTTGGAACTTCTCTCAAGAAGGCCTGTTTTCCTGCGAATTGTGAATGTTCCTTGAGTTGTTAATTTTTTGTATACTCTGATACCGTTTTTTCTACGAGGGCTTCCATCTGTTGAGTATAGTGATGTGGAAATTTTCCATAGAAAAGATGACCAGCTGCGTGAGAAAACGGAAGCATTTTATTTAATTGCCTTCAAATGAATGTTGTAGTCCCCTGTTGAATCTAGTCCTTTTCGATGAATTGCAATGCGATTATGACCTTCTATATATACTGCAGCCAAAGTTAACGGTTCGGAAAATGTAACAGTCTTAATTTTGAGATTTCCTAATATGGTTTTTGTCATGCAGTTTCGTTCTCTTGTAAATGTTGCATATTGATTTTTCTCATCCTGACGTTGTTGAATAAGATCGCAGATCCTAGATTTTGTCACCTCCTCCGACGGTGGTAAATGTCTTCATAACCACATGTAGAGGTCCCCGAGCAAAGTCTAGAAGTGAGTTCTCAATGATGTTGAGTTGGCATGGCCATTCAGCATTTTCACTAATGTTGTCATAGGGTACAGGATAACCAAAAGTTCTCCTATACCATTTACTGACACAATGTATCCAATGGTGCCTAGAAATTACTTAGAACGATAACCTTCTAAAAGTGGTACAACTTTTGACCGTTGAGAAATTTCTTCAGCTGAGGTACGATTTGAACACCTTTTCTTGCAGTTGTTTACTGTATGCAAAAGTATAAAATATTTAGTATTAGAATTTGATGTTGAAATATTAAAAAAATGCAGAGGAACTACACTGCTTATATCAAAAGGAGAAGTTTGTATGTCACCATTACACAATCATTGTGGTGAAGCTTTTACAAGATGAATAACTATCCAAACGATGTGGGAGAATAGGAAGTCGAGACGCGAGACTTGAATAAATCTTCCGAGTAAGACAGCATTGACACACCAAGAATATGAGTGTATTGCGTTAGAGGAAAAGAGGTTGTCAGACTGACGAAAGGTGATACGATATTCTTATCAAAAGAATGCTACCGTGATATCATTCAAGAACTTGGATATGCTGAATTTTCATCAAGATACTTCTGAAATTAATGACTTTTTCTGTTTATGTAATGTGTGGCACTTAGTTACTAATCAAAGCATACAGTGACCTTATATTAAAAGCTTATTTGATTAGCCCACAGTTTGGTTGCTTTGTGATGACCAGTGTTAATGAGTTGGTAGGAAACGCAGAACTGACTATACCGTAAACATTTTCCACCTAACCGCGTAAAAAAAGATCTCAAAAGGTTTTAAAATCGATTCTTTATTTCGCTCATCGATCAGATCACCGGTCTAAGTCCCAAAGTAAGGCTGCTTTGGAAGTTAGAATAGAATGGGCTCCATAGCAAGTTTTACAGGATACAATCGGGAAAATATTGTTAATGATAGACCGGAACCTAGTGAATCCAACACAACTCTGTATGGAAGCCCTAGTGAGCAGCAAGGACGCTAATTAAATGTAATTTGATAGCCTCGAGTGTTAACACACAGGAGACTTTCTTTAAATAATATATCCGTAAGTACTCAATTCTTTGGATTCAACAGTTTCTATCAGGCTAACGATCAAGATCAAGGTGAGAGCGGTATGGGTGCTAAGTAAATTTATTCAGCAGGAAGCACTTTCAAATAGTATTGTAGTGGCATATATATTGTATTTGGGAAGTATAGCAATTGCTTGATTATCATTGATAAATTATTACTAATTTTTTTTTCATTTGTTATTCCAAAAATTTTCAATCCCAAGGGCCCACCTAAACCAAGCCGCTGTTCGTTCCCAAAGCTATACGTCCGTGATACTCTCGTCTTATTAAAGGGAGAAGTTAATCCACGGTTGTTTAAATTGTACGCCATTGTATAATGTGAGTTGAAAAGTTCTAAAAGTACTACTGCTTTGTTTTTGAGACCTAGGTACTCAACACAAGATCCTACGCCTTCGGACTCATTAAGAATTCCTTTATTAGCTTTGAGCCAATAGGAATTAAGTTATATATGCTGATGTTCACTCCTGAGTTCTTAATTTCACAGCATTGTAGGAAGAACATAAGACGGCATAAGCCGTTTAGCCTTAACGGAAACTTCGAAATGGAACCTTTGTATTATTGGCGCGGCTGTTGCACTCTAAACCACTAAATTAAAAACGAAAATCCCCGTCCATCCTCAAAATTATTTCTTTAATCACCACATCACTTAGAAATCCATTTCATCTCTTATTAATATCTCTTTTCAGAAATTGTAGAATACTATACAATGAAGTCAAGTCACATCTCAGCTAATGTTGTCGTTTTAAGGCGATTTCTGAAGTAGTGGATGCATATTACAATAAGTTTCACAAGCTCGTAGATGCTTGCCCTATCGGAAGTGACCCATCAACTTGTCCATCATTTTAACGCGCTTTCTCTTTACTATACCTTATGAGCGCACCGTTATATTCATTCTTTCTCAGCTATAGTCTTCTTGTTCCGCACGTCACTGGGTTCAAACTGGAATATTTAGAATTTGCAAGTCCTAAGAACAATATGAGCTGCCGTCCTTTTCGCATTTCAAACTGCAAGCTCTCATCGGTTGTACTGCATGCAAACTAATGCCACTCGTTCTAATGCAAGTATAATGGCGGATCTCAAAATGTACTGTTATTATCTTTTTATCTAAATGCATTGTGATATCTACAATTAGTAATTCCATTATATCTGCAGAATACCACAGTCGGCCACCTTGTAGATAAATTTTAAATCTTTAGCCATATGAAAGTAATTTTTCATGAAATTTTAAGGTATTAGAGCGTGTAAGTTGCAATTGAAAAATCCTAATCTCACTACGCATCTTATCAAATATTACTATGTCTGGTTGGTTGTAGTGCATGCTAACTGCTTGCATTCGTTTTGATAAGAGAACAATACGTATCTTGACATCTCCACTTAGTAAAATATATGAATGTATTGTAACTTGATCAAACAATGTTCTCTGAAAACAGTCTGAAGTATAGATCTAAGTACATATCTGTGTGTTTCATCTTTCATCTTGCCAATGTTAACGGCTCTTAGCTGGACTGTGCAAGGAAGTTACTCTAGACAGTTTGCGTTAAGATTCCGCTATATGCAGCGATCATCTATGCAGAATTCTACAGACGATTTGGTGCTTCAATTGTAGTAAAGGAATTTACTTGGTGATCTAGGATGGCTCTGGTCAACGGCCATGGAAATGCTCGCATACGTACCAGGCCAAATGACACTCTGGTTCTGTGCTAGAGATGAGTACACTTCGTAAACCTCAAGTGCTGGCGATAAATCGGGTACATTTTGTGGAGTAGTTTTCTCCTCTTGAGAAGATATCTTTGAGTCGATGGACAGTACACGCAAGCTCTATTCACGTCAGCGAGATGAGGTAGTATTGAATTTAATATATAAGATTACAGAAATTCTTCTTGTTGATCATTCTGTCTCAGATATGGAAGGTGTCAAAAAGCTAATACAGTTGGTGCACTAATCTGCTACAGGGGGGAAGCTTACCACAACTTTACTCATCGGTGACAAAACGTTTAGAAGATCGAGAAATTCAAATCCTCCAATAAGCTTAATAAGAGTGTGCGATAGGGCACCGTGTGAGTCGGAAAGACTTTAAGGTTCTATAGCCTGAGTATTAGTGTGAGAGATACGTAGCGTTATCAATATAGCATCCTGATGAAGTGAGTCAATGTTGCAAAAGACGCCTCGAAATTTTTTATGGACCCAAGTTTAACTATCAGGTTATGCGAAAGTTAATAGCAGTATCTAATACTTTCTTTGGGCACCGAGACGAACAATTACTTGAACACTATTACTAGGGGAGAAAATCCAGAGCTTCTGCTCCAGGATGTGGAAATTGAAGCTAGGAAGTTATATATCTTTCAAGTTTAACTGAAAATCTCCGAATGTAACCTAAGTACCAAAAAAATTCTGTCAATTGATAATTTTGTTGATGTCTGTGTTCTGTGTACAAATTCTTTGCATCGCTAATCAGTTCTTTAAACCGCTAGCATTATAAATTCATCGGCCGGACTTGTCTAACAGGCCAAGAGAAGTGGGCCTGGGTCTACAAAGTAATCACGTACCAAATTACCTAAAAATCTCCTATTAGAGTTTCAGGCCAAAATCTGCATGTGAATCCTTTACGACCATAAGTGTAATATAGCTGTTACGGAAAATTGTTAAGCTTCGTGGCCTTCTGACTGAAAAGCAGCTTCGTACACTCGCAAAGGATAAAGGTGCTGATCAGTAAGCATTGATTATCCTTATGTCGTATAAAACCTAGGGCAATAAGTTGAAACCAACAGGGATCGACGTGTAGTGGAGCTTTTATTCTTACGCCCCTCTTGAATAAAAGTGTACTGGGAGTGTTTGCATATACCGCATATCGAAATATCTTTCTTTATTAAGAGAGTTAAACTTTGCTTCTTTTTAGGAGATTCGAAAACTAAGCGGTAGTTACACAATTTTTAGTGTCCTTGCAAATGGCAGAATACTTGGTGTCAATCATCTGCTGTTGAACATCTTAACATATAAACAATCAAACAATAAACAGTTTTTATAAACAAACAATTGACTGGTACTGTAGTACGCGAATGTGATATCTAAAAGAATTGGTTTAGCTCGTTAATTAGTTTTGTCCGGCTACGGTTTTGTTTTCTCTTCGGGTACCAAAGCACCTCGTGTTACAGGATTCCAAAATATGTAAACTAAAAATAATCCAACTTCATATTTTATACCTTGTTTTAATACCTTCTTAAGAAGTTACATCAAGGTCGACTTCATGTCCATTTTGTTAGGTCTATAAGGCGGGGATGTTATTAAAAAAAGATAATCATAACTGATTGGACCAACAATTAAGCCGTTGTCAATGACATATTGGTTTTGAACAGCTGTTGTTCGTCATCATCTATATCAGATTATTTTTCGAGCTTCCATTAGTACATGAAGTCCCTTGGCAAAATGGAGTAAACCTTCAACATTTAAAATCTGCTCTTTTATACTAACATGTGGATCGTTCACATTCCTATCTTGCAGTCACTTGTTATGTACAGGTTAGAAACAATAGCCGGCTGGAGCTGATGGTAGCTGTGTGTTTCCTGGAATTCGTATATCCTCTTTGACACATAAACGTCATTCGATTGGGTTCATGCTTAGACGATTTCGCTCCTGGAGTTGGATGTACGTCCGAATTGAATGCCGCAGACCTGGAGTGCTAGCAGGGGGAAAAGTGGCCATATTAAACCTTTGTAACTACTTCTTTGTTATACGTGATATGCTTATACCAAGAAGGACATGTTTCTTTCTCCAAACAAGCGAATAAGAAATGTCTAATCTTGACCATTGTTTCAGGATTGAGATTTGGTTGATTGCAGACTCTGACTAAATTGCACAATTCTTTTTCTTTTTGTAAGATCTTGAAGGCTGGCAACTATTCTTTCCTGAGTATAGCTGAGGTCGTGTCACAGCCTGTTGCATCATGAAAAAAGTCAAAACACTCTTTTAATGAAGCCAATGTTTCTTTAAATTTAATGATTTAGTAGCATTTCCTTTCAGTTCTGCTTGTTGTGGCCTTAAAAGAATGAAGTCTTGTAGTAAGATTCTTAAAAGATCTGAATCAGACCCACCAACAGCTACAGATTTCCCGTTTCTAGTTTCTTCCATTTCTGTTGTCCATATACAGTTACCATTACTCCTCCGAATCCAGTTTACATCATTTGAAGCCCTCTAGTATTGATCTCCATGTTTCTCAAGGACCGTGATTGAATTGCCATAAATTCAATGGCAAAATTAAATTCGATCGTTGAGATATTCCCCGAATGCTCTTATTTACCTTTCGTCACTCTCCGTGTCTAATTGTAATTTATGTCCATAAAATATAATGTGAAAATAGCGTTTAACATAATTTATATACGTACTTGACGCAGATTTGATTGGCCATTTTTAGTCCACACCATTGCGTGTAGAAGGACTCTTCCTTCTACGTGTGGGTTTTAATACACTAGATAACAGGGACTCTGCAGTATTCACTGTTGTCAAATTGATATTCTTGCTCATTGAATTATTATCACACGAGGTATAAGCCTATCAGGTATATCAAAAAACCTGTACTATACATTGACATTAAAAGAAGATTAGCACATACTTCAGAAGGTGATTGGTGACATCATAAGAAGACAAAAAGTCCTCTTGTATGTTGTGGAACTCCGCGTCGTGTACGAGTGGCAAGGGGGCCAACTGGGAATCGAAAATCGAATTCTGACGATTGGAACGAGACATACAAGTGTGCACATACTTCGGGAGGTGATTCGTGACATTCAAGAGGACTTTTTGTCTTCTTTTCATGTCACGAATCACCTCTCGAAGTATGTGCACATCTGTCTGTTACGTTCCAATTGTCAAGATTCGATTCTCGATTCCAAGCTGGCGCCACTGTCACTCGTACACGACGCAGAATTCGACAAAATACAACAGGACCTTTTGTCTTCTTTTGATATCATTAATCACCTCCAGAAGTATGTGCATATCTTTGAGGTTCACCCTGTAGACCCCTATATATATTGTAGCGTACCATGTGATGTGTTTACAAAGACCTAATATACGTATATATATATATATATATATATATATATATATATATATATATATATATATATATATATATATATATATATATATATATATATATATATATATATATATGTGTGTGTGTGTGTGTGTGTGTATTATATATTTTCCGAATGAAGGCTTATTTTGAAGAAAATTCATAGAATAGCAATATTAGTCACTAAAGTAATTACTTAGGCAGTAAAGGTCGAAATAGGCAAAATAGGCAAAATAAAATTGGCTTAAATCGAAATTTTTAACCCCCATTTAAACTTTAATAAGTTATTTTTGATAACATCTTTAACATTAAAGAATAGGCATTTTCCCTAACATCCGGTCTCTAGGCATAACGCATGTGCTTTGTTCACTTTTCTTGCAGTTATTTACTGTATGCATAAGTGTAGAATATATAGTATTAGTACTTGATGTTGAAATATTGAAGAAATACAGAGGTACTACACTGCTTATATCAAAAGGAAGGGTGTGTATCTCACCATTACACAATCGTTGTAGCGAAGCTTTCAAAGATGAATAGCTATCCAAAGGTTTTTTGAGAAAAGGAAATCGAGACGCGAGACGCGAGTTAAGAGTTGATTAAATCTTCCTAGTAAGACAGAATTGACACACCAAGAACATGAGTGTATAGCATTAGAGGGGAAGAGGATGTGAGAATGACGAAACGTGATACGATATTCTTATCAAGACAATGCTACCGTGATATTATTCTAGAACTTGAATATGGAGAATTTTCACCAACAGACTTCTGAAGTTAATGACTTTTTTTGCTCTATGAAATGTGTGGCACTTAGTTACTAATCAAAGCATACAGTGAGCTTATATGAAAAGCTTATTTGATTAGCCCACAGTTTGGTTGCTTTGTGATGACCAGTGTTACTAATTTGGAAGCGAACACAGTACTTATTATACCGTAATTATTTTCCACCTAACCGTCTAACGGAAGATCTGAAAAGAAGTTAAAATCGATTCTTTATTAGGCTCATCGATCAGATCATCGGTCTCAGACAATAAGTAAGGCTGCTTTGGAGGTTATAATATAATTGGTTCCATACCAAGTTTTTTCATTATGCAATCGGGAAAATATTAATAATGAAAGACCGGAACCGAGTGAATCCGGCACAACTCTGTATGTAAGCCCTAGTGAGCAGCAAGGACGCTAATTAAGTATTTTATAGCCTCGAAGGTTAACACAGAGGAGACTTTCTTTAAATAATACATCCGTAAGAACACAATTCTTTGGACTACTATCATTTTCATAAAGATCGGCCCCTGACTTCGCGGTGCTGCCGTGACGTCCAGTGAAAACTTATATTTCATTGTCGTACCTCGTTGGAATTGCTGGAATGTTGTCTTTTCAATACTTAAGACATAAAAATTTTCTATGTACTATGTAGTGAGAAAAAAATAAAAATTAATGAAAAAGTGTGTATTTTTTCGTACTTTTTTTTGGTAGATCAATGTTTATAGAGCTATATCTCAGAAAAGAGATCACGTGAAATAATTTCCTGTGTACAATATGTAGATGCATCCATTAACTATAAGTTGCGAAAAGTTCAATTTTCATCACTTGATATTTTTTGTGTAATTAAAACAAATGTACGACGCTCTGATCTCCTTTACCATGGTAGGTAGAGAAACGTACAAAACACTGTTCGAAAACTTGGAAGTCTAGTGTTCCAAATATTTGAAACTATTAATAAAAAAGGGTTTAGTTGGTAGAGTATTTATTTTTTAGAAAAAATGTTTACTTCAACATATTCTCTGCGTTAAGCGGTGAGCCATGTTGCAGCCCAATCTTTAAATTCCCCGCGCTTATATGAAGAAACAGCATACAGTAAATGGAAGGGCGGCAACGCTGTCGTGCAGTGTTGTCGCGTTCAGGAAGCTTGTAGCGTGAAGCCTACTTCATAAGAATGTAATAGGAAAAATTATTTATTATAACCTTTCACATCATAAAAATATTAATGCATGTAGACTCATGTCCAAAATTATTGTCGCATGTCTATAAATATGTTATTCTAGGAATATAATTTGATAACGAATTCGCCTGGTATTTCTTATAATGTTAGTATGTGTATAATCGGCAAAGACATGTAGGCTATGTGGAAAATTTCATGTCAAAAGAGCAGTAAATAAGAACAATATAACGAAACTAAAATTTTCTTATCCATTTAGCAACATTTTGTTTTACTCATGCTAATTTTCGTATTCTTTTCCTATGAAATTTACCACAAATATACATTTCCCGACTCTACATATAGTATCAGTATTAAAAGTACCCTGCAAAATCATTATCAAATTATTTTCTTACGAGAAGACAGTTATAGATATGCGACAATAATTTTGGACATGAGTGTACACATCTCAATGTAATCGAAATAAAACGTTGAAGTAACACATCCAAAAACTCATCTCTTAATCTATTTACTTCATTCACTTTCGTCATGGCTTTGTTGACTCATCGCTGCTCCTGCTATCTTCCCTAATATTTATAAACAATGGCACCATTTCTACCTCAAGATCTATCAGTATACACACTCTCCAGCTAACGAACATGTTAAAGGTTAAAAAGAAATGTACTGTAGCCTTGGCAAACACATGTTCACCCAAGTTCTGCGATCAATTCCCCTGCCGAATGTACAGTAACACAGAATGGGTCCTTTGTTTTCTTACAACGAAAGAAAACAATGCAATGAGTAGGTGACGAGGTCTGTATTTGCGTCTAATCACGTCGCACTGATTAAGTCTTCAACACTTCCCTTCGGTTCGTAGGCGTCAAAAACTTACACACGCACTCATATCATATGGGTTCATTGCAATGAGACGGACGAATGGCATTTATATTTTCGTGAGTATATCTTGTGCTTTATGATAAAAAAAATGGATATTCCTTCACGAGCGGCGGTATTACAAAAAGAAGAGGCAAAATGTTTAGCGATAATGAAATTGCAGAACTGATGAATGACTCCGACTCAGACGGTTATGAGTTAGTAAATAATAGTAAGGTAATAGATTATTCCGTGCTCAGTGGCGTATCCGGGAGTGAACAAGATAGTAACTCTGTTTCAAGTAAGCCTGAGGCTGCGCCGAAAAAAAAACGCGTCATTCCTATTCAAAAGCAGATTCTAATGTAGCTTGGAGCTCTTAGATCTGAAAACAGATTTCCTGTGAAGTGTAGACTCAATATTACATGTCAACTAAGGTTGTATCATATAATAAACTTTGTGCGGGTCTTTGTTTCTGTACAAGTGTATTTTGTACTGCGTGCAATAAGTGAAAAACTGACAAAAAGCAACAAATTTTCGAGGACCATCACATGCATATCCAAACAAGATAAGAGTTCGCTTTTCTAATTTTGAACACTTGGTACATTTACTGTATAACCTGTTAATTTCTAAGAAATTGGTTTAAAATCTGTGGAGACATTACATTTTAAAAATATCTCTAAAAAGTGCCGGACAGTGTGCGTGACAAGTTTAAATACCCATCCGGCTGAGAGTGTATACGCGTCAGGAAAATGTGGCAACGTAGCACTCCGTATAAACTGCGATAGCGAAGGCCGCAAAGCAGAGAAAATCATAATGTCATATTTGTGATTGTTTATCTTTTAAAACAAGTCAAAACAGTTTGGTTGAAAAAGCTACTTTAAGATCTTTCTAAAAGTTTTTTTTCAGATTGTTAATACACCGCAGCAATTCAGAGATAATGATGTCTCACTTTTTGCTGAATAACAAGAAAATGACTACGTGTTGAGTAATGAAATTTTCAGAACTTGCAGGTAATATATGCATCTATATATCGTGCACAGGAAATTATTTCATGTTATCTCCTTTCCGAGATATAGTCCTTTAAACATTGATTTACCAAAAAAGTACGAAAAAATACGCACTTTTTCATTAATTTCTATTTTTTTCTCATTATACAGTACAAAGAAAATTTGTATGTCTTAAGTATTGAAAAGACAACATTCCAACAATTCCAACGAGGTACGACAATGCAGTATAAGTTTTGACTGGACGTCACAGCAGCACCTCGAAGTCAGGGGCCTATCTTTATGAAATGGATAGTAAACATTTTCGATCAGACTAACGATCAAGAACCAGGTGATAGCGCTATGAGTGCTAAGTAGATTTCTTCAGCAGGAAGCACTCACAAATAGTATTGTAGTTGCATATAAACGGGAAATATAGCGATTACTAGATTTTCATTGATAAATTAATAGTAATTTTTTTTTTACATTTGTTATCCCAACATTTTTCAATCCCAAGGGCCCACCTAAAACAAGCCGCTGTTCGTTCCCAAAGCTATACGTCAGTGATAGCCTCGTCTTATTAAAGGAAGAAGTACATCCACAGTTTTTTAAATGGTACGCCATTGTATAATGTGGGTTAAGGAGCTCTAAAAGCACTACTACTTCGTTTTTAAGACCTAGGTACACAACATGCTACGACGTCGGATTCATTGTTGAATTCCTTTACTAGCTGTAAGCCAATAGGAATCAAGTTTAGAAGCCGATGTCCAATGCTGACTTCTAAATTTCACAGCATTGTAAGAAGAACATAAGCCGGCATAAGCCGTTTAGCCTTACCGGACACCCCGAAATGGAACCGTCGAATTATTGGCGCGCCTGTTGCACTCTAAACCAATAATTAAAAATCGAACATCCCCGTCCATGTTCAAAATTATTTCTTTAATCACCGCGTCACGTAGAGAACGATTTCATCTCTCATTAATATCTTTTTTCAGAAATTTTAGAATAGTATTACAATGAAGTCAAGTGACATCTCTGCTAATGTTCTCATTTTATGGCGATTTCTGACGTAGTGCATACATTTTACAGAAAGCTTCAAAAGCTCGGGGATGCTGGTCCTATGGCAGTGACCCATCAACTTGTCCATCATTTTAACACGCTTTCTCTTTACTATACCTTATGAGCTCACCGTGATATTCATTCTTTCTCAGCTAAAAACTTCTTGTTCCGCACGTCATAGGGTTTAAACTCGAATTTTTCGAATTTGCAAGTCCTAAAAACAATATGAGCTGCCGCACCTTTCCCATTTCAAGCCGCTGGCTCTCGTCGGTTGTACTGCATGGAAACTGATTCAACTCGTTCTAATGCAAGTATCATGGCGGATCTCCACGTCTACTGTTATTATCTTTTTATCTACACACCAACCTTTTTCGATTGGGTTCATGGTTAGACCATTTCGCTCCTGCAGTTGAAGGTACTTCCGAATTGAATGCTGCACAGCTGCTGTGTTAGTAACGGAAAAAGTGACCATATTGAAGCGTTGTAACTTTTTCCTTGTATATCTGATATGGCTTATACCAGGGAGGACATGTTTCCTTCTCCATACAGGTGAATAAGAAATGTCTAACCTTACCACTTTGTCAGGATTCACATTTGGTTGATTTAAGACTCTCACTAACTTGCACAATTCTTTTTCTTTTTGAAGGTAATTGAAGGCTGCCATCTATTCACTCCTGAGTGTAGCTGAGGTCGTGTCAAAGCCTGTTGCATCATGAAAAAAGTGAAAGCAATCTTTTAATGACGCTAAAGTATATTTAAATTTAATAATTTCGTAGCATTTCCTTTCAGTTCTGCTTGTATGTGGCTATAAGAGAATGAGCAACTGATCATGAAGTCTTCTAGAAAGATTCTTAAAAGTTCTGAATCACACCCATCAACAGTTACAGATTTCCCGTTTGTAGTTTCTTCTATTACTGTTGTCCTGTTGTCCTTTGGCCCTTCGAAAACTGTTTGCATCACTTGAAGCTGTCTAGTGTTGATCTCAGAGTTTGTCAAGTGGTGTGATTGAATTGTCGTGGCTTCAATGGCAGAATTGAATTCGATCGTTGTCGATATTTCCCGAAAGCTCTTTTTTGTCATTCGGCACTTTCCATGTCTAATTGTAATTTATATCCAGAAAATACAAGGCGAAAATAGCGCTTAACATAATTTATATACGTACTTAACCCAGATTTAAGTTGCCATTTTTAGTTCATACCATTGCGAGTAGAAGAACTCTTCTTTCTACGTGTGGGATTTAAAACACAAGACAATAGAGACTCTGCAATATTCACCGCAGGCGAACTGACATTCTTGCGTGTTGAGATGAGGAGAGTGGCATTAGCTCAACGTGTCGCTCTGATGATAAACTGATGCCCACAAAAGTCCTGTAGAACTTCTGCTATCGAAAGAGTATTTGGGAATGAAGGATTAATCCTGCTAACGTTGTGTCTGACGTTGAGTTAATCCCCAAGAAAATTTCGTGGACTTCATTACGCACTGTTCGATAATCATATCACTTGGAACTCCGCTCAAGAAGGCCTCTTTTTCTGCGAATTGTGAATATTCCTTGAGTTGTTAATTTCTTGTAATCCTCTGATGCCGTATTTACCTCTAAAGCTTCCATCTGTTGAGTATAGTGATGTGCAAAGTTTTCATGAAAAGATGACCAGCTGTGTGAGAAAAAGGAAGCATTATTTTAATTGCCTTAAATGAAGGTCCTAATCCCGTGTTCAATCTACTCCCTTTGGAGGAATTATAATACGATTATGACCTTCTCTATATACTGCAGCCAAAGTTAACGGTTCGGAAAATGTCACCGTCTTAATTTTGAGATTTCCTAATACGGTTTTTGTCATGCAGTTTTATTTTCTTGTAAATGTTGCATATTGATTTCCTCATCCAGACGTTGTTGAATAAGATCGCAGATCCTAGATTTTGTCATCTCCTCCGACGGTTGTAAATGTCGTAGACTTGCTGGTTGTTAGTTGGAGACATATTATGAATAAAATTAAATAACGGAATTGTCGTAATTATTAGATATTTACAACACAAAAGTGAGTCGCTCAGTAGAGCGAAAGGAGAATTTGGGAGATGAAGCGGACTCTTGCTGATAGTTGAAGACATATAAGAGAATAATATGATAGATACGTAGTAATTGGCAGATATTTACATTGAAAATTGAGTTCATTTAATATTTGAAAAAGATTGTTTGGCATCTGAAGTAGACTCTTGGTCAACGTTAGTTGCTGACTTATTAAAAAATTAAATGAAATAGATTTGTTGTACATTTTCCCATAATTACTTTTAAAATGTGAGTCAATTCAGTAAGATGAAACGAGTGTTTGGAAAATAAAGCAGATTTTTTCTGACTGCCAGTCTGATATTTTTTAGTGGAATTAAGAATCCAATTTTTGGAAGTGGGATACTTGCTATTCAAAAATCATTACACTTAGTAGGACGAACGGAGTGTTTTGTTAAATGAAGCAGAAGCTTTCTTTTATTAGAACTGAGATATTTACATATTAAATTAAAGAACGTACTTGAGGTAAATTATCAGATATTTACAAATGAAAAGTAAGTCCTTTCCGCAAGGCGAAACGATTGTGGAAGCGTAAGAAGAGTGTTGCAGATCGTTAGTTACTGACAAATTTAAAAATAAAACGAAACAATGGATTTGTTCTAAATAGTCAGATATTTAGAATTGGAAATTGAGTAAAATCAATAAGGGGAAAGAAATGTTTAGAAAATGGAGCTGACCCTTGTTCATCGTTAATTAATAGGGTACTTATTAGTAAAATAGATGAACGGAATTGTCGTAAGTTGTCAGATATTTACAATTGAAAAGTGAGTCCAGTCCGTTCATCTGGGCGAAGAGAGTTAAGAATATGTAGCAGACTCTTGCTGATCGTTAGTTATAGAGCAACGATATATATATATATATATATATATATATATATATATATATATATATATATATATATATATATATATATATATTTATATATATATAAGAAAAAAGGAAAGAACAATATTGTTATAAATTGTCACATATTTTACAATTAGAAACTGAGTCCATTCAGTAGGCTGAAAAATATGTTTGGAAGATGAAGCAGACTCTTGCAGGTCGATACTTGAAAATTTCTTTAAAAAATAAAATGAAAGAACGGAAATTTTTTACACTCAAATATTTACAATTCAAAAAAGAGTCTATCTAGTAAAGTAAAAGAGGTATTTCGTATTTGTAGTATAATCTTTGTGATCGTTAGTTGCTGACTTATTTAAGAATAAAATGAAAGAACGGAATTTTCGTACATTCACACACATTAGTTTTGAAAACTATGTCTGTTTAGAAGGGCGAGTGAGTGTTTGGAGGAGCAAGCAGGCTTTCGAATTTCGTTAATTTAAACAAATATAGTAACGAAATGAAACTCCCGTAGAAAATCCATTCACTTTGGCGAATGGTATGTCTGGAATATATGGCAGACCCCTGGTAATTATTACATACACACGTATTTAATAACAAACTGAAAAAAACTATTATTTACTATTAAAAAGTCAGCACATTCAGTAAAGCGAAATTAGTGTTTGGAAGCTGAAGTAGCCTCTTGCTGATCGTAAGTTACCCGTATTTTGAAGAACGAAATCACACAACGGAGTTATCTTAAATTGTTATATAATTACAGCTGGAAAGTGAGCGCATTCCTTAGAGCGAAAGGAGTGTTTTTAAGAGTAAGTAGACACTTGGTGATCATTATTATTGACGTATTTAGGAATAAAATTACATATTGGAATTTTCGTAATTAGTGTGATATTTACAAATAAAAAGCATCCTAAATTAAAAAAATCAGTCCACTTAGCAGGCCGAAAGGAGTATGGAAGCTGAAGCAGACTCTTGCAGATCGCTGTTACTGACATATTTAAGAATATAATGACACAATGGAATTGTGGTAAATTATGAGATATTATTGAATGTGTGTAAAATGAGTTTATTCAGTAGGGTATATCTGGCAGATGAAGCAGTCTCTTGCTGTTCGTCGGTTTCTAACATATTTAGAAATAAAAAAGAAAGAATGGAAATGTCGATGGTATCAGGTATTTACAATTGAAACGTGCGTCTATTAAGTAATGCGATAGTAGTGTTTGGTAGTTGTTTTCTACATGATCCTTTATAGCCAATACATTTGAGAATATTATGAAAAATCTGAATTGTCGCAATTATAAAATATTTACAATAAAATATGATGCAATTTTGTAGGATCAAGCAAACTATACCTGATAGTTAGCCAATGATTTATTCTTAGATAATGAAAGAATGGATTGTCATAATTTGTCATGTTTGCAATCGAAATGTACGTACATTTATTAAGAACAAAATGAAAGGACTAAATTGTCATAAATTGTGAGACATTTAATTCTAACTGAAAGAACGGAATTGTGTGCTACTCAAATAATTACATTCGAAAAGAGAGTATATTGAACAGTTCCAATACAGTGTTTTTAGTTGACGTAGACTTTGAAGTTGGTTAATTAAAAAAAATTAAGAATAAAAAGGAAGAACGGAATTAAAATTTGTCATACATTAGAATTAAGTGAGTGCATTCAGTTGGGCGAATGGTGTTTTGGAATTTAAAGGAAACTCCTTTTGCTAATTGCACACTCACATATATATGAGAGAAAAAGGAAGAATTGAATTGTTGTAACTAGTGAGATATTTAGAATTGAAAAGTGAGTGCGTTTGGTAAGGTGAAAGGAGTGTTTGAAGAATGTAGCAGACTCTTGGTCATCGTTAGAATAAAAATAAAGGAACAGAATATTACAGAATAAAAATAAGGGAACGGAATTGTCGCAAATTCTCAGATATTTACAATTGAAAAGTGAGTTCATTCACTAGTGCAAAAGGTCAGTTTCGATGCTGAAGTAGACTCTTGCTGGTCGATAGTTACCGTAGGGCTGACTGAAGATGAGGTAGAAACTTGCTGACTTTAGTTTCTCAGATATATAAGAATCAAATGACAGAAGGAAATTGTAGAAAATTGTCAGATTCATACAATTGAAAAGCGAGTCTATTCGGTAGGGCAAAAGAAGTTTAAGGAATATAAAGCAGACTCTTGTTGATAGTTAGTTAGAAACACACTTAGGAATAAAATGAAGCAATAGAATTGTTGTAACTTGTGAGATATTTTCAATTGTAAAGTGAGTCAATTAAGTAAACGAACGGAGTGTTTGCATTATGAAGCAGACTCTTGTTCATCGTTGGTTGTCATATTTAAAAATGAAATGATAGAACGGAATAGTCAAACATATTCAGATATACAGGATTGAAAAGAGTCTATCCAGTAAAAGCAAAAGGAATGTTTAGAAGTTGATATATACTCTCATTATCCAAGTTAATGACATTTTCAAGTGAAAATGAAACAGCGGAATGACAGTAAATTGACTGATGTTTTGAATTGAAAAGTTTTGTGCATTAGGTAGGGCGATAGGAAAGTCTGGAAGTTGAAGGACACTAGCTCATTTTTAATTGCCAACATATATACGAATAAAAGAGAACGCTATGCTCGGAAATTGTCAGAAAATTACAATTGTAAAAGAAATCGAAACAGTAGGCGAAATTATAGTTGGAAGCTGAAATATACTTATATAATTAGTTACTGACACATTGACGAATTATATATAGAAATGGAGCAATCGAAATTTTTCCGATATTTACAAATTAAAGTCAGACCATTCTGTCGGGTAAAAGTGTTTCAAAAATAAAGCAGACTCTTTCTGATCGTTATCCACTGACATATTTAAGAAGAAATGATAACAAAATTGTTGTAAAATGTCAGATACTAAAATTGTAAAGATAGTGTAGTCACTAGGAGGAGAGGAATGTTTTTAGAATAATGCAGATCTCTGCTGATCGCTAGTTGAAGACGTATACAAGAAAATTACAAAAGAACGTAGTTGTAGTAAATATTCAATTATTTACAATCGAGAAATTTGTCTCTCTAGGTAGAAAAGAGTGTTTCGAAGCTGAAGTAGAAACCTCGTCAACTGACATACTTGTATAATATAAAATGAGAGAACGGATTTGTCGTACATCGTCACATATTTAATTTAAAAAACTAAGTCCAATCAGTGAGACGAAGCGAGCGTGTGGAATCTTAACTAGACTGTTGGTTATCGTTATCTACCGCCATATTTAAGTTTAAAATGAAACAATGGAGTGGTTTTACATTCTCACACATTTACTTTTAAAAAGTGTGTCTAGTTGAAAGGGCGGAAGGAGCGTTTGGAAAATGTAGCAGACGATCCTCAGCGATCGTCAGTTGAAGTCATATATTATGATGAATGAAAGAACGAAGCTGCTGTAAATAGTCCCAAATTTTCAATTGTAAAGTGTGGACATTCAGTAAGGCGAAAGGAGTACTTCGATGATGAAAAAACTCTTCTTAATCGTTTGTTACTGGCATTTTCAAAATATAATGAAATAACGCAATTGTCGTAGATTTTCAGATATTTCCTCCTAAAAAGTTTGTACATTCAGTAGAGCGAATTGAGTGTTTCCACGCAGTAGCAAACACTTGCTGATTGTTAGTTACGGACATTTTAAAAATAGACGAAAGAAATTGATGTACATTGTAAGATATTTACAATTAAAAATGGGTCCATTTTGTAGAACGAAAGTCGTTTTTCGAAGCTAAAGTAGACTCTCGCAGATTGTAAGTTACTGACAATTTAAGAATGAAATGATAGTACAGAGTTTTCTTAAATATTTACTTATTGAAAGTTGGTGCATTCAGTAAGGCGAGAGCAGTGTTTGAAAGATGTAGCAGACTCTTTTTGACCGTTAAAGCGTATTTAATAATACAATGAAAGATGGGAATTGTAGTAAATTGTGAGACGTTTTCTATTGAATAGTTTTTCCATTTGGTAGGGCAAAAGGATGTTTGGAAACTGAGGTAGACTCTTGCTGATCGTTATTAACCGTCTCATTTCTGTTTAGTACGAAAGAACGTAATTGTGGCAGATTGTGAGATATTTACATTTAAAAAGTGATTGTATTTTGCATGAGGAAACGAGTGTTTTGAAGATAAAGTAGACTCCTGAAAATCGTTAGTTGAAGACAAATATAAAAATGAAATGAAAGAACGGATTTGTAGTAAATTTTCAATTATTTACTTTTAAAAGTGTGTCTATTTTGAACGGCGAAAGGACATTGTAGATCAGGAAGCAGATTCTTGAAGATCGTTAGGGGAAGACATATAGAAGAATGAAATGACAGAACGGAATTGCCACTACAATTAAAACTGATACCTGTCAGTTCGCGAATACAGTGTTTGGAAGATTAAGCAGACTATTGGTGCTGTTTTATTAAAGTCCTATTTCAGATTAAAATGGACTGAATTGTCGTAAATTGTCAATTGAAGAATGTGGCCATTAAGTAAGACGAAAAGAGTGGTTGGAAGATGTAACAGATTCTCTGTAATCGTTAGTTACTGAGATATTTAAAAATAATTAAAGAGCGCAGTATTCATAAATTTTAAGATATTAAAATTTGAAGAGTGAGTACACTCAGGTGGGCGAAAGGATTGCGAAAGCGGAAGCACACTTGAAGATCGGTAGTTAGTAATATATTTAAGAATCAAACGAAAAATTGAATGGTGATAAATTTTCAGATATTCACAATTGAAAGTGCGTTCAGCGGGATAGAAGAAGCGTTTGGAAGATGAAGCAGCTTCTTGCTGACCGGAAGTTACGGACATATTTAAGAACAAAATGAGACGACGTCGTAGATTGTGAGAAATTATCCTATTGAACAGTAATTCCATTTGGCAGGGCATAAGGATGTTTGGAAGCTTAAGTAGACACTTGCTGAACGTCAGCTACCTACATTTTAAGTTTAAAATGAAACAACGAAATTGTGTTAAATTTTCCCACATTTACTTTTGAAAAGTGCGTCTAGGTATAAAAATGAGACGAGTGTTTGGAACGTTAAGCAGACTCTGGTAGATCGTCAGTTGAAGACATATATTAGAATGAAATAAAAGAACGTAACTGCCGTAAAGTTACCTTATTTAAAACTGTAAAGAGAGGACATACACTAAGGCGAAAGGAGTATTCGAATATGAAAAAAAACATTGTGTATCGCTTATTACTGACATTCTTCAGAATATTATGAAATAACAGAATTGTCGTAAATTTTCAATTTCCTGCTAAAAAGTTAATCCAGTCAGTAGAGCAAATGGAGTGTTTCGACGCAGTAGCGGTCCCTTGCTGATCGTTAGTTAAAAATAGACGTAAGAATGTAATTGATGTACATTGTCTTATATTTACGAATTAAAACTGGGTCCATTCAGTAGAACGAAAGTCGTTTTCGGAAGCTAAAGTAGATGGTAATTTAGTGACATTTTTAAGAATCAAATGATAGTATAGAGTTTTCCTAAATTGTAAGATATTTACTTACGGAAAGTGGGTGCAATCAGTAAGGTGAGAGCAGTTTTTGAAAGATGTAGCAGACTCTTGTTGTTCGTTAGTTAGTAGCATATTTAAGACTAAAATCAAAGAACGGAATAGTAGAAAATATTGTGACGTTTTCTATTGAACATTGTTTAATTTGGTTAGGGCAAAATGATGTTTGGAAATTCAAGTAGACTCTTGCTGATCACTAGTTTTCGACAAATTTAAGTTTAGTATGAAAGAACGAAATTGTGGTACATTGTGAGATATTTACATGTCATAAGTGGATCTATTTTCATGAGGAAACGAGTGTACTATGGAAAATCGTTAGTTGAAGACAAATATAAAAATGAAATGAAAGAACGGACTTGTACATTTTCATATATTTACTTTTAAAAGTAAATCTATTTTGAACGGCGAAGGGACATAGTGGAACATGAAAGAGACTGGTCAAGACCGTTAGCTGAAGACATATAGAAGAATGAAATAGAACGGAATTGCCGTAAATGTCAGATATTTACAATTGAAACGTGAGACCAATCAGTTGGCGAATACTGTGCTTGGAATATTAAGCAGACTCTTGGTGCTTTTTTGTTAAACTCGTATCCAGGTTAAGATGAAAAAACTGAATTGATGTAAATTGTCAATATTTTCAATTAAAAAGTTTCAATTCGGAAGGGAGAATTGAGTGTTTGAAAGGTGAAAGAAACCTACCTGATCGTTAGTCTCTGACTTATTTTTAAATAATTAGAGGACGCAATTCTCATAAATTGGCACGTTTTGAATTGATAAATGAGTCCGATCTGTAGGGCGAGAAGAGTGTTACGAAGTTGAAGGATACTGGTGTAGGAATCGTTAGTCAATGACTTATTTTTACAAAACGAATGAACGAATTTGCCGTAAGTTGTCAGATGTTTACAATTGTAAGTTGAGTTCTTTCAGTAGGGCGAGAGGTGTGTTTGAAAGGTGAAGCAGACTATTGCTTTCCGTTAGTTACAAATTTTAGAATTAAAGAAAGAACGGAATTATATACCTCTAAAGTCGGAAACACACTTAATTGTTTGCATACTTCCACAAAACATACAAACACCAAATTTTGCACACTTGTTCGTGATGGAATGTGAGTAATGGGAAAATTCCGATATCACGAAAAAGACGACATTTTCCATTTGAATGAAGTGTCGGAATTTTTCGTCGTTTCGAAATGCTGGTTTTTAGAGTAGTTCCGCAAAGCTTAGAAACGTCATATTTTGTCAGGCAGTGAAGCTAGGAACATAGTTTATCATAGAAATAAGAGCATTAAAATTCGTTTTCGTTTCGCGGCGCAAATCGAAAAAATGTGAAATTTGTAATGGCTGTATCTAGGATGTAGAAATTTCGAGGTGATGTTTATTCTGATGCGTAGTTTGCGAATCCGACCTTAAACTTGAAAAAAATAGTCACGTTCGGTGTAAGAAAGTGCTAGGAATGTTATAAGGGGGGTCTAATTCTACACAACTTGTAGATATGGTGGAATCATGAAATTGAGTTCAAGTGTGTAGAGTACAGCACGTGTGAGGGGAAAAATCCGACATGTTGGAAAAGTCGTCATCTTCGATTCAAAATGGCGGCTCAAAAATTTTTAACAATGAAAATTGTAAGTTGTGCTCTTGGTAGGTAAGCCAGGTTTCGCTATGTTATTAAGGACGTAGTTCAGTTTAAGTGAAGAAACAAATCATTGGAGAAGTCGCCATCTTGAATTCAAAATTGCCATATTTTTGAATTGCCTTCATTTGGCTTCTTATGTGCTATATTGAGGAGAATAGAACGAACAGAATTCAACGTAGTAAGTTAGCTCCGCGGTAAAGTGTCTGCCTTCTGGGTTCGAATCTCCGCCGACCTTTTTATATCTTGCGTTTTTCTTTCTTATCACGTTGCTTCGCTTTTATCAAAATAGTTTCTGTTGGCATTACGTGAACAAAATATTTTCGTTATTACAAACATAGACGGAAATTATATATTTATACGCTAACTGTTGAGATGATCTCGAAACTAGGCAGTATAAGCCGGCTTTTTTGAATCGATGGTTTCTTCACATAAAAAGCCGGCTTTTTTGGAAAAAAACGAGAATTTTTTAAATTTTTGCTTTTTTCAACTTCATGATTTTTCTATCTAATTAGCTTTCTTATAGTATATTCTATAGTTAGATAAAAATTCCATGACCTGAATGTGATATTTCGCTCTGAAATTCACCATCATAATGGATGGAGCACATGTTTTACGAGTTAAAGCTAACATGAAGAATGTAGTATTTGAGGGTAATTTTATAGGCTATTTAACTTTATTTTAACTTTTGAGTTATCGACATCTTTTTTCTTCTCTAGTTTGTCATCCGTGTTTCATTTCTAAGAGCTTTCAGTACTCTAGCTTCTAGCGCAAAAATTAAACTTGCCCGTTTTTCTATTTATCCGTCAAAGCGTACGTTTTTCAATATATCCGTCAAACCGTACTTCCACATTTCTGTTATACTGTAGCTGTGAAGTGATTTAGCAATAATTTTCCGGACACAACCTTGAATACCAATTTATACAAATAATCAGTAGCGGATTTAGAAAAGTACTTTAGGAGGGTTTTTTCAGATTGTTTCGTTTCCTAAAAAGTCCTAATTTTATTTGGGAAGTGCTTGAAGTTTATGAGTTCAGGCATAAATAATATTTCGTTTCGTTTATATGTTTAGCAATAATCTTCCGGATACAACTTTAAAAATCATTTTATACTGAGAATCAGTGGCGGATTTAGAAAAGTATTTTGGGGAGGGTTTCTTACTAATGTTTAGTTTTTTTAAACATTCGTAATTTTTATTTGACGGGAGCTTAAAGTTTATGAGTAAAGGCATAAATAATAGATATTTCGTTTGTTGCAGACATTCCGTAACTTTGGGGAACAGGCTTCAGTCCGAAAGACCGCTCCCCTAACCTTCGCAACACCGTCACTGCTGGTAATTAGTAATAATAACGATTTAAAAACAATAAAAAAGGAAGTCGCCCAACTCACAGTACACGCACTATTTCTACATTCACAGATGGAATGAAGAAAACCTTTGTCAGAATGGTCGAATGCAGGTTGAATCCCGGACTTCCCGATAGAAGCACAAAAGCTAATCACGCAGTAATGTTTGTTGTGCAGTTGTATTTAGCTTAACTTAAATATATTCCGTAGTCCTTTTTTTTGGGGGGGGTCCGTAATGATATGTTGAATCCATCTTGTTAAAAATTCAGAAAACTTGAGGATTGGGTAAACTGTGATGGTGGTTCTATAAAACTTAACTGTAGAATTTCAAGAATATACAGAACCAAAAGCTCTAGATGTGCAGCCTTTAAGTGTATCATATAAATCTAAGTATTTCTCTTACGTTTTATTATATTTTTTTTCAAAAAGAGGGTATGGAATATTTTGAAGTAAAACTACTACATACTATTTTGCTAGCTATTTGTGTATTCTTTAAAAAGAATTGTTTACTTTTAGGGTTGGCTGATTTACACCAACTTTTTTTTAATAACTGGTTTAAACCACAAAAATAAAAAGAATGAAAAATGCGAATCGTGTGAACTTCATGGTAACGTTTCCATATATCAAACCACCTGCAATAGTTTTATTTCCCTTTCACCTTTTAATCAAGGTGTCCCATGTTCAATTCTCGGTCGAACCACAATCCTTTTTTCATGCGTAACCCAAGTAGCGGTTCGGATGTCAGTTTAAGCGAAAGTCTTCTCCTTGATAACCTCGGTATTTCGTAAGGATGTTAAGCCTAAATATACGAAACAAACCAAATTGTATATTTCTACATTTCTAAATGCGTGTTGTTTTATAAAGAAGCCAATATTTCTTAAATATATTGATAGAAATTGGCAAAATTTATCGATTGCCTACGTCATCATCATCATCATAGGTATTCTGCCTTTATTGGCAGGTCACTTGCCGCAGCTGAGAAGCTTCCATGCGCCACGATCCTCCGCTAACCTTTTCGTCTTTGCGTATGATCTTTCTGTTTTAATATCATCCATTAATTGTAGTCTCCTTCGCCCCCTCCCTCTCTTTCCCGCCACCATACCCTCTAGGACGTCCCTCATGAGACAATCTCTTCTTAGGCAATGTCCCAACCATTTTTTCTTCCTCTTCCTAATAATATCTAAAAGTGTTCTTTTCTCACCCACCATTTCTAACACTCTCTCATTCGTTTTCCGCTCGACCCAACTAACTCTTTCCATTCTTCTCCACACCCACATTTCGAAGGCTTCCAGTCGATTTTCGTCACCCTTACGCAATGTCCACGTAGCTTCCAACATTAGCTTGGATTGGACTTTCAATGATATCTACGTACCGGTACTAAATTTGTAATTTAATACCTCAGTTTTAGCGTACTGATTATGGTACGTTGACGTTTAATTTTACATACAAAGCAATAACAGGATTTTCCCGTTATTGTCTTACATTTCAAGTAATGACGGGATTTTCCCAGTGGCTAGGGCGGGAGATTCTCAACTTAAGAAATTTACTGACCGCACTTCTTTAAGCTTATGGGAGTTCTTCCGGCATAACCCCGCTGTTGCATAATAACATCAAGGCGAAACAAACTTAGGCTATTTCTGTGAATATGTAATATAAATACATAAAGCAAAAAATTTAAGTCAAAAAAGTCTGGGTTAAACCAAAAAAGCCTGGTTTAAACATCCCCCCAAAAACGGGGTTTTGGCATATTAAAAAACAACCACGGTTCTTGCCAACTCTGCTTACTTTTGTATATAGGAGGTTAAAAAATTCTTATTATATACATTGGTTAATCCTGTGGAATTCATAATGTAAATATGTTGAACAAAATTTGTTTGAAATATTTTTTCGAAATTCATAGTTTATTTTCGATGTTTTATATTATTATCAGCATCAACCACTAATTAAATGATTTTTTGTGTTATAGAGAAGCGATACAAAGCCTGTTTTATCAATTTAAAGCAGTATTTTGAAAAAAGCCCAAAATTTCCGAAGCAAAAAAGCAAAGCAGAAAAAACCGAGTTTTTTTTCCAAAAAAGCCGGTTTTTTTCCGAGCCCTTGCATCTCTAGATGTGAGTAATGGGAAAATTCCGATATCACGAAAAAGGCGACATTTTACGTATAAATGAAGTGTCGAAATTTTTCGTCGTTTCGAAATGCTGGTTTTTAGAGTATGCCCCTCGTTAGGATACATGCGTATACCAAATTTGAAGTGAATACCACAAATGGAAAGTATAAAATATTAATTTTAAGGAAATACACACACACACAGGGATATACTCAGGGGGTGGGTCCTGGGGTCCGGACCACTCCCGAAATTCCAACTTTTTTGTAAATTTAGCCTAATTTTTGGGACAAGTTTAGGAATTTCAATATAAAATACACTGATATTGAGTTTGGACCCCACCCGAAAAAGATTCCTGCATACGCCACTGCACACACACGCTCAACAACAACACACACACAAATGGGCACCTCTTGAAAATTGTCTCGTCAGCAGCGTACATATTTATAATATATAAGATACGTGGAAAAGTGCCCCTTTCGATTTAATAGTTTTAGTTGCGGGTCTGGTTGGAATGAAATGCCGTGTATAATAGAGTCAATCTTATTTTCAATCACCTATGCTATAAAAATAAAGTTTCAAAGAAAGAAAAAGTGAGAGAAAAACCTGTTGGGAATCGAACCCAGGTCTTCTGCGCAGTAGGCTCACGTTGTTCCTCTACACTACCCAAATCCTTAGATGTTCGATTTCCTACTTACTGCTCACATAGTACTGGTACGTAGCGGGCCCGCGTCTGTGGAATTATATACCTCCAAAGTCGGAAAGACACTTAATTGTTTGCATACTTCCACAAAACATACAAACACCAAATTTTGCATACTTCTTCGTGATGGGATGTGAGTAATGGGAAAATTCCGATATCACGAAAAAGGCGACATTTTCCATATAAATGAAGTGTCGAAATATTTCGTCGTTTCGAAATGCTGGTTTTTAGAGTAGTTCCGCACATCATAGAAACGTCATATTTTGTCAGGCAGTGAAGCTAGGAACATAGTTTATCATAGAAATAAGAGCATTAAAATTCGTTTTCGTTTCGCGGCGCAAATCGAAAAAATGTGAAATTTGTAATGGCTGTATCTAGGATGTAGAAATTTCGAGGTGATGTTTATTCTGATGCGTATTTTGCGAATCCGCCCTTATACTTGAAAAAAATAGTCATGTTCGGTGTAAGAAAGTGCTGGGAATGTTATAAGGAGGCGTCTAATTCTGCACAACTTGTAGATATGGTGGAATCATGAAATTGCGTTCAAGGGTGTAGAGTACAGCACATGTGAGGGGAAAAATCGGACATGTTGGAAAAGTCGTCATCTTCGATTCAAAATGGCGTCTCAAAAAGTTTTAACCATGAAAATTGTAAGTTGTGCTCTTGGTAAATAAGCCAGGTTTCGCTATGTAATTAAGGGCGTAGTTCAGTTTAAGTGAAGAAACAAATCATAGGAGAAGTCGCCATCTTGAATTCAAAATTGCCATATTTTTGAATTGCCTTCATTTGGCTTCTTATGTGGTATATTGAGGAGAATAGAACGAACAGAATTCAACGTAGTAAGTTAGCTCCGCGGTAAAGTGTCTGCCTTCTGAGTAGCAGGTATGGGTTCGAATCTCTGCCGACCTTGTTATATCTTGCGTTTTTTTTCTTTTCACGTTGCTTCGCTTTTATCAAAATAGTTTCTGTTGGCATTACGTGAACAAAATATTTTCGTTATTACAAACATAGACGGATATTATATATTTATACGCTAACTGTTGAGATGGTCTCGAAACTAGGCAGTATGTTCGTGTAAAGTTTCGAGACGATACTGAAGTATTTAAAATCAAACATATGCAGCTTTGGAAATGGAGCATCACCAGTGTCTCTATCGGAAGCAATGTTCGGGGGAGAGTATTACCCCGGGGGCAGTGCTGATAACATTCTATTTGTTACTGTATTATAAACGTATTATTTTGATCTCGCCAGGGGCACTCAGAGGAGGCAGCGTACCCCAAAAAGAGTCTGAAAGAAACATTGGGCATCATTTTCACGATATAGTCCTTACAAGACAACAATACATTTTGTCTCGCGACAACAGTGTCTAATTCAAAGCGGAAACGATTGCAAAATATCTCTCTCCCCTTTTATGCCCCTCGTTAAGATACATGCGTATACCAAATTTGAAGTGAATACCACAAATGGAAAGTATAAAATATTAATTTTAAGGAAGTACACATACACACAGGGACGTACGCGGGGGGTGGGTCCTGGGGTCCGGAACACTCCCGAAATTCCAACTTTTTTGTAAATTTAGCCTAATTTTTGGGACAAGTTTAGGAATTTCAATATAAAATACACTGATATTGAGTTTGGACCCCACCCGAAAAAGATTCCTGCTTACGCCACTGCACACACACGCTCAACCACAACACACACACAAATGGGCACCTCTTGAAAATTGTCTCGTCGGCAGCGCACATATTTATAATATATGAGATACGTGGAAAAGTGCCCCTTACGATTTAATAGTTTTAGTTGCGGGTCCGGTTGGAATGAAATGCCGTGTATAATAGAGTCAAGCTTATTTTCAATCACCTATGCTATAAAAATAAAGTTTCAAAGAAAGAAAAAGTGAGAGAAAACTTGTTGGGAATCGAACCCAGGTCTTCTGCGCAGTAGGCTCACGTTGTTCTTCTACACTACCCAAATCCTTAGATGTTCGACTTCCTACTTACTGCTCGCATGGCGCTGGTACGTAGCGGGCCCGCGTCTGTGGAATTATATACCTCTAAAGTCGGAAAGACACGTAATTGTTTGCATACTTCCACAAAACATACAAACACCAAATTTTGCATACTTGTTCGTGACGGGATGTGAGTAATGGGAAAATTCCGATATCACGAAAAAGGCGACATTTTCCATATAAATGAAGTGTCGAAATTTTTCGTCGTTTCGAAATGCTGGTTTTTAGAGTAGTTCCGCACATCATAGAAACGTCATATTTTGTCAGGAAGTGAAGCTAGGAACATAGTTTATCATAGAAATAAGAGCATTAAAATTCGTTTTCGTTTCGCGGCGCAAATCGAAAAAATGTGAAATTTGTAATGGCTGTATCTAGGATGTAGAAATTTCGAGGTGATGTTTATTCTGATGCGTAGTTTGTGAATCCGCCCTTAAACTCTAAAAAAATAATTATGTTCGGTGTAAGAAAGTGCTAGGAATGTTATAAGGATGCGTCTAATTCTGCACAACTTGTAGATATGATGGAATCATGAAATTGCGTTCAAGTGTGTAGAGTACAGCATATGTGAGGGGAAAAATCGGACATGTTGGAAAAGTCGTCATCTTCGATTCAAAATGGCGGCCCAAAATTTTTAACCATGAAAATTGTAAGTTGTGCTCTTGGTAGGTAAGGCAGGTTTCGCTATGTTATTAAGGACGTAGTTCAGTTTAAGTGAAGAAACAAATCATTGGAGAAGTCGCCATCTTAAATTCAAAATTGCCATATTTTTGAATTGCCTTCATTTGGCTTCTTATGTGGTATATTGAGGAGAATAGAACGCAATATCTTGCGTTTATTTTATCACGTAGCTTCGTTTTTATCAAAATAGTTTCTGTTGGCATTACGTGAACAAAATATTTTCGTTATTACAAACATAGACGGAAATTATATATTTATACGCGAACTGTTGAGATGGTCTCGAAACTAGGCAGTATGTTCGTGTAAAGTTTCGAGACGATACTGAAGTATTTAAAATCAAACATATGCAGCTATGGAAATGGAGCATCACCAGTGTCTTTATCGGAAACAATGTTCGGGGAAAGTATTACCCCGGGGGCACTGCTGATAACATTCCACTTGTTACTGTATTGTAAACGTATTATTTTGATCTCGCCAGGGGCGCTCTGAGGAGGCAGTGTACCCCAAAAAGAGTCTGAAAGAAACATTGGGCATCATTTTGATGATGTAGTGTCCATACAAGACAACAATACATTTTGTCTCGCGACAACAGTGTCTAGTTCAAACCGGAAACGATTGCAAAATATCTCTCTCCCCTTTTATGCCCCTCGTTAAGATACATACATATACCAAATTTGAAGTGAATACCACAAATGGAAAGTATAAAATATTAATTTTAAGGAAATACACACACACACACACAGGGACGTACGCAGGGGGTGGGTCCTGGGATCCGGACCACCCGCGAAATTCCAACTTTTGTGTAAATTTAGCGTAATTTTTGGGACAAGTTTAGGAATTTCAATATAAAATACACTGATATTGAGTTTGGACCCCTCCCGAAAAAAATTCCTCTGTACGCCACTGCACACACACTCTCAACAACAACACACACACAAATGGGCACCTCTTGAAAATTGTCTCGAAGGCAGCGTACATACTTATAATATATAAGATACGTGGAAAAGTGCCCCTTTCGATTCAATAGTTTTAATTGCGGGTCCGGTTGAAATGAAATGCCGTGTATAATAGAGTCAATCTTATTTTCAATCACCTATGCTATAAAAATAAACTTTCAAAGAAAGAAAAAGTGAGAGAAAAACTTGTTGGGAATCGAACCCAGGTCTTCTGCGCAGTAGGCTCACGTCCTTCCCTTACACTACTCAATTCCTTAGATGTCCGATTTCCTACTTACTGCTCACATAGTATTGATACGTAGCGGGCCCGCGTCTGTGGAATTATATACCTCTAAAGTCGGAAAGACACTTAATTGTTTGCATACTTCCACAAAACATACAAACACCAAATTTTGCATACTTGTTCGTGATGGGATGTGAGTAATGGGAAATTTCCGATATCACGAAAAAGGCGATATTTTCCATATAAGTGAAGTGTCGAAATTTTTCGTCGTTTCGAAATGCTGGTTTTTAGAGTAGTTCCGCACACCATAGAAACGTCATATTTTTTCAGGCAGTGAAGCTAGGAACATAGTTAATCATAGAAATAAGAGCATTAAAATTCGTTTTCGTTTCGCGGCGTAAATCGAAAAAATGTGAAATTTGTAATGGCTGTATCTAGGATGTAGAAATTTTGAGGTAATGTGTATTCCGATGCGTAATTTGCGAATCCGCCCTTAAATTTGAAAAAATAGTCATGTTCGGTGTAAGAAAGTGCTAGGAATGTTATAAGGGTGCGTTTAATTCTACACAACTTGTAGATATGGTGGAATCATGAAATTGCGTTCAAGTGTGTAGAGTACAGCACATGTGAGGGGAAAAATCGGACATGTTGGAAAAGTCGTCATCTTTGATTCAAAATGGCGGCTCAAAAATTTTTAACCATGAAAATTGTAAGTTGTGCTCTTGGTAGGTAAGCCAGGTTTCGCTATGTTATTAAGGACGTAGTTCAGTTTAAGTGAAGAAACAAATCATTGGAGAAGTCGCCATCTTGAATTCAAAATTGCCATATTTTTGAATTGCCTTCATTTGGCTTCTTATGTGGTATATTGAGGAGAATAGAACGAACAGAATTCAACGTAGTAAGTTAGCTCCGGGGCAAAGTGTCTGCCTTCTGAGTAGCAGGTCTAGCAGTACTGATACTGCAGTACTGATACGTAGCGGGCCCGCGTCTGTGGAATTATATACCTCTAAAGTCGGAAACACACTTAATTGTTTGCATACTTCCACAAAACATACAAACACCAAATTTTGCATACATGTTCGTGATGGGATGTGAGTAATGGGAAAATTCCGATATCACGAAAAAGACGACATTTTCCATATAAATGAAGGGTCGAAATTTTTCGTCGTTTCGAAATGCTGGTTTTTATAGTAGTTCCGCACATCATAGAAACGTCATATTTTGTCAGGCAGTGAAGCTAGGAACATAGTTTATCATAGAAATAAGAGCATTAAAATTCGTTTTCGTTACGCGGCGCAAATCGAAAAAATGTGAAATTTGTAATGGCTGTACCTAGGATGTAGAAATTTCGAGGTGATGTTTATTCTGATGCGTAGTTTGTGAATCCGCCCTTAAACTTGAAAAAAATAGTCATGTTCTGTGTTAGAAAGTGCTAGGAATGTTATAAGGGTGCGTCTAATTCTACACAACTTGTAGATATGGTGGAATCATGAAATTGCGTTCAACTGTGTAGAGTACAGCACATGTGAGGGGAAAAATCGGACATGTTGGAAAAGTCGTCATCTTCGATTCAAAATGGCGGCTCAAAAAGTTTTAACCATGAAAATTGTAAGTTGTGCTCTTGGTAGGTAAGCCAGGTTTCGCTATGTTATTAAGGACGTAGTTCAGTTTAAGTGAAGAAACAAATCATTGGAGAAGTCGCCATCTTGAATTCAAAATTGCCATATTTATGAATTGCCTTCATTTGGCTTCTTATGTGGTATATTGAGGAGAATAGAACGAACAGTATTCAACGTAGTAAGTTAGCTCCGCGGTAAAATGTCTGCTTTCTGAGTAGCAGGTCTGGGTTCGAATATCCGCCGACCTTCTTATATCTTGCGTTTTTTTTTCTTATCACGTTGCTTCGCTTTTATCAAAATAGTTTCTGTTGGCATTACGTGAACAAAATATTTTCGTTATTACAAACATAGACGGAAATTATATATTTATACGCTAACTGTTGAGATAGTCTCGAAACTAGGCAGTATGTTCGTGTAAAGTTTCGAGACGATACTGAAGTATTTAAAATCAAACATATGCAGCTTTGGAAATGGAGAATCACCAGTGTCTCTATCGGAAGCAATGTTCGGGGGAGAGTATTACCCCCGGGGCAGTGCTGATAACATTCTGTTTGTTACTGTATTATAAACGTATTATTTTGATCTCGCCAGGGGCACTCAGAGGAGGCAGCGTACCCCAAAAAGAGTCTGAAAGAAACATTGGGCATCATTTTCACGATAGAGTGTCCATACAAGACAACAATACATTTTGTCTCGCGACAACAGTGTCTAATTCAAACCGGAAACGATTGCAAAATATCTCTCTCCCCTTTTATGCCCCTCGTTAAGATACATGCGTATACCAAATTTGAAGTGAATACCACAAAAGGAAAGTATAAAATATTAGTTTTAAGGAAATACACACACACACAGGAACGTACGCAGGGGGTGGGTCCTGGGGTCTAGACCACCCCCGAAATTCCAACTTTTGTGTAAATTTAGCCTAATTTTTGGGACAAGTTTAGGAATTTCAATATAAAATACACTGATATTGAGTTTGGACCCTTCCCGAAAAAAATTCCTGCGTACGCCACTGCACACACACTCTCAACAACAACACACACACAAATGGGCACCTCTTGAAAATTGTCTCGTCGGCAGCGTACATATTTATAATATATAAGATACGTGGAAAAGTGCCCCTTTCGATTTAATAGTTTTAGTTGCGGGTCCGGTTGGAATGAAATGCCGTGTATAATAGATTCAAGTTTATTTTCAATCACCTGTGCTATAAAAATAAACTTCCAAAGAAAAAAAAGTGAGAGAAAAACTTCTTGGGAATCGAACCCAGGTCTTCTGCGCAGTTGGCTCACGTCGTTCCCCTACACTACTCAATTCCTTAGATCTTGGACTTCCTACTTACTGCTCACATAGTACTGGTACGTAGCGGGCCCGCGTCTGTGGAATTATATACCTCTAAAGTCGGAAAGACACTTAATTGTTTGCATACTTCCACAAAACATACAAACACCAAATTTTGCATACTTGTTCGTGATGGGATGTGAGTAATGGTAAAATTCCGATATCACGAAAAAGGCGACATTTTCCATATAAATGAAGTGTCGAAATTTTTTCTTCGTTTCGAAATGCTGGTTTTTAGAGTAGTTCCGCACACCATAGAAACGTCATATTTTGTCAGGCACTGAAGCTAGCTACATAGTTAATCATAGAAATAAGAGCATTAAAATTCGTTTTCGTTTCGCGGCGCAAATCGAAAAAATGTGAAATTTGTAATGGCTTTATCTAGGATGTAGAAATTTCGAGGTGATGTTTATTCTGATGCGTAGTGTGCGAATCCGCCTTTAAACTTAAAAAAATAGTCATGTTCGGAGTAAGAAAGTGTTAGGAATGTTATAAGGGGGGTCTAATTCTACACAACTTGTAGATATGGTGGAATCATGAAATTGTGTTCAAGTGTGTAGAGTACAGCACATGTGAGAGAAAAAAACGGACATGTTGGAAAAGTCGTCATCTTCGATTCAAAATGGCGGCTTAAAAAGTTTTAACCATGAAAATTGTAAGTTGTGCTCTTGGTAGGTAAGCCAGGTTTCGCTATGTTATTAAGGACGTAGTTCAGTTTAAGTGAAGAAACAAATCATTGGAGAAGTCGCCATCTTGAATTCAAAATTGCCATATTTTTGAATTGCCTTCATTTGGCTTCTTATGTGGTAGATTGAGGAGAATAGAACGAACAGAATTGAACGTAGTAAGTTAGCTCCGCGGTAAAGTGTCTGCCCTCTAAGTAGCAGGTCTGGGTTCGAATCTCCGCCGACCTTGTTATATCTTGCGTTTTTTTTCTTATCACGTTGCTTCGCTTTTATCAAAATAGTTTCTGTTGGCATTACGTGAACAAAATATTTTCGTTATTACAAACATAGACGGAACTTATATATTTATACGCTAACTGTTGAGATGGTCTCGAAACTAGGCAGTATGTTCGTGTAAAGTTTCGAGACGATACTGAAGTATTTAAAATCAAACATATGCAGCTTTGGAAATGGAGCATCACCAGTGTGTTTATCGGAAACAATGTTCGGGGGAGTCAATCTTATTTTCAATCACCTATGCTATAAAAATAAACTTTCAAAGAAAGGGAAAGTGAGAGAAAAACTTGTTGGGAATCGAACCCAGGTCTTCTGCGCAGTAGGCTCACGTCCTTCCCTTACACTACTCAATTCCTTAGATGTTCCATTTCCTACTTACTGCTCACATAGTACTGATAAGTAGCGGGCCCGCGTCTGTGGAATTATATACCTCTAAAGTCGGAAAGACACTTAATTGTTTGCATACTTCCACAAAACATACAAACACCAAATTTTGCATACTTTTTCGTGATGGGATGTGAGTAATGGGAAAATTCCGATATCACGAAAAAGGCGATATTTTCCATATAAGTAAAGTGTCGAAATTTTTCGTCGTTTCGAAATGCTGGTTTTTAGAGTAGTTCCGCACACCATAGAAACGTCATATTTTGTCAGGCAGTGAAGCTAGGAACATAGTTAACCATAGAAATAAGAGCATTAAAATTCGTTTTCGTTTCGCGGCGCAAATCGAAAAAATGTGAAATTTGTAATGGCTCTATCTAGGATGTAGAAATTTCGAGGTAATGTGTAGTCCGATGCGTAGTTTGCGAATCCGCCCTTAAATTTGAAAAAAATAGTCATGTTCGGTGTAAGAAAGTGCTAGGAATGTTATAAGGGTGCGTTTAATTCTACACAACTTGTAGATATGGTGGAATTATGAAATTGCGTTCAAGGGTGTAGAGTACAGCACATGTGGGGGAAAAAATCGGACATGTTGGAAAAGTCGTCATCTTCGATTCAAAATGGCGGCTCAAAAATTTTTAACCATGAAAATTGTAAGTTGTGCTCTTGGTAAATAAGCCAGGTTTCGCTACGTTATTAAGGACGTAGTTCAGTTTAAGTGAAGAAACAAATCATTGGAGAAGTCGCCATCTTGAATTCAAAATTGCCATATTTTTGAATTGCCTTCATTTGGCTTCTTATGTGGTATATTGAGGAGAATAGAACGAACAGAATTCAACGTAGTAAGTTAGCTCCGGGGCAAAGTGTCTGCCTTCTGAGTAGCAGGTCTAGCAGTACTGATACTGCAGTACTGATACGTAGCGGGCCCGCGTCTGTGGAATTATATACCTCTAAAGTCGGAAACACACTTAATTGTTTGCATACTTCCACAAAACATACAAACACCAAATTTTGCATACATGTTCGTGATGGGATGTGAGTAATGGGAAAATTCCGATATCACGAAAAAGACGACATTTTCCATATAAATGAAGGGTCGAAATTTTTCGTCGTTTCGAAATGCTGGTTTTTATAGTAGTTCCGCACATCATAGAAACGTCATATTTTGTCAGGCAGTGAAGCTAGGAACATAGTTTATCATAGAAATAAGAGCATTAAAATTCGTTTTCGTTACGCGGCGCAAATCGAAAAAATGTGAAATTTGTAATGGCTGTACCTAGGATGTAGAAATTTCGAGGTGATGTTTATTCTGATGCGTAGTTTGTGAATCCGCCCTTAAACTTGAAAAAAATAGTCATGTTCTGTGTTAGAAAGTGCTAGGAATGTTATAAGGGTGCGTCTAATTCTACACAACTTGTAGATATGGTGGAATCATGAAATTGCGTTCAACTGTGTAGAGTACAGCACATGTGAGGGGAAAAATCGGACATGTTGGAAAAGTCGTCATCTTCGATTCAAAATGGCGGCTCAAAAAGTTTTAACCATGAAAATTGTAAGTTGTGCTCTTGGTAGGTAAGCCAGGTTTCGCTATGTTATTAAGGACGTAGTTCAGTTTAAGTGAAGAAACAAATCATTGGAGAAGTCGCCATCTTGAATTCAAAATTGCCATATTTATGAATTGCCTTCATTTGGCTTCTTATGTGGTATATTGAGGAGAATAGAACGAACAGTATTCAACGTAGTAAGTTAGCTCCGCGGTAAAATGTCTGCTTTCTGAGTAGCAGGTCTGGGTTCGAATATCCGCCGACCTTCTTATATCTTGCGTTTTTTTTTCTTATCACGTTGCTTCGCTTTTATCAAAATAGTTTCTGTTGGCATTACGTGAACAAAATATTTTCGTTATTACAAACATAGACGGAAATTATATATTTATACGCTAACTGTTGAGATAGTCTCGAAACTAGGCAGTATGTTCGTGTAAAGTTTCGAGACGATACTGAAGTATTTAAAATCAAACATATGCAGCTTTGGAAATGGAGAATCACCAGTGTCTCTATCGGAAGCAATGTTCGGGGGAGAGTATTACCCCCGGGGCAGTGCTGATAACATTCTGTTTGTTACTGTATTATAAACGTATTATTTTGATCTCGCCAGGGGCACTCAGAGGAGGCAGCGTACCCCAAAAAGAGTCTGAAAGAAACATTGGGCATCATTTTCACGATAGAGTGTCCATACAAGACAACAATACATTTTGTCTCGCGACAACAGTGTCTAATTCAAACCGGAAACGATTGCAAAATATCTCTCTCCCCTTTTATGCCCCTCGTTAAGATACATGCGTATACCAAATTTGAAGTGAATACCACAAAAGGAAAGTATAAAATATTAGTTTTAAGGAAATACACACACACACAGGAACGTACGCAGGGGGTGGGTCCTGGGGTCTAGACCACCCCCGAAATTCCAACTTTTGTGTAAATTTAGCCTAATTTTTGGGACAAGTTTAGGAATTTCAATATAAAATACACTGATATTGAGTTTGGACCCTTCCCGAAAAAAATTCCTGCGTACGCCACTGCACACACACTCTCAACAACAACACACACACAAATGGGCACCTCTTGAAAATTGTCTCGTCGGCAGCGTACATATTTATAATATATAAGATACGTGGAAAAGTGCCCCTTTCGATTTAATAGTTTTAGTTGCGGGTCCGGTTGGAATGAAATGCCGTGTATAATAGATTCAAGTTTATTTTCAATCACCTGTGCTATAAAAATAAACTTCCAAAGAAAAAAAAGTGAGAGAAAAACTTCTTGGGAATCGAACCCAGGTCTTCTGCGCAGTTGGCTCACGTCGTTCCCCTACACTACTCAATTCCTTAGATCTTGGACTTCCTACTTACTGCTCACATAGTACTGGTACGTAGCGGGCCCGCGTCTGTGGAATTATATACCTCTAAAGTCGGAAAGACACTTAATTGTTTGCATACTTCCACAAAACATACAAACACCAAATTTTGCATACTTGTTCGTGATGGGATGTGAGTAATGGTAAAATTCCGATATCACGAAAAAGGCGACATTTTCCATATAAATGAAGTGTCGAAATTTTTTCTTCGTTTCGAAATGCTGGTTTTTAGAGTAGTTCCGCACACCATAGAAACGTCATATTTTGTCAGGCACTGAAGCTAGCTACATAGTTAATCATAGAAATAAGAGCATTAAAATTCGTTTTCGTTTCGCGGCGCAAATCGAAAAAATGTGAAATTTGTAATGGCTTTATCTAGGATGTAGAAATTTCGAGGTGATGTTTATTCTGATGCGTAGTGTGCGAATCCGCCTTTAAACTTAAAAAAATAGTCATGTTCGGAGTAAGAAAGTGTTAGGAATGTTATAAGGGGGGTCTAATTCTACACAACTTGTAGATATGGTGGAATCATGAAATTGTGTTCAAGTGTGTAGAGTACAGCACATGTGAGAGAAAAAAACGGACATGTTGGAAAAGTCGTCATCTTCGATTCAAAATGGCGGCTTAAAAAGTTTTAACCATGAAAATTGTAAGTTGTGCTCTTGGTAGGTAAGCCAGGTTTCGCTATGTTATTAAGGACGTAGTTCAGTTTAAGTGAAGAAACAAATCATTGGAGAAGTCGCCATCTTGAATTCAAAATTGCCATATTTTTGAATTGCCTTCATTTGGCTTCTTATGTGGTAGATTGAGGAGAATAGAACGAACAGAATTGAACGTAGTAAGTTAGCTCCGCGGTAAAGTGTCTGCCCTCTAAGTAGCAGGTCTGGGTTCGAATCTCCGCCGACCTTGTTATATCTTGCGTTTTTTTTCTTATCACGTTGCTTCGCTTTTATCAAAATAGTTTCTGTTGGCATTACGTGAACAAAATATTTTCGTTATTACAAACATAGACGGAACTTATATATTTATACGCTAACTGTTGAGATGGTCTCGAAACTAGGCAGTATGTTCGTGTAAAGTTTCGAGACGATACTGAAGTATTTAAAATCAAACATATGCAGCTTTGGAAATGGAGCATCACCAGTGTGTTTATCGGAAACAATGTTCGGGGGAGTCAATCTTATTTTCAATCACCTATGCTATAAAAATAAACTTTCAAAGAAAGGGAAAGTGAGAGAAAAACTTGTTGGGAATCGAACCCAGGTCTTCTGCGCAGTAGGCTCACGTCCTTCCCTTACACTACTCAATTCCTTAGATGTTCCATTTCCTACTTACTGCTCACATAGTACTGATAAGTAGCGGGCCCGCGTCTGTGGAATTATATACCTCTAAAGTCGGAAAGACACTTAATTGTTTGCATACTTCCACAAAACATACAAACACCAAATTTTGCATACTTTTTCGTGATGGGATGTGAGTAATGGGAAAATTCCGATATCACGAAAAAGGCGATATTTTCCATATAAGTAAAGTGTCGAAATTTTTCGTCGTTTCGAAATGCTGGTTTTTAGAGTAGTTCCGCACACCATAGAAACGTCATATTTTGTCAGGCAGTGAAGCTAGGAACATAGTTAACCATAGAAATAAGAGCATTAAAATTCGTTTTCGTTTCGCGGCGCAAATCGAAAAAATGTGAAATTTGTAATGGCTCTATCTAGGATGTAGAAATTTCGAGGTAATGTGTAGTCCGATGCGTAGTTTGCGAATCCGCCCTTAAATTTGAAAAAAATAGTCATGTTCGGTGTAAGAAAGTGCTAGGAATGTTATAAGGGTGCGTTTAATTCTACACAACTTGTAGATATGGTGGAATTATGAAATTGCGTTCAAGGGTGTAGAGTACAGCACATGTGGGGGAAAAAATCGGACATGTTGGAAAAGTCGTCATCTTCGATTCAAAATGGCGGCTCAAAAATTTTTAACCATGAAAATTGTAAGTTGTGCTCTTGGTAAATAAGCCAGGTTTCGCTACGTTATTAAGGACGTAGTTCAGTTTAAGTGAAGAAACAAATCATTGGAGAAGTCGCCATCTTGAATTCAAAATTGCCATATTTTTGAATTGCCTTCATTTGGCTTCTTATGTGGTATATTTGAGGAGAATAGAACGAACAGAATTCAACGTAGTAAGTTAGCTCCGGGGTAAAGTGTCTGCCTTCTGAGTAGCAGGTCTAGCAGTACTGATACTGCAGTACTGATACGTAGCGGGCCCGCGTCTGTGGAATTATATACCTCTAAAGTCGGAAACACACTTAATTGTTTGCATACTTCCACAAAACATACAAACACCAAATTTTGCATACTTGTTCGTGATGGGATGTGAGTAATGGGAAAATTCCGATATCACGAAAAAGGCGACATTTTCCATATAAATGAAGGGTCGAAATTTTTCGTCGTTTCGAAATGCTGGTTTTTAGAGTAGTTCCGCACATCATAGAAACGTCATATTTTGTCAGGCAGTGAAGCTAGGAACATAGTTTATCATAGAAATAAGAGCATTAAAATTCGTTTTCGTTTCGCGGCGCAAATCGAAAAAATGTGAAATTTGTAATGGCTGTATCTAGGATGTAGAAATTTCGAGGTGATGTTTATTCTGATGCGTAGTTTGTGATTCCGCCCTTAAACTTGAAAAAAATAGTCATGTTCGGTGTTAGAAAGTGCTAGGAATGTTATAAGGGGGCGTCTAATTCTACACAACTTGTAGATATGGTGGAATCATGAAATTGCGTTCATGTGTGTAGAGTACAGCACATGTGAGAGGATAAATCGGACATGTTGGAAAAGTCGTCATCTTCGATTCAAAATGGCGGCTCAAAAAGTTTTAACCATGAAAATTGTAAGTTGTGCTCTTGGTAGGTAAGCCAGGTTTCGCTATGTTATTAAGGACGTAGTTCAGTTTAAGTGAAGAAACAAATCATTGGAGATGTCTCCATCTTGAATTCAAAATTGCCATATTTATGAATTGCCTTCATTTGGCTTCTTATGTGCTATATTGGGGAGAATAGAACGAACAGTATTCAGCGTAGTAAGTTAGCTCCGCGGTAAAGTGTCTGCCTTCTGAGTAGCAAGTCTGGGTTCGAATCTCCGCCGACCTTGTTATATCTTGCGTTTTTTTTATCACGTTGCTTCGCTTTTATCAAAATAGTTTCTTTAGGCATTACGTGAACAAAATATTTTCGTTATTACAAACATAGACGGAAATTATATATTTATACGCTAACTGTTGAGATGGTCTCGAAACTAGGCAGTATGTTCGTGTAAAGTTTCGAGACGATGCTGAAGTATTTAAAATCAAACATATGCAGCTTTGGAAATGGAGCATCACCAGTGTCTCTATCGGAAACAATGTTCGGGGGAGAGTATTACCCCGGGGGCACTGCTGATAATATTCTATTTGTTACTGTATTATAAACGTATTATTTTGATCCTGCCAGGGGCGCTTTGAGGAGGCAGTGTACCC